>NC_088209.1:30845958-31470958 GCF_037126465.1 Ornithodoros turicata
ACTAAGTGCGAGAAAGAACAAGAAAAAACGAAAGATAACAGTCTGTTACGAAGTGCTTCAGTCTCGCTCGATCCACTATATAATCGTTCCAGTGTAACGATTTTCATCCTGCTTGCCTCTTCGAAAAAATTAAGAACGGGAGTAGCAGATTGTTTCCGAGGCTGAGCAGAAATTTTTGCATGGCCAGCAATTATGTGAAATGGGCGACAGCTAATGGTCTGAAGTGCCGCAGCACTTCTTCGAGAATATCCGCATGCTGAAGTTCTTTTTATGAAAGTGAAAGAAGAAGGTGATGTGAAACAAATCCGCTAAACACCAGCAGGCTGCTTTTAATTTCGCATAGCCCTATCATAGGAATTACTACACGGAAGGCTACGCGGGTGAAGACCCGCCAGACGAAGACGCAATATACAATGCGTAAAAAAATAAAGCTAAATAAAAAGATAAAAACATGAAAAGAAATACCGGAAAAATAATATTGCATAATACAAGATCATAGAGCATTCACATTAAGTGGAAAATCACAAATGTCATAACATCACGACTAATTATTATCATTGTTATTGTTAGAATGCTAAATAGGAAGTATTGTTAACATACTAAAAGAGAAGATAACAAAATAGAAAACGGACCGCGTTGGAGATATCGGCTGCTCGAGACTATAAGTTCGTTCAGTCTTGAGATAATTTGATACGTCGAGAAAAATAATCGGAACGCATCTATTGGACAGCGGGCAGCACCGTGCGCAGCGTTGTCAAATAGGTGAGTTCCGTTTCCTTATCTCGACGCACCAAGTTATCTCTACACTGAACGAACTTAGCCTCCCTGAGGTTTCTACTTCGATCTAGTTTCCGCGGACCGTTGCATTTTCTACTCTTCAGTGCCACCGCATGGTGCGAACAGTGCGACAGAAAAACAGTCGTTACACCAACACACGCACACACACGCCTCGAGAGAAAGACAGAAACTATGGGACTAAACGGCACACGAAACGGGAGAGAGAGAGAGAGAGGGGGGGGGGGCAAGTGTCGAGTAGGGGAGCAAATTGGAGCAACTGTCATTACACTAGCACACATTTTTTTTCCTCCTCTCCGTATAACAGAAAACATCGCAATCGAGTCGAAAAACAACACTTCCCTGCTGACAGCAACATGAAAAGGAAAGAAAAAGAAAAGGAAGGAGACTGGCGATATACTTTGGCAATTCCGACGCACTCAATACCACCCGCATAGTGTGACTCTCTTGCGTCGACAAACACTCCGAACTCGTTTCTTTTTTGCCCGACACAAAACTCCATCATAAACAGAGCCGTCCCAGGCAGGAGACCGAACGTCTCCACTGATGCAGGACGAGCGAAGCAGGACCGGGCGAAGAGGCGCTCACTGTTTTAGTCCGTGATGGAACTGCGCCAACTCGTATTGATCCCAACATCTGCTTCTGTGACACCTTCGCCCGTTCAGCATCCCATTTTCCTCCCCCTTCATCTTTTGCCACGTCCCTCTTCCCACGCTCGATTTCACCTCTTTGATGTTGAGTTTCGCGAGCAAGACGAATAAAAAAAAAAGAAAAAGGTATGCGACAGCATAGTGTACTCGGAAAGTGGCCTCGTATACTTACTGCCGCCATGTTGTGCGTCGGCAAAGAACGAGTGTAGCCAAATTGGAAACGTTTCGCGAACAAGGGCCGGGAAAGATGTTTTCTCTTTTTTGGAAACTCGCGAAGATCCGCAGATGATTGTTGCGCAAAGCACCGCTATTATATGAACAAGAACTACACGAATTTTTTAAACGCGTCTATTCGGTGAAGCAGTTTTTTTCTTTTTTTCAATCGTAAACACGAAAGAGAATTCAATAATTCTAAACTGAAAATTCGTAGGGTGCTTGCATGTGACATTGGAGCTCATATTCTTCCTTGGCCCCTATATGTACTTTACCCCAAACAGTGGGAATAATTTACCAACGGAACCTTAGGAAAACGAAACCTTTGGAACCTTTGTGCGAAGTATGCGAATACAGTACCAAAACTTGTGTTTGTGAGCAATGAAGTCATCGTCGTAGCATATTTCAATCCCTAGCTCAAGTCCAATCCAATCCAATCCAATCCAAATGAAATGACAAAGAAAGGAAACGACACAAGTGCCACGCGAGCTCATAGTACCTATAGGCGGTATCATGTTCCTGGAAACGCAAACATATAGGAATAAGCGATCAGTATATGAGGCATGCGTCGCGCATTCATATTCAAGGCATAACACCGCGACTCCGCCCTGTCTCGTGAGGCGCGCGCATGCATCCATTTTGTGTCGCTGACGCCCTCATTTGGTCCTTCTATATATCCTTAGAAGGCCGAGCACGGCATGTCGCGATTGAGTGTATGGCGTCTATACAGGATCGTGTAGCGTATTAGATTTCCTCGCCAGAGAAGCGGGCGTGCTATTCCTATGGGGCGACCATACGATGGGCGATTACATTTTGGCCCCCGGGACATTTAAGAGGCGACAGGCTGAAGGAAATGGAATAAAGAACGAACAGTCGAGGCTGGCGAGAAAAGAAGAGATGGAGACGCAGAGATTTGGCGTTTAGATTAATTTAAAAAAGAAAAAAAAAAGGTTTCGCTTATTCCGTTGTGCGCTTTTGTTGCCGGTGCTCTGTTGTTGTCGATGTGTGTTCCTCGCGGCGAAAGCCGTGGAAGCGAACGCGAAAACATCGGCATGCTACGCCACCACTAGAAACGATATTTCAGATTTCTTCAATGGGAGCAGCAAGAAACAACCCAGAAACGGTGGCACTTTGTTTTTGTAGAATGATATAGGTGACGCAATGAACGGTACTTTATATGGACGATCTGAGCCCCTTGCGTCATCGATTATACGTTTCGCCGTCGCGCAAAGCATGCTCGTGGGCGTTATTAGCTTTATCAGCCTATCAGTCGACGCGTTTTTCCCGCTTTTTGCCCACCGCAGCAAAATATAGCCTCGAATCGGTCCTTTCGTGACGTCACATGTATGTAAACAGAGGGGGGGTTCGAGCAGAAAGTGTAGCCGCTGAAGTTAGGGTTGCCGCCTTTCATCACGAAAAATACCGGCTGAGTGAGTGAGACCAAGAAAGAAGAGGAGGAGGAGTCGATTGGGCGAGGGAAACACAGAAGAAAAAACAGGTGAAAATGGGAAAGGAGTAGTGTATCAAGAGAGAAAGGGCGCTCATTCAGGAGCGCATACACAAAAACGTAGTTTCATTTAGACAGTTCGCATCACAATGCGCACAGAGAACAACACGGACTAAGCAAGAAACAGTGCTACCTGAAATCATTATTTTCTTTTAAAGATGTACCTTAAAGGAACGCCCTCTGAGGTAAAATGAAGTAACCGGTCGGTTGGCAACCCTAATCTCAGTTGCTGATTGCAAAGGAACATTGAAAGGCTATACAGGCCTGGAGCTATACATGACGCACAGAAGATGCTCGTACGTATATTGTCATCAGTGCAGCGTCGTTGGAATCTTTATCCTCTTTTTTTTTTTTTTGCAGTTAAGACTTGGAGAAATCTCACCGACATTTAGTGTAACCCCGTTGTTTTATTGATATTAAATGTTTCATTGCATTACTTGTTGTTCCTGACACTAAGCGTTGTATCATAACTAACACGTTGTTACCGTGCCTCGTTCAACCGACCAGCTGCAGTTTCTAAAGGTAGAACTTAGCTACGGCTATCCCTAAGAGCATCTCTGTCAGGCGTTCTGGGGTAGCCCGCAATCTCTTTGTCGAGTATCGTAGTTGTATCATTTTTCATCCACGACCTGGTCTGTAAACATCGCTTCGGACTTCTGGCTACATATTGAGCGTGTACAGGAAATGACATTATGTAGTGCATACACAAGACGATCATGCATCAGACGTCCGTGATATACCTAACTGCTGTGCTAACACACGCAGCACAGCGTCTCCCCTAAGCGCATCATCCCAAGCAAGGCTCTCCGATCATCCACCAACTTATGTACACATGCACTTTTCTCTGTATCAGATATTCATGGACTAGTGTGCAGCGCGAGCATTCGTGTCCGCTGTATGTTTTACCGACAAATAAAGCAACACGCTCCCACCTTTGTATTTATGAGGGAATGCTCCGCATCGCGAATCGGCATAAAGCGCGCTGGGATCGCACGCGCACAGCCAAGTCACGCCCGCGCGCTTCGACGAGTTATTATTCACTGTGCTGCCATCGTACTTGTCTACGTGCTGTTCCAGCGAAACAGGGAATTTCATGCACCGTATGGGTGGGCTGCCTAGGTGAAAAATATTTCTCTCGTTAGGCGTTGGGCTCGACACGAAAAACGTTGCGCCTCTCTGGTGTTTGCCACGCGAGGGCTGAGCTCGCGTGGCCCAACACGCATTCATTTGTTTTCCGCACGCGAGGTGATGTACTGAGCGTTGTAAACGGTTGTCTCCCGATTCGTCACGCTGAAGGGCGTTTCTAAATGGAAATGAAAGTGGTAAATGAAAGAGAACAGAACAGGCCGTAGGTGAGCAGCGCGTTTTACACAATCTCGAATGCCTGTAGAGATTTTTGACGTGGGTAGCTATTCAAAAATCCCGTCTCACGCTGTCAGTGGCGATGCTTTGAAGCCCATCCCCCACCCCCTCCTGTGTTGACCTTTGTGCCCACTTCGAACAAAATTGCAACAAACAAGTATTTTGCTCCAGCACGTGCATTGTATTTGTTGTTTTTTATTGTAAGATTGACGTCAATGTGAGACTAGATTAACTTATACAAAATATAACTTCAGGCATGTTTCTATTTTCATGCGAGCCCCCGCTCAGCGCACACCGTGCGAAAGAAGAAAGAAGAATTCTTGCATTACTGCAGGGTGAATTTGACCCGAATGAACACACACGTATGACACTGTGGCAGAAAATTCGTTCGAGTTATTTTTCCGCTACCAGTATTAATTCAAATAATGCCGAAGCTAAATGACAGCGATTGCTGATGCTCTACAGTGGGGGTGCCGAAGTGGCGGTCCGCGGGCTGCATGCGGCCCGCCTGGGGTTGCCATGCGGCCCGCGTGGGCCACGAGCAAAAACTACAAAAATATTCTGTCCAAGCTTCACGATCGGTCGTAGCGTTATGATTGGGCTCTGTACTCGTGCAGTTCATCTTGCGTTGGTTAGTGATAGAAAATTGTTGCCATTGGCCTGTAGCAGCCGGTGACTCTCTAAATAAAGGGCGAACGGGGCTTGTTGGCACATGACAACAGCGAAGACAACGAAAGTACGGGAACACAGAGTCAGACAGCGAACGTCGAACTGTCAACTTTTGATCATAATCAACCTCTAATCATATCTAAGACTGAAAGTTGGACGTCCCCTTTCGGTCTCTGTCTTTCTGTCTTTCGACGTCTTTGCTGATGACTTTCTAAACTTGCGCCTGCGTCTGATCTTTACTTGATTGATACTGTAGTGCATTCCTACCAACATTTCTAATACACCGTCGATTTGTAATATTTGTGCCTTCAATGCCACCAGAAACGGACCGGTTCAGTCTCAGTCTCAGGCTTTGTGATGGGACATCACAAAGCCTGAGACTGTGTGAATTGTGAGACTGTGTGAATTCGAGCAAATATTATTCGAGTTCAAGAGTTTTGAAACGAACTTTTCTGGCTCGCCGTTTTCGCAGCTGTGCGCAACGCTCCTGATGACGTACAAATGGAACTGATTGACCTGCAGTGCAACGCACTGATCAGAACAAGTTCGCTGAAGTTGGTGCGGCTTCGTTTTATTCGTTAGGCGAAAGCATCCGAAGACACGTGTATGTGTATGTTGTAGCGGACAAGCCTGTCCATGCACGGTAAAACATACGCCTAATAACGTTAATTCGTGGCTTTATGTCGCGTGACAACTGTGTCAACATACGTATGCGCGCAGGCGTTTTCTGTGATGAACCTGAATAAGTCAAAATTACGATCACAACTAACGAACGTTACCATTGCGCAATCACCTTCATACGATGTTGACACAATAGTTAAAAACAAGAGGCCCCAAGTTTCCTCAATACACAGCAAATAGCAAAGGATTGCTGACCACGAGACTGAGCAACGCTGAGTAACGCAAATATGTACGTTTTGTGTCGTTTTAAGTTCTGTGTTGTGTCATCTGTGTCAGAAACGGGCTACCCCAAACCCGTGGTATGCGGCCCGTGGACACAAATGAGTTCGGCACCCCTGCTGTATAGAGAAGCTTACTAAATGAGTTTACCTTAGCTGTTATAACTAGCAACGCGCCTGCATGTTTGCTTGTTCTTGTTCTTTTTCTTTTCTTAGTGCTAGCCGTCCAGCACATGGGAAAACGTATTCCCATAAAAATGTAAGAAACGTTACTATTTCTTGCTCACGCTATAACGTATGCTCGAAAAAGATGAAAATAAATGACAGAAAAATTCTGGAAAGAAGTTGACTCTAAGGGAAAAATTTTAGTCATTTCTGGAACTAGATGCATTGCCACACCCATTCATCGTTTTCGAGACAAAATGCACGGAAGTTTCTGCAAAGTTTAGGGACAATTTGCAGTGCTGGTGAGTGAATTTCAGGGTCCGGAGGGGGAGGGGATATATTTATTAGAACAAAGAAGAAAAAAGAGAGGAAAAGGGAAAGGAAAGGGAGGAGGATTAAAATGGGGAGTACCTGCAATCAAGGAAAAAAGGTAATTGCTCCCCAATCATTATTCCTCTTTTTCTTATAGAGTGTTCGCAATGACAAAAGAAGTGATTCTACACTTCCTCTGCGTCGTTCGTACTCTACGCCGTCACACTACTCAACAGCACGGGCATTGTGTGAAAGGTTTTCTCCATCGTCCCGCGTTAATTTCCAAATGCCCGCTTCCCATCGGGAAAGATGCGAAGGCAATCGGATTGTTGCTTAGATGATTATTTGGGCAGCCTCAGATGGGCAGAGAATTACACCCCCTTCTCTCTCTCTCTCTCACCCTCTTTCTTTCTTCTTCCCTTCTCCTGTATCTCTTTTCTTCTTTTGTGTGCGCTCGGTAGTTCGTGTATAGAGGTAGAGCCATTTCCTGTCCTCCGGGTCCTCTTAATGCGTACCAAGCGCTTCCCCTGAGGTTTCCTTCGTGATGAGGAAGATTTTTGTTGCCGTGGGGACCTACTTTGTTCGCCCTACGCATTTTTTATTTTATTTTTTTCTCTTCACACTTTCTTGCCTTCGTTGGTGCTTATTTTCGCTCGTGCTGGGTGTTAAGCTGCGGTCTGTTAAATAATGTTTATTGTTACTGTCAATCGTTCTTCCAGTAAAATGTGCCTCCAAGGATGAGGCGTTAAACTGTTACGACGTATATAGCGAGTGATAAATGGAAATGGGTCGTTTTACTCACACGCGCTGCTATAGAATGTGAATCTGTGCTACGGGTAGCACGCGCGATTCATTCTACTTAACGGTCACAAAATGACGACTACACTCAAGTCTTGTTCGTAACGTACACACAAGGGTAATATATTTTGTATTGATGCTGCTGCTGCTGCTGATGGTGGTCGGGAAAAAATATGGATATGCGAGCCGGCTTACCGCGGAACAAGCTAATCCAGACCTAGTAAAAATAGAAAAAGAAAAACTTCTAAAAAGACGAGAGCTCTGCGATGCTCTTAACTAAGATGTGAGCGAGAGCGATAAGTGAGCGTTGTGCACCCTGACGATGAATCATAGGCCATTCGCTCAGCACATTCAGGACGGCAAAGCGTACGCTGTTTGTACGTATATTGCATAGTAGTAGTCATTATCCTCATAACAGTATAACGAACTTTTCTTTCTGCTTTTAATCTAATCTAATCTAATCTAATCTAGCATAACTAACAGCTGTAGCCAACTACGTCCAATTAATGTTTTGTAGTGTTAATAAATTTTCCTGTAAGAAAACAATAAAACGGAAAGTGTGACCGCTATGGTCACCGAACTTTTGCGGGTTACACGTTTCCCTACAACTAAAACTAGTCCAATTAATCGAATACACTGCATTCACCGCATTGGAGGGAAAAGGAAACTCTTCATCGAAGCCTCGTCCACACACTCTAGCTGAACTTCCGTTTTGCGTTGGCCAAGCAATGTCGATTGGAAGACGCGCATAAAGAGAGAGGTATCGTGTTTTCTTTTCATCCCGTGATAGCGCCGCGAAGCAACTGTGGCTATGAGCGGCGTACAGATGTGAACAGATGGAGAGAGGACAGCAGGAAGGAGTGGGAGACAGGGAGGGTCTGTTGCGTCCTTTGCCGACTTCAGGGGGAACTGTGCCGACATTCGTCTGCAAAAGTCTTCGGAAAACCCAGGGAAAACCTCGGACAGCACAATCGGTGGTAGGATTCGAACCCACCACCTCCCAGTCTTCAGCACGACCTTAACCCGCTCGGCCAATGCCGCTCATAGTGGTTTCGTTAAACTTCCCGTCGTACGTTTGGCTACTTTTCTTTCACGAGTTCTACGTAAATTACAGCGTCCCGGTCGTTCTAAGCACCCACTCTCATATCATAAAGCTTGTGGCCGCTATACAAGCAACAGCCGTGCTCCAGTCATCGCGCTTTTCCCGTAGTGAAGCCAACACCTCTACCCCCCTCCCCCCCTCCTCCACAAGAAATTACTTCCAGCGAACGCATCTTCTCTTATGCCCTTACTACTTCCCAACTTGGTCTCTACTCCCTAGCGAATAAAAGCAACATTTACCTTGCAGGCTTGCACACACTATATCCGATCACAACCCGTCCTCCTCCCCATCATCATCATCATCATAACCTCGCCTACTCCTCTTTCCCGCTCATTTCCGGTGCCACATATCTCCACAGCAGCTGGCTGCTTTCCCCGCGTCACTCATTTTATCCCCTTTCTGCCCATTCACCATATCTTTCCCTATATATATTTATATTTCTGACTCTATCTTCTGCTACAGCAACAATATTTTTCTTTCTTTCTGTTTTTTTTTCCCTCTCGATCTGAGTTGATCCTCCAGATATATCCAGACACGTTTTTTTTCTTCTTTTCCCCTCTCCCAGCATAACGGGGTATTGAAGCGGTTGCTTGCCCGTCTTGGGATTACGACGAAGGCATACACGTTGAACGAGACAAATTACGCTGCCGGATGTTCGGTGGCCGGAGGTTATCGCCACTGGCGCCCGCGTTTTTTCCGCTCATCCTACGCCTTTGATCCGAAATTCTATCTTTCTGATTGACTGGACTCTATGATCCTCGACAGTATTCTCTCTGTCTGGCTTACTTAAGAGGGGAATGGACACGTCAGAATCGATGGCTAAGGCTCCGTCTTTGTCTTTGGCTTTTGCTTCGATGCATACTGGGAGTTGTGTGCGATGAGCACGATGGAGGCTTTTTGAGGTATGCCCTGTGTAACAGAGCAGGAACAGTCGAAAAAGAAGTGCCGCAAAGGTTAACAGGAATAAAAGGCTGGCCGAAAACGACCTTCCATGTGCTGTTTTTAAGAAAAAAATCTTCCCGGAAACTGCACCGCAAAGCATGTGCTGACCTTACGACGTGTTGTGTAACGATACTCTTTGCAGATTCTTGTTTTGCTAATCTAAAATCTTTAACGTATGGTGCTTTCCGATCCACACGAACTTTCTGGTGCTGTACATTGGCACCAGTATTTTTGTCGTCAAAACAGTTCGTATAGAATTTCGTTGCTGGTCAGTAATTTCGACAATCTTGTTTTAATATACGATCCCTGGGTACGTTCTTAAACCTGATTTCTTACACAGGACTTACACAGGCTACTCAATGTTACTGAGGGTACTCAGGCTTCCTTTTTTCTTTATATTCACATTGTGCGGAGAGCAATTTCCTCGCAATATTCTTAGCTGCTCTGGCGTAGTTGGCCTCTCAGAATAGTCTTCGACGTGCGAATACAAAAACGCGTATTTTGTTCAGTGTAACGATATTGCTTGCACGCAAACTGAAATAGTGAGTTTTAGTATATCGCACGCCGTCGCCTTTGCGTACGTAAGGGATAGCGTGGATGACTCTACGCACTCCCATAACAGAAAGAGAGCTTCGCGCAGCGCGCAGAACCACCAACGCTGTCCCTTACGTACGCAAAGGCGATAGCGTACAATGTACTAAAACTCTCTAATAGTGAGTTTTAGTATATCGTACGCTATCGCCTTTGCGGACAGTGTATACGTTATACTAAGACTCGCTAATATCCTCTGAGTTGAAATCTGTTGCGTGTTATTGCCAGCTCTCGACATTTGCGCTTTGCTGCGATCGACTGCCAGGTTTCTCTCTGTTGTTCTCGAACGAGGGTCCGGGGTTTAATTAACTGATACGAGGAGCGCCACTGCTGGAACGATGTGGCGATACCACCCAATTTATTGCGCTACCCACATTATCTTCTGCCTTGCGTTACTAGGGCGACGCAGTGTATTTTTCATGCTGCCGTTCAGTTCAGAATGGGATGGATTCTATTCACGCCACTTCCTGTCAAGTATCTGTGGCATATTGCGGCTCATGTAGTTTGTATACTGGGATTGAAAGTAGTGGCAAGCAAAACGGTGTCCTTCTGCTTTAGCAGAGTGAAAGCAAACTATATATTCTTACATTGAGGAATGCAAACAGTAACTTAAAAGAACAATGTGCGCAATTGGAAACGTGAGAATTTTCATGGTTGACTACAAAGAGCACACATAACAAAAGCGAACAACACAGCAGGTTTCGTATTTGCCTTTTCTGCAACTATGGACTCCAACCAACTTGCCGGTTGGCATATGGATTAGGGTGGAGTTAAAAATAGCATGAACAGAGATGTGAAAGGCTTAGAACAATACGCGAATAAGTATTTACTGGATGGCTAGGGTGGCACATCGCCAAATGGGCAATTTTCTGCAGATGGTATACGACATCAATACAGGCGCGACAAATCTGTCGTCCCCATTGGTTGAGTGCAGAAAGTCATTGGTTGAGTGCAGAAAGTAAGCAAGCGAAACGCAGTTGGTAGCTCCCCGTGTCAGATTCTCTTTCTCTTCTTTTCGAATCGGGTACCACTTTTTGCCGTTGTACTTCTTGTAGAAACAATCGTAGCTCGAAAACTATAGGCTCGTTCTTGTCTCTAAACAAGATCCATCCGCATTCATAACAGCCGTACCATTTCGTAAAACATGCTTTTCTGCTGCGTTTGATCAATGCAAGGTCCGAAATAATTGCAGGAGATACAAAAGGTACATACCTCAAGTAACCGTCTATCCCAGCTTCACCTTAGCAAGGTAAGCAGTGAATGTTTTTGACCTACTGCATCGTTGCAGTTGTGCAGAAAGAACAAAGAGGAAGATCGCGATTGGCGTTCATATTATCGGTCACTACACGTACATTTATTCACGCCATTGTGAACCTCCTACTCGCATACTTCTAACGGTGCAGAAAATACCTAGTAATGCCCGCTAAGCTCCCAGTTTAAAACGCGTTGATCCTAAACAGGTTGCAAATTATGCGCATTCAATCTTGCGCGGTGCGCAAATTTGCACCGTTCGTTCGCTGCCGGCGAACTTACTCGCCGTCGAAAAACCGGCTCCGCGTTTGCTGAAAACACATTTCATAACACATATTGCTCCAGTGTCACCGTTAACGACGTCAGCGCATTTAATAAGGGCGTAACTCACCCTGTGTACAGTTAACAAAATTCGGCGCGCCGTTCGCAGATGTTACGCGGATAATTAATCAAGCCGACCTAATTCGGCACGGACCAGGGTTCATTAGATTCTGCAGCTCGCTCCCACTGTGAAGTAATTAATAGCGAGAGCGCCTGGCATAGTGCAGGTATACGTTTAGTGGACCAGGCAGGATAACGGCGAATAACACAACCGCTGCGATGTTTGCGAACGGATGTGGTCTTCTAAAATGAGCGAGATAAATCTGTCGGTGAGCAACGTTTGACTTGCTCGAGCTGGACACTGTATTATGGGGACGATCGAGCGAAAACTGCGCGTCTCCAGAAGCAGGGAGCACATGTCGCGGACAGCTATGGCCTATGTCCTATGGGCCAGCTGGTAGAAAGACTCCGTGCCTACTAATAAAACCGTGGTCTTGGGCACACGGACTACACCATTTGTGGCATGTCGTACTTCCCGTGTATTTTAGTAGAATGGGACGGCAATAAGTGGGCGGCGGACAAAGCTTTTATGAAGGCGATGTTCGCATGATGTCAACGATGGGGACGAATTCATGTATACGACTGGTAGGAGGATAAGTTGCCAATTTCTTGTGACGCACCCAAAACACGCTACATCGCCTTAAAAAAAGAAAGAAAGGCGCCATTGCTATGACAGCAGATTGAAAAGTACGTCTGCTCTCGCAATATGCCTTTGCCTTTAGCATGACAGTTATGCGTAAGGTGACTGGTATGATGCGTCACCTTCAGTCGCAAGTGGGTATGGTTCAGCTTTAGAAGTTGAGTTCGCGCGCCTGTCACAGTTTAGCTCGAACAAGAAAATAGAAAATTAAACTATTATTCGGAGTAGATTCACACGTAAAGCTTTGATAGTGTGTGCGACGACACGTTGGACGTGGAGGACTGCGGATAATCTCGACCTCCTGAGGTTCTATAACGTGCGCTAGAAAAGCAAGAGAGCGCAGTTTTCGACATATTTGCTATAGAGGATTCACATTGTTTCGCGAGCAACGCCTGGTCTATTAACTTTGTGATTAAGGCGCTGCGAGCAAGACCCATCTATCATATTGACATCAGGTTTCTTTGATACGCCTTACACGCATTAGCAGACATACGTGTAAGGAATGATTAGAATTGGGTGGGACTGTCCTGAGTGCCTAACTTCCGTTTAATTTATTTCGTGACAGTGTTTGGCTTCTGGTGCCAACGCAAGGTGACGTACGAGCGCACAGGTAGCTGTACTTGCATATGGGTATATTTCGGCACATGGGTATATTCTACATGAAACGAAGGAAGTAATATTTGTACAGAATACAGGATATCGCGTAGCGTAGCAATTCCTCTTCGCAGGCCCTCTGTGCAAAGAGAACTATAACACGTAACGTAAATCAGCAGGAAAAAATAACCAATGTCTCACCGTGCTCCCCCCCCCCCCCTTCCTTAGTTTTCCCGCGTTATCCAGGGAGACTGGTCGTTTCCGATGGCGGTGCCCCCAACCCTAATTCAGTTGGTCATATACTTTTCTCCACGGCTTGTGCTTGATCCGCGAAAGTGGCGATTCCTTATGGTTTGTGCTCTCTTTTTTCCGCGCAAATAAAGAGAGAAGGAGTCAATAGTCGTAAAGAAGGGGGAAAAAATGAGAAGGCACCTTCCTGTCACGAAAAGGTGCGCTGGGTAAACACGGCTTCGGAAATGGGAGGCTGTTACAGCAATGCGCCATTTCGGGACATCTGTTTAGCTCTCACTGCCGTTTCCGTCTTGGCAGCCAGCGGTGACAGCAGATGCGTAGACGTGTGTGTTTCTTTCTTTCTTTCTTTCGTTTTTTGCTTCTCTCTTTTTCTCTTTTCTCGCCATTCTGTCGATTGTTAATGAGAACAGCGCTGCGAAATAGTCTTGCCTTTCGGCGGTGTTTTATTTCTACGTGGAATAGCGCGTGGCACACGTGAGAGAGAAACGAAGAGTGTTTGATTTGCAGATTTATGTCTGTCGTGAATCAAAAGGTTTCCTTTTACGGATAAGAGGAAATAGTTTATGTTTGTCTTAGCTTCTATGAGTCTAGACTGCACTTTTGTTTGTTCGAGGTAATCGTTTTCCTTTTCTCACAAAGGTGTGTACATGAAGCACGACCTGGAAGGAATACGCTTATTCTGCCTCGAATTTTGCGTCATGTTAGAGAGACCAATGGATAACATGGAGAATTCAAAACGATGAAGTAACAGAGAAAGTTTCTTTAGTTTCTGTGACTTTTGTTTTCGCAAAAGAAAGGGAGGACAGCGAAATGTCGTGTGCTAAGGATAAATTTGGCCGGAGATTGAAAAAACGAAACCAGGCTATCAGGCAAAGTCTTTGCTAAGATTTCTTTGAGTGTTCTGGATGGATTGGACCGTGACGTCTTAAGGTTTTCAGAGATACATCCACCAGACACGCACATCAAAGGTGCAAATAACTTATAGCGTTCAAATCCTAAAATATAAATATATGCGCTCAAAAACAAAGTGCATTGGATACAATTCTCTGTGTTGGAAACACGTTCACTTCTTCCTTTGACCGCTCATAAATACTTCGCAGTGCCGGTAGCATGCACTGTCTTTGCGATCTTGCGTGTCCCTGGGATCTTATTTATTCTGCGCATCCCTGCACGACCGGGAAATTCTTCGGAGACAGAAAACAGGAAGGTGAACGAGGATCTTGTTGTTGAGGTTGTCACACAATTGTGATGTAGGTTCTGCTCAATTTAGCACGATTAACGTTCCTTGGGCAAGTTTTAAACGTTAATTCTCCAGCTAAACAAGGGGTCGTTCGAAAGTGATTTAGCTAGACACCGGCACTCTCTCCACCTTCTTTGTTTTTTCTGTTTTGTTTGACAGCACCCCCTTTCAGGTTCCTGCAAATCTCTGAAAGTCGCTCTCGTGAACCCAAAGTGTTGAACACAAACATCTAAGTCGCTCGTTTCGTTTTCTTTTCGACTTTGCTTTCGGTTGCTCTAGACCGCTTGGACAATAGAACATTCGATATAGTCAAGGTGCTGGGTGTATGGGAACCCGGGAAGAGAGATGCGACGTTGTCAGCGCTTGTCAACTTCATAGTGAGCAGTGAGATGGTATCTGTATTTTAGGACCGCATTCTAGGCATGTGTCGTCAAGTTCCCCGTTCCTGTTAGTTTCTCAGCTCACCTCAGCTCACTTCTAGGGGATGTAGCTACGGATATGCACGTACAGTTCGGTAAGTGGGAGGGGTGATGTCTTTCTATTTTTACCTTTTCATCTTTGCAGTTTTCTTTCTCCTTTCATTCATTTCATTTCATTTGAGGGAGTAGCAGAATTCGTCAGTGACGAATTCAATATCTTCCGTTTTTTTTCTATAATCAAACTCAAACTCAAACTCAACTTTTCGACTTTGTTTCTCTTGGGCGAGCTTACATTTCGAGTTATCGGGGGAACACTGTTTCCGCTTCCGCTTCCTTATACGGCGGATATATAGGGCTGAAAAAATATTTAGTGCTAGTTCGGACGTCCTCCCTCTTCTATCTGACCTGGAATGCTGATGGAGTGGACTCACACACATCAGTGCAGTGTACTTCCAAAGGGGCCATCCCCTTTTGGCGGCATAGCAGAAATTCCGAAGGCTCCTCCCTGCGACACTTGCTGTAACGAACGGCTCATGAAACTGATGACATTCTTCCAATTTTGTCTAGTTTTCGTTTGTTTTTATTTTAGATGTATACTATGACGTCATGTCGTCTCAGGTCACCGGCTGGAAAGGGCAAAGGGGAGCTTTTAAATGAAAACTGCATATTCTGTACGATATCATATCTTGCAGTGAGATCGATACGATTAACATCGTGAACAGAAACACGCGAATTTTTGTGTTTTACCCAGGGATATTATTTTTTGACAAGTGTCATAATTTCGTTCCTCCTCGCGTTTTATTTAACTTAAGTTAAAAATGCCTAAGGAATTTTTTTTTCTCCGCAGCGCGAGAATATTTTGCAGAATTTCCACCGGAACAACAACAAACAGTTGATGGCCACGTGTCATTCATGGCACTCTCACGCAGCTTGGTGTCTATGACGTACGTGCAACAACTCTTTGAAAAAGGCTTGCATTCTTATATGGGATGTATTCTGCTTAAAATATAAACATATCTGTCATACAACACGTTTTAAAATTAGCACCGCAATACAAAGTCCACTCTGTCTGTTGTAGGCTTCAACCGGGTATTATACGCACGCGTTATGCGAAAGCAGGCAGCACACCATCATTGGCCCAATATCGGTCCAACATTTGCAGGCAACAAAGGTCATATTAGACAAATGTTGGCCGTGCAACACGGTTCGATATTGATTGAGCCAATGAAAAAGATGAGTGCCTGTAGCTGCCATATTTCACGCCTAGATTTAACGCGCAGCACGAAACAGGAACGCATCATTACTATAAGGCCCTCACTAAAACACTTTTTGTTTTCTTAGATTTTTGTGTAGATGCTCCGAGTCAGCCAACATTCGCATGTGAATCTGGTATTGTTGGATCCCTCTTGCTCTGGAATACAGGTAGTCCTGGTCCCACAGAACTACCCACTACCGCGAAGACATGCGAACACATGTGCCACTCTAGCAGCCAAGGTGACTTGCAAAATTAGCGAAACTCACACAATCCGCTCCTAAGTACACTGTTAAAACAGAACTTCACCACATAGCACGCTCCTAACCAACCATCATATTGAATGATATCATTCTGTGTCATGATTTGTTCAAAACAGGGGGGAGGCGCCTATCTGGGACAAGATAATCTGTCCCAGATAGATAGATAGATCTGTCCCAATAGATATATACGTCTCAGCAACTTACAAAGCATCGGTAATGCCTTCAAGACGCCTAACGTAGAACAGCGATATTGTTCCCTATCAAACATTGTTTTTTATTTGAGCTGCCGCTTCAATTGTCATTATCTACTTCGCGGCCCATAAAACTGACATCTTTTATGCGTGGCTTGAAGCGTGTTACTCGAATAATTTCAAAATTAACAGCATGTGAACCAGTATATAAATCAGGCACGGCAGAATATCTCGCGCGACACCATGTTAAATTTTATCACTGCTATTCTGTTTAGTCTTCACTTAACACATTTTGAGAACGTTAAGGTAAAGCCATTATCTAACTAGTATTAGCGATGAGTTGAAATGTGGTGCATTGGTTGAAAGCTGGCTACATTGGTACTTTGGTTCGATGGCAGACCAATGTAACGCCAACGAACCGCCATCCTTCATTGAGCAATTGCGTAGCGTAATGATTGAGCGATATGGCTTCAAACTTCAATAACAATGCATTCTGCCGCTTTCTAACGACATGCGCTTTCCTTTGTTCAGTTTTGTATACTTGCAGTTGAGCGAAGATAACACCAACATAGCAATAAACTGCCATTTATTGGCTCTTCATTTGCTTGATTGGGACTCAGTGAAACTTGCCTAGTGCCAATATTGGACCGATATTGTGTGCTGTTTGTGAATGTTTACAGTTAGCATTTGAAAACAACGACTCTGGAATAATTTTGTGTTATTAACTGCATATTTTGCATTAAAAGCATTTTATAAACGCACGTTAACCCTAGGAAGTAGAAGCAGGGGAAACAGTTGACCAGGGCACGGCCCTCGCCGAAAATTTTAGCTAAGACAGTCGCACAAGGTTACAGTGCACAATCCGGCTGTATTATGTACGAGCTTATGTAACGATAACGCGAGTTATATAAATTCTACATACGATAGTTATTTTTCTTCATCTGTATATACGTACATACCATCGTCTCATCTCTCTAACATCATCGTACATCTCATCTCTCTAACTGTCCCAATAAATGGACTCTTCACAATCTTTGGTTCCTGAAACCAGTACTGATCGAGCACTAATAAGGATACACAAGCCGCTTATATGTAGCGTTTGATGTGCCACTGATTTTCGGTGTTTACGATTTATTAGGGTAGTAAATTTGACTGTACAGCTGTACAAAAAACGTCCTAGGACGTTTTTTTATCCTTTATATAATTTTCATAAAAAAGCTATGAGAGCAGCATATGTGTCGTTTTTGCAGTTGAGTTATACGGCCAGGCGGACGTCCTCTCAAAGAAAGTATGTAACTACAAGATGACTAATTACTTAAAATTCATTAATGAACTCTTTAATTAGGGGATTTCGGGCAAAAGCGAGATAGCAGGATCGGAGACAATCCTCGTTGAAAGCCATTCAATTTTGTTTTAAAAAAGTCCTGAAACGCGCACGTGCGTTGAAATATCCGTAGCCGAATTTTGATATGCAAATTAGCAGAAACCGAAACCGTGCCAACCGGGAGCACAGCGCTCATTCCACGTCAGAGGGCCCCGTGATTTGGAGCGATGGAGATGACTGGAGTAGGTGCTCATCTGCTGGCCTGATCGACCGCTTTCTGGCCCAGCTAAGCCTCTGTCGGCGAAGGGGATGTGCTCCTGAGGCGCACTGTTTTGGTTTCGGCTCATTTCCGTAGCGAAATTCAGCGATGGATATTTCGCGGCACCCACTCGTCTTAGGATTTTTTAAAGGTAAAATGGTTTTCAACGAGGAATATCTCCCATTCCGTTCCGTTCGAGGAATACCTCCCACCACTGTTAAGCAAATCAGTCAGCATATATTTTCTAGGTCCATGTAATTTTTGTAGCAATGTATTTGTATTGTATTACTATTATAGGCCACCATTTCGTTCCATGTTGTACTTGTTACTGTATATTGGTTCATATATCGGTATCAAAGGTCTGTATCCTTTTATTTGTACATTTAGTATATGAATTGTGCTAGTATTGTTTTTTCTTGACTGCCCACTGACATTGAGGGGCTTGGAGCCTCGTCAAGCTGCATGCGACAGCTTTTTGCTCCAGATGTCCCACATTATACGTGCAATGTATAGAATAAATGACATGAAATGAATGAAATTCTGTTATCTCGCTTTTGCTTGAAATTCTAGAGTTAATTAATGAATTTTAGGTTGTTAGTCATTTTGTACACTCTTAAAAATGAGGGGGGGGGGGTGATGGCAGGATAGGCTCGCCGTTGTTGGCCACACAGAAGTGGGCGTCGTCGCTCTTAAAAATGAGTTTCACCACATAGCACGCTCCTAGCCAATCATCATCTCGAATGACAACGTTCTCGCCCCTGATTTGTTGAAAACCGGAGGCGGAGCCTAGTTTGTATGTATGCACGTGCATAATGTACCAAATAGGCTCCGCCTCCCGTTTTCATCAAATCAGGGGCGAGAACGTTGTCATTCGGAATGATAATTGGCTAGGAGCGTACTATGTGGTGAGACTGATTTTTAAGAGTGTAGTTACATACTCCCTTCCAGAGGATGTCCGTCTGGCCGTATAACTCAACTGCAAACACTACATCTATGCTGCTCTCATACCTTCGTATAAAAACTCTGTAGATCATAAAAAGAAACGCCCCGTATTTTTAGCAAATAGTCATCGAACAGCCAAGACCGCAAAAAAAGGTGACAAGAATGGATCAACGAATCACGGAAAGAGTAAGTCCCCTTTTATATCCCGGTAAGCAGCCTTCTCCAGACGCAATAGTGGTATTAAGACA
This sequence comes from Ornithodoros turicata, assembly GCF_037126465.1. Lineage (NCBI taxonomy): Eukaryota > Metazoa > Arthropoda > Arachnida > Ixodida > Argasidae > Ornithodoros > Ornithodoros turicata. The sequence goes on from NC_088209.1 coordinate 30,865,220, forward strand.
TCTCAGCAATGAGAGTTTATCCCGAAGAATCCCAGACAGTTTGGGAAACTCTCAAGTGTCTCGGAAGCGCTTAGTCAGCGAGCGCCGACGACATATCGTCCTTAATCTCCGTGCTCCCAGCTTTTCATTTCTTTGTACTTTACCGGCGAACTTTCAAGTGAGATTTCTCTCCGTCTCGTTCCGCATATAGTGGCTCGCTGTACTGAGAAAGGTGAAATGTAATAGCACTCGAGTTCAGTAATGTCAGCGCTAACAAACAAACAAACAGTTCCTTTTCCCCCTGCTTTCTTTGCCGCTTTTGATGGCAATGGCGCGCCGTTATAGAGGTCGGTAGGTACACTGTTAAAACAGAACTTCACGACATAGCACACTAAGAGCCAACCATCATTCCGAATGATATCGTTCTCTGTATTGATTTGCTGAAAATGGGAGGAGGTGCCTATCTGGGACACATTATCTTGTCCCAGATAAGCGCCTCCCCCCTGTTTTGAACAAATCAGGTGATGATGGTTGGCTGGGTGCCTGCTATGTGGTGAAGTTCTGTTTTAACAGTGTAGAGTTGGTCGGGATTTACAAGTACACTCTTAAAAATGAACTACTCCTCCTCGCGCTCCTAGCCAACTATCATCTCGAATGGCGGGAGGCGTACGCCTTTTTTGTGACAATTATGAACGGCATAAGTGTCACAAAAAAAAAGGCGTGCGCCTCCCGTTTTCAACAAATCGGGACAGATAAAGATATCATTCGAGATGATGGTTGGATAGGAGCGTGCTATGCGGTGAAATTCATTTCTAAGACTGTAGTCGCGCATATTCGATTCAAGCGAACACACTAATGTCTAAGGAAGTGCATTACTTCAAACGCGTTTTTTTTTAAATTGAATTTCCTAATAGAACGCTACATTATATTCCCTGCTTATTTAGCTAAATATGCTGGAAGTGTTGTGGGTATATGCAATACCGTAAAACGACTATTTCGATGTAAAGCCACGTAACCCATTTTTTCCTTCATTATTCATTACGCATCCAATTAATTATATTCCCCCTAAGATAAGCACTATTCTTACTAGTTGCACCCTCACCAGGCTGGCTTTTCCTATCTTAATCACCGTTAATCCTCACCCTTATCCTTTGGCTTTTTCTTTTCTTTCACATCCATTTTTGCTCCCTTCAAGTAGGTGTAACGAGTCTTAATTACCCATCACGTGTCTGTGAATATTTTATTTGATTCCAATAAGTTAGTCGTGTAACGTTTCATAATTCAGGCTGAAAAATATGAACGTCTTCTTTCCTTTTTTTTTTTTTTTCGACGAACACAGATTTAGAAGAAAAAAAAAAAACGCATTGCGGTGCAAATATGTTTTCACTCGGAAACGGATCCATTTGCATAATTTTCGTTCGTTTCTCTGCCCTGCACGGTATATTCTCTTCTATCATTTACTAAGGTGTAGACCGGATTATGAGAACGTGCCGAATGAAATAAGCCATTTGAACGTGGTCCTGTTCGCGAAACGCATGCTGAGCAGCGGTAATTCATTTACTGTGTTTCATAAACAGGGCAGTAAAAATAAAAGAGAGAAAGAGAGGCAGAATTGAATTTCGCTGTTGCCAATGTGAAGAAATGGAGATGCGAATAACGTGCTAGGTAATATGGTATTCATGTGATCCGAGTGTATCTTTTTCTTTTATTTCTTTAGAATAGCCAACCGGATCTTTGCCTGGCTTAGCTTTCCTTTCTTTTTTTGATAAACATATCCTCCCGAGTGTTTCGTTTGAGTGCTGAATGCTACTTCGGATATTGCACAGTACCGTTCTGCGCTGTCGTTTTTTTACCAATGTTTTTGTTTTTGACAGATCGCGTTACGTTTCGCTAGCTTATAGGGCAAAGGGCTTAGTTTTTCTTTCCACCGCTGTTTGTTACAAATGTGCTTTATTTGACTACCCAAAATTGGCAGAGAGTTCTCAGCACTATCTTAACAGGCAACACGACGGTACAAAAAGAAGACGACGAAAAAAGAAACGAATGGCAGCTACTCTGTATTGCAACGATTACTTCACCCACGGGTCATCAAGAAAGAAGTGGCAGAAATACACACCATTTTGTGTACTGGCTGAGACAGCAAATCTCCAGCCACGTTTTATTTTCAGCAAATACCAGGTGCCTTGTTTATCACCAGATGTTTCACAGACACTGTCTCGGGAAACTTAGTAATGAAGTGCACCGGTGACACCACGCAGGTCTTAGGACCTATCACCAAGTATTACCCCTTCTTTTTTTTTCTTTGTTCGAATAAATATATCCACCTTCTAGAACACCATAATACAGATGCAAATACATTCACGGGATAACTATCTTAATACAAACACTAAGAAGCATTACAAAATGGTATGAAAGTACGTACTACTGCCCATCCTTTTAACAAGGTAAGGTATTCGTAAGCCTTTCGCGCTGCCTCCTTGTGTACACATACCCCTGATACGGTTACTGTCGAGAACTAAGTCCACTCGCAAACTGTAAAGGACACCTTGTGCCACAATAATTATTGGCGAACGCCTCTCCTCCAGGGACGCGCAGCCGCTCGCTTCCACGACCATTCGCGAGGCCTGCTTAGCGTCTCCCGCGAATCGAACGAGACCGTCTGCAAACTGCGCGCGAACCATAATTTACTTAACCGGCTTCCCTTTGTTCTCCATCGAGTGCAGCCCAATACCACATATCTCACTCGACAGAGGAAAGACTGTAGACCTTAGCGCAGGGGAAGGCGCTTCGTTCCCACAAAATGGTTGCTGTAAACGCTTTTGTGAACGTCAGCGTTCTCCCGCCGCAGTAATCGAGTAATCAAGACGGTACAACCACCTTAGCAGCCCTAATTAATGGACGTCCCTTCCCTTCCCCCCTCTCTCCCCTCACAGTCTCTGAAAACATACGGGTGCCCCCTCAAATTACCCCCTTCGCCCTGGCCGTTCCGTTCCTTCGAGTTCGAGGTTAGCTCATCACTTTTGCTGAGTTATCCTTTCCAATTATCTCGAAGGATTGCGAAGTTGCAGCGATTCGTCGGTGCTGTAATACGAAGCGCCTGGGCTTTATTAAACACTAATATGTATATTAAGTGCAAACGTTGCTAGCATAACATGTTCGAAACACGGATATTTACGAACATCAAAAACTGACGAATGACGAGACTACTGAGAGAATAATATTTTTGCGTCTTCCCAGCAGCAGTAGTCCTCCTCTACACTCTTAAAAATGAACTTCATCGCAGAGCACGCTCCTAGCCAACCATCATCTCGAATGACATCGTTTTGCCCCTGATTTGTTGAAAACGGGAGGCGTACGCCTTTTTTGTGACACTTATGCTGTTCATAATTGTCACAGAAAATGGCGTACGCCTCCCGTTTACAGCAAATCAGAGGAGAGAACGATGTCATTCGAGATGATGGTTGGCTAGGAGCGTGCTATGTGGTGAAGTTCTGTTTTAAGGGCGTAGTAAGTGCGCATTCCTGTGCGGATGTTGACTGAAGAGGGAGCTCTGCCTCGAGCGAAGTCTTACTGCGGTGAAGCACGCTTTACAGGCTGCACCCTCACCAACGGCAAGTTTTTCATGCTGCCACCGGGGCATCTGTGCGGGGGGCCGATCTGTGTATCCTGGGCCAGCTGAGTAGAAAATGTCCCCAAAATTAACTTCAACAAATGCATTACATCGATCAGACCTTTGATTTCTGCACTGTAAAGGGAACGAATTGAGCACAAAGGTCGTCGCATTTGATAACAATGCGAGCGTAGTATTATGGAGTGTAGAAATATTTTATGAGATCTTTCAAAGAGCAAAAGTAAAATAGCAAGAGCTCCCATCACGACGACTATGTGGGCTGACTCTTGTAGCATTCGGTATTCGTGTTTACTCAAATGTTATTATGTACAAAATTCGGCGTACTCGCCGAGTTTCACTACTGTTCGCAGTCAAATGTCCCCTTTCGAATCCCTGTCCTTTCCCGAAGAAGTAGTCAGATGTCTCCTTTGCGACTGAAATGCTACAGCGTAGAACGCTGGACAGCCTATGATTTTCAGCTCACGAATACCTGAAAGAAACACGCTGAGAAGAACACTTAAGGGAGATCGACAGAGCCGCGTGTCAGCGACTCAGACGTCTTACCATAAGTAATCCTTGAAAGTTGTAAAGGACCCCTACTTCAAAGGATTTCTAGTCTGTCCGTGTCGCAGGGAACTAGCCTGTAAAATAAGTCGTTCAGCTTGTAATAAGTTATTTATGCAGACATATTTTTCCTCTCGAATGATACTCAATAGTATCTGCACTACATCACTGTACTTGATAAGCATGAGATGTACCGTCCTTCGATAAGCGTGGCTTTTAGTGCCGTTTTTAACGCTCATTCGTTCTCGGTCGCAGCCAGTTATTGAAAATATCCCAGCTCAGTCGGAATTGTTCGCTTCAAACTAAAAGCGCGTTATTGGCGCACAGAAATTCCTATCTGAAAATATCTTCTATTTTCAACCAGGCTACGCCTTTCTCGGTTCCAATCACAATGTATGCATTTATATGTCTTTTCTTTTTCTCTCTCTCTCTCTCTCTCTTTCTCTCGATTCCGTGTCATTTCCCTGGTTGACACCCGTGGGTCGGCTCCGAATGCAGTTGATCGCTGTCAGCCGCAGACGTCTCAAGCAGCAGGGCTTTGTCCCCAGCGTGTTATAGATCTGCCCTGAAGGGAATGCTCAGCCTTCCATTACGTCCCAGGAAATCCGGCTTTGGCCTCCCCAGTTCGATGACAGATCCGCTGCTGCGATTCGGCGCAGCCAAGTGACGCATGTCTCGCCATGCCTGATAGCTCGGCCACGTTCGAAAGAAAAAGAGCGGAGGGCGCTGATTGGACTGAACTATTTTTGCCCTTCCCTGCGTCCCCCTCCTGGGTAAGTCCATCGCGTGACCGCGAACGCGTTGAACCGCTTGTGTGTTATGCGTGTACGCGGGGCATTGGTTCTATCGGAACCTGAAAGGTACTTCGTAAAGAATCTACAGTCAAACTCCTGTATAGCGAACACCTTTTTAACGAAAATACCACTACAGCAAATTTTTTTGCGGTCCCGCTGGAGCCCTATAGGTCCAATAATGGACATCCTTTTTAACGAAAATACCTTTACTGCAATTTTTTTTTGCTGTCCCCTGAGTTTCGTTGTAAAGGAGTTTGTATTTTCTTTAAAGGGACCGTCGCATCCTGAAACCCATCTATGAAACCGATACCACAATCTCCTGAATCTACTGTGCTATTGCCGGCTGACAATCTACCCGGCAAATTTTTTCGTCCGAAAAGCGTTCCGACATTAAAGGGGCACTAAAACGCGAAAACAACTTGCTCTCAAACGAAAGTCCGTGTTTCGATTGGTAAAATCCAAGTAAAATTAGTTCACACGGCGCTACCGTTTAGAAGGAAAATGCAATGAAAAGAGAGCCGCCTTTGGTGGTAACGAATGAGATCCCCAGAAAGGCAATGATTGACGGCATCCAATGAGACAACAGGAGAAGCGAGCGCATACCTATCGTGGTCGTGTAAATTTGGAACGGGTCCGATCGTAGTGTTCCGTATATGCGCGGCATGATGCGCACTGCTGCATTTTTGAATGTCGATTCACAGAATTGTAGCTGATAACAGTTTTCGCGAATGTTCCACTGAAAACATTTATCTTCACGTCCTTCGGACAGCGACACCAGTCCGTTTCGCAAAGCGAACTATGTTTTTCACCGCGACTGCACCCTGACGTGGCACGCGCGTACACGCGCAGCATGGACTAAAAACACCGATGCACGAGCTGAAACTACGTTCACTGCTTAGCGCCGAAGCAAGAAAGAGTCCGGTATAATTTCGATTGCAGCTCCGTACCGGAATCAAAGCTTTGAATTACGATAACGAGGTCAAAATTAACATAGCGTGTAACGTAATTTGAAGTGAACTTGTTTTTGCATTTTTGTGCCCCTTTAAATAAACGAATTTTCAACATCAGGGCTGCTTCCGCGGCCGCAGAAGCTCCGGCGGCGTGACGTCACTTCCTAAGCGTAGGAGTGAGAGGGCGGCGATCAGAAGACGAAGGGCGCCGACCAGACGCCCCGTAACTCTATGAGACGCCCGCACGGCCGCAGCATTCCTTTTCTCAAGGTCGTGCCCTCATTGGTCCTTTAGGGAGTGACGGTTTGTCGTTTTTCCAGAGAGGAAATTCCGGCTTACTCTCAACATGCGGCATCTTCTCTTGTCATGTATTCCGTCGAATAACGGTCCAAACTACGCCACTGTCTCGCGTGGGATTTTGGATACGGTGGTCGGTGGTCCAGGAGGAATAAAATGACACTATAGTTTCTAAATCGGCGGTTTTTTTTTTAAATCGAGAAGCCGAACCTAAACAAAAGCAAAAACAAACAGTGTCACGTGCTTTTTTGATAATGCTCACAGACACCGTTCTAAACGTTCCGAATACAATCGTAGCCGGGTAAAATTTTAGAACCACCGCTTTTGCAACCGTGACGTCACTGCAGGCAACTTCCGCTACCGTGACGTCGCTGTAGGCAACTTTCGGTTATCTGTTCCGCCGACCACTCAAGCAAACGCTTCGAGAACAAAATGTGCTGCACTCTTAAAAATTAACTTCACCGCATAGCATGCTCCTAGCCCCGATTTATCTGCCCCGATTTAGTGAAAACGAGAGGCGTACGCCTTTTTTGTGACACTTATGCTGTTCATAATTGTCACAAAAAGGCGTACGCCTCCCGTTTTCAACAAATCAGGGCAGATAACGATATCATTTGAGATTATGGTTGGCTAGGAGCATGCTATGCGGAGAAGTTCATTTCTAAGAGTGTGGTTACTTTTGAAGCATATCGCGGTCGCACAACCTTGTGACGTCCGCCAAGGCGCAGTAGCCCATGCTTGCGTCATCGTCTAACCGAAATCGGATATGATGTTTTTTTTTTTTTCTTATGAAGAAAGGTTTTTCTCGTTTAACTAAAAAACTAGGGCGTTGCGTTAGATAAAATTTCGCAAATTCGACTCTACACGTAACTTATAGTGGAATACAATAATATCTCTAATAGTACTAAGTCCAATATAAGAAAACTGTGGACATCTCCTAGCTTGTCGCTATTGGTCATCTCTACCATACCGGAGGCTTAAAATAGGTTGCAAGGATTAAACTCTGAAGATGGTACCATTTCCTTGAGCTTCAGGTGGTGGTACTGACAGGAACACAAAGCACAAGTAGACAGGACCAGACTCAACTAGACTCAATATAGACTCAATAGACTCAGGCTAGACTCAACATATTCCTGTTGATATAAGTCAATGTTAGATATAGTGTGATGTTTTAGTGTCGTGGATAAGCGTAATAGTGTCGATATTGATTCTAAGAAGCAACTGTCGCACATTGACAATTAGGCCTATTGAGCGTAGCCTGCCCGACAACGCCGAACACCATAACGCAAGTTATCCGTACAGTGGATTTTCACCAGACCGTGGCCACACAAAAATGTTAACACACGCGTTACCTTTAAAGCCCCTCCTTTTTTTTGTTCACTTTGTTGTTCACCTTTTTTGTTCATCTTGTTGACAGCTACCTTCTTGTTCGCTTTCGCACTACGCAATCATTTCTCAACTGAAAGAAGAAGGAAAAAAAGAGAGAGCAGCGCAGCCACTACACTGACGCGAAACAGTAGCGCCTGCAGCTTTGATGCGGCCAAATAAGGCAGCTTCTTCTAGGTAATTTCACCCAAGAACGGATCACTGCCTTATTATTCCGGATCCTCCTCTCAGGCGCAGTTTTTTTTTTTCTCCTTCTTCTTAATGTTTCATGTTTCCCTTTTGTGCCGCATCGTTGCTAGATGACTCTCCTACGAAAACTTTTCCCTGGAGTCCTATTTTTCTTCTTAGCGCTCGTGCCTCTGAGAGGAAGGCTGAAGACTCTCTGTCGTCCTTCTGTACTTTTTCTTCTTCTCCGTCCGCCTAACATGATGGATCTTCTTTAAACGCATCGTGACTGCATTAAACGTCTGGTGTCCGCTCAGTGAATAAAAGAAGTCGTAAAGGGGGGGGGGGGCGTCCTAGGCTTCCCGAGAGCATTCATACTTCAGGTTCCGAGAATGTCCACTTTACTTCTGAGGCAACTGGTGAGCTTGCCGTTAGCTGTAGAGAGCAGCTGTTTTTGTGCTAGTCTGCCCGCAAATTGGTACCGGCCATGAACGCGATTCGTGATGGCAGTGACAGCGATGGCATAATGCAAGTGAAACTGGGAGGTACCCGGGTTCGAACCCCTGTGCCGGCTGTGCTGTATGTTTTTTTTTCTGGGTTATCCTCAGACGCTTTCAGACATGTCGCACAGTTTTCTTAGAAGTCGGCCTAGGACGCGGATTCCTCCAGGGCGGCAGTCGTGACGTTGCCCACCTCTGTAAAGCCGATAACGCCGAGCCATTTCACCAGCACCACCACCCTGACTGAACTGAAACGGTGCAGTTTTATTATTCTTTTAACGTACTTCATAAGTTGCAGTCAATATGCCTTCATGTCGTACAGGCCTACTTGGGGGACTATAGATCTCCCCGTGTACACTCTCAAAAATGAGGGGAGGGGGGGGGTGTCGAACTAGGTTGGCCATGGGGGGGGAGGGAGGATTTATTGAAAATTGGAGGAGGAACCTATTTTGTACCCCGTGCTTAATGGGTACAAAATGGGTCATTCGGCATGATGGTTGGCTAGGAGCGTGCTATGTGGTGAAGTTCATTTTTAAGAGCGTACTATCTGTGCACATCCCACACACATCTGCATTTCATTCATACTAACCCACGGGCACTATATCATCGTCATCACTGGAGAGCGGATTCTTAGGCATCAACAGGGGGCGCTCCCGAGCTCATAGGGGGGATATGTTTAATGCAAAGTAAGAAAAAAGGGAAGGGAGAACGCACAGTATGTCAGTCATTATCGCTGGTGATATCGCTCTGTCTCCCGATAAGCTGAGAGAGGTGGCGCACACCTTTTTTAGTGTATTAACTTTCCTTCCAATCGGAAAGATCGGAAAATCGGAAGATAAAACGATACGATCCTGAAGGTTGGTTGGCCTAGAACGATTTATGCGACGAAGAGCGCTACCCAGGCAGCACAATGTACTGAAAGTCGAGTGCAAGGGGGGTGGACGGGTAGATGGAAGGCCTTGTACAGAACCGTGGAACTAAAGAACATTGATAAGACACATACGGTCCACCCCCATTGCACTCGACTTTCAGTATATTGTGCGCCCTGGGTACCTGTTAGTGCCTCAAAGTCAGCTCTCTAGTCATCACATATCTCATTGAGTCATCATATCTCATAGTCATCACATCATTGAGTTGTTGTTGTTGTTGGTGGTGGTGGTGTTATACACCGTCCATCATAATGGCCTTCGTCTGTGGACAACCGCATTCTCTACTTCCAATAAACGTGAGTAAACAGAATAACACAGTACATGGGTGCATAACATTACCATATGAGTGAAACTATATAATGCCGTCAGACAGGACGCTAAAAGCTGCAGCTATACTCGGTGGAAAGTTAAAATCTCTACTGGGAACAACTATCCCCATTAGATCCACGTCTGAGTGGAATACAGTCCGACGGAACTGTCTGTCGCCCAGACAGCGCGCGAAAACGGAAGTCGTTTCTGAACCGGAAGTCGCAAATTTATGTGGGTTGGTGACGCGTAGTCGGAAGGAAGACGGCGCAAGGAGAGACGATATGGTGTATGCTCTATCGGGATCGCATAGGGGCTAAGCGAGGTAAAAGTGTTTGGTGTGGAGTGTCACCCGGCGTGTGTAATGCCTGAGTGATTCAGATGATGATGATGATGATAAAAAAATATGGAGATGTGAGCCAGCTCACCGCGGGACAAGCTACTCCAGATCTAGTAGAGAAAAAAAAAGGGGGGGGAAAATAAATGTCACAAAAGAGGAGAGCTCTGCTATGCTCTTAACGAAGGTGATGAGTGAGCGCTGTGCACCCTGACGATGAATCGCAGGCCATTCGCCCAGCACTTTCACGACGTCAAAAAGTCGGCTATCAAGACGGTTCAGGGACCTCTGAAGTTGCAAACGGGCAGTGCGAGACCGCGCACATTCGAGGAGAATATGTTCCGAATGTTCACGGACACCACATGTTGAACGCAACGACGAATGTTGAGTGCCTATCTTGAACGTAAATACCTTGGCCAATGGGACATTGTGTCGAAGTCTGTGAAGTAAAGTGTTTCGAGCGTCCCGGACATCTGTGATTCGGTAAGAAAGGCTAGGGTCAATAGTTGCGACGTCGGCTCTGCGGAACACTACCACTGCCTCCGAGTGATTCAGTCAGTCGCAACGCTGGTACATACAGGTAACGTTGTAGTGGATGAGGCAATTGAACATCGAAGGACAAACAGAACACAAGCCTCGCAATGCCCAGTTGCATATTTCATTTGTATGATGGCCCCATCCCAGCCTCATCTCATCATCATTTCTTTATGTGTGTGTGTGTGTGCGTTGAATGATGGCAATTGAAGCAAAGCTTCGAGCAGTGGGATTCGAACACACACTTTCTGATTGCGTGTGGGTTCGAACCCCACTGCTGGCGCCTTTTCTTCAACTGAACTGCATCATTAAATCGAAGTATTACAAGTGCATCTCTTGTCTCCAAAATGTCTCCTTGTCTCTTGTCTCCAAAATATCGCCGACCTCCCGAACCAAGAGAGCTCCGCAACTTTTTTTTTTCAATTGTTTTACATTTCTCACCTCTGCACTTCCAGGAAAGACTACGATCATCGTGACCCCCTATAGGAATCGATTATGTAACATCCATTAAGCCATCCCAGTTCATGTTCAGTTTGAAGTGGGGGGGGGGGGAGCTTACGAATGAAGGGAAGCAAGATCCTCCTTTATCGAGAAATGTCCACATCCCGTTGTGTGAGGCACACGACGATCTTGTCGATTGCATCCTGTAGTCTAGGTTGTAATGCCGACCACTGTTTGCCCGGCGACCAAATACAGATATCATCGTCGTAGATGCTCTTTCGTATGCCCTGAGGTAAAATGTCAGGGATGCCGGCCATTGCGATGTTAAGTAGCTTACGACGAAGGATTCCGTCCCTGGGGGACTGTAACTCTATTACTGTTCGTACTACCAGCGGACGTTCACATAGAAATTGTCTTGCTCCGCAAGCATACCCAAAAGATCCATCCTATGCGGCGACACAGAGTTTGTAGGATTAGTTTGTCTTTCTTCTTTCTTTCGTCTGCCTTTCGGCGCCTGCATGTTATGCATTATTTCACCTGCAACCCTTACGACCGATAACTTGAGCGCTTTCGAGGCAACCTCAAGCGTTTTCCCGTAATGCCCCTCTAATTAATCGAGAATCATCGAAGACCTACTTCTTTGTGTCCCATCGGTTTCCATTGCCTTCGAACTTCAACATTTAAACTCGTCCATCATCTTAACTATATTTTTTCCCCTAACTTTTTCATCGCGAAAGATGACGAGATTTGCTCATGTTCTAAATGACGAACCCTCGTTGCTAAGTTATCCACCATAAAACGCCTCGTCTTATAAGAATGGCTAGCTTAGTTTGGTGGGAGAAAGAAATAAGGCCATGGAGAGGTCCGGCTATTTCAGTTCTCATAATTGGAAGTGGTGTGAGTAAAGAAAAAAAAAAGAAGTAAGAGGACGAATGGCCTTAAGAATGATCAGATACCCTCGGCACCTTCTTTTTCTTTGTTTCGTAGCAACTTTGACACGAACTTCTGCGTGCTTTCCTTTTCCTTCCTTATTTTTTGTTTCAGTCTGGGGGAATACTACTAATACTAATAAAGAAGACAGGATTTCTGTCGTCAGAACTTGCCGTGTCGTATTTTCTCTCGGCAATCCGGCGCATCTGGGTCCTTCAAGTCCGAGATTGGTAACAAAGGAAACTATATGAAGCTCCATAAATGAGAAAAATGTCCGCCAGACCGCGACGACAGTATTGCGTGTTTTGCTTACGGTGGGTAATCCGAGCGGTAAGAGAATAATACAGAGTGTGCTGGTAACGCGTCCGTCCACGAGAAACACTTTTCGCGTGAAGCGGGGACGATGTGAACGTCTTTTGTCTTTTCACTGCGCAGTTCCTTTTGAAGCTCTTGTAAGTAATGGCCGTAGCTGTCTCGCGGCGTAATGTCACGTATTATCGTGTATTGTAGTCCTAAATTACAATCGCTGTTCTAAAATGGCAACTTATTAAGTTCATTGCAAAAAGTGGTCAATACAAGGAGCAGCTTAGCGCAACGACGCTACCGTGCTTGTTGAGCATCCTCTCCATTGCACATTATTGTCCGCAGGACAATAATAATAATAATAATAATAATAATAATAATAATAATAATAATAATAATAATAATAATAATAATAATAATAATAATAATAATAATAATAATAATAATAATAATAATAATAATAATAATAATAATAATAATAATAATAATAATAATAATAATAATAATAATAATAATAATAATAATAATAATAATAATAATAATAATAATAATAATAATAATAATAATAATAATAATAATAATAATAATAATAATAATAATAATAATAATAATAATAATAATAATAATAATTTATTCAGTTTATTCACACTACTGTGAAAAGAGGTAAGCAAAAAGCCGCGGAGGCGGCTTGACGAGGCTCGCCCCTTCAGTACAACAGTGCAGCAGGAAAAATGTAGTGCAAGTCGCTCTTAAAAAACAAACAAACAAAACATAATAATAATAATAATAATAAAAGAACATCACAATTATAGGTATAAACGACTCAAATCACCACGCACCGACGTTGCGAAGACGCCCCGCGTTGCGCCCGGACCTTGGGGCGTTGCGAAGAGCAGTGCTTCGGATCCTTGTTTGTGTTTCTGTGTAGTAAAGACGTGTTGGAAATGCGCCTTGTGTTCTGTCTAACTTCAGCTGTGTCTTTGTTTTTCGGCGCGTTGCAGTGGCATCATGTACCAACAAGCCTATATTTCTCCGTCGTCCAAATAATAACAATCATGTGTTAGTCCCAACCTTTACCCCCTTTTTTTCCCTTCCTAATCTAGTATATCCAATCTAATCATGTGTTATCAAAACAGTTCATTAGACAGCGTACTAGGCATGCGTTATCCAGTTCCTTGGATTTTTTTTTCGTGTTAGCGCCGCGAAGCAACTGTGGCTATGAGCGGCGTACAGACGTACATAGATGGAGAGAGGACTGCAGGAACGAGTAGAGGACAGGGGGGTTAGTATGGCGTCCCGGGACGACTTCAGGGGGAACTGTGCCAACATTCGTCTGGAAAGTCTTTGGAAAACCCAGGGAAAACCTCAGACAGCACAGCCGGTGATAGGATTCGAACCCGTGTCACCTCCCAGTCTCGGCGTGGAAAGCGATCATCCTAACCACTATGCCACGGGAGTTGATCCTTGGATTTGTGTTATTGCATTTCGGTACACTCATTGTGCATTTATGCAAATGCATTCATCTATGTTGTTGTTGTTGTTATGCAAATGCGGTTCACGACACTTTACGAGCGTCCGCATGCTATCAAGAAATGTCGGTTGGTCCCATATCATCATCGCTTCTCCATCATTTATTCGTGTTGTTGTACGGTCGGTCGGCACTCTTCGAGAGCTTCTTCAATCACCCGGTGATGCGCTGACCACGAACCCAAAATTTTAAGGACTTGCGAGACCGAACGTCCAGAGGAGCCAAAGTTATACTTCCAGAATGCTCGCAATAGATTGATCCTATTCGTAGTTTCGCGTTTTGAAAACATGTCACGATTACTCCACATGATCCACGTTTCTCCCAGTTATCGAAATACATTGCGCGCACTAAAGATAAGTGTGCTGTTAGCTGATGCGGAATCTGTTCCTTTTACCCCGAAACCTTTCCATCGCAGATTCATCCCTCGCAAAAGTGTCAATCCAATTTCGCGCATCAAGTGACAACAATGACTCGTAATGCTGTGCGTCGTCGAAAGGAACCGTCGAAATGAAAAGCAAAGATCCGAGCCTTTACAGCCTCACGCCTTAAATCGCTTTTCGTGTCGTCAACATCGCATGTTCCATGCACTCTTTACCTTCGACGGTGGCGAATAGTGTAAGAGGAACCGATCGTTGACTTTTATTCACGATCACCCAAGCGTTGCCTGTCAGTTCCTCCCCTTCCCTTTCGTTTCCCTTCACGCGCCTATTTCGCAACACGCATCACAAGGTCCAGCGAAGCCACTTGTACTCTTCTTTTTCGGGCGCGTCTTTTTGAGAAACCGGATCTTATTTCCGCGCTAAAATCTAGTGAACTGCACCACTCTCTTTGGGAAACGTGGCGTAGAGCTTGTTCTTTTTTTTTTTATGTTGTGGAAATGGGGAAATAGGAGTGGCCTGCAAGCCGGAAATGATGTAATACTCCTGTATAAGTGATTGTGGTCGACATTGAGCTTGCTGAGTGCCCACGCGCCTCCTTAAAGTGTGCCACATACGCCGACGGTCGTAACTATCTCGGAAGTGTGTCCGTTAGACGTACTTCAACGTGGTTTAGGGATATTCTTTAGAACTGCACGCTGCAGTGAAGTTTCAAAGGGCAAAGGGAACAGTGTAACGTTATATTTTTGTCTTCCCTAGCTCTACGGAAAAGAAATGAGTAATTTTAATCCTTTCAGGGAGTAGGTGGATTGCCGCAACCATTACCGCACCCTCTCGGGACTAAATGTGTAAAGTTTTATGCGGAGTTCGGGGATCAGGGATTTCCCTACAATCCCAGGGAACGGTAGGGGTAATGGTAATAGGAATGATATGTTACCGAAATTGGAGAATGAAGTTAAAGTTGTGTACAAGCAAAACAATTGAGCTGTCCTCCACTGGCCTGCGCTAAGGACACTTGAATACTTTTTGCATGCAACCGGGCTTATGGACATCCTATGACACGGTGAATGTGATGTGTCCTGTGTGCCCCCGGCGACTCCGCCACTTTACTCTCACTTGGGCGCAGCTCTTGAACTTTTGACCTACATGTTGAACTCAATTATCATCTCTGTTCGTCTCTGGACATCATCCCTTCGTGTTTTCATCATCTCATCATCGGTTTGAACTTTCTGTATTAAGTGTACTGGGGTAGCCAGTTTGACTTCGTCGAAACTAACATCCCCATTTTTTTCTTTATTCACATCACATCACATCACGCTGCTGCGCTACGCTGCTCAAAAGAAAGATGATGAAAACACACATACACACACACACACACACACACACACACACACACACACATGAAAGAAGCACCAATGGTCATTGAGGTACATTGAGACTCAGGTATCATTGAGGCCAACGGTCATTGAGGTAGGCCTCTCAGCTGGGAATATAAATACAATAGTTTTAACAGTATGGTCGGAGTGGCGCGCCCTGGCATCTTCCTCTTCGTCGAGGCATAGAGAAAAGAGCCGCGAGAAAGCGAATGTTTTATTGGGTCCTTGTTGCGAGACGTTGAGGTGACGAGTTAGAGGTTGGGTTGGGCACGAGGAAAAGGGAAGAGACGCTATACGTCGTCTATTCGGCGGACGAAACGAAATGACTACGAGATATAGTTTCTGCGCGCCGTTGTACATCATCTGATATAAATGCTTTAAAACGAAACTTGCCGTAAAATATTTGCGCTCTTACGTCAAGAAGGCGCACATTCTCAACGAAATATCGGTTCTGCCTTCTACCATTGATGATGCAGTTAAATCCAAGACACATAAAAGACAAACGCGTGAGCGCACAACCTTTATACTATTATCGAACACTGACTGCTGGTTTGATCTATATGTTGAAACCGAAACTTCATTCGCGGGAACGGTGTTCTCTAAAACGTGCCCCCCTGTTCTCCAAAGCGTAATTCGATAAAACGAGCCTTCCTTTCGCTGAAACGTAATTCGATAAAGTGTAACCTCTTCTCCATAAAGTTATTCTCTAATACGATGCTCGCGAAAGCGCAATACGGGATCTTCAGGATGCATCTGTCGCTCGCTTGTGCCGGCCCGCATAACACATGATGTAAGCACATGCATAGATATATCCACAGAACAGACTCCATGACATAGCACAAAGATCAGGGACTATTTTCATTCCACCGTGGCTATGCCAGTATCGTTTACTACTACTAGTAATGATAGCGCCCACCTGTATTATGACCTTGGATGAAGGTCTCGTTGCGCTCATCTAGGGTTAAGCTGGAACCGGATTTCCAACCAGGGCACTCTACAGGATGAAGACATGTTTCTTGTAGAGATGAAATACAGCTTGAAGAGATGTATGCATCTGACGCTCATGTGCTTGAGAGTAGTACACGCGTTGTGCGCTCTAAAGCATCACTTACGCAAAAGGGGTTGCCGATAAAGCTTAAAGCATTGTAGTAAAGGAAACAAAGTTGAAATGCTTCCTTTGCCGGCTTTTTAATTTTTTATGCGTTAGCGGAAAAAGCTGTATGTGTGTGTGTGTGTGTCCGTGTGTAAGATGGTGAAGCCTCACCTAGACAGCGGTATAAGCTTTCATGCAAAGGGGATATAAGAGGGTAAATGTAAATGGAGGCAAATGATTTGAAATTGAAGTAGTCGAAGGTAATTAAGAGTAAGAGGTAAGAGTAACTGAAGGTAATTAGAGGTAACTAAAGGCAGTTAAAACAAGAAAGTTGAGTTTAAACGTAATGAATGTAAGATATATGTAATTAAGAGAAAGATTAAGTAAAATTAAAGAATACCGGAGGTAACCGCGGGTTATACCGGAGGTAATTAAATGTAATTAAAGGTAATTAACGTCAAATGGGAATTGAGAGTAATGAAGGCAAGTAAACGTATTTAAAGATAATTAAGAGAATTCAAGATTACCTCAGGGAACCTGCGGTTACCTAAGATAATTAAAGGGTAATTACAGGGTAATTGAAATTAATTTAGGCTAATTAAAGGTTAATTAAATGGACTTCCATATAGTATTTGAAAGTGTCAAACCGGAAATCAAGCATTGACTGGAGGTGGACAACCGGAAGTTGGGTTCAGACTGGAAGTGGACAGTCGGAAGTCAAGTATGGACCGGAAAAGGCGGTTAATGCTAACGCATTTCTCTAGTATTTACCACTAAATCGCCAGTGATTTTTTTTATTAGTTTAGAGTGCATGCGAGGCGGTACAGAGAAGACAGTTTGTCATACTGGAGAGCGCCATTCCCACTCTGCTCTTTTTTTGTAATAGGTGTCTGCAGTGACTGTGCAGCCGTAAAAAGTATGTTAAGTACTAAAAAAAAAACGAATTAAAAAAATTCAGTGGAGGTTCTCTCGGTTGGTGATGTCCGCGAGCTTGAGGGCATATAATTTACTGTGGCGATTTTTAATTTATTTTATTTTATTGTATTAATTAATAAAATTTGACGCCTTGAATTTAATGAATTTAATGGTACACAAAACGATCATAACGATTTTTTTTACATCATGAATGCATCTCAATTCAACGGCACCGAATACTAATTACTCTCACTATACCCCGCAGGAAAAGCACATGGAATGTTACAGTATCTGCCTCGTGGATGTCTCACGTATTTCATACGGTTATCAAAAGTTACTATGTGAGAGAAACGAATAGACAGGGAACACTTCGGTATCATTCAAATATATTACTGGCCTTTTCTTCTGAGGTTACTCTTGATCTAAAGAGACCCACAGTAAACCTTCATTTGAGCTTTTGTGCAGCACACGAATTCGAGAGCAGACATCATTTTTTTTCTTTTCGTTGTGTCACCCCACGTATAGCTCACATTCCGCTGCACTGGTTTCACCCGCCGAGAAAATACAGGACTTACGTTTATATTCTCGTAATGTGTGGATCAGCGTATACTGACACACACTCGCTTTGCAAGATGTTATGTATGGAGGGGAATTTTGTGATTTCTGGCAGCGAAAGCAAGGACCCAGAGGGGGAAAAAAAAGTCCCTGGTACGTATGAGGAAAGAGGTGCTCACGGCTTTTTATGGCGAGCGTTTGAAGCAGACGGGAACCGCGGTATTTTGCGCCAGCTCTATATTTTACACATGTATTTCCCTGGTGCTAACCTTTTTATTTTTTATTTTTTTCATGATTCACTCTATATTAACTTTTGTGTTCCTTTGAAGTTTTGCAAAGGGGAGGAACAACAGCGTAAATGGCAACGCGGTCCTTCTCTTCCAGTTTTCTCGTCTTCGTTCTTTTTTTTTACTTTTGGATGGCCGAAGCGAGTACAGGGCTTTGTCTTTGCACGCTGCATGTTCCTCTTTTCACTGAGGACCAGGACACTAGAGAGTTTGGAATATGTTCGTCGTTTTATCGCCCATAAATTTTGGTAGCGTGGGAACCGCTTCCTAATTTTTTGTCGGAGAACAATCTCTAGTGTGAAAACATCGCGTCACGCAGACGAGAAGAAGTCCTACTTGTGCCACGAATGAGTCCTTAGGAGTGTGAGTACGCTAAATATCAGAAGAGAGACATAAGAGAAACGTGACTTATGTGAAAGAAGCAGTAAAAGGCCACCTCAACGTAAGAATACGGTGAACTAATAAAGGACGTGATTTGATGTATACTGTATTCGATCTAACCGTCAGGGGTACGAATAATAACGAGAATAATTTTTGTGATGATGATGATGATGATGATGATGATGGTATGAGAAAAAAATAAGGTGATGTGAGCCCGCTTATCGCGGGACAAGCTACACTCTAAGAAAAAAGGGCGTGAAAAGGTGGTAACTTCTATAGTTACCACCTAGGTCGACATAGCGTCTGATAAAGGGTGTAACAGGGTGGCAAAAGCAATTATCATATATCGAAATTGCTACAACAAGGCGTACGCCCCCCTCGCTCCCCGAATCAGAAAAATTGAAGTGACGACGCGGTAACCATATTATTCGTGGCAGAGAGTGAGGTAGCAGGTAGAACTTTGCAACCTTTTAGGCACAACATATGCGACAACTATTACTTCCTAAAAGGTGTAACTGCTCCACCCTTTTTGCTGACCCCACAAGTGTACCCCACTGTGTACCCCACAAGTACATTTTTTGTCTCTCGACGTTTCGTAATGTGTCCTTCAGAATGAGAATATACTGGCCTTACCTTTGCTGTTGTCAGTGATATGTAGAGTGTAGCGATATGCGCGGATGGTCCTATAGGCCTCATAACACAACAGGGTCTGTGAAATTCCGGACTGTATTGTATAGCTGCCGTGTTTCGCATAGAACTGCAGCGAACGCGTAAGGCTCCACCTTATGTGGCGAATTTCCCCATTCATTATCATTAATTTATTTGGTGTTGTTGTTGTTGCGTAAGGCTCTGCTTCCATTCATCGTGGCCAAACTTCTAAGTACTTCGACAGCACTTATATACACGTGTCTCGACCATCTTCTGTGGCATAAACAAACATTCTACTATGCAACGGGGAAATAGCTTCACGCTTTCTAAGTCCGGTGCTTGGTCATGTTTCATCCAGAAGCATTGAAAGCCGGCAGAAGGAGCATCTGCCAGTACCGTTCCCATTATACTGAAGTCATGATGGAACGCTTGGGGAAACAGCTGCCTTTCAAACATCCATTTCTTCGTGCCATCTGGTGGAGGCACGTCCCAAGAACACTTAGCTCTAATAAGACGAAGGGACACGTGGAGCACTCGAGAGCAAAAAAGACCGCTACCTATACCATTAAGAAGGAGCCACATCTCGTAGCGTCAAAGGGAGATGGCTGTCGACACTACAGCCGGCTTCTATCCTCCAGCATATTACAGACACATTGAGCTCAATGTTTTATACCGTAACATAATACTCTGATCTTGATTCGGGCTACTCTACCTGGCGTTTTCGTAATACACGTATATTTGCCGGCGGACCCTGTCTCAAAGGAGAAAGTATCGTAATGCACCTTCCCTGATGGCATTGGAAGTCCATTATTGCTGGTGAGAGGTTGGGGTAGTTCTTTGACGTTGATCACGTTTCCGTGGCCTCATTTTGACCTGGCAACACTGAGAGGGTAACCCTTTCTAGCTGGGCGGTACAAGTGCATGGTGATGATCTTTGTAACGAATATATCTTTCTCGTAGGTACTGCATATATAGGTATTGCACAGTACGACAATCAGTGTCATATTTGGGTATGCCGATGTACATATTCGACTTTATCCAAGCTGTGTGGCAAATCGTAACTTGGCCATGGTTAGAGATGAGTGCGGGTGTGAAAATTCGTACCCGCACCCGCAAGCGCAGCGATGTCATTGGTGCGACCCGCACCTGCACATCCCGAAGCGTACCCGTATACCCGCAGAGGTACCCGCAGCCCAATGCGTACGCAGGTTTCAGTTATGCCACGTGATCGTCACAGCACGATATGATTTATTGATGCTGGGGACACTGTCCGTTAGCGAGCTACTTTCCGAACGCGCCAGACGCTGTGGCGACTGTTGACATGGTTGCCATCTTACTAACGCGAAGCGTACCAGTCGTGGTGCCGAAAGGTAGCCAAAATTAGCCCCATTCGTGAAACATAGTCAAAGAGTAAGACTAGAACGCGGTGGCAGTAAACGACAAAGCTGTCATCATCTCACACACCACGGAAGGTCTGGATATGGGGGGGGGGGGGGGGGGGGGAGGCGAAAAACGTATTGGAAAGTATTTTGGGCCAAATATTCGCAACGAATCGGGTCATGCACCGAAAGCCGACGGGCTGGCTTTGCGCCTGCGGGTATTGCCGGTATACCCGCGTAATCCGCGGAGGCAGTGCGGGTCTACCCGCTTCTTACCCGCAACCCGCGATGTCACGGAAATGTGTATCCGCGGAGAACAAACTCGCGCGGATATACCCGCATTCATCTTTAGGTATGGTATCGGGAGTTTATGTTGCTTGCACCGCTGTTTCGAGTCGTGGAAAGGCAAGACCCATATACAATTTCGTTAACTAACATTTCGCGTAAACGAAAAAAAATGACATCCATACTAACAATGCCTGAGCTACGGACACAACAGGAAAACGACACGAAGACGACGTTGAGCCTTCGTGTTGTGTCGCTTTACGGTTGCGCACATCGCTCAGGTTATCTTGGTATATCGATTTCGTTCACCAGGTCGCCTGCGTATATGCTGCATATTTCATTTCATTTCATTTATTTACTTTAAGGACCCTCGATGAGGATATTACATAAAGGGAGGAGTAAGCATACAACACAGTGCAAGCGCGGTATGAGCACTAAGAAAAATTTTCAAAACACAGTGCTATAAAGGAAGGCAAGTCTCTTTCCAATGCGATGTGAGATGGTAGGTTGTTCCAGGTGGGCACCATGAATTGATGAGGGGAGAACAGGAACTTGTTAGTACGCACCGAAGGGGCAAAAATTTTATGAGAATGATCAAGCCTGGGAAAAAGTCTGTGAGCCCGTGGGCAGTAGATGGGATGTGGGAGGTCAGTGGCGTAGTATAACCTATGAAGAAGTGCAAGGCTAGATATCATCCTTCTGGTCCGCAAAGGATGTAGAAGGATACGTTGCTTCATCGCCGTAGCGCTAGAGAAGGTACTATAATCGTGAGTAATGAAACGAGTGGCCCTATTTTGGACAGCTTCCAGTTTGTCAACTAAGTACGACTGAAACGGGTTCCATACAAGCGAAGCATATTCTAATTGAGGTAGGACTAGCGCTACCTAGCGACTTATTAGCTTTGCGGACCACATTATTTATGCGGGCATTCCAGGACAGGTTGCTAGTCAAAGTTACCCCAAGGTATTTGTATTCACTTATCCTTTCCAGATGTGAGGATGGAGTATGGTACTGGTGGACTAGGGGAGAAGCCAGTGTTGAAAAGGACATGCATTTTGATTTATCACAGTTTACTTCCATCAGCCATTTCGAGCACCAAGAAAAAAGGTTAAGTAAGTCTGCTTGAAGAACAGCACAGTCGGACGGAGATTTGATGTTGCGATAAGTCACACAATCATATCTGCGTAGAGTATGACTGATGATTGCAAGTGGAGTGGATAAGCAGGCATATAACGGTTATGTGCCATCTTATCCATCCAACGACATCGTCATTCATCAACTAATTGTGGTTGTTGAAATCGTAATGACGAAGTTGCCCTGCTTGCTCAAGTATGCGCTATGCGATCGAAAAAGTCATTTCATTTGTCATAGTCCTATAGAACGTGTCGCAAGTGATATTGCGAGCGATATAGTGGAAATAAATTAAAAAAAGGAGGACAAAGAATGTGTGGCGAATGAAGAATTTTCCTATTTCACACTGTGGCTACGAACGCCGAATTCTTTTCTTTGTAGTTATTTTATTCTTCTCTTCTTTCTTTTTCTTTTTTCTTTGCGGAATAGCAAGCCGACGTCCCGTTTGGCTGTCCTTTCCTCCCTTGTTTTTCTTTGTTCTAATAAATATATCCTCTCCCCCCGAAATACCTGTCGACCGCAACGATATATTATTAAGGCCCGGTTTCACCAACGCCGGTTAGCACTTAAACCGAGATCAACGGTCCCTTAACTTGAATTTAACGCTTAACTGTGCTTAAAAAAAGGTAGTTATTATTACTGAAACATTCATCACGTCACCAACTAGCGTATGCAAAAACGAATTGAGCGTTAACTTCAAGTTTTAGGAACGCTTGATCTCGGTTCAAAGTTAACCAGCGTTGATGAATCCGTGCCTAAGAGATCCAACGAAACCGCTCTATATTTGTCTCGTTAGCGAGGTACACGGTGTACGTTCATTTCGGTACACGGTTGGCGCGGATACATTTGCCCGTTACCGCTTCAAAGCCGCAACGAGCCGTTGCCATAGCAGTGTATCTGGTGCGTTCCATTCCTTGAAGCTGCCGTTGCTTCTGCTTCGCTGACTCTGAGGGTCCCAATGGGGCAATTTGGAAGGGTTTTACGTGGTGTTGGCTTTGTTTGCGGTCTCGATCTCCCCGGCGATATCGCTTAGCTTTCGCGCACGCTGCTTTATCTCCTGTAGCCTTCGAAATCCCCTGATTTGTCTTTCGCCAGTTAGGAATTACGGTTGTTAACTCTCGGAACAACGCAGCCATGTTTGTAAATAGGATATGATGGTGGCGGCAGTGGTGGTAGTGATAGAGGATTACTGTTGTTCGCGTCACTCATGCTGCCGGCGCTACGACTGTAGTAGGCATCGGATGAGAAGAAGAAAGCTTGTAAGGATATCAGCAGAATGGGGTACGAGATTAACGAGGAAGATATACAAAAACTATATAGTCAACTTAAGAAGGAACAGAAATCTAGTCCGTCAGCTCTCAAAATCTTCATGCGCCGCAGATTGGATGGCTGGGCACAGAGACGTCACTCTCCCTCCTCCGCCAGATAATGTAATCCATCACACTCACTCTGCTTCCGTATTGGCTGTTAATACTTGCCCCATCACACTACGCTACGATCACCCCATGGCCGCGTTGCAGTATCTCTCGCGCTATTGTGTCTCCTTATCGACATGCGTATGTACATGACGGACTAGATTTCTTTTCCTTCTTATGTTGAACACTAGTATAGCTTCTACCCAAGCAGCACCATGTACTGAAAGTCGAGTGCAATGGGGGTGGCCGGTATGTGTCTTATCGATGTTCTTTAGTTTCACGAGTCTGTTAAAGGCCTTCCACCATCCGTCCACCCCTGTTGCACTCGACTTTCAGTACATTGTGCTGCTTGGGTATTTCGTATATCCTCCTTAGAGGTTATTGGAACTCTTTGGGTCCCTAACGTACGTATGTAATATCTGTGTTCTGGGGCGTCTCCCTTCAAATATGTGTGCCCCGTTTTCGGGGTCATGTTAGCAATGTGAAACTCGTTAGAACGTGTTATAATAAAATGTGTGTCGAATAACCTCGAATGTGTTTTTTGTGTTACATATAGCGTGTCTTGCAACTTGTTTAAATGTCGCAGGGCGAAAAGTACTGAACGTATTGCCATTCTGGAATACTTCTACACCTATTGTGTCTTTTCTGACTCGTTATGTTGTACGCCCTGCATGCAGGGTCCCACGGGGAGCAGTGGTGGCCGTGATAAGGTTATCGGTGGGTGGTAGTGGTGACAGGCCTCGCCGTTGATAGGGTTATCACGATCATATTGTACGCCCAAACGACCAACCAACAAACAGTAGAATACTTATGAATCCGCGAAAGGGTGTAGAGCGTATTGGTTGGTACATTGAAACATGATGAGGCAACGCGACGGAGACACGGACAGAGGACACTTTTTTTTTTGCTTGTAACCGAGCTTTTAACGCCCGACTGTCCCATCACTAAAAGGCTTGACCCGGAAGTCATTGTATTAAAAAATAGAATGGTATACAAGCGATAGTATAGCACTTGGTTAAAGCAAAAATCACTTTACAATACCCGAATATATGTCTTCTGTAGTAGCCAAGTGTCAATGCGTTGCTCCCCGTTCGACAAAATCGCACTTTTGCAAATGCGTGCTGAGCCATACGAATTAGAATTTTTTTCTTTTCTAATCGTGTCTCCAATGCATGTATGCAACACTTACGCGCCTCTTGTCTGGGGGGGGGGGGGGGCATGACTGTATCAGTTTAGGAACCGTCTTCGCTGAAGAATGTATGCGATACTGTTTGCTTGCTTTTTTTAATCATCGTTGTTAACAGTGTCAAATATTAGTAATTTCATTTTTTTAAACGCTCATTAACGCTCGCATTTAAGGAAACCTGCTGTGGATAATGGAGTCGTTGCCAAACCGATCATGACTGTGGAGCAAGCTCCGAATACGCTTGGGTAACGCTGTCCGTGTGTGTCCTCTGCTCGTGTTTCCGTCGCGTTGCCTCATGACGATTTCAACTGATGGATCCATTCCACTGCACTCTGCGAAACTCTCGCAACTGCTATATAAGCAGTTGCTTTTGAAAAGTTGGAGTTGGGTCGGACGGCTACGTAATTATAGTGAACGTTGAGATAAATGGGAGACAGAAGACGAAAGTAGGGGAAGTAACAAAAAAGGGTTTATTAAAACTTTAAAGTTATAAAAGTTAGGAGCGACGTCTACGTTACATATACATTATACAGGGTTAGCCTAACAAGCGTTACACATTTCGACTGCATCGTAAAAATAGGAGACGGGGTTTAGCCAACTCCAAACTTCGCAGGCTGATAGCCATTTGCATGAAAGTTTGTTAGAATTTTTTGTGAGCGTTATGGTCTTGTAGAAGAATAATTAAAAATCGAGCAAAATCTCACTCTATTCATTTTCTATGGCCTATCTCACTCAGAAGCCGCCATTTCCTCCTGTGTGCGCTTCAATTTCATTTCACCACACACAGGTGGCGCCAATATACAGAAGAAGAGGATTGGTGCATAACGTCAGAATGGACATGTGACATCGTAGGGAGCCTCCATGGGTTGCTGCGGCTTCTCCGCTTTTCATGTGACAAGAAATGTGACATGTCACATTTCCATGTCACATGTCATATGATATGATGACATGTCACATGGCATGATGTCTTGCAGAGACACAGTGTTTGCGCCGACCCAAGAGCATGTCACATCCCTACGGTGTGCCGATGAGAGCCAAGAAGCTCGAAACGGCCGTCCACAGCTGGGATTGTGGCACGCTTGATTTGTAAACATATATATATATATATATATATATAATCAGTGGGAAAAAGCCATTAAAGAGACAAGTAAATGACACTGGACGTGCTTGAAATTCAAAATTACAGAATAAGATGGCTTCTATGGCTGCACGCAGACAAACAGATACTCATGGAACGATGCGACAGCACCAGAGGACACGTGTTTCGCCGTGTTTGCGGCTCGTCAGCTCTGGGTTGCTGCGCATCGTTCGGAATTGGCAAACCAGTGGTCGCTCAGCGAGCGATATACACCTGGGAGGGTGACTGAGCACTCCTCAATGCCACAATGCGAGCCAGTGAATTATAATCAGCGGAAAAAAGCCGTTAAAGAGACAAGTAAATGACAATAGACGTGTTTGAAATTCAAAATTACAGATTAAGATGGCGTCTATGGCTGCATGCAGACAAACAGATACCCATGGAACGATGCGACAGCACCAGAGGACACGCGTTTCGCCGTGTTTGCGGCTCGTCAGCTCTGGGTTGCTGCGCATCGTTCGGAATTGGCAAACCAGTGGTCGCTCAGCGAGCGATATACACCTGGGAGGGTGACTGAGCAGTCCTCAATGCCAAAATGCGAGCCAGTGAATTATAATCAGCGGAAAAAAGCCGTTAAAGAGACAAGTAAATGACAATAGACGTGTTTGAAATTCAAAATTACAGATTAAGATGGCGTCTATGGCTGCATGCAGACAAACAGATACCCATGGAACGATGCGACAGCACCAGAGGACACGTGTTTCGCCGTGTTTGCGGCTCGTCAGCTCTGGGTTGCTGCGCATCGTTCGGAATTGGCAAACCAGTGGTCGCTCAGCGAGCGATATACACCTGGGAGGGTGACTGAGCACTCCTCAATGCCACAATGCGAGCCAGTGAATTATAATCAGCGGAAAAAAGCCGTTAAAGAGACAAGTAAATGACAATAGACGTGTTTGAAATTCAAAATTACAGATTAAGATGGCGTCTATGGCTGCATGCAGACAAACAGATACCCATGGAACGATGCGACAGCACCAGAGGACACGCGTTTCGCCGTGTTTGCGGCTCGTCAGCTCTGGGTTGCTGCGCATCGTTCGGAATTGGCAAACCAGTGGTCGCTCAGCGAGCGATATACACCTGGGAGGGTGACTGAGCAGTCCTCAATGCCAAAATGCGAGCCAGTGAATTATAATCAGCGGAAAAAAGCCGTTAAAGAGACAAGTAAATGACAATAGACGTGTTTGAAATTCAAAATTACAGATTAAGATGGCGTCTATGGCTGCATGCAGACAAACAGATACCCATGGAACGATGCGACAGCACCAGAGGACACGTGTTTCGCCGTGGTTGCGGCTCGTCAGCTCTGGGTTGCTGCGCATCGTTCGGAATTGGCAAACCAGTGGTCGCTCAGCGAGCGATATACACCTGGGAGGGTGACTGAGCACTCCTCAATGCCACAGTGCGAGCCAGTGAATTATAATCAGCGGAAAAAAGCCATAAATATATATATATATATATTTGTAAGTCAAACGTCGCCATGCCAGTACTGGACAGCTGTTTCGGCCTTCTTGGGCCTCATCAGCAGTACGCAGGCAGGCAACGTTTGAGTGGATGGCGTCAGAAGGTCACGTGGCACGTGATGCCTCCCGTCAGGGTGTCCTAAGACACCTCTGAAAGCCCAGTGCAAAGCCAGTCAAGTGTATAAGGGGGGAAAAATTAGCAGGAGCTCTTTGGCTGCACGTATAGCATATGTTTGTAAGTCAAACGTCGCCATGTCAGTACTGGAATATATATATATAATAAGAATAAAATAAGCAAACAAAAAAGTCAAATTTCGTCGCCTGACATCGTCAAGCCAATCACTAACCCGTTCCATTCCAGTCGTTGACGCATTTGCACGTCTCAGGCGTATAGCTTTTTCATCCTCGCACGCGAGTGACAACGTCGAAACGTTTCGGACGAAGCCAATAATCACATGATGTCTCTCTAAAGCGAAAAAAGAAGCGAAGCGTGAAGGCTGATCAGTACAAAGCTGGAAATATTTCGCTTCGCTTCACACGCAATAGATGAAGGTGTCCTGATATATAGTGGCGGTTCCTGATCGCTTTTTGATCTGCCTTCTGTTTTTTATCCTTCTTTTCCAACAGCTCATAGGTCCCGATGTCGTATCGCGCTTTGTGATTAATCGAAAAGGGCCTGCTGCAGGAACCCGTCCAAGACTCTCTTCTTTTGTTTTAGATTAATATACAAACGCGTCTACGCTTTTATTACGTTATGTTTCTCCTCCTTTCATATCTTTTTTTTTTCTTCTTCTTTCTTTTCTGCCTTCAGAGCGCAATGTGGCAGCCGTTCTTCATCTCGCTTTTGGAGGAACTGTCACGATAACGCATGGTTGTTGTAGAAGGCTCTTCATGCGGCCAATTTTGCGCCCTTTATGAACGACGCTCAAGTGGTACGTGCCATTGTTTCTCGAATCGATGAATCCTTCGCAGCAGATAAACATAATGTGCGGGGCGTTTGTTTCAAACTTTGAAGATCTTTGTGTAGTTAAATCTTCCAGTGACAAAGAGGAAAGTAAAGGTGGAAATGGACAGCAAAGTGTTTCAAAGACGGCGGGAACAACGTCCAAGACAACTGAGATTCGCTGCTCTTCGACCTTGGCGTGGGCTTGCATTATTACGTCACTCCTTTAAGTGACGTTATTGATAACATATATTCTGGCTTAAAATTGTTGTTGTGTCACGACATCACCCGGTGGTCGCTTCTGTATGCTGTTGACCCAACACTATTATTTGAAATGCCAGGCTGTTCCCTCGCCTCTTTACCTCTCTCGTACGTCGTTTACGACTCAGCGTCGCATTCACCCCTGCACTCCGGTATACGCTGGGCCACAGCAACACGGCGCTGTGTACAACTTGTGCTGTCCCGGCAGCAATCCGACACATTTTAGAAGACTGCAGCCAGTACGTATGCGAGCGACGGGCCTTTAAATGTCAACTTGAAATGCTCGATCAGAGGCCATTCAACATCTGCAAAGTTCTCGGCCCATGGAGTAACCCTGGACATGCCGTGCACTTGGCGCTTTTCTCTCCTTTCTGAGGGCCACGGGCCTCCTTCACGAACTCTAGGGATTTCCTTCCCTCGTCATCCTCTCATATGAACCTCTTTGGAATGGGGTAGGGTCCTGCACTCAACGCAGGGAAACATCCCACATCATCATCATCCATTCATCTATGTTGTTGTTGTTGAATTTTTTTTAGGGAGGAAGGAACAGGAATAGTCGGAATCCCTGTTTCAAAACTGATTTCATTGGCGTGTGTTGTTCAGGTGCTTTTCATCACACGTGATAACGTAATACTATACGGAACAGCGTGACATTCCAGTAGACAAGTTGCGTTTGGGGATAATTTATATTTTTATAGTGAGGATCGAGGCCTGTCACTGTTAAGAACCCGAAATGGCGCTGGTCGTGCATCTAAAAAGAAAGCAAGAGAGACAAAACCATATCCCCTATACGTGTGCTGAATGCATGTTTACGCCGGTCTTCCCATAAAATCTATGGGCGTTATGATTCGCCCAGCATTGACTGATTATCATTAGACATGGATATCGGGCAAACGTATCTACCTATATGCATGTAGATGTCTCACGAAAATGGCTGTAATTAACTCCCTAACAACTCCTTTCTGCTCGGAGTGAGGCGGTTTTACTGCGCAGAACTACCAAGGAGCAAAGCCTAGTCCTACGTGTGCTGTTACCTAGATTATATACGTAATACGCAGATGAGACTAATTATAATTAGCGACATCGCGTGTACAACTCAGCATATTGAGGCGCCTTACACGGTGCCTAGTGGAACGATTACAACCGGTCGTTATGACACACACACAACATACAGGCGAGCACTCTCGCATTAAACTATCACAGCCGCCACTTCCCATGCCGAGTGCGTTGCCTAATCACTCTCATGGCCAATAAAGCCGGCTTCGGAGGAAGTAAAGTGTTGTTCAGCTGTATAAAACCTTCTTTTATCGTCCGCCATTTCAACTACTATGCTGTGAGAGCTTTGCCATGTATTCCTGCTGCAAATGCAGCGAAGCTCTTCATCGCGCGCTTCCATACTGGTAGCGCCCCCTTCTGCACACAGCGAACCCACTTTTCGCAGTGTCGGTAGATTTCTCTTTTACGCGAGGGAGCAAAAATGAAAGACATTTTCCTTTTATGCTACCGCTAGCGACGACGCTTTATTTTTTTTTTTTTTTGTGTGTGTGTGTGTGTCCGATTTTTTTTTTTACTTCTAAATTAGCTCTTACCGCTTTGCCGTTGTGTTTTGTGTTCAGCGATGCGTTATACGCCGGTAATAACGCGGCAACAATAAAGTGCGACTTAGCAACGCAGCGGAAGACACCCTCTATTGTCGTCTAAACTTAAGTATGCGTATAGGGAAGGAAGCAACGGGACGGGCGAAAAGATTGGTGTGATTGCGGTTTAACGTGGTTGTATATGTGGTCGCGAAGGGAGTATACAGTCGTGTCCGCCCGCCTCAGACGTCGTGAACGATGGTCGCTCCCTGCTTGTATATTACAGTCGCTCTAAGCAAAAAGGAGTAATTTTAGTCCTTTTGTGGATTAGATGCATGGCCACAACTACTTGTCCCTTTTAGGACTATAACGTGCGTGGTAGTCTCTGCAAACTTTATAGGGACTAATATGCAGCAGTCGGGAGTAAATTTCAGGGTCTGCGGACTAAAATGGGGAGTAATTGCAATTTAAGTTGTAATTGCTCTCCAGTTTGCTCCGCTTTTTTTCTTAGTGTTTGAGTTGGAGATGATATGATATGGTCTCACAAAAAAAGAAAAAGCAGCCAAAAGACGAATGCGAAAGGAAGTATGCACCACAACACTTACAACTGATAGATTTATGATGTGACAAGACACGTTTAAGTATGGCGACACAAGGGAAAAACGTATTATCACGCCAGAGGAATTTAGTGGCAAGAAAAGAAAGGGGTGGTATACCAGTTCGTCCTAGGCTTTCAAATATCTAGTCTCGCCCTCAGTCAAGAGTCAAAGCACCATATCAGTCCGAGGCCTCCAGACCCACACTTCTACCATTCTGATATGATATGGAACGCAATACTGAGGAATGATAGCCGGTTTCCTGGTTGCGTTTGGTGAAGAAAACTACGCCAGTTCGAATGCGACAAATCTTTATTTATTTATGTTTTTTTCGATGGGAACGGAAAGCGTGGCAGATGGCGATGGTGATGGATGATGGAACTGACGATACGACAACACAAGGCACGACTGTAAAATCTTCAACACACACAATCCACATGCCGCCATGTCTGCAGGCAGGCTGCTTGGCAATAAAGCGCTATTAACCAACCACAATCGGCATTTATTGATTGGTGAGAATAAGTACCGAGAGGATGGAACTTTCGGAAAACGTGCATGCCGGTAAACAACTTACGAATTTGACAAAGGCAAACGCTCGTAATCACACAACTGTGGTCGACCTAAAGGACGACGTTTCCCAGATATCGCGTCGTGGTGAGTCACGGAAGAAGCGCGCTGCGAAGGTGGCGCGATGCGACGTTGGGTATCACGTGAGGTGTGGTGATGCAGGTGGCGGGTTTGGAAAGCACAACTACGCAAGGCAGCTCTTGGCGACTTCAACAGCAGTCACAAGGTCCATAAGGGAGTCAACTGAGCTACGGTGCCGACGGAAGCCCGCCATCTCATCAGGGAAAACGTGATTCCTTTCCAACCACCATTCCAGCCTGTGTAGAACCATCCGCTCCATCACCTTACCAACACAACTGGTAAGGCTAACTGGACGGAAAGATGACAGGTGCGACGGATGCTTGCCAGGCTTCAGCAATGGGACCACCATGGCTTCCTTCCAGCAGAGCTCTGGCAGAGAAAAATCCGCATCCAGCTGTGCATTCGACGGGAGCGTTATACGATCAGGATCCTCGCGAAGTACAAAATGACAAGTTAACAATACAAAATAACAATATACAAAGTAACAAGGCAACAAAATGAAATACAATGAAGATAAAGTTATTATTATTGCTAATATTATGTGTACGTTTTTTTTTTTTCTCGCAATTTTCGAACCCAAGCAATGTAGATGCATGGGCTTTTTTTTTTTCCGCAAAAAGCTTTCACTGTCACTTCTAAATGTGCTGTTGTTTTACGTTCTAGGATGGGTTTTATCTGTTCCTTTAATATCGCATGATGCATATAAGTATACCGAACTAGGAACGCTCACGAAGTGTATACGTGCAACCTCGAATAGCTAATGCACGCAACCTTTCCAGTCTACAACACAGCGGCACTGAAATAATTTGCGATTTGCCCATTCACTCGTCGCACTCTAAATTGCAGGGCTGGCGGCCACTAAAATTCTCTCTAACACAATGCCTGCAGTTTTGCTTTGCGACGTTGGTTTCTGCGCCTGTCCCGAATGCTTATCTTTCGAAAGCCACTCAGCGCACAATAATTAGTACTCGGGCTGCGAGGGCGCGCTCGCAGAGTGCGACTGTCTCTCGTAAGCCTACGACATTGGAGGGAACGCTGTTTGTACACTCGGTTGGCGATCATTTGTTCCTTATCTCCAGCACCGCAGGAAACACATTACACATAATTTATGCAGTTCTCGTTAAAAGAACGGCATCCCTTTGAAAGGAAAGGCTGGGTCTGCCTGGCAGAAATGATAGGTAAAAGGGAAGAATATTGAGGGAAATGTACGGATGCTACTATACATTAAATAATTTGTGCTACCCACCTACCTAACTACAGTCATAATTTATGTTAAGGTAACGATTAACAGGAATCGCAGAAGTTCCTACTATTAAAATGGTTCGTTCAATGTCAACACAGAAAACAAGAGCAATAATTAAGGGATGAGTGATGATGTCATGCTGCCTGACAGGAGCCGGATTTTACTACACATTCATGCATTTTTAAATAAGAAAGGCACTCTGACGTAATTATGAAGCTCATTGCGATGCATGTTACGTTATATTGTAATGTTACATTGCGTGTAGTGATATTATAAGGTTGCGACGAAATATGCATTGCTTCTGTACGAAAAATGGATCCGTAAAGCAGTATAGATACATTTGTTGACAAGGAAAGAAGTTGTCTCGCTTCGATGCCTTTGAAGTGAACCATACACAAACTCTTCATGTTGCGAACACCATCTTTCTACACATTTTCCCGACAGATGCAGCTTTATGATGATCTTGCTCTGGATTTTAAAAAAAATATTGAAGGAAAAACGTCAGGGGAACCGTGTTGGGAAGGAAAAAATGTTCATCGCGCTCTTTTTGTTTAGAAAGGTGCGAGCAAGAGATAGCGGCACACATTAAAATATCATCAAGGAGGACTCAAGCCAGAAGCACAAATCTCAATGTGAACTTAAGACTCCCTCCGCTCCTGCGATGAAGATGTTTACTCAAGAAGTTCGCTTATGAGTTTCATCTCCCGACTCCTCTTTTCATATCGACCTTATTTTTCACTTCTGTTTTCTGTGCCGCGGACGGGATATTTTCCGTTGAAATGCTTTCGCAATTTTTAGTGATACGTATATGTACGGAAGAGGATCATGCTAATCGTTCTGGCGAAATGAAAGTGAAATATTGACACATGCCACGGAGGAGCTGCCGAAATGAGTCCGTAGATAATGACACGCGTATCTTTTAACGCATGTCATTAATATGAGCCAAAACGAGACTAGTTAGATGGGCCCTTCTTGAAAAGACCATGTAGGCTCCAACTGGGCGCTCCCTGACGACGTTATGGTTCTTTCTGTCATATAACTGGAATGCTTAGGAGGGTACCGTTTTGGTGTTTATTTACATTGTTTACTTCTGTAAAAAAAAAAAAACTGCGCGAAACAAAAATACCTGAAAATGAGGATCAAGAGCTCTCAAGAGTCCGTGTCTCTTTTTGTGCGCTTCCGCGTCGAGGAGGATATATTTCACGCGATTCGTCCCGTCGCGTCCGTCCGTAACACAGTTACCTCCTCACTCTGTGCAGCACACTGGTCTTGAACACGACTGAGGCGCTTGCGAATACTAAACTTTCAAACTTTTCGGTGAAGTTCTCCTGGCGCTCAGATACGAATAAAGAATACCACATCAACACCTCACCGCCAGAGGGCGCTTCACAAGTCCATTACACGGCTGCAAAATTGCTTTAACGGAAGGTAAAATAGACCATTCTCCTGTAACTCGCCCATCGCACAAACTCTCAACGTCCACCGAACGCCTACCGCGGTTTTCAGCACACCGTCACGTGCAGAAGAAAGTATGTGTCACGAGCAGTAGTTTTATCCTTCGCTAACTCGCGCACGCGGTCGTTCAGAATAACGCGTCAGTAACAGCGGCGTTTATTCACCGCAATGCGGTCCTGGTAGATCGGGTTTGGAAAAGTGTTTCCGACAACACAAAAGGCAGCCTGCTAATCTCCAAAGATTCGAAAAAGGGAAAGAAAAAGAATTTCCGAATACATTTCCTGGATTCCCTACGAATCACTATTGTTCCTTTGAAACCGCGTCCTCACCATGCTTCGTTCACTCGCCGCTCGAGGGGGCTGCGAATTCGCGGCTGCATTGTGATACTACAGTTTCGGTTTCGGGGTTTCTCTGTTTTTTTTTTTTCTTTCTCTTTGCGTTTCTCTCCCCCCGCCCCTTTTCAGACTCGCTCTCGTCCGCAGAAGTGTCGGGTTCTGCCGAGCGAAATCTAATTCGATGCTGCCAAAGCGTTTTGTAGAACGTATACCGTGTTTGGGAATGTGCAGGCGAACATTTCGTGCTTCTAGTTCTCTGCTTGAAGTCCTCTGTTTATTTTTCGCGCGAACGGGATTAAACGGGGTTGGCGCGTGTAATACTGCCCCAGGAAGATACGTTTTCGATTGGATTGCATTAAAAAAAAACATAAAAAGAAGCACTTTGGCATAGCTTGACCGCTATCGCGTTTTCGATTACACGCATTACGGTCTTTAGAACAGCTTGTGAATGGAAAGTCAAAATGAACTGAGTCCGTATTGCAACGACACTTGAGAGCTCTTACGTGAGCAACCTCTGTTGTCTTTCGCCTATTTCATCGTTCCTGTCCCTTTTACTTATCTTCATTGCCCTGTCCGAATGTATACGGTACGCGTTTAAATCGCATGACAGAAACTATGTTCCCCGTCGCATTTGACTGGGAAATAATGGCTAAGATTCCTCGTCCGCATTCGCAGAGAATACCCATAGAATGGCCGGGCCTTTACTGCCTAACATATATTTTCCCAAGCAATAACACAGCAGCGTAACGCCAGCGGGTACAGTACTAATAACGTACTAATAAAGTAACTAATAAGTGCTAATAAAGTAACTAATAAGTACTAATAAAGTAACTAATAACGTACTAATAAAGTACTAATAACAAAACCGTTGTAACATGCAACGTTGAAGCGTACACACTGTTGTACCATCATACACTGTTGCACCGGTCATGCTATCGGCCCTTTCGGGTTGAAATTAATGTTACCGTAGAGTGAAAATGAAGTCGGCCCACGGCGTGCGATCACCGCTCCGAACAGTATGCCGCCAATCAATAAGGTAATTGGTTCAGTAGCAACACAACCACCACCACCGTCGAATGCAATTATTTCCATACCTTACACGACTGTAGCGCCCATGTATAGTAACTGTACTTAACTACACCTATGCTAACTAATAGTACGATTAGTTGCGGAACGACCCTTAGAATGCCCTCGTGGTTGAGTGAAATGTTCCAGAAATCCTTTCGGGTATCCATGAGCTTGTCGTGGCACGAGGGCGCCAGTGAAGACGTGCGACGTCTTCTTTTAAATGACGTCCGACAAAATGCGTTCCTCGTTGCAGGAAGACGAGCGTTTAATGCTTCTCATTAGGAAGTCTGGCATTATAAGCATCGGCTAATTAGCTGCGATCTCGTCCCGCGGAGGATTACGAAACGACAGTGTATGCGTGCGCTGTTACGACCAAAGATTCCAGTGGTTGCGAGTCGGCATTGGCCCTATCAGTCACAACGGTTCGGATTTGGGAAAAATCACCATTATGTATGTCTGTAATACATATGTAAAATCGCGCAAATAGTTCGCGAGTTGTCAAAACTTTTCATCGCTCACGAAATGAGCGCAAGATCATGGTACGGGACTCGCAATGATATAACGAAGGCACATTTAAAGAAAAACAGTGTAATGGTCCTTAAAAAGTCTATTGAGACGGGATTATATGAAAATCTTCATGTGTTCTTGCAATGAACAATGATCGTATCCGATATGTAGTACCCCTGTTCTTTTTTTTTTCTTTATCTTTTTCGTGTGTTTTCGGTTTTTTTTTTCTTTTTCCTTTCGAATAGCAAGCCGGCTCTTTGCCTGGCTAACCATTCCTTTCTTTTTTTTTTGTAATAAACATATCTCCCCTGTCACACGGGCAATCTTATGTGAAACCAACGGCCATCGAACATGTACGTAGCGCCCCCAGGCGTGTACCGTGTCAACTACACAAAGAGCATTGGATCCAGTGCTCATTCAGAAGTTGACACGTACGTTACACGCTAGGTGGCGCTACCTGTTCAATGGCCATTGGTTTCGACGTTCATCGGAGACTGCTCGCGTGACAGGAGTATAACACTTCCTAGAAGCACATAAGAGAAGGAGTGAGGTTCGCGTCGCTCCGTGACGTGTCTGGGTGTGCCGGTAATGTTTTGGTGAGCGCCGCGCCGTGTCCGTAGCAGACGAATTTGCAGTACCAAGTGACATCTCTCCTCTCTCTCATACGCACACACACACACACATCCTAGGTGTCAACTCCCCGCGCGTGTCTCTTCCACTCGCACATAAATCTAGCATGCGCATCCCTAAACGATGCGCCCCCTACATTTATGCGCACATAAATGTAGCATGGGCTCGTCTGTGTCTGTCGTCTTGTCGCCGTTGTAGCCTTATGTCGTCATTCCATGCTGCTTCATTTTGTCACTGGGATGAAGTGATCCATTCAGGTTTCGTCACAATAATTTGTCCCCCTTGGATTGAAACCGGTTCAGCAACTGCTCAGAGACTGCCATGCGCGCTCCCTTATGGTCCCAAGTGGGGTGTCGGGGAACCCATATTGCACAGACTTTACGGAACGAATAAGTGCTTGTCTCCACATTGCCGACACTAATATTACGATTGGCCGCAATGTCCCGAACTGTTACTCGCCTTTTCTCGAGGATGGCTTGCTCAACGCCTGCGATGTTCAGCGTAACTGCAGTCGGACGAACGGGTCCATGCGGTTCATTCGTGACATAGAGCAAACAGCGGTTGCAGTTGGAGTTGGACGGACTAAAAATAATACGGAGAGGTTGAACTTGTCACCTGACAAGTTCTGCTACTCCGAGAAAAAAAAAGAAAAAAAAAGCGGTGCTTAGATGGGCATGGATGGCTGGCGTACTTGGAGTGGTTTGTATACAGCATACAGGACAGTTTGTATATCTGAATGGTACTCTGATAAGGCGACTGTCGACATCACGATAACCGAGCACAGACGCATTGTGGCGCTCGTACGGGGAGAGGAAGCTCCTGAATGTGAGATGAAGGGCTATCTGATTTCAGCGGAAGCATTATTGTCCTAATAGGCACAAAACCCCTATGGGCATCTGTTAACGGGCCTGGGAAAGACAGAACCGTTTCGATTTTTATTTATCTCATATATATTTATCTCACGTTTGATATCGTGACACTCATATTCTCAGTGTCCAGGACATAATAACATATAGTGTTCTTGGTTTGGCTTATCGCATTTTAAAACTTAATCTGACTTTCTCTAAGATAAATTTTTGCAACTTTAATTCAAGCTCGCGTACTAGGGCAGGAGCAGGTGGAATGTTGAATCTACCAAAGGTCAGTACAAACTACGGCAGGCTATCGTTTTCGTTACGTGGGGGGAACGCGTTTTGGAGCAGTCCTGACTGGATCGGGACTAACATCCATATTTTTCGTTCATTTCCAATCCAATCCAATCCAATCGTTTCGTGGGGTATGTGATCGGAACCTTTTGCCGCCTGATATAAAAATATTTATGTTCTTATTCACCTTTTAGAACACAGGTAAAAATGTTTTGTTCATTAACGGTTCCTGATAACTTCTGTTTCCTGTCATGTACAACGCGCTATAGTTTTTTTTTTTCCTTGACTGTATTTTATTGTATTATGATTTATGATCTGTGCTCTTGTTGTAATTAATGCACTTTTCAAGAACAAGCCTTCAACCGGGTGTTTCCCTCTGGCTCCTCCATCTGTATCATTTCCTGTTAAGCTGTATCTTGGGTACAATAAAATTAAATGAATGAATTAATGAATATCACCGATCTTCGCCACGGTGGTTCGTTGAGATCACCAATAAATTAATTTTAAGCACGATCAGCCTATGTGTCTCAATTACAACATGCGATCGGATGGTGGTTTCTTTCTATATGTAGGAAGAAAAAAAAAATTATATGTAGTTTCTTTCTTTCCTTCTTTCTTTTTGTTACATATTACGGCAACACCGTTCCACTGTAACAAGTAGCTCGGCCATATATCTACCGTCACGCGAATGCCTCTCACCCGAGGCAAATAAAGCGACCAGGAACATTGCTTTCGACCCCATTTGGCGGTCTTTTATTGCCAGCCATTTTTCCCCCTTTGCTCTATCCACCGAACGGTATTTCTCGGCCCGTCGTGCTTCAGGCTCGGCGTCGTCCACTCTCATTTGTTCCGTATACGGAGCGTTGCATCGCGTGCTGTTATTCCATCTTATTCCATCCAACGTGGGCAGTGCTTTCGACCGTTGAAGATGTCCAACATGCACATTCATAACGACTTTTCTAACTCCGAAGTGGCACGAGCGAATGTCAAACTTCTTCTTGGGGGTCTGTTTGACCCTGGAAATGGGAAATAGGTCGATAACGTTCTTAGCTTCCGTTTGGAGCACATAGCTTGTAGTGCCAACGCGGGTTTTTTCCATTGCCGCGCGAAATAGACACGTTGGGAGGTGGTTTTGAAAGGCCTCTCCGCGGCAGAGTGTACGACGCGCGTTCGACGCATGGTCATCATTGAAAGGGACCGGAGTCAGTGAATCGATTGGTAACGTGTCCGCTCACAAAGCGATGGATGCGAACCTTACAGATGACGGTACAAATTGTTTAGACACTAGTCCACCGCAAGGGCTATTGAATACGTGATGTTGGAATTTCGTGTGTTGAATTTCCGGAGCCCCCCCCCCCCCCACACACACAACAACAACAACTAATAAATCGTAACTATGACCTGGGGTGATTCACCACACACTACCTCACGCACGTTACCACCGCACCTTACCGGCGAACAACAACTAAATCATGACTATGGCCTGGGGTGATTCACCGCTTGGGAGCAGTACACTACCCCATTACACGAGAAGCGTGAGATGTGAAATATGAAAATGAAGTTATGTGCAAGTACAACTCTTGAACTCCCGTCCGGCGCACGTTATGCATTGAGATGGGCAAAATTAATCTACACAGCGGCCACCGTAGTTCTGTTCGTGATCACAGTTGTCTCGCGACGCGAGTGAGTGAGTGAGTGAGTGAATGAAGAAGAAAAAAATTGAGAAACTTGGCACCACCAACGTGGAAGACGGCTACTCCATACCACGTAAACAGCTCGGAACACAGGAACGTACTAGACACTTGGAGTGCAAACACTCCACGATAAGAAGAGTCACACAAAATCACAAGAGTAAAAAAAAAAAAAAAAAAGAAAAGAACACGCGACGCGAATCCACAAATTACTTTGTACTTTGTATGTACTTTGTATGTACCTACTGTATGCACTTTGGTGTATGTAACAAATTTTAACTCTTCGTCCTGTCCGCTTCGTGTACGTCCGGTCCCTACTGCACCCGAATCTCTCAATAATGTCACAGGCACCTAGCTTACATCAGCTCGCCTGCATTTTATCTCTATTGTTCTACCTGAATTATTGGTGTTGAAAGAAGCGGTGCTTCATACTGCTTATTGTAAATACGTTAAGGTCCCGCAGATGCGGGAACAACATAATGGGGGTGTACACAACACAATTGGACATTATTTG
This sequence comes from Ornithodoros turicata, assembly GCF_037126465.1. Classification (NCBI taxonomy): domain Eukaryota; kingdom Metazoa; phylum Arthropoda; class Arachnida; order Ixodida; family Argasidae; genus Ornithodoros; species Ornithodoros turicata. Next base: position 30,905,012 of record NC_088209.1, read on the forward strand.
ACACAACTTCAAATACTACAGACTTCTAGAATCAAAGCACTTGAAGATGCGGAAGAAAAACTGCTAACAGCAAGATACATCGAAAATCTCGCGAAGCATTAAATACTCATCAAGCAAAATAACAGTGACTATGGGAAGGGGAGCTATCTGGCATGCTACAGCGACTGTGGCACAAAGACGTTGTAGCAACATTATAAAGTTCTTCGGCTGCTTCTTTTTGAACCTGTATGTTGTGATACAACGTCCTTAATGGAAGTACAGCGGAATATGACGCAAATATGTCATGCCACGGTGAAGGGGTATTAGGTCAGCACGCTTTTTCCTGCAGATGCTGTTTTCGCAGGTTACACTGCGCATATAGGTAACATTGACCTTTCATTCTTCCAGGTGAAACTGTGAAAGTATGGCACCTGAGCCCCACGTACAGAGTTCTGCTTGTGACGAGCTGTCAAGAAGCTGGTGCGCTGCACTGGAGAATGTACAACAGAACGTGGTCCCCAAAGTGCTTACAACCCCACGGGTCGACGTTGAGCTTCTGTCTGTGCTTGTTAAGGACTAGTACGCCCGCTTTTAGGACTCGACGGTCGCTTGAAGGGAATTCCGCAGAAGAAAGTGGAGGCAACAACTTGGCCACTGTTGTATCACCAAACAGTAGTGGAACATTCGCATTTTCTTCAGTTATGAATCGTCGTGTTCGCGATGTGAGTTCTGTGACCGCACTGAAGGGAAAGTCAGTGAACCTCATATGTCCAATGTACGTGACAACGTGGGGCTCCGTCTCCTGGGAGAAAGGTGAGATTTGATTGAAAAACTGGATCTATGTTGATTGAATTTGGTGTTCTGAATCCCAAAACGTGTTCGTATTTGTCTGATCAGAAAGTTGCATCACCGGTGTTCTTTGTGTCATTGGCTAAATTCTGTAGGCCCGCAGGACCTGTGTCTAGTGGGTCAAGAGCGCAAAATTGTAGCGATTGCAAAATACGATGCGCAGTGTAACCGCAGCCTGTGCATGACTGGTTGACGTTTGTGTGTAGGAACCAGCAGAATTCCGTTCACGCACCGGCAGCGGGTGCAGCCGGATGGAAGCCTCTCCATCAGAGACTTGCAACAGGCCACTGACGATGGGGACTATGTCTGCAAGTTTACGGATGCTCGGAACCAAAAACACACGGGCAAGGTGCTTCTTCGAGTATCAGGTGAAACCATGCTAACATTTTCGTGAACAAGTGTGAATCGATAAGAACAGTTAGAGGAACATCTATAGCCACAGTCTAATCACTGAAAAAAATTGCAGAGCCTTTGGGTCATATCAAACATATATCTGCATGCAGATTGCATCCTACTATACACTAAACGATGCGACTGATAAAAACACAAAGCCAATACGCGTTTCTCTTTTTTTAACGCTCGCGGTAACTTTTCTCGACGCGGTCATAGAGAACCTTGCGTTAGAGAGGACTTACCGCTGCTGGAAGCGCCCGTGGAACGTCCACCAGGCTCCACGACGCATTTGGTGCTGAACGAATGGCGCTTCGGGAATATTTGAACTGATAACGACAGATAACGGCCTTGTAATGTCTGGAATAAGTGATGTGCTCTACACAGGCTCAGGTGCCTGCCTCTTCATTTAGTCGGTACCGTCTTGCTCGCTATGCTTCGAATTGTTAGTTGTATCACTGTGCAGTGAAAGCGTGTACCACAGTCGACCGTCACGAACGCACTTCACCCTCTGTTTGTAGAATGCATTCGGCATTGAAACAGCCGAATCATATCTCAGTTACGCAGTGTTCATTTGTAACAATCCACGTGGCAGTCTGTTATGTACTACAACGTAGTATCTCACACGTAAGGGGGCGTTCACATGGGCCGATTTTCAGCACCAACTCAGACCAACTCGAAGCAACGTCTTTGGATCAACTTCAAGACGGTACCGTCTCCACGTTCACACGTACCAACTCGTTAGCTCCGCCCACAACCAGCTTTACGGCAATCGGGGTGTATGGGTTCAAGTCCCACCGCTGGTGACTTTTTTTTTTAACTGTCATTAATCAAAACGAAGTCATTTTATTTCGCCAGAAGGTCACCAGTATCTCTAAAAATGCCTATTGATATGTTTATATGGCGCTAGCAACCAAAAAAAAAAAAATAATAATAATCATGTACCCCTGTAGGGTTTGAACCCATGCCAGGCAGTAAGACAGGAACGAAATCGTTTGACGCCCCGAGGGTCACGTGGCAATGCTCCTCGCGTTGATTGGTTAGACAACCACCAACTCTCCGAAGTTATCGCTCGGCGACCGATTCCCACCAACTCCAAAGTTGGTCCGAGTTGGTGCAGAAAATTGGCCCGTGTGAACGCACGCTTAGGACCGACATGGCCTATGTTATTGTTTCCTTTCGTGACTCTTTTATGCTCGTGCACTTACAACGCACTTTGAAACAAGTTACTTAGTGCAAGTGTGCGCATGCGCATTTATCTTGCAGCTCCCCCAGAGATCTCTCCGTTTGATTTTCGGGGAGACATGAGAGTGGGCATGAGGTTTCGCGTCTTCTGCACTGCCACGCAAGGAGACCCCCCCTTTGTCTTCAGCTGGCTCAAAGACGGCGTCACTGTGGATGGACCCCTTGCTCGAGTGCTGGGACTAGGTGTGCAGAGCCAGCGTGACTTCAGCATGCTGTCTACGGACAGCTTGAGACTGGAACACTCTGGAAACTATACTTGCATGGTGAAGAATCAAGCGGCCACTGCCACGTACTCGGCTGTGTTGAGAGTTAATGGTAAGTTCGCTTTATTGGTCTCCAATCTGTCGGTTTTGATGCGATAGCATTAGAAGGCTCGTGCCAAAGGGAAAACGGCGGTGTCCATCTGCGGACACGAGAAAGAAACGAGAAGGAAGGAAGGAGCAGCTTGAACGACAAGCGTCTTGTCTGTCTCTGCGTCTCTGTCTGTCTTGAACGAAGACAGCGGGAAACAACACGCGAGTTTTTAATGCGTTAGCAGTAGAAGGGTCATGAATGGTTAGAGGTGGTTTAGGAGGATGAGTACACAATCTTCTGTGGCTCGTCTCAGTCTAGTACGAGTGCCGTGCCAAGTAGGCGACAAAGGAAAACAGAATACGATCGACGGCGACGGGCTGCCGAGACTGAACAGCAACGTAAGCGGCGCCTGTGTGTGGACGCCACGGCTCAACGTCGAAAGCACGCAAACGAGATTGTGGAAGCACGAAAGCAGCGGCTTGCACGGCAAGGTGAAACGCGCCGCAAGAAACGTCGAGCGGACGCCGAACTTCGGACTACGAAAGCAGCGGCAAAACGATCTCGATGGGATGCAAAGCCAGCACTTCAAGCGGAAGAGGTAGCATCCAAGAGGGCTAAGCGGCAGAAGCAAACCAAATCATGTCACGGCAAGACTCGTTCGTGATAGCCGCGGTGAACGTACTCTGCTGGGCTGACGTAGCTTAAGGACCCCTGGGCCCAAGGGCTTCTCCTACATCACAGGAGCCAAACGCCCTGGAAACCGAAAGGCCGGAGTTGCCATCTACGCTAAGGATGGGGGGGGGGGGAGATTTATTGGCAGAAAAAAACGAAAAGAAAAAAGGATGGCATCAGCGTTACACCTCGAGAGATTCGCAGCAACGTTCACGAATACGGTGAGTCCTGTGCCGTACGCCTTCCCTCCCACAGATCTCAACGTCGTTGCTGTGCACCTGCAGCCAAGGATTACACACAAGCACGCGGCAACCGATGTAGACGACATAATGGACTGCGTTATGCTTACTCAGGAATGGGTCGTGGTGGGAGACTTCAACCAAGACGATGCTGGAAGACTTCCAGTTCGCCTTAGATGTGCGTTCTCTGTGCGTTGTCTGTTCTGCCGTCCCCAAAAGTTCCATCTCCACTGACCGAGGAACGTGCGTGGACCACGTCTACCAAACGACTCCTCTGGTTGACGAGGTGTGGTACATGGCGTGCCACTTCACTGACCACAATGCCCTTCTGGTGTCTGTCGATAAGGACCCTCCCGCAAAACAAGTCGTAGACGGCATTTGGACACCAGAAATGCAAGAAATGCTCCTGAGGACAGAAAGGAGGAAGTAAAAGAAAGAATCAAGGGCTTATGCTAACTCATTTCCAAAGGATCCATAAATGGATCATCCTATTTTTTTTCTCTTTTTTTATGTTCCTATCCTCAATCATCATCATCATCGTGCCAATCTGGCCTGGTATATGGAGGTGGTTTCTGCAACGGAACTAGAGTCGTAGAGTTGTAGGTGACACATAGCACTGAACGTCGTCGGTATTGTAGTTGGGTTCCTCGGTTTTGACGACCTATTTATGTAGAGATGCTTTTTTTTTTTCAAAAGAAAGTTGAGCACATAGGAGAATGATCGACTGCGGTGACAACTAGGGGTTGAGAACACGCGCGTATCGGTTGAAGAAAATGTCAATTGAAAACACTAAGCAGTGGACATTGCAGGGTACCCTCGTTTTATGTCTTAGTATTTTGTTGTCATTTGTCACCGTATTGTATTGTATTGTGTATTCTCATTGTTGTCATCATACATTTTGTCAGACTCAAGTAGTGGAGTAGTCTGTCCTGACACACAGACACAGTCTGGTCTAACTACTCCACATTTTTTCTTTTTCCTACATTTTCACACTTTATGTCACTGAACTGGATTTAAAAAATAACTGTAGTTGGAAATTCATGCTCTGCTCGTACTGCAATGCTGCGCGAAATGTTAAAAGCAACATATCTTTCGCACTTCTCTTGAAACGTTCCAATAACAGCTCGGTCGACGCGCGGAATATACAAAGCGCCTCTTCAACGAAGAAGCTTAAAAGTTTTCTTGCACTTCGTGGCTCTTAAATCCGACTTCTTATTCGCAGACGTAGACCAAACCATAATAGCAACGCAGTTTCATCAAGTTCATATCCCAACCAGAGGGCTTTCCCGTTACTCCCAAGCGAAATCAGTCGAAGCAAAACAACAGGTGAAGGAAGCCCAGCCTGCAGGAACCCTCACTCTCTTCTAATCTGATGGGTCTTATACGAACGCTGTTGCACAATGATGACGCCTCCCCCCCCCCCCCCCCCCCCCGCTCTCCCTTCCCCGTGAGACGGTTTCGTCTGGCTCCCTCATCACGTTCTCTCGTGTACCGGTAATGACCTCTATGAGAACATGGCGGTAACGTTTCCAAATACACTCAGCATTTGTCCAACGCTGACGCGACCGTCAGCCCAGTGGTCTCCTTCGCGAGAGCTGGCGAATCGACGTGATGGGACTGCATCGCTTCCAAATATTCACGGGTGAAAGATACCCACCTGCTCTGAGCATGAGGACAAGTGTTGACGTTGCATTTACAAAGGCTGGAGATGGCTGCAACTTTCTATGCAGGATAGGGCCGCACAGAGCCGTGTATATAAAAGAAGGGAGTCTGATCATTAATGGGACGTGCCTGTACCTGGAGCTCTACCTACTTTTTTGAGGTGTCTGGCCAATGACCGGCCGAAATACGGTATTATTAGAGGCCTTATTTACTGGGCGCCACCATGTTGGGGAAACTGGCTTGGTTCGGATTGAAACGGCGGAATATCCCTGCCGACCTACCTGCGGCCACTTTTATCAACGCCATCTCGATCGAGAGAGGCATGTCGCGAAGACGCGGAAGCGGCAGCAATGGTTGCTGGCAGAACTTATTGGCCAGGAGAGCGGCAGAGCCGCTTCTTCGTACACAGGCAGGTGCCGGTATGGACTTTTAATCACGTAACATAAGCAGATGGAATCAACATTGGACAGAGACGCATGTATAAGGAAAATTCAATGATATAATGCAAAATCTTACGCATCAGTGGCGTCTTTCTCGGGATCGCGGTCTTCACTAGGCCTAACGTTAGTGACGAAACATGTCATTTTCGCGTAAATAATGATGGCGGAGCTGATGTATTCTCAATGAATGAAATTAAAGTACTGTATGAAAAAAAAAAGGAAGTCACGAAGACCTCGCTTCGCCGTTCCAAGCAACACCTCCATGATGGGGAAATTTTTGGTGTCATGGCGGCCCCCATAGGAAACAGCAACCGATGAAATGCGTCCAAGTTTGATTGACAGGTCGAGCCTCTTTTTTAGGCTCCTCCTAATGGTCAGACTCCCTTTTTTTTATGCACGGCGTTCGGGCTGCAGCGATAAAAAGAGCCAATTGCTTGTAATGCGTCAGAAATATGCTACATGGTTTGACTGAACGTCGTGCTTGAAGGATGCTCAGATTGCATGATGAATGATGCGCATAAGTAATATGAGGAGGGAATCGAATAAAGCGCGTATCAGAAGTGATATGCTGGGACTCTGCGGGTTTGAGTGGAAGCATAATGCACTAGCGTCTGAATCAGTGATGCACGTCGTGCTGAAACGTTTGGCCCTCTCTCTATACGAGCGCCATTGTTGTCGTTTTCGTTTGTTTCTCACGAAGGAAAGTGGACTAGAAAGGAGATCTGCTCAGACATGTTTATGTGTGCGTTGATACGTGCAGACCCTCCAAAATGGAAAGTGGAGCCTGAGGATGTGGCTGTGATTCAGGGAAGGAACGTCCAGCTTCAATGCAGTGCAACCGGAACGCCGCCACCTTCAATATCGTGGATGGTAGCAGCAGGTGAGAAGGAAGCGTGAATGAAATATTACGGGTACGGGGATATACTTTTCGGTTCAATTGCGATAGGCAATATGTGACACTCCTCCCATGAACGCGGTACAGCTCAGGAAAAGATCGATTGCTTCTACAACTCATTGAAGCTTAACGCGTTTGAACCTGCGGCCATGCGTTTATATCGGAATATGTGCACGCAAAGCGTCCATCCATGTCGCGTTAGAGTATATACTATCATTTCGAGTGGCAAGCCAGGTTTTCCTACAATGACCATTGTTAACCCATCTAGGGTTCCGCGCTTTCCTTTTTTTCTTTTTAGGGCAGATTCGGCGTATGTTTTTCGGTGTTTTTTTTTTTTTTATTTTCGTGAAATCGTTGTTTTTCGGCGATTTTTCTGGCGTGTACATGGTTTACAATGCAGTTATCGGCTAATATAAATCACAACGTAATTTCAGAACTGTGCGTCTCAGCGCAGCCTTAAATTCGAATGCCGATACAAAATTAGCCCCTGTGAGACATCACAAAAGGAACACGTTATTGCTCCACAGCGAAATGGTCGTATACCTAAATCGTGAAACCAGCTCTCATTTAAACATACTGTAATAGATACAGGCCGTACTTGCCCAGGTTCTTGTCCGACAACATCGAGAACGCCCTCTGTCGCCCTAATCTATCTTCGGACATTCATTTGTATTCGGTGTTTTTCGGTTGAAACCGAATTGTAAAAATTTACCGGCGTATATTTTTTCGGTTAAAGCCGAAAACGAGGAACCCTGCTACCTAGCAAACGAGTAAATCGCGTAGTAGGCAACGGATTCGACTCTGAGCTCTGTAGCGTTATTTAATAAGGTATATAGTGAATAAGCTGCTGAGGCAAAATCCCGAAACATGCAATTTTAGTCTGGCTGCGCCGAGCCACAGGTTGTTGAACATGTATGAGGATTAAGTTGGCGCGAGTTGGACTTGAGACGAACGTTTGCGTTCTCTAGACCTGTAAAGTTTGTAAAGGCTTTACAGTTTACGATTTTGCGCGTGCCGCAACTTCAATGCCGAAGCAACCGCACTTGTGTGGAGTCCCGTCTTGTACACCGCTGGGGGATCGCGGTTTTGTTCGGTTGTTTTTGTGTTCGCATTTCCAAGCGCTTATCAATTTATCACGCCTGGAGAGGCTTTTGCGCTTGTACTCTGAAAAATTCAACGACTCCGCATAGCGGATAAACTTCACGCGTCACGTCAACCACAGGAGTGGCTTAGCAATCTGCTATAATACATTTGCATATGCTATCAAATACGAGAGTATAAAGTTACTATGTTAGAGTCCTGTTGTGCACAAACAACGGGCTATGTAAAAGACAACGTTCGGAGATGCCGTGCTTTGTGTCTTTGGTAAGTTTCGCTCGGGTGTCTGGCGTTATTGTAGTAAGCCTATGCACTATTCTGTGACGTCAAGCTTTCGGAAGAAGCAAAAAACTTGATTTTCGTGCAGCGTACAATTATACGTATTTCGTTCAGATTCTAGGTTTTGTTTCTAGTATAATGTCGTCTAGTTTACGAGCAAATTTCGACATCCGTCGCATTTTCTTTGTTGATCGATGTTTGAATAAAGATTATGTCACGCACGTCTGGAATATGGAACTAATCAGAACATGTGAATAGGAGTGCCATATTTGAATGGCAATGTATTCATGCGTGCACGGGATATGTACTTATGCGCATACGGGAACACACGTAACGCAGACATCGATACAAATGAAAAGTACGGGCTTGGCCTTAAGCCATTCCCATATCTACTTCGAATTCTGCGCACAATATGGAGGAATTCGAGAGCACATTCCGGGACAAAAAACGGAAAAAGGCTAGGAACTCGATATGTGCTAACCACCTGCTCGGTGCTTGCTCAAAAAAAGAAAAAAGTAAGCGAGAAAAAGCGACTTACATGGACGCAGTTTCGAAGAACGCGGAAAAAGAACAGATGTGTATAGGACTTCATGGCTTTCGGTGGATCGATACCAACTGGGTGGACAAAGAAAACATGAACACTTCATGTTAGACAACGACTAAGGTAAAGGCAAAAAGAACTAGAGAAGGGGAAACAGTTAAACAGCAAGCGAACGAATCAATATTCCGTCCGTGACCAGTAACAGATCAGCACTATACACGATGGCGCGCACTATGCCGGGCGTTCAAAGGTGAACTTTCTGGGGAGAGAGAAAAGAATTGCAGACGACGAGCAATGTACATTTTGTCGTCCTTTTGGATACTACTACAATATTGTATCGCGTGTGTTTAGAGCTGCGGAAATAGTGAATTGTTGTTGCTCAAAGTAGGGTGCCTGAATACTAGCTCCCTCTGCATAGAGTGAAGACAACCGCGTCGTCTGCTGCGAATGTCCGCCATTTTGACTCCCACACACAGCTCGCGATGCGCTCACACAAGTGTAGCTATACGCTTAGCTACACACTACATTTTGGAGTTGAGTAAATACATAGCACAGGAGGTCCAAAAAAGTGGGCGAAATCGGTAAACAGCATTCATGCATGGTAAGGATGGGCGTCAACATGGGGACTTTGCGGCATTCGCTTCTACTAAGGGTGACTGCGCCTTACGCAGAGGGAGCTAGTATTCAGGCACCGTAGCTCAGAGAACCCGACTGCGGTATCTTTTCCGGAGACGGGTGGAGGTCCTGGTTTGAAACTATAAGAAGTCACGGAATAAGACAGACCTGGTTGACTCATTTTTTTTTCAGACCTGAACCGAGAAGAATTCCTGCCTATATATAACAGCCACAAATACGTCGTTTTTCCCAATGGAACGCTCGTCATAAACAACGTCGAGCAAAACGAATCTGGCTACTATCTCTGCAAGGCATCAAATGGATACGGCGAGGTTCTCAGCAAGTTAATCTTCATTACTCTCAAACGTAAGTACTCTCACTCGACTCGTTATCTTGTCTGTATGAGGACCCCTGCAAATAAGGGTTGTGCGTGTAAGAACAGACGATAAACTATGTGACTTTGATGTCCTCGCAGTTGATGTGACACCGGGGATGTATGGACATCAACTGCTGTGTATATCATACACAAGGACCTCAGTCTAGGAAAAAAGTGACTAGGTTGGGGAGCAGTTACAGCTTCTAGCCCCCTTGAGTGCAATTACTCCCCGTTTTAGTCCCCTGACTCAGAAAGTCACTCCCCAGCATTGCAACTACTTCCTAAACTTCGAACAAACTTACATTTAGTCCCGAAAGGGATTAATTGTTCTGCTAGTGCGTATACTCCTTAAAGGCTCTAAAATTACTCATCCACCCCTTAAACTATAGCAAGTATATGTTATAGCGTTATCCTTGTCAAAGCCACTAGGAACCTGAGAGGTACCCTACATCGTATCCACAGTACCTCTTCCATTGCTGTATATTCTAATAGCGTACGTCATTTGAATCTAGTCACTCCCACGCGTTGTGTCGTTGCATCGCAACCGTTCTGAGCGTCGAGTGCAACTCTATTCATCATTCCCTATGCGCTATCTTTCGCGCCGAAGTACGCCACCAAAAAAGTAGCGAAATATTGCCGCGATCGAAGAGTTATATGCTTGCGCCCATCGATAGAAACTACCGTGCCCTGTCATCGCCCTTCCTGAGTAAACAAAGGCTCTTTCTCGGACACGGGCCATTCTGCGTGATGGCCTGCGGGAAATAGGAGAAGGGACGCCGGTGCGAGACATCTTTCGCTCGCGTCCGTATGTGAAGATTACCTTTCCCTTGTGGTGACAGTCGGGGCGACACACTCTGGCTGGTGAAAGACGTGGAGGAAGACCGTAATTTTGTGAAGGAGGAGTGCGGGTGAATAACGGAATGCTCGCTTCCCCACGAAAGAAAATAGTGCGTTCATTTGCCATCACTGGAACACTGTGGCACATATGAGAGGTAGAGTGATGAAGATGAAGCAGGACCGAGATGGAGGTGGAGTAGGACAATTACTCCCTGGGTGGCGCTGTGATCAAAATATCTTTCGCGCAGAATCTCTTTCCCACTTTTTCTTTTTTGCTTAGTTGTCTGCTGATCTTTACAGTGCTTCAGTCCACTAGACATAGGCTTTTTTTTTTTTGAACCAGTTTGTGAAAATCGCACGCTCTGCCACTTCCATGTGGCTGAGCACAGCGTTTCACTTCTTCGAAATCCTCTGTTTCAAAATCCTTCCGTTAGGAAGTGCGCAAACCACAAGGCTGTTTCTGCGAGCAACTCTTCGTCTGCTGTTATGTACCTTCTTCGTTTCCTACGAGAAGATCGCTCTCATTTCTGCGTTTTATCAGCACAAGATTCTCGGCATCTTGCTTTGCTTTCTGGATTTCAAAGTCCAGTGACACTTTTCACTTTACCGTCCTGTCGACCGAGTGCTTTCCTGTTCCTGTCAAACTTTCCTGAATCTTTCCGCTCGTAAGGAAATTACAGCGACGTATTTTAACATGGCTTGCTTTCTGCATCGTTTGGCTTTAACGTTTGTAATTCAATTCGGACTCGCGATGCACGGCCTTTCTTTCACAGATATTGAAAGAGATTCGTTGTGAACAATCTTTAACTGGCAATGTGTCCGGTACTGTTTCTTGCCGATTTATTGGAGCGTTTCATTAGCGCACGTTTCTTTTTCTTTGGCATGCCAGTATAATACTACGTTTATCGATTGATTTCATTCGAAATAACGCGGACGCTTAGATTATAAAATGCGAAGCGGGAAATTAGGGACTGCTGCGATGAGGCAGTTATTGCTATGGATGAATTTATAGGGGCTCACACAAGCAGGTCACAGGAGCTCAGAACACATTCTTGTCTTCTATAAGATTTTATGAATATTGGTAGAAGTGAAAAAAAGGGGGGGGGGATAAATCCACTGAAACTACTGTCTATTAGCGCACACGCTTACATCCGGTGGACTGCATTTCATCAGGTACTGCTTGCGACATACTTGTCTGAAATCTCCAGCCCGTGGACCAGCGCCCCCTATCGGTGGTGTCGCGCGCGAAGGAGCTACACCATTATCGCCTGAAAGGGGAGGCCGTGTATAGTGCTCTTGTTTCACACAACGCCACCAATCGGGAGATCATCTGTGATAATTGGGCGTCGTCTGCTAGCATTCTTTCCTCCATGTTAGCCAGACGACGCCCAAGTATCACAGATGATCTCTCCCGATTGGTGGCCTTGTATGACACGGCCTCCCCTCGCAGCTCCTTCGCGCGCGACACCGCCGATTGGGGATAGCTGGGCCACGGGCTGGCGATTTCAGACAAGTATGCCGCAAGCAGTACATGCAGTCCACTGCCTGAAAGCTTATTCGCTAATAAACAGTAATTTCAGCGTTTTTATCTTTTTATCACATGTGTTGACCCTGCTTGACTCAAAGTTTCGACGTTTCCCGATTGCCAACATTTATGGAAGGGAGATCGGGCATGACCATTGAAGCCGACGGCTATTGAACATGCCTAGTAGCGCCACCTAACGTGGAACGTGTCAACTTCTCAAACAGCATTGGATCCAATGCTCTTTGAAAAGTTGGCACGTTCCACGCTAGGTGGCGCTCGGCGCGTGTTCAATGGTCATTGATTTCAATGATCATTGAGATTATTGGTTTACTGTTATACCCCTGTTACACGGGCAGTCTTCAATTACCACTGAAACCAATGGCAGTTGAACATGCGTTTAGCGCCACCAAGCGGGTAACGTGTCAACCTGTCAAGGAGCATTGAATGCAACGCTCTTTGAGACGTTGACACGTTACCCGCTTGGTGGCGCTAAGCGCACGTTCAATTACCATTGGTTGCAATGATAATTGAAGACTTCCCGTGTGACAGGGGTATTAGTGTTCCCATCCAGGGGTATTGGTCTAGAAGCGAATGACATTGACAGACAGCTGGCGAAAGGCACAATTTACGCGAGACACGCAAAGAGGTACGTTATACTCCGTATCTGATGTTTTTATTCTACGTCTCGGGTATTACGTCGATTCCGGAGAAGTTCAGAGAACAAGATTCCCGATACTTGAACACAGAAATGTCCACGAACAAAGTGTCGAGTCAATGAGCTTAAAGGGGTGGTCGCATCCGGAAACCCATGTGCGCAACCGATACCACCATGTTCGGCATCGACCGACAATCTGCCTGGCTAATTTTTTCGTCCTAAAAGTGCTTAGGTACTAAATAAACGAATTTTAAAGACCGGTCCTGCTTCCGCGGCAGCAGAAGCTCCGGCGGCGTGACGTCACTCCCTAAGCGGAGGAGTGAGAGGGCGGCGCTCAGAGGAGGAAAGGTGCCGTCCAGACGCCCCGTAGCTCTATGAGACGCCCGCACGGCCGTGGCATTCCTTTTCTCAAGGTCGCGCCCTCGTTGGTTCTTAGGGAGTGACGTTACCTCGTTTTTCCAGAGAGGACATTCCGGCATACTCTCAACATCCGTCGTCTGCTCTTGTCACGTATTCCGTCCAATAACAGTCAAACTGCGCCACTATTTCGTGTGGAATCTTTGATACCGTGGTCAGTGGTTCAAGAGGAATAAAATGACATCATACTCGTAGTTTCGAAATCGACTAGAACGAAGCAACCGGAGGGAGGAGAATGGCCACAATATTTCAGAATTTTGAGATGATTTCGAATTCGAAAGGCAAAGTCCAATCCCGCTTTTATGGAAGTGAAAAGGGCTCTCGCGCCCTCGCATAAAACGGCATGAGCTGCGAAATCTCTCGCGTGTTGTTTACCCTTCCTGACGGAGCATATTGGTCGACCCCTATCAACTCGAAACTCAACTCGAAACGGTGTCGCACACGCAAAACCATCGCGCGCTAAGCAAACAGTTTCCGCTCGCGAAAAAGCACTGTTGGCTGGTCGATAGCTATCCCGATCGAATGTTAATTAAGTCGGTCCCTGTATCCACACAGACTCCCCGCTGGGCGCTTTCAAAGATAGCACTTTAGGCGTGCCATGCATCTATAGTATGGCGGCGTGTTGTTTCCACATGGTTTGTTGTGTGCGTGTTGGGAGGGCAGAGCTGTTGCCACTTAGCAGATTGTATTGTGAGAAGGTGTGAGGGGTCTAGGGCGTTAATTTGATTAGCGAGAGGAACTAGGCGGCATGGATATAGCTGCAAAATAGGAAGTGAGCGTCGCGCACTTACATCCGGAAAGGACCGTGCGTAAAATGCTACGTGTGTTACGCGCGCTCAGCTTACCTTAAGTGTCTTTTGCAAACTGGATCAAGAGAATTAGTGAGTCTTTGTGTATTTGAGTAGTCAATGACGGTGTAAAACTTTTGTCGTGTGTTCGAAAAGTGTGCACTTGCATAGCACTGGCGTTTTCGATAGTGGAAACAGCTAAGCTGTCGCGTTCATCGCGAAATGGACGGAAGCAGGTCGGCCTGGAATGGGAGGCCTCTACAGAGAGGACGCGGAGAGGACGCGGAAAGATACTGGCTTCCGGTTGTGCACGCGAACATGGTCTTGCACACAGTTTCGGGCTACGTTATTTAATACGTGTTTAAACTCATGTAGAGCCGCGAGGAATTGTTTAAGTTCTGTGAAATATGTCTTGGCAGGTAGATTTTAAGTGATTGCTAGCGCTCAAGGAGGCTATATGTTTTCAGTGTGGGTCTTCGAAACGTTTGTACAGTCTACCTTCGTTTACAGCGCTGTGATGATGACAAAAAAATCGCATTTCGTGCTTCGTTCACTTCTGTGATCACTCACACAACAAATATTTCTCAAAGGAGAATTCTAATCTTATTAAACACTAGACAAACAAAATGTGTACAAAATCAATATATCTAGCAATATTTCGTATACGTTGAGCCATATAACTCCTACATAATTTTTTTTCGGCTATGATCAGTCGAGATAGCTCGCTTATAAGTTCACGTACCACCTTGGTGGAAGGTGCCACATGGCAGGTGACATGGCAGGGTCGTACCAGAATCTCCTTATCGTGCATGGTTAGAAAAACAAAGATGGCGGGTGCAGTACCACCTTCATGCAAGAAGTACCACACAAATCTAGGCCGGCTAATGTTTATTCGTCTACTTTTCCTTCAGGGCCTCCAAAATTTGACGTGAAATTTAGAGCACACGCAGTGAAGGGCGGAGAGAAGGCTCGTCTGCAGTGCACTGCAGTGGGCGATCATCCGATCGTCCTTTCCTGGGCAAAGAACAACGAGAGAATTCTTGATACCAGCAAGTACAGGTAAACACGTTCCTCCCAACTAATCTTGGTCCTTTGTCGTACTCAAGGCGTCGATGCACTTAGATGTCGGAGTCGTCTGAAGAGGAAAAAGTCGGTGACATCCGCGCGGGTGTTTTAACGTGCTTGCAACAGCACAGAGGGTGCCTATAATGTTATAGAGTGGCAGAGAGTGACCCACTTTTATACGGGCAGGTCTCCTCCTGTTTATTACTCTGTCCGTGTATTCACACGAGCGACATTCCCTAGAATAAGCGAGTGGAAGATGCGAAAAACTTCATAGCTCATGTGAGCGCGCGCTCAACGTCTTGTCTTCACGTACACTGCTAACTGTGAAGAGTATCCTGCAACACCGCTACGAGATACTCCGTAGCAGACGACAGGAAAAGACGCATACGGCATCGTCTGCTAAGTGTGGTCTGCTAAACGCGCGGTACGCCACTCCTGATATTCCGGCACCGTGTGAGTGTTCAGCACAACAGAGGGCGAGACTTCGGCTGCGTGTGCAGCTTTCTTGCTTTTTCTTCCACTAGAATATTCCGTGAGGATGTCGTTCGTGTGAATACACAGTGTCGGTGGCAAACGACAGATGTTTCTACCAAATCCCGAGTGCAGTATTTGCAAACGAGTGAAACGACCACCCAGTTCAAGTGAAATTTTGGTTGCATAAACGTACGCTTAACGGAGGAGAGCGTTTCCAACGCACGAGTATCGTTATCATATTTACGCATCTCTAACATCAATTCTCAAGTTTAACCACAGTGGGACGTCAGTTTTAATCCCCAATTCCCGTTTTAACAGCGTGGTTCGGTTCCCGTGTTCAGTTCCCTGTAGCGGAACTTTGCTGCCGTTCACAACGTCCATGTTACCTAAAGCATTTCCTTGAAGCTCTCCTTACGGCTATCTTTGTTATACGTCAGAATTTCTACACTGAGCAACCAGACATCCGCAATGACAACTTCGACATTGATCGTCGCGTCTGACACTGTCGAGGACTCTGGAATCTACAGTTGCTTCGCCAAGAATCACTATGGGTCGGATGAAACCAGCATGCGACTGCTCGTCCAGGGTGAGCGGTGTTTCGTATCTAACACAATAGCTTGTTGCGTGACTTCATTGAGACCCAGAGAACTTTGGGTTCCAGTGGTTTCCAGAACAAGAGATTCGGCTCGGAGCTCCTGTAAAGCGTGCTCTGCCTTCGAGAGACTATCGCAGCGGCAGAGCACCCTTTACAGGAGACTCGACTGGAGGTATGGTTGGTATGGTTCCTGGGCGATACGGAAAAATATGATCCGGAAATTAAGCAAGTAGGATGCAGGTTTCAATGTAATAATGAAGCTTCGGAATACTAAGCTAAATACTAAAGTCTTCGACTTCGAAACAGAAATATGAACATAGCATTGAAAGCAGCCTGTGGAGTCAAATTCATTCGAACGAAAAGCAAATATGACATTTTCTTTTCTTCGTGTGCACAACGTTCAACTCGGTAATAAGGATTATGCAATTCTTAGAAGTTGCATTCTTTGCATTTCATTCGTTGCATTCGCACGATAAATGGTAAATGGCTGCAGCCAAAATTTTGGCGGTTCTGGTTGCACCATGTGCTATGAAAAAGAAGTGAAATCATTCACGCTGTTCCTAAGCACTGAATTGTTCGTTTCCGAACTCAATCCCCTAATGAAAAATTGTCTGTCCTTTTCGTCTTGATTTTTTCAAGCAGTAAATGAGTTCGACAACGACACAAGAATGGAGGTCGATACGAAATTGAGTTTCTTACCTAACAGAAACGGAAACCAAAATTCGTAGGTGTTCTCAGTGCTTTCCATACCGATCTCATTCAGCAGGCCCAGTTGAATACTTTGGGCAGAAAGGTTCTATATCTCCGTGCTTTTCCTTCAGGTGACGATGTCAAACGTCCGCATTAGGACAATATGACGAGTGTGTTCCTGGATAGAGAAAAATGAACTATCCGCTCATTTCGCATGATGCTACAAAGCTTTATAGTGCCAACCAACGCCTTCACCGCTCCGAAAATGAGAAAGGGCAAGATAAGCGGGCATTGCAATCTTGTATGCGAACTAAGAGATAATAATGGAATGAAAAATATATTGCAGGTTTCCAGATCGGCACGACGTTGGCTGATCCTTGTAAAGAAAATGTGCATTATTTGATGAACACGGACAATGAAATGCTGTTGTGTCAGTTATGTTAGTGTCTTGTCAGAGGTACCGGGATCGCCGGCGAACCTGACCGTCACCAACGCCACTGCCAGCAGCATCACATTGACGTGGATGGAACCGTTTCGTGGAAACAGCGCCATCACAAGGTTCCTTGTGCAGTACAGAGAAGCGGGCACAGGTATGCCTATAAGACCCTGATATAGATAAGGTCTATAGATATAGATAAGGTATCTATAAGACTCTGGTAAGGTCTTCATCCACTAAACATGCAACTGTGCTAGTTAAATTATGTCGTCCTCTTTGTTTATCTGTTTATCTTCAAATACTCATAGGGCTCGAGAGCATTCCTTGTGGAAAGGAGGCGCCCCTGCTAGAAAAAGGAAAAGTAAACACAAAAAATACGTCCTCACGCAATAAAAATAAATAAATAAATAAGAAAAGTACAAGAATGGAGGAACTGAATTTTATTCATCCAAAACATAAACGTTGCCATATAATGATCTGGCAACACACTTATTACAATAGGAACAATGGGAACAACTTTAGTTCTGTATATGCTTTATGTGCACCCTAGTCAATTGTAGTTTGTGGTTATTGCTATCATTACTATAATTCCTCTTTTCCTACGCAAAATATTAGTATGCGAAGTCCCATTAGAAGCCTCACAAGAGTTAATGGACACAGTCCTCACGAGATCAGTACGTAAATGAACTGCTACCTATTTGCACGTTAAAATATGACTATCATTTCACATAGCAGTTAAGGAAGTGGCAGATTACGCGTGATAACAGCCCCATTTATTCTGTGCAAATTTGCTTATCTGAGGACTCAAGGTACAGTGTGTATGAGAGGCCGTGGAACACGCTCCTATCTGTATATTGCATAAGTGCAGTTTTTTTCGATATGTTTTTAGTAACTTTTTCCGTTGCTTCGCTTCATTGTTCCGCAGATGATGCGTCGGCTTTAAGAAACCAAACGACGGATGGCACGCATAACTCAACTATAATCTTGGGCCTTCGTCCTTCGCGGGTGATAAGTCTAAGAGTCAAAGCCGAGAACGGTGTTGGATGGGGACCTTTCAGCAGTTGGGTTACTGCCAACACTGAGGAAGACAGTAAGTTTTGCTCTCTCTTTCTCACGTTTGACTCACTACCATTCCCGTGTTCAAACTAAGAACGGCACGAAATGTAGTCCATCAACTCTAACAGAGTTACTCCGCTCGCGAAATTAGGTTCTGGTTCAGGTAGAGGATCAGGTTCACCTACTCCTTCTTGAAGCATGGCAGGTATCCTGGGACACCAATACCAGGGGACACCAATACCAGGGGACACCAATACCACATGATACTAGTTACACTGCGGCGCCGCCAAGTGCCACCTGCCCTACACTTTCGGTGTCGGTGCACTACTTGTCGCGGCGAAGTGTGATGCAGTTAGCTATTGCAACCAATAGGAACGAGCGTAGGGTGGGGCTTAAACGTGCCATTCTTAGGTTGAGCACGACAAAAAATGCTTTGTTCCCGAGCAGTTCTGTACAGTTTGACAGCAGGTGCTTCGTTTGATACAGCTTCCATCACATGGCATTTGAATAAAAAGAGATATTTCGTTGCAGTTTTGGTTACCCTCGTCATGTAAAGCCATCGCCATAACTTAACGGTAACGCGCAGTCGTGCGTTACGGTTAACTGTCGCGACGGCTTTACGTGCATGAGCCCTTTGTAGGTTCTGCATATAGGAGGGTATAAAACTTCTTGAGAAAATATAGTCTGTGTTGTTTGTCTGGCAGCAGTTTGCACAGAGTACACATTCAGTTTCAAATTTGCAGGCCCTGCCAGCGCGCCCGTTAACATAACCGCAAGACCTACAGGACCAAACTCCATCAAGATAACTTGGCAGGTAAGCAGCTGCAAGTTTCTGGTCGCGCTGGCATAGCACGACCTGCACCCGTGATGTACTATCTTCATATTAGTTAAACCTCTCGCTGCATTTCACTGAAACTTTGCCTTAAAGAAGCACTGAAAGTCCTCTCCATGAATTTTTCATTCTTGGCTGCAGCAGGTTGTACGACAAATATCATGCCTTGTTGGTATGTCAAGCTGCAAGACGTTCATCAAGAACCATAGTGCATATAACGGGTGTAAACACCAGATCCATCCTAGCGTGGTTCTTAAAAAGCATTAGAAAGCATACAGTGCATACTTCCTTCATTTGTTAACATAATCACCCTGCATTTGCTTCCTCGTTCTCATTCATCATTCCTTCATCCCACTTTACCAAGTGCTTTGTGCTCCACTAACTAATTTATGCATGTGAGAAGATATGATCTGCATCTAATGTCCTAGTCCTATCATCGTGACACGTAATGACATACACAATGTGTTGCAGTTACAGAGAGGACATTATGAATAAAGTGGAACAGTGCCTGCACCTCATTCCTACAGCATGCAGTTACAGTGCTCACTGGCAATAAAATTCACCTTTTGCAGCCTCCAAAGGAAGAAGATTGGAATGGACATCTGAAGGGCTACTACATCAGCTACAGACCTGCGGGCTCGAATGAACAGTACTACCACAAGACAATAGACGTACATAATCCACACCAACGACAGGAGCTACACCTGACCAATTTGCGCCTTTCGATGTCCTACGCCGTAGCCATCCAAGCTTTCACAAGCAAGGGGGCTGGACCGAGGTCGGAAGAGTTTGTAGTCAAGACACTTGACGATGGCAAGTAATTCATCAGACATAGAGAGAGTGAGGTAGCAGGAACACGTCCGGAGCTATTGTGGTAGCCTCCTTAAAGGGTACTGAACATCTTGGACACAGTTATGCATGGCTTCAGGACTTTCAGAAGCATTTATCTTCACTGTGCCAAAGTAGCAGATTCTTTTCCTTCAAGAAATGCCTCATCTCATCTGATCCTTCAAATGTGACGGCACCAAATTGTATTCTTCGCAATTTTGCATCTCTTCTTTCCTGTTGCTGTGCAGCATATTTTACAGCACCCTATTGAGCGACAGAATTTCAACACAAAGTAGAATACATATCAGTATTAGGGTATTCTTGCAGTTAAAGTGTATATTAAACCGTTACAATTAAATTGTCTTCCAGTACCACCCAGCCCGCCTACTCTGGAGGTGATGTCCGTCACTGCCGACTCTGTAACACTGGGGTGGACCCTAAAGACGGCCTTCGGCAATCCCGTCACAGGTAACCTTAATATAGTGCTGCGATTTTAATGTGTCCTCAGTCGTGGAAGTTGCAATGTCTTGAAAGTAATTTTGCAAGGACTGCTTATTAACATCCCACGTCACCCATTGTTTAGAGTACATGCTTTACCGCCGCAAGGATATGGAACATTGGCTTGAGACCCCCATATCAACCGTGGAGCCATCATACACAGTGCGTGAACTGGAGTGCGGCACTACGTATCAATTTTACATGACTGCGCATAATTCTTTGGGAAGAAGTGAGCCAAGTGATGTCATCCGAATCAAGACTGATGGAGCAGGTACAATTTTCTATCTCGTTTTGATTGCAGCGTGGTTGCGTAGGTCTTAGATATAAAGAACTGTCTTCTGTTTTGGATGGGACAACAAAACTTGCTGCACACAAGTTGAATGCCTAAGAACATTTTCGTTCAAATTGTTTCCCCCGCACATTAGACAGATGTTTGGTATTTTTTGTGCGTTCCACAGTACCACATGTTTGCTCAATGTGCCATCCACCTAAAGTGCTTACCATTACTGGCACATTGTTCCTTTCAGAAGACAAAGATCATCAATCATCAATCATATCGCGACATAATAGGACTATAAGCGGGCCCCACTGACATAATCTGCAGGAAGTATGACTAAATACACCCTTGGAATTTGAGTAATTAATAGAATTGAATAATAATGTGTCGGCATCAATGTAAATTGAATACTGCTCCACTCTGTTCAGTTGGTATGTTGTTTGTTAACTAATATTAGCTGTTGTCACATAAAACAGCAAAACTAAAGATGGTAAGAATGTGCAAACATGCTAGGCAAAACTCCAGGACGTAAACTGCAGCAGCTGAGTGAACAATTATCATAAACCCAACATTTAAGCCTTACCAACTCAACACGCAATGACCTGAAGACTTGTTCATGCCATCCTTCAGAACACTAAGGCACCACAGAGAAAATTTCTCAACATTAGTCACGATTATTATGCTGCATCGTATTAGGGTGTCGATCACAATAGCGCTATCAGTAAAAATAACTCTGCTCCGGTATTTGAGAGATAGAAAACCACTTTTTTCAAATACGGATAATAATAGATGGGGAAATGATCCGAGGCAAACTCCATCTAGGGACAAATACCCATAGGGACCATAGAGCCTCCAAGACCCTAAAGGACAAAGTCAACAAATAATTCACGAAAAAGTCAATGAGTGCCAGCAGCCGGGGTTGAACATGCACCCTACTGACTATTGGTCAGGGGCGGTGTAAAGGTATATACCAGTGTGGTGTAACGGTAGCATCTCTGACTGGTGATCAGGAGGGCTCGGGTTCAACCCCTGGTGCTGGCATTCATTAGCTTTTTCGTGAATTACTTGTTGTCAATAATAACGCTTTGTCACTCGACTCTACTCATGTTCACGTTTTTCTTCCAGAGTGTCATCCATAGTGTCTATACTGTATCACCAGCAAACAGACATGCAGGAAATCCAACAGTGAAGGCTTCACTGTTGCATTTCCTGCATATTATTACTGTTCTGGACGCTGGCTGTTTTCTTCACTTCCCTCTGTGGAAAATAGACAGCGAGATTCGATTACAACACTACTGTTTAACACCTTTCTTGCTCTATCCCATTCTTATCATTCCCTTCCAAAGCTCCACTCTCCCCAAGCAAAGACGACTTCATTCATCCAGCTCAGCACCACGCCACTTTAAATCTGCATAGCTGGAAAAGTGGCGGTTGTGAGTTGCTTGAATACTCCATTAGAATTCGCGATGGAAGTGGACAGCCCTGGACCACACTTGCTGAGAGTGTAGCTGCAAATCAGAGCCAGTTTTTGATCAAACACCTTACGCCTGGAGTGTCGTACAGCGTCCACGTCGTCGCAAAATCGACAGCTGGAGCAACTGAAGCACAATATACGTTCACCACATACAACGGAACTGCCCGTGAGTTGGAGCGTCTATTCGGCCTGTACGCACAGCATGCTGTAACGCCAATATATCTTGTTCCCCTACACACTTGATATTTTTGGTATTTTGACTGTTTTGGTATTTTGTATTTTACTTGACACTTGGTATTTACCTGGTATGTACTTCATGCACGGATGCAGGAAACCACGCAACTGAAACTTAGACGCAAAATTTAAGATATTCATCATATTTGCTTTAACCGCTTAGATGGCATTCTCTTGTGTCATCCACTCTCATCAACAATTGTGCTTGGTGGTGCTCAGTCTAGCTTAAAATTAGGGGTTTGCAAATGTGAATATTTGAAGTCGAATATCGAATAGATTATGGGAAAATACCGTGGCTTTAGTGTAGGCTTTCTGGCATTAACCGTCACAAAAGAGAGACACAAATATTCTGTCAGAAGTCACTACCCTTTAATTTTGCAGGGTAGTGTTGCCTGCTTTTCAGGTGAATCGACACTTACAATTTCAAAATTTGATGTCAGACAGTGGCATGTTACACAGGTGAGGCTGTAATTGTTTCTGAGCATCCACAGGTCACTTGTGAAAGAAACAAATTTGCGTGCCTCAACTTTGCCAGGAATGTCGTTTAGCTTCTTTGCTGGAATGTGTATGTCTCGCTTGGGGAAGTTGCGTTACTGAAATTTGAATGTGAGGGACATTTTTAAGACACCCTTTTTGTCGCTGAGCCGCATTAAAAAGTCTTAGATATTCAAAGGCAACATCAAATCAAAATTCCCCACCCTCACCGCTGAAGTGCACGTTAGAAGGACGCCGCCTCTTCCTCAGCCGAAATACACCAAATACAACCAATTACCTTGGGGTAACGTTGTCTTAAGCCAAACAACAACGGTCCGTCTGTGTTGGTCTTGCAGCGCTGTCAATTTCCTAAAGGAGGCTTCACCTCATGCTGGAAATCATCAGGTGAAGCCCACTTTCGGGGTGGTGAATATTCGGAAAACAGATATTGGATATGGGATATTCTTCGAATGATTGATATTGGTTTCCAATTCGAGAACTCGAACATTGGCACACCCCAACTTCAAATAGAAGCAGCATATGAAGATAGTGTGTGTTTAGACATTATTCATGAACATTTTCATCTGCAAAAGGGTACAGTGCACCCTTGGCTTGTAGTTCAGTGTCTGCAATCACGACTTCAACTACCATCTTGTGATTTTACTTTTAGTGGAGTGTATCTAACAACACCTTAAAGCCCTATAAGTTACAGTAATTAATAGGTGACTCATTCTGTTTCCATTCAATCTCCAGATATCGCATCCGTTGGAGCAACATCATCTCATTCCAAGAAAACATCCTTGTCAAGTGTCACGGACTTGGAGATTTTGATTCCTGTTCTGGTATCCAGCTTCGTTGTCGTCGTTGTCATCATCGTAGGATTCATTTTGTGCTCTCGGGAGTCACTATGCACCACAAATAGACAAGGTTAATATGATGTGCATGTGTTTCCATAGAGCTTTAAACACTCTGCTCTTTCCACGCCTAAAATATCACTCTTCGTCTGCATCTAACTGACTGATTTGATTCACGGTGATTCACGGGCATATCTGCAGCATTGAAAAAGCAATGTTGTACACTGTGTAGTCAGTGGATTTCCAGTTAATATTTGTTCAGGAAGTGCTGGGTACAGTGAATGCTCCGCTGGACGTTTTGACTGCAACACTCCATTCATTCATTCATTCATTGAACTTCACTCATTTATGTGCAGGTGCCCCAGCTGAGTACCAGTGGAACTATCCTGAAGAAATTTTAGCCATGAAAGACATGCCCAATGGTTCTGAGTGCACACCCGAGGAAGGAATCCGTCGCTCAGGCTCACATGCTGGCTCTCCATACACAGCCAGCCAATCCATTTACGAACAGAGGGCTGGTAAGGTTAGCACACACCCCTACGTCTGTGTCAGCTCTAGTAGAGGCCTATAGATAACAAATATCCTGCCGTAGATCGCAGTAGTACGGATCCCTCTGCTGTAGGCTCTCCTGTTGCGGGACATGTATCGAAATTTCATCACCTCAGAATTTTGGTAACTGCAAGTTCCATAAATGTAAATGATCGGTATGATCACTCTTTCATCTTCACCTGTCAATTAAGCATTTTGTAGTTTGGCCTTCTAAACTAGTACTTGCACGAATTCAAGCAAGCGGAGACATGATTTGCCTATGTGCAGGAATATGTAATGCAGAATGATTCCCCAGAAATATCTTTGAGATGACATGCTCCGAAAAAGAGACACAGAGGAAGAATGTTTTTTCTATGAGGACAGAAGCTAAGCATTAATTTTTTCTGATAGAAATCGACGACGGACGACATCCCTATGCCATGCCATATGATATCCGGCACAGCAATTCATCACAAGCATGTGGATGTGAAGACCAGGCAAACTCAAGCACGCTAAATCGACGCGCTGACCAGAAGCTACATGGGTCAAATATCTACATCAGTCGACAGGTTGGTAATGTTGATGTTGGTTGATACGTTCAATACCATACAGTTGACTCTAGGGTGAAGATGGTCTAACTCGTAAGACGACAGTCTGATTAATTTGCCTCGCCCCCCGCCCGGGTTGATTTATGTGCTGGTAACATATACATGTAGATTTAAAAACGCAATGTCACAGCTGTTGTTGTTGGCTATAGGTATAGGAGAAACAACAACAAGGTTTAGGAATACATAGGGCTCTGCACAGTGCATTTGAGCTACACAGCCATCTTTATTTTGGTTTATTAGTTGGCTGGTTTATCTTGGTTTGTCCGCATAACATAGGAATACATTGTGTTCTTACACTGGAAATGAGTTCTTTCAATGCAACATCACATTATGCCTACTGATGAAACAGAAGATGTCTTCATTCCTCTTTCAGCTCATACATATCAACTTTCTTTTACTATATTTTAGAAAGAGTGTTATATGGACAACTCAGTTTACAATCAACTAAGCATAAGTTGTGTACACAAATAAAGCAGGAAGCTGGAAAATCTAGCAAAGTAAAAGCTCGAGGCTGTGAGCCGTGACTGTTCAATATATTGACGACACTCAATCCCAAGGCTTTAGTTTTGATCTCTGTGTAGAGAGGTTACGCTAGCACATACTTTGATATTACAATATCAAGCAGTACTGGATTTTGTTATATTTTCTTTTCTCTTATATTAAAGCTAAGGGTTTGACTTGAGCTGCAGGGGACACATAAATCGTTTTTGACTGTTCAGTGGATATTGCTCTTTTGGTTCTACTCCAACTACTTAATACACTCGTTGTCTATAAAACTGTGTGTACACATTGCCGACCCTGTCAGTCATGCCGTGTGATTACAGAGCCTGTCACACCAGAAGCAACGGGAACGACCTTATGAGCCTTTAACTGTGAAGTTGAATGCCTACGAGCCCAATGGAATTACCCCGCTGCCTTCCAGGAAAGACCACGTTGACGTTGACGCTTGACGGTCACTCCATGGTCCGAAATGCATTCAAGATGAGTGTCCATGCTTCAACGGTGCTCTCGATACAGAAAGAGAAGTTCCCAGTGGTTCGGGCGGGGGACATCGTAAAGCCGCCAACATTTTACACACCTTCAGTGCTCCGTCTAGAACATTTGAACGTGACATTCCGCTGCTCCCATGACGATGATGGGCAAGGCATGGACTGTTAATACTGAGACGTCCACAGGTGTTGTCCAGAACTCACCAGGTATTCATGTTTGTATTCACGGACGTTATCACCCAGAAGGGTGCGTGGCGTACTCACACCCTGTGTTGCGCAAGACAAGAGCCAGGTAAATTTTGCGGATACGAGAAAGGTTATCTCATATTCCTGATGTTGCGGAAATGTTTTGAGATGTTCCGTGGCATGCCCACTGTGATTCACTAACATACTCGTACATCCATCTGTGCTTTGAAGTTTCTCTGGCATTGTGTACTATCAATGTGAAGAACGTCTGCTCAACCAAGAGGATCGTCGGTTGCTGTAGTAAAGGGAACACAGAAACAGGACTGCGATGGAAGTGTTCCTGATGGGAAAAAGCCATGTGGTCGTCACAATGAAGAAATATAAGACTGAAGGACATTGCATGCACTCTAGCAGAATGTCACAGAAAGGGAATGGAGAACACAAATCCCTTGATGGGTGTGAAATAAAGCCCACAGTTGATGTTATGTGCCTCGTGTTCATCGTCAACTTTCTCTTTGGTGAACCTGGTGAGTACCTGATAAGCATAGGGTAAGTGTCAACAGAGGTCAAATCAAAACACTATATTTTCTCCATAATGACAAGGCACAGAAGGACGGTTTTCCAGGCCATTAGTTCTTGAAACCCATCATAAAATACCAAAAATTGAAGTGTAGCACTGCTTGATAATCGAGCTGCAGAAGTCATTTGGGAATACTTTTGTTATCTCCTCAGTGATGACGTCTTTGACTATGCTGTGGCTTCCCCCCTTCTTGAGGTTAGAAGGCTAATTATACAAGCCAGATGAACAGAAAGTAAACTCCGAGTAGCTGTGCAAACTTTGGTGCAAGCAGCTGAAATACAACGACGGCTGTGTCGCTACGCATTGTGGCCAGACTTTAACAGTGTTTTAGAGTTTCTTTTTTTAAACATAATACATTAATATTTCAACATCATCTCTTACAAATGTATTGCAACTCGAACCCTGTTCGGATGTTTAGGAATGTTTACAATCTTTTCTCAACGATTTCGTATTGCAAATACGCAAAACAAGGGAGGCGGGCCAGAACGTAATCCATACAAGAGCCCGTCCTGCATGTTGGTTGTGTGACTTAAGAGACAATACTAAAGTCTATATTTGCCACACACCACGTGACGCCCAAGGTTACATCACCCAACCTTCGCAGCGCGCTGCTCGCGACGGACAGCGCACGCACTCTATCAGATGCTAAACTCGGCATATACAGCTCTCGCTGTTAAAGAGTTCATAACATCAGTTTTGAATGCAGGATCATACAGCTCGCATCAGATTTAACGTGAACGCCATTCCGGCCTGCGGAGTCTGGTAGTGCTTAGTAGAAACAACGGCGGATGGTGTTTTGGTCATCTGTTTACATTTCTTCTTTTCTTTTTCTTTTCCATTTGCATTTTCTGCTAGGCACTGCCAAGGTGGCTCGGTGTTGAAGTTAACTTTGACGCGAGCCGTACACGATGATGGGAAGTTTTCAGTATCCACTACAGCGCAACCCCGTTAATTCGAACTCTCTTAATTCGAACTTTCAGATACTTCGAGCCGACGCTCGGGTCACGTCAATGTCATGTGTATTCCAATGGGGGAAAACGCCGCGGACCTCCCGCTCTGTAGCGACGTATCCACAGGCCGCCAGCGGCCCTTCGTTCCATCCGTCTACCGCCGCGCGATCTCCAACGCCCTGCACGGTCTGTCTCATCCCGACGTCCATCTTACCCAGCGTCTCATTGCAGTGCGTTACGTCTGGCCATCGATGAATTCAGACATACGTTCATGGGTCAGAGCCTGCCTGGCTTGTCAACGGTCGAAAATAATGTCACGCCGCTCGGCATGTTCGCCCTGCCCGATGCCCGTTTCGATTCTCTCCAAATGGACATCGTGGGACCTCTTTCCCCGCTCTGGTGGACGTCGGTATCTCCTGACTATAGTCGGCCGGTATACCAGATGGCCAGAAGCCGCGCCAATGGCGGACAGACCGCAGAGCAGAGACAGACACACAGCAGAGACCGTCGCCTCCACTTCCCTCACCGCTTGGGTGTCCCGCTTCGGCGTCCCATCCTGCGTCACCACCGACAGGGGGCGCAGTTCGAAAGTGGTCTTTTAGCCGCCTTCACCAATCTCCTGGGCATAACACGACTACGTGCGACTTCGTATCACCCTTCCTCGAACAGTTTAGTGGAAAGGTTGCACCGCCACCTGAAAGCTGCTTTGATGGCGCATGATTGCTGTGCACATTGGACCGCCATTTTGCCCCTCGTGCTGCTTGGCATCCCCACCGCCTTAAAGACTACCTCGGTTGCAGCTCCGCGCAGCTTGTCTACGGCTGCTCCTTGGGATCCCCGGCGAGTTTCTGGCCGCACAGGAAAGATCCCCAACGGCGCCTCAGCTCCTCGATCGCCTGCAGCACGTCTTCGACACCCTCCGTCCGGTGCCGACCCGTACCTCATCATCCAACCGTCTCTATATTCCCCAGGAGCTGGCCACTGCCACCCATGTGTCCCTCCGGTCCGGTGGCCTTCGGAAGTCATTGTGCCCACCCTATTCCGGCTCCCACCCCGTCCTCCAAAGATCTGACAAGACGTTCCGCTTCTCCGTTAACGGAAAGGAAGCATCGACCGCCTCAAATCCGCGTTCCTCGAGGACACGACCGTCTCATCGATTCCTCTGCCCACCAGCACCGGCATGTGCCCGCCACCTTCGACGTCGCTGCCTCTGGTTGGTTCCCCTTCAGGAACACCAAAGAACGTCAGTTGGTCCGACTGCTTCTCGCAGTTTTCAGCGGGGGAGAGGGGGGAAGGCCTGTAGCGCCCCACGGCGGACGACGAAGTGGTCGCGCCTCCAGCATCGCACTGCGCGAGCTTGAGATTCTTCGATCATTCGGATCTCAGTTTTCGGACCTGACGGCTGATGCAATAAACAGCCTTCTGCTCCTGCCTTTTGGGAAATCCTGACTCGATTCCTCATTCCCACAAGTAAACTCCCCAAAGGGACGAATTGGCCCAATTACTCCCTCAGAGGGACGAATTGGTGCATTTACTCCCGAACGGGATGAATGCAAGTACTTGCTCCCGAAAAGAACAAATTTGCCCATTTACTCCCCAAGGGGACTAATTGGACATTTACTCCCAAAAGGGACGAATTGGCCCATTTACTCCCCAAATGAAGTAATTGGTGCATTTATTCCCAAGAGGACTAATTGGGGCATTTACTCCCCAAAGGGACGAATTGTTGCATTACTCTCCTAAGGGACGAATGCAAGTACTTACTCCCCAAATGGAAGAATTGGGGCACTTACTCCCCAAATGCAGTAATTAGTGCATTTACTCCCAAAGGGACGAATTGGGGCACTTACTGCTCAAAGGGACGAATGCAAGTACTTACTTCCGAAAAGGACGAATTTGGTCATTTACTCCCCAAATGGAGTAATTGGTGTATTTACTCCCCAAAGGGACTAAATGGCGTACTTACTCCCCAAGGGGACGAATTGGTGCACTTACTCCACAAAGGGAAGAATTGGGGCATTTACTCCCGAAGGGGATGAATACAAGCCAGGTTCACTATATATGCGTGCATATATCATTATTATCAGCATTTGGACCAGTGGAAGAAACATCAAAACCATCCAACGTGCAACGTGACCATGCCGTCAGTATAGTCACATCATGCTATAATGACGATTGCCTTGATGTTGATCGATGTTCTTGAAGAACGAGCTATGGATGTATCAATCGAAGAAAGTCTATTTACTTTTTACTCGGAAAAGGATCAAGGACTTTCGCCTTGCCGTCTACGGACGGCCGACACAACGAGTACGAAAGCGCAAGTTTCTTGGCGTCGTGGTGGACAGCAACCCCACTTGGGCAGAAGAGGTAATAGCCCTCACAAACACCACTAAGAGATGCACCAACGTGATGAAGATGCAGGGTGGTCACCACAAAGGCAACGGAAAAGCACTCCGCTCTATACACTCTCGATTAATTCGACAAACCCTAGCCTGCAGCATTCTGCACCTACACCGCCCCTCCAAAACCCAAGCGACAAACTTGCAGCACAAACTTGAGCTTGCAAACAAACTTGCGCCTGCGAATATGCCTCGGAGTGCCTAGGACTGTAGGGACAGGATTCCTCTTTGCAGAGGCGCGGGAACCTCCTGTCCAAATACTAGGAAAACAGGAGACAGAACGACACCTGCTACGTCTCCTCACTGGACACACTGCACTCCCGCTGGTTGAAAGGATTAAGAACCGACACAAATGTTTCCCCGTTATTGTGAACACGTTCCAGTCTACTAAAAACTCCCATCGACTACGTAGGCTTCCCAAAGTGCGCACAAAATGTCCGATAACGCCCAGAACAATAGAAAAGCGCTCTAGCACACGCTCTATTCGAGGTACGGTAATGTATCCCGCATAAATGAGTCCAGGGAGGTATTTTAAGCCCATTCCACCCAAACTTCTCGGTATGCATGCAATACCTTTCGGTTCCCCAGAGACAAACTTTCGTGCTGGAAAATATAGGGAATTTCATGCAGTAAACAACTTATTCGCTTACTATCCCACGCTATGCGTGATGCATTGTAATATTCCGTGAGAGGTGAGGATTCATAATTAAGCAAAGGTGTCGCAGCCATTATATATCTGCTACGGTTGCCTGGAGCGAGAAACTGGGCCCCGGTGTGAACTTTGGTATGAATAATGTGTTTATCGCGCTATGGCGGTACATAGCAAGTAAGTTACATTTATGCCCTCATGCTTTCGCTTTTGGTATGACGTTGCTGGCTTCTTTGTTTCTCTCTCTCTCTCTTCATTGCTATTTACTGATCGTTCGTATGCCGTGTTTTCGTATTGAACACAATTCTGAGAGCATGATTCGTTGCGAATTGACGGGCACGACTGGAAACTTGGTGTGTTATGTCCCCGTTTCATGGACGTTGGAGACTACAATCACCCCGGTTGCAAATTGCGCTGCCGGATGATGGCGTGGAACAAGATTGGCGTTTTATGTTTTCAGAAGCGTTTTCGTGAACGACTTACGACCAATTAAAACTCCTTGAGTCTTGCTGCTTGCCCATTTCGTTTCCGCAGTGGGCCTTCTGGTTTATGAAACTGACTAGTTCTGCTCTCCTTGCTAAAAGAAATGCTGACAAGATGATGAAGCTTACGATTTTCTCTCTCTCTCTCTCTCTCTCCTTTTTTTTCCGGTACCTTATCAGCGAGACTCGAAAGCCTTTAGCGATAGAGATTTAGTGCTCATTTACGTAGAAGGATGTAAGAGGAAAGTTTTGCATAATTAGGCACAAAAGCGAACTCGAAGCAAATGCTCGTGTGCATAGTGCAGCAAAAAGAAGTATCTTAATATTGTCGGGATAGGATTAGATCATGAAAACATTAATCTCTTTAGGGGATTATGTAGGCTATTGGGAAAGAACAGGAAGTGAGAGAGAGAGAGAGAAATAAAAAAACGAAGGTTGTCGGCCAACACGAAATGATTGCGACTATCTTTCTATGTGAAAGTGGCAAGGCTGATGAATGCAAGAAGCCTATATTTTATATGAACGCAGAAGAAAGACGTCAAGAGCATTAGCATAAGAAAAACACCTTTGCGCTATAGCTTATTGCTCTCACTTAATGTTTTTATTATTAGCTCCCTTTCGTGAACGTAACGCTTTATCTGATGTGTAGTAGTACATGCGGTACCGAAACGACTGAAGTCCCGACATCGTCTGCAATGTACCCAAAACATCACCGGCGAGACACACTTTGTGGCTTGATGTGAGACTCGAAATGCGAACGCCGCTTCTTGCGAAAGGAAAGAACGTTGTCTTGTAGCACTTGTGAATACATGTATACTCACTTTGGAAACGCGCTCCTCGTCAATGTTCAGTTCAGTTCAGTTCAAATGTTTTATTTTACAGCTTGTACAGAGGTAATGCCATACAAAATGGGGTAAAGAAATTGAATGCATTATACGGCACGAATTAGAAGGATCAAACGCCATAGGCGTGGAATTGATCCAATATTGTATGAATACAACTCAAGCTGACATACGACAGTGATCGCTAGGAAACACAAAATAAAAAATAAAAAATAATTAGTATTACAAACGACTCATACAGGACCAGGACCTTTCAATCAAAGAAGAAAACACCAATATCAACAACATGAAGAGTCAACACCTGATATGTAAAGCACCAACGACAATTACACAGCGCTTTCACCCATGAAATAATCATGAATCATCTTCCTGAGAACCACTAACGAATTACAAGTATGAATATAAGGTGGAAGCGAGTTCCAAACTTTGGCCGCGAAATACTGGAAAGAAAAGTAGCCATAGTTGGTTCGAATACTAGGCAAAGTCAAGACAAATGATCCCTGATTCCTTAATGGGATTACGCAGGTCTTGGCCTGTAAACTTACAAACGGTACGGAAATTAGACTGTGCCGCAGTTTGAAAACAATTACACACAATCTACGCATAAGCAAAACCTGAACCGACGGTATATTGAAAACATGATATACAAAAGAGACACTTTCTTGAGGCGATAGCGATAACATGGCACGAAGCGCCTTATTCTGGGCTATGCGCACTGGATGTGTCGTGGACCGGTATGTCAATGCATAACATTCAATGCCATAATATATATAACTTTGAATATGTGACATGTATACTGTTCTGAGAACTGATAAGGGAAAGAGATATCGAAGTTTGACAATAGCATATATACCTGAGTATATTTTTTGACAGATGTGCGAAATATGTTCATGCCATGAGAGATGTTCATCAAACACTAAGCCTAACAGTTTAACTGACGAACGTCTCTCAATGATATGTGCACCTAGGGCCAGAGATATCCCGTGTGATCGAATGTGCACTTGTGGTGGCTTGAATAAGACATAGGATGATTTGGCTGGACTGACTACGAGTTGATTGTAAGTTAACCAGGTGTTTAACCTTAAAAGAACGTTATTAGCTTTTGCATACAAGTCCACAACGTCATGACTCTCAACAAAGATTGATGTGTCATCTGCATATAAGATTGTTTGAGAGTTAAGGTATGAAGCCAAGTCGTTTATGTAAACAAGAAATAAAAACGGTCCCAAAATGGATCCTTGTGGAACACCAGTAGAATTGGACCCAAGAAATGAAGACGTTTCCCCGAGTTGTACAAATTGTCTTCGATTCCGGAGATAATTACGTATTAAACTGTGAGCGACGCCACGGACTCCATAGCGTTCCAATTTTATGCACAATAGAGAATGATCTATAGTGTCGAACGCTTTTTTAAGATCCACAAAAACGCCCATGGTTAACAATTTTGATTCTATATTACGTTTAATTAGTTCACTAATGGAGAGGGCAGCCAATTCCGTTGATTTATTTCTACGGAATCCAAACTGAAAGTCTGACAATAAATTGTGTTTCTGAAAAAAGTCCTCAAGTCTAGTAAGCAGTAGACGTTCAAATATTTTAGCAAGTGTGGGCAAGATAGATATTGGCCTGTAATTCTCCGGTTGTACTCTACTACCTTTTTTAAAAATAGGGCAGACCTTGGCAATTTTTAATTCATCAGGAAAACATCCTTCGCTTATCAGCTCATTAAAAATACACGACTTTGCAGACTCCATGCAATGCTTTCCAGACTCCATGTAACCAGTAGAAGTGCGGCTCACACCTCAGCGTGTAACAGCACGAAAAGCAGCCACCAAGCATTAGACAGCATAGAGCCCCTTGCGTCCGCCCTCTGACCGTCATGTCGTGCCTATGCTGCACTGGCAGTTTTTCTTTCTTTGCCCTTTCGTTTATGTTTAGTTTTTAGTTTTTTTTAATAGCAAGCCGGCATATTTCCTTTTTTCTTTTTCTTCCTTGTCTTTTCTTTCTAGTAAACATACCCCCCCCCCCTCTTTGTACCTTCATCTGGCATCCCTGTGGTAGGGCCGTACCTTCAAGGGTTCATCACGCTTGTACCTGTAAGCAAAGTCCTCGGAGATAGCGAATACGACTAGGAGTGTCAACGTTCCCTTTACATCTAGAAAGTATACTGCCAAGTTTTCACTCATCATATGTTGACATGCGTGTCCATCGTCCAACCAGGCAGACGCATCAGCTGCACGACTGGTCACAAAAGCAATTGGAGGAGTCTATCATTCAGACGTATTCTCCCGATAACACACACATATATATGTGACGTAACGACGTAGAGACCGAACTCACGCTCTTGCATGGGCAGGGATATTCATTAAACTGACATTGCTCGGGACGGATGTTCCTGTGTTCATCATATATATATATTTGCAATGCACTGACTTTGCTGCAATTACACTGACGAGTGCAATATATATATATATATATATATATATATATATATATATATATTAGAAAGCAACATTTTCCTGAGTCTGGGGAGTGCAAGGGACGGGACAACAAACAACGTATCCGATTGTCTGCTGTGTTTGGCTTCGCATATTGTGATGCAACAGTTACATAACAGTTGTTACAGTTATTGTAATGTTTGCATATTAGTTTCGCCTCGTTATCGTTCGTGCCGTTATCCACATTGAGCCGTTATCTCCCTGTTTGGGAGACGGACCAGTGAGGTTAGGAAACTGAGGACTTACAACGAATATAAGGCCCGCCAACAATAATCATTAATCGTATTCTTTGAAGGAGGATATCCCCAATTTTTCATTAGCGACGTCACTCTTCAAATTGCCTCATTCTTTTCGATCATGTATGCCTCGTATTTCCCTCTTCTTCTCCTGCTTTCCAAGCCACTTATCCGTGGCATTGTACAGTTTGGAATTGGGATGAGGTCTCTTAACCAGTTGCGACGTAACCTTCATTAGAATTCAGAAAACGGCGCGTCGCAAGCGTCCGCCAGCTATGTTTAAGTGAAACTCGCGCTCCAATTGCATTCTCCGGATGATCGTTAATTTCTGGCTAATGTGACGACCCACTTTGTCTGGCGCCCGCGTCCGCATTAAGCTTTCTCTGCGGCCACTCGTCAAGAGGAACTGTTACACTCCGGTCCACTTGCAGATGAGTCGCCCACACGGAACCGTGGACGTGAATTCCACCCGGTGTCTAATGCGAAGCAAACTCGAAGTATCGTTAACCTTGGCCGTTACGAGCGTTTCATTAGGCCAACTTTCCAGTCTCGTGCGTGCATTGGATACCACGCCGTGCTCTGTTTAACTGGCATCGGTGTAGCCGGTATCTAAGCACAGGTGTTGTAACGCCGCCCAGTTTAAAATGAAGTATGGAGAAAAATGTGTACATTCGCGGTTTGCGAGGCTTGTGAGTAGAATGAGTTAGATTGAATGGGTGCGCTCTAATATTAACTAAGAAAAAAAAAAAAGAGTCGTTTTAGTCCGTCTATGTTTGGCCGTATATTAGGAGACCCGCGGGTGATGTTCATCATAGTGACGAGCCAAACATGTGAGCGTGAAACGGATCAACACTTGCTACGTTTGCGTGCGCTCAACCCCGTCACCCACTCCTCAGGAAAATCCTATACCGTCCTGAAAGCGATTTCCATCGCGTATAGCGCAGAGGACACACCAGGCTCCCGCTGGCTTCATAGCTAGGGACATCACACGGCCGTAACGCACCCTGCTCTTTGCCTGTGCCACCCACCTTCGCACGTCTTCTGGACCTCCAGGATCGCAGATATCAGGTTCCCCCTCAAGTCCTCAAGTAGTTGTGTGTGTTCAGCAGATGATGTTGATCAAGGTTGTTTAGGAAAGAGATGAGGAAACGTGTGGATTGGGCTCCATAGTTCTATCAAAGAAATTGTATAGTTCGTGCAATTTCAAATGGCATATCGGGAAAGAAGATTAGGAGTAATATCGGTCGAGCCGGTACTGCAACATTGTATGCTTGCCTAATTTGAGTGCAAACATGTTGATTGTGGTAAGTATTTGGTCATCCTTGGCTACCCTGAAAGAGATTGAGTGTGTGCGCGCGTGCATTTACGTCCAAGACGTAACAGAACAGTTTTGTGTGGTGTTGCCCCAGATTAAACAACAATGGCATAATTTTGAGTATACTAGAGAAATGTACAGACACCTTTTTTGTCGAGGCTGAAGTAGGCTTGGAAGTGATGGAAAAGGTATTCGCAAGGCAGGCAGGGATTACCGCAATGAGTGAGATGGGATTCATAACAGTATGCCTGTCTATATATATAATAGTACACTGGACATCGCGAGATACATTCAACATCAAATACCCATGTATTGTGAACGTCTTTTTGTTTCTTCTTTCTCTCGCCTATGGTCGTGGCGCCCTTTCCTGTCTTTCTCCAGCAAATGCTGCTGAATGGTAACGATTTCGCAGAAATATACCGCTATCACTCCTGATTTGTGCAAAGAAAGGAGTGTACACCTTTTGCTGGCAATTAACATAAGCGCATATTAATGCGTTATGTGTGTGTGTGAGAGAGAGATATTGTGAAGCCTTGCCGAGGCACAGGTATAAGTGGAGATGTAAAGGGGAGGTAAGATGGTAAATGTAAATGAAGGTAAATGATATGAAACTGAAGTAGTTGAAGGTAATTAAGTCTAAGAGTAATTAGAGGTAATTAAAGCAAGAAGGCTGAGCTTAAAGGTATTGAATGCAAGATATATTTAATTAAGAGAAAGATTAAATGGAATTAATGATGACCGAAGGTATCCCCAGGTTACCGGAGGTAATTAAATGTCATTAACGTCATATAAAGGGAGCCGGGCGTTGGGTCATAAATGTAAAAGACAAGAAGAGGCGCTTAATGCTAACGCATTTCTCTCTAAATCGCCACTGAATTTTTTGTCGTTCATTCAAGTAACGGTTCTGACCCAAGCAGCACGATGTACTGAAAGTCGAGTGCAATGAGGGTGGACGGTATGTGCCTTATCAATGTTCTTTAATTTCACAGGTCTTGTTCAAGGCCTTCCACCTACCCGTCCACCCCCACTGCACTCGACTTTCAGCACATTGTGCTGCTTGGGGAGGCTAAAACGGACAACAGACGAACACACAACACATGCCTCAATGCACCCAAGGGCACGAACAATGAGTAAAGTGGTAGTCTGCCATTGTTATCTATTCAAACTCTTCCTGTCACTCAAAGTTGAATGATACGGCAATGAATAATGTGATATCTAGACTCAAATAGAGCTTTGTTTAAAATATTCGCGACCTTCGGCAAATTATCACGTGCTAGCGATATGTCTCATCCGCCGACATTTAATAACGTATTAAGCAGTTCTGACGTAACGACGACCGGACAGTAATTAGAACTGCCGCCGCGGAGGAGTCCGGGATTTTGAAGTGAAAATACCAATTTAATGTTTCGTCTGCACTGGTTTCGAAGGTTCCGCATAATATAAACCCAAGCAGCCAATCTCGAAATAATTGCGTCTCAGCTCATTTACATGGAGAGACTGTAATAAAACGTTGACGCGTATTTCCCACGAACGGCTTACAGCTTTGCTGATCCTTCTCCCTCGCAAGTGGAATACTATTCTCTCAGAAATGGGACACCACCTCGGATTACCTATCTCAAGTCGAATTCCAGAAATTGTTGAAAGAGGTAATGGGACTTGTACGAATGTCGGCGGTATTTGTTGGTAATGAGATTACCTTTTAATTCGGTGTATTCCTCATAAAACACCCTTACAAAGTGAGTATTCTGTTGAAAACAGTTTTTAGAATGGGGTGTTTTGTGGCAAATACTCTCCGAAATTGTGTAATGCTAACTCCCGGAACAGCATGACCAGCCACGAAGTCTGACGTTTCAGCGCAAAGCGCCACAGGCATCCGGCGTTAGCTCGGCAACACCGTAGGGCCAGCTATGGACGTAGTTTGTATTACAAACTGCAGGATGGGACAAGCGCAATGCCTGCCCACATCACATCTCAAAAACTGTACTGCTCTACACCTGAAAACGAAGAGCAGGCATGCACTACTTTGTCTCCCTCCACGAGGATCACCGATCTGAAGTCGCCGCGAGGTTAGCCCTGCCTGTCTTAACACTTTCAGCAAAGAAATGAAAGTTTAGATTGCTCTAAGCAAGCACACACACTCAGTATAGAGGGGGGGGGGGCTCTTTATTTCGCAGGTAGCATGGAAGAAGGACCTTCAGAATTTGACAGCAGAGCATCAACAGGTAAGTCTTGCCTGTCTTCGCTTTCAGCAACATAGAAGTGGTGAGGTTGAGCTCAGCTTCGGTGGCAGCTCTGGAATGGAACTGTAAGGATGTCTCTCGAAATCGAAACTCAAAAATCACTAAGAGCAACGAGCCGAGGCGAGCTCCATGCACAGTTACGTAGGTTCTTGGGACCTGCGCCCGTCCCGAGCTGTCCAGCTGCAGCCCCCAGTAACACAAGCAACGCTCAGGTTCAGCATGTTTATTTGCTTACACTGCCATTTCCTGCAGAAGACTACTGCGTCGTAATCTGGCTGCCGCCGGGAACAGTCACTGTTAGATGCATTTCTTTTCCGCGCTGGCAGCGTTACGGGTTAACAAGCTTCAGGTTCCAGCACAGTATCAAAAGGAGACTACACGTCTAAGGTGACTATCAGCGATGAACGCTTGCCATCGCCACACTCCCACCTTTTCAAACGTCTGACAAGTGGAAAATGTCAGAGGGAAGGACAGCCAGGCAGGAGTTGCGGACAATACTCTACGCCGGACGGTCTCGTCGGTTTTGCAAGCGTCCGAGTCGA
The DNA here is from genome assembly GCF_037126465.1 of Ornithodoros turicata. Taxonomy (NCBI): domain Eukaryota; kingdom Metazoa; phylum Arthropoda; class Arachnida; order Ixodida; family Argasidae; genus Ornithodoros; species Ornithodoros turicata. Next base: position 30,943,639 of record NC_088209.1, read on the forward strand.
TGACGAAATCTTCTGACCTGGGTCGCTGTGGCCGGAAAGCGTCGGTAGCGTTAAGTTCGGGCAGAGCAGCAGGGTGTCCGGTGACGGCGGAGGTGCTATCGAGACAGCATAGAGTACCGAGTGATGTCACCTGCTGTAGCAGGTCCTGTGCCGCTAGCGCAGGTTAGTCCACGGCACTGTCAAGGGAATTGGAGTTCCCCTTGGGGAGCATTGCCTGCAAGCAAACAAACTGCGGGAAACAGCAAATAAGCAAAACACAAGGATGAAACACTAGCGAAAACCGCTAACAACTACCCATCATATATTCCCTGGACAAGCCAGGCCCAGAGAACACAAGCAACACTCAGGTTAACTAGCAGCAGAATTATTCGCTTACGTCGCAGTTCCCTGCAGTAGACCACTGTCGTAATCTGCCGGCTGCCGAAGGTACCCGTTCACCGCTCGCAGAGATGTTGCTCACACCGGTCGTCAGGATGGCTCTCCTTTGTGCGCTGGTACCGCTACGGGTTATATAAGCTTCAGGTTCCCTCGCAGTAAAGAGGGAAACAGCACGTGTGAGACCGCCATCGGCGATAACACCTTCATATCGCTACGCGTCTTATCTAGCAAACGATAATTCTAATTTTTTTTTTTTTTTTCAGAATAAATGCGCGTACCATTTTGCCCGCACGGCTCTCCTCGCAGTACCACCCCATTCCCTTATGGGCTGGCCAACGGTGAAATGTTAGGTTTCCAAGCGATGCAAACCATGCATAATATTTTTCTATATAGTTCATAATTTTTCCATAAGGAATTGCCGATAATCATACTGCTCTATCATCCTTATGGAGGATAAGTCTGTGATAGGTATTTTTATTTTCTGTAGCACTACCTCCTGTAGTATTGAACCTACGTCGAGAAGGCAAGGCAGGGCACTACTACCTACTACTTTGCCTGATTGTGCGTGGTTGATTTTAGTTCGTGTTTCTTATTTATTTCTTTAAGCCCACCCTTCCCGTCGTTATTGTGAAGATGGTGGCTGTGCTCTCAGTCTTTCTTACCCTTCAGCTTACTGGCTGTTACTCGTACAGTTCCCCAGCTTAGCGTTACAGTTACAGTGCCCACTTCTCTGTGGACAACAACGGCGAGCCGATACTGTCATTACCCCCCCCCCCCCCCCCCCACTTTTTTTTTTCCTGGGCGAACAAGACTAGAAGTATCAAATAAAAGATCAAACGGACGCTAGCTAGGGCGCCATTAAATGCCCCTAAGTCCATATATCCTTACACTGTTTGTCTTCCTCCGTTCTACTTTTGTCTCCGTAAAACAGATCTGGATCTGTTAGTACACCGTTCGCCAACTGTTTCTAAGGGCGCCGGTAATATGGTGGCCAGATTGCTGATAGCCATGGTTCTTTATTTTGATGCACTCGTAGTCCTACGGCGCTGTGTGTTGGTCCAGTTTGATGTCTAAATGTTTGATGTTTCATGTAGCTGCATGGAAGCACTTATTGCTTGTACGTATGCTGTATCAGGCTATTGCCTGCTTATTTCCTCATAACGCATACACACTTGATGCACGCACGGAATTGAACATTGAAAACCATTCAGCGTCTCTTGGCATCGTCATTGCAATGAACCCAGCTGAGCAAAAACATCGGAAATGTATCCCAAGCAGCACAATGTACTGAAAGTCGAGTGCAATAGGGGTGGACGGTATGTGTCTTATCAACGTTCTGTAGATTCACGAGTCTGTTCAAGGCCGTCCACCTACCCGTCCACCCCTATTGCACTCGACTTTCAGTACATTGTGCTGCTTGGGATGTTACAGCCAAGCATATTTGGCAAAATTCAGCTCTGACAAACCATTCCATCATTTTCGCTCCATCTCTTTACGCAGGCTATCAGCCCCCGGGTTCACCTGAAAGTTTTCACAGGGCATTGTCAGGTTGTTATCTAGACGTGCGTAATCTGAATTGATTTGACAGGGCGTATTGCGCGATTCGGTTATCTTTTTTTTTTCAGTCTGACAAAGAACGGGTCGTTGGAACATGCGCAGTTCATATGTTTGTAGTACAGCGAACAATCCTCTGCACTGCCTCGGCGCACCCCCCAGCACAGCAGGGAAAGCACTGATGTTTAGAGGTATTTTCCCGCTATTTTTTTCGCACAACGAACATGGAATGGTCCGAAAGGCCTTCCGGACGCCAGCACGTAATCGCCCTTGTTCGCCTAATGGCTAGGTATACCCTGTTCACATGCTGTCTAGACTAAGCCTAACGTGAACCAATGCTGACATATCAACGTTGGTCATCCCATTTCGGAAAGTACTCTGTGTACCAAACCAATAGTAGGCGTAACCATAAAACTTATGCCAATAATAATGTAACACTGTGCCAAACGCACTCAAATGCAGTCATTTATAGGGCTGTCAGGATGGGCAATATGCGTCATAGGGTGTCACGTCGTGGTAGCTGTCCATAAAAGTACACCTGTCAAAACCAGAATTCAAAATTGAAACCTAAGAAAGTAGGGCTATCAAGTTAAGCCCCCAAACTCAAGGAAATGTGCTGTTTATTCCAGGGGTGGTACTCAATCCCATTCCTCGCTGTGGTTTGGTTGATGAGTCGGACACTGAGGACCAATGTATAGAGTTTCCCAAAAGGTTAGCAGGTGCTTCCAGGGAAGAGCGTTTGCGGGCTACATTTGACCATGGGACAAGCGTTTGCTTCATATAGCGAGAGGGCCGGAGCCTGGTCGATTTAGAGGCATTTTGAGTGTGGTCGAAAAAGTTGGTAGTGTGGGCGATGGAGAAGCATGTGTTCTACATTTTCCAGATCGCCACAGTGACGGCATCTCGGAGTGTCAACTTATCGCAGGCGGTAACGCCCCCGAGCTGTAAAAGCCACGTTTGAGTCGCATCCGATGAATTAATGCAGCATCTTGTCGGGAAGTATTTCGTGGCATCCGGAAACCGAGAGTTGGATCAACTCTTGCATGCGTAGATGTGGACAGGGTATCAGCCAGGGGTGACACTAATCGTTGAACAATGGGATACATATCAGAAAGTCACACAACTAATAAAAGTAATAAAAAGTCAGGACCCTTGCGGGAAGCAGTACCAGCAGACAGAAAACTCTGGAAGTAGAAATAATAAGGATATTGAAGTACAGAATAAAAATAAGTATCCAGAGGTGCTCTTCATTTTGCAGGTACAATTGGACAGAAAGAAGGACTTTTTTATTGAGCTGAAATTAACCACATATACTCAGAAAAGGATGCTCCTTATTTTGCAACTGGAAAGGAGCTGGAAGAAGGTCCTTCGAAATATGTCCTCAGGAAGCATTGCCTTCTTTTCCTTTTTCAGTCAAAAAATAAAATGCTCTTACTGAGCTGAAATTAAGCAAATAATACTCAGTAAGAAATAATACTCTTTATTAACACCAAGAGGTGAGCCTTACCTTCTTTTCCATAATCAGTGAAACAATAAAAATGCTCCTATTGAGCTAAAACGAAGCACACACATTCAAAAAAAAGGTGCTCCTTATTATGCAGGTGGAATGGTACAGGAAAAACAACCAGCGAAATTTGGCCTGAGAAAACACCAAGAGGTGAGCCTTACCTTCTTTTCCATAATCAGTGAAACAATAAAAATGCTCCTATTGAGCTAAAACTAAGCACACACATTCAAAAAAGGTGCTCCTTATTATGCAGGTGGAATGGTACAGGAAAAACCACCAGCAAAATTTGACCTGAGAAAACACCAAGAGGTGAGCCTTACCTTCTTTTCTATAATCAGTGAAACAATAAAAATGCTCCTATTGAGCTAAAACGAAGCACACACATTCAAAAAAAAAGGTGCTCCTTATTATGCAGGTGGAATGGTACAGGAAAAACAACCAGCAAAATTTGACCTGAGAAAACACCAAGAGGTGAGCCTTACCTTCTTTTCTATAATCAGTGAAACAATAAAAATGCTCCTATTGAGCTAAAACGAAGCACACACATTCAAAAAAAAAAAGGTGCTCCTTATTATGCAGGTGGAATGGTACAGGAAAAACAACCAGCAAAATTTGGCCTGAGAAAACACCAAGAGGTGAACCTTACCTTTTCTATAATCAGTGAAACAATAAAAATGCTCCTATTGAGCTAAAACGAAGCACACACATTCAAAAAAAAGGTGTTCCTTATTATGCAGGTGGAATGGTACAGGAAAAACAACCAGCAAAATTTGGCCTGAGAAAACACCAAGAGGTGAGCCTTACCTTTTCTATAATCAGTGAAACAATAAAAATGCTCCTATTGAGCTAAAACGAAGCACACACATTCAAAAAAATGGTGTTCCTTATTATGCAGGTGGAATGGTACATGAAAAACAACCAGCAAAATTTGGCCTGAGAAAACACCAAGAGGTGAGCCTTACCTTCTTTTCTATAATCAGTGAAACAATAAAAATGCTCCTATTGAGCTAAAACGAAGCACACACATTCAAAAAAAAGGTGCTCCTTATTATGCAGGTGGAATGGTACAGGAAAAACAACCAGCGAAATTTGGCCTGAGAAAACACCAAGAGCTGAACCTTACCTTTTCTATAATCAGTGAAACAATAAAAATGCTCCTATTGAGCTAAAACGAAGCACACACATTCAAAAAAAAGGTGCTCCTTATTATGCAGGTGGAATGGTACAGGAAAAACAACCAGCGAAATTTGGCCTGAGAAAACACCAAGAGGTGAACCTTACCTTTTCTATAATCAGTGAAACAATAAAAATGCTCCTATTGAGCTAAAACGAAGCACACACATTCAAAAAAAAGGTGTTCCTTATTATGCAGGTGGAATGGTACAGGAAAAACAACCAGCAAAATTTGGCCTGAGAAAACACCAAGAGGTGAGCCTTACCTTCTTTTCTATAATCAGTGAAACAAAAATGCTCCTATTGAGCTAAAACGAAGCACACACATTCAAAAAAAAGGTGCTCCTTATTATGCAGGTGGAATGGTACAGGAAAAACAACCAGCGAAATTTGGCCTGAGAAAACACCAAGAGGTGAACCTTACCTTTTCTATAATCAGTGAAACAATAAAAATGCTCCTATTGAGCTAAAACGAAGCACACACATTCAAAAAAAAGGTGCTCCTTATTATGCAGGTGGAATGGTACAGGAAAAATAACCAGCAAAATTTGGCCTGAGAAAACACCAAGAGGTGAACCTTACCTTTTCTATAATGAGTGAAACAATAAAAATGCTCCTATTGAGCTAAAACGAAGCACACACATTCAAAAAAAAGGTGCTCCTTATTATGCAGGTGGAATGGTACAGGAAAAACAACCAGCAAAATTTGGCCTGAGAAAACACCAAGAGGTGAGCCTTACCTTCTTTTCTATAATCAGTGAAACAATAAAAATGCTCCTATTGAGCTAAAACGAAGCGCACACATTCAAAAAAAGGTGCTCCTTATTATGCAGGTGGAATGGTACAGGAAAAAACACCGAAATTTGGCCTGAGAAAACACCAAGAGGTGAACCTTACCTTTTCTATAATCAGTGAAACAATAAAAATGCTCCTATTGAGCTAAAACTAAGCACACACATTCAAAAAAGGTGCTCCTTATTATGCAGGTGGAATGGTACAGGAAAAACAACCAGCGAAATTTGGCCTGAGAAAATACCAAGAGGTGAGCCTTACCTTCTTTTCTATAATCAGTGAAACAATAAAAATGCAACTATTGAGCTAAAACTAAGCACACATATTCAAAAAAGGTGCTCCTTATTATGCAGGTGGAATGGTACAGGAAAAACCACCGAAATTTGGCCTGAGAAAACACCAAGAGGTGAACCTTACCTTCTTTTCTATAATCAGTGAAACAATAAAAATGCTGCTATTGAGCTAAAACGAAGCACACACATTCAAAAAAAAGGTGCTCCTTATTATGCACGTGGAATGGTACAGGAAAAACAACCAGCGAAATTTGGCCTGAGAAAACACCAAGAGGTGAGCCTTACCTTCTTTTCCATAATCAGTGAAACAATAAAAATGCTCCTATTGAGCTAAAACGAAGCACACACATTCAAAAAAAAGGTGCTCCTTATTATGCAGGTGGAATGGTACCGGAAAAACCACCGAAATTTGGCCTGAGAAAACACCAAGAGGTGAACCTTACCTTTTCTATAATCAGTGAAACAATAAAAATGCTCCTATTGAGCTAAAACTAAGCACACACATTCAAAAAAGGTGCTCCTTATTATGCAGGTGGAATGGTACAGGAAAAACAACCAGCGAAATTTGGCCTGAGAAAACACCAAGAGGTGAACCTTACCTTTTCTATAATCAGTGAAACAATAAAAATGCTCCTATTGAGCTAAAACGAAGCACACACATTCAAAAAAAAGGTGCTCCTTATTATGCAGGTGGAATGGTACAGGAAAAACAACCAGCAAAATTTGGCCTGAGAAAACACCAAGAGGTGAACCTTACCTTTTCTATAATCAGTGAAACAATAAAAATGCTCCTATTGAGCTAAAACGAAGCACACACATTCAAAAAAAAGGTGCTCCTTATTATGCAGGTGGAATGGTACAGGAAAAACCACCGAAATTTGGCCTGAGAAAACACCAAGAGGTGAACCTTACCTTTTCTATAATCAGTGAAACAATAAAAATGCAACTATTGAGCTAAAACGAAGCACACACATTCAAAAAAGGTGCTCCTTATTATGCAGGTGGAATGGTACAGGAAAAACAACCAGCAAAATTTGGCCTGAGAAAACACCAAGAGGTGAGCCTTACCTTCTTTTCCATAATCAGTGAAACAATAAAAATGCTCCTATTGAGCTAAAACGAAGCACACACATTCAAAAAAAAAGGTGCTCCTTATTATGCAGGTGGAATAGCACAGGAAAAACAACCAGCGAAATTTGGCCTGGGAAAACACCAAGAGGTGAGCCATACCTTCTTTTCTATAATCAATGAAACAATAAAAATGCAACTATTGAGCTAAAACTAAGCACACATATTCAAAAAAAGGTGCTCCTTACTATGCAGGTGGAATGGTACAGGAAAAACAACCACCGAAATTTGGCCTGAGGGAACACCAAGAGGTGAGCCTTACCTTCTTTTCTATTATCAGTGAAACAATAAAAATGCTTCTATTGAGCTAAAACTAAGCACACATATTCAAAAAAGGTGCTCCTTATTATGCAGGTGGAGTGGTACAGGAAAAACCACCGAAATTTGGCCTGAGAAAACACCAAGAGGTGAACCTTACCTTCTTTTCTATAATCAGTGAAACAATAAAAATGCTCCTATTGAGCTAAAACTAAGCACACACATTCAAAAAAGGTGCTCCTTATTATGCAGGTGGAATGGTACAGGAAAAACAACCAGCAAAATCTGGCCTGAGAAAACACCAAGAGGTGAGCCTTGCCTTCTTTTCTATAATCAGTGAAACAATAAAAATGCTCCTATTGAGCTAGAAACTAAGCACACTATATTAAAAAAGGTGCTTCTTATTATGCAGGTGGAATTGTACAGGAAAAACAACCACCAAAATTTGGCATGAGAAAACACCAAGAGGTGAGCCTTGCCTTCTTTTCTATAATCAGTGAAACAATAAAAATGCTCCTATTGAGCTAGAAACTAAGCACACTATATTAAAAAAGGTGCTTCTTATTATGCAGGTGGAATGGTACAGGAAAAACAACCACCAAAATTTGGCCTGAGAAAACACCAAGAGGTGAGCCTTGCCTTCTTTTCTATAATCAGTGAAACAATAAAAATGCTTCTATTGAGCTAAAACTAAGCACACATATTCAAAAAAGGTGCTCCTTATTATGCAGGTGGAATGGTACAGGAAAAACCACCGAAATTTGGCCTGAGAAAACACCAAGAGGTGAACCTTACCTTCTTTTCTATAATCAGTGAAACAATAAAAATGCTCCTATTGAGCTAAAACTAAGCACACACATTCAAAAAAGGTGCTCCTTATTATGCAGGTGGAATGGTACAGGAAAAACAACCAGCAAAATCTGGCCTGAGAAAACACCAAGAGGTGAGCCTTGCCTTCTTTTCTATAATCAGTGAAACAATAAAAATGCTCCTATTGAGCTAGAAACTAAGCACACTATATTAAAAAAGGCGCTTCTTATTATGCAGGTGGAATTGTACAGGAAAAACAACCACCAAAATTTGGCATGAGAAAACACCAAGAGGTGAGCCTTGCCTTCTTTTCTATAATCAGTGAAACAATAAAAATGCTCCTATTGAGCTAGAAACTAAGCACACTATATTAAAAAAGGTGCTTCTTATTATGCAGGTGGAATGGTACAGGAAAAACAACCACCAAAATTTGGCCTGAGAAAACACCAAGAGGTGAGCCTTGCCTTCTTTTCTATAATCAGTGAAACAATAAAAATGCTCCTATTGAGCTAGAAACTAAGCACACTATATTAAAGAAAGGTGCTTCTTATTATGCAGGTGGAATGGTAAAGGAAAAACAACCACCAAAATTTGGCCTGAGAAAACACCAAGAGGTGAGCCTTGCCTGCTATTCCATGCTCAGTGAAATCATCAAAAAATGTTCCTGTTCAGCTGAAACTAAGCACACATGCTCAGTAAAAGGTGCTCTTTATTCTGCAGAAGGAATTCGAGAGGAAGGACGACCGCCGAAATCTGGCCGCAGCAAACACCATGGAAAGGGACAGGACGGTGGTACTTCGAGAATTTGACCCCGGAAAACTTCGAAGCTTCGTGTCCGGTGTCAATTCGTTCGTTCTTCAGTTGTATTTAATTTGCGATTAAACTTTGTTTCTTTGATTGAATGTGTAATAAAATTAATTCTGGCTGTATTCATAGTTTTGACGGAAAAGTGCAGAATGTATGGTAAGCGATGAAACGTTGGTAGGTATCTTAGGGGATTTGCAGAATTTAATAAGGAGTACTGGTTATAGGAAGCTCTTACTACACTTTCTAAACATCTGGAGTGCCCTGTAATCAAATTGTGTACCGTCTACCCTTACGAAACTGCAGCGCCTCCTTGTACCAAAATGCTCCACAAAGTCCTACAAAAGCAACGCGGAGAAATGGACTCTTCCAGCAGCAGGTGCACTCCTTGGACGAGTCCATTAATGGACTCGTCCGGGGAGGCAAGGGACACCCCTCGGACGAGTTCATTAATGGACTCGCCCAAGGGGGGTCCTTTCCCTCCCCGGACGAGTCCATTCTCTAGAAGTCACCTTGATTGACCTTGAACGACCTCTATTTGACCTCTATTCGACCTCTAAGACGACCTTCAAACTCGGACCATTTTGTTGAAAAACGGCCCAAAATTTTTAATCCCCTTTGACCTTGTTTGACCTTGTTTGACATTGATTGACCTTGAATAACCTTGATTGACCTCTAACGTGGCCTTGAATTAGTTCCGGACGTTCCCGCTAGGGGGCGCTGCGCTTTTCCCAAAAAATACAGGATTTTGGGTGAGAGGACTGCCGTTTGCGGAGTAAAACTGAACATATCAATGGACTCGACCAATGGGGGTGTCCTTTACCTCCCTGCAGGACGAGTCCATTTCCTTAAATGGATTTGAGCAAGATGTTCAGGTTAGAGGAAGTCTAGAATGTCGTATGGTGGAGGGTAGCACTATCCCTCTCGCCCTTTTCGTAGTTTTTTTTTACGGGGGCGAATTTTTCAAGAATAGTTTTAGCGCCATCTAGGCGAGAGACGCTTACCTTTCCAGCATTCTGAATTATGCACGTTTTCTTCCGCTTCACGGTGTTAAGAATAAATGTTATTCAACACTGGAGAATAAATCGGACAAATGAAGTTTGTAATGGCCTGTGTACGCAGTCCTTCCTGCGCCATTCCACCTGCAGAATATAGAGCAAGATAGAGCTCTTGGCGTTTTCGGATGCCAGATTTCCAAGGTCCTTCACCAGTGTTGAAATGGGGTACTTGGTATGTGGGACACATTCTGAAGGGTGACAGAGAGCAACAACACAACTCCCGTGTGCCAACTCACATATTTATTCATAGACTTCAACATATGCATACACACGCTTCGGAACAACTGAAACACTAACCAATAGAATCAAAAGAAAACACAAAAAGGTAAAGGAGAAAGCATTATAACTCCCTTCCCCTCCCATCCTTTATTCCACAAACCTGTAGTCTCACCATGTGCACCCAAGGTCCTTGTTCCCTTCATCTCCACATGCAAAATAAAGAGCACCCCCTACTGAGTTACGTGTGCATGATTGCAGCTAAATCTAAGCACTTAAAACCTGTCGTGGTTAAGTTACTACTAAAAAGTACCTCACTACTAAAATGTTAGTTACAGTTAGCCTGCAAAAATCATTCAGTTACAGTTACTGTTTTTGAGATGCAACTAGTTGTAGCTACAGTTACCACGTTAAAGTATCTTACTTATACCCTAGCCACATGGCAAACTTAATAACCCAGTACAAATGCAAAAACTAAGTTTTTGAGGGGCTACATTTATTCGACTTTTTTTTTTTCCTTAGAAGGTAACTGTAAACTAATATCTTAGCCATTAAACGGAATGGCAGTAGCTTCACCTCATGACCAATCATCAGCTCGAATGACATCGTTCTTTCCTCTGATTTGTTAAAAAAACAGGAGGCGTACGCCTTTACTGTTACAATTTTGTCCCTCATTATTTTCACAAAGAAGGTGTACGCCTCCTGTTTTTAGCAAATCAGTGGAGCGAACGATGTCATTCGAGATGATGGTTGGTTAGGAGGTAGTTACTGCCATTCCGTTTAATGGCTAGGATATTAGTTTACAGTTACCTTCCAAGGAAAAAAAAAAAGTCGAATAAATGTAGCCCCTCAAAAACTTGGTTTTTGCATTTGTACTGGGCCTAGCATACTTATAAACAGATATTTTCCCATGAGCCTCAACAACACGGTCTTCAACGATGAAAGATGAAAGTCACTGAAAAGGTTAGCCAGCTGTAGGGATCGAACCCACATCTTCTGGATTACCGGTCCAGGGCTCTACCAATTGAGCTAAGCTAACACTTTCGGGGTGCGTCATCTTGTATCTATCCCTTCTATGTTGTTCCAGCCTCAGAACATCAGTCTCTCTCTTGTTCAACACGGTCTTGGTCGTTCTGGCTGTGTTGAAGTGACAAAATTCGTAGAATTGCTGGCTAGGAAAAATGGCAATTTACTTGAAGCCTCGACAAAACGACGCCAGGGAACTGGCGTCGTCCACGCGAAATATTAAAAATTACTAAGAACATGTTACAAAATGTTACTAAGTTACTCAGGTATGGACCTGAGTAACTTAGGTATGGACCTGAGTAACTTAGTAACATTTTGGAGTTACTTTAATCGAAAGCGGTAGCTAGTTACTGCAAAGAGTAACCAGTTACAGTTACGTGTTACTTATAACTTAGTTACTGCCCAAGACTGCTTCAAGCAGATATGACTTACCTATTGGTTTTCTCCGAGACCAAATTTCGAAAGTCCTTTTTCCAGTCCGGTACGCTACCTGCGAAATTAGGGCTTAAGGAGTACCTCCTACTGAGTCTGTGTGCTTACTCTAAGCAATCTAAGCACTTTTATTTCTTTGCTGAAACTAATAAAATAGGTAAGACAGACCTATTGGTGTTCTCTGAGGCCAAATTCCAAAGGTCCTTCTCCTAGTCGTCCCATGTTACCTGCGAAATAAGGAGTACCTCATATTGAGTGTGTGTGCTTACTCTGAGCAATCTATGCACTTTTAGTGCTTTGCTGAAAGTGTCAAAACAGCTGAGACTGACCTATTGGTGTTCTCTGAGGCCTAATTTCGAAGGTCCTTCTCCCAGTCCCATATGCTACCTGCGAAATAAGAGAGCTTCTACTGGGTGTGTGTGCTTACTCTGAGCAATCTAAGCACTCTTAGTACCTTGCTGAAAGTCTTGCTGAAAGGCTGACCTAGTGGTGTTCCCTCGGGCCAAATTTTAAAGATCTTTCTTGCAGTCCCATGCTACATGCGAAATAAGGAGTACCTTCTACTGAGTGTCCGTGCTTACATTGAACAATCTAAGCATTTTATATTTCTTTGCTGAAAATGTTAAAACAGGTAAAACTGTCCTATTGGCGCTGTCTGAGGCCAAATTTTGCAAGTCCTTCTTCCAGTCTCATATGCTACCTGCGAAATAAGAGCTTAAGGGGTAAGTTTTACTGAGTGTAGGAAGGGCTGAGACTGTTCTTCTTCAGAAGAAGAACAGTCTCTGTTCGAAATATCGGCGGCTTCTGTCCTGAGGCAACTCCCTTCCTACATTCTACCGGTTCGCTGGATTTCTACCCACCTACGTTTTACTGAGTGTGTGCGCTTACCCTGAGCAATCTAAGCACTTTTAGTTCTTTGCTGAAAGTGTTAAAACAGGACCGGCGTTCTCTGAGCTCAAATTTTGCAGGTCCTTCTTCCAGTCTCATATGCTACCTGCGAAATAAGAGCTTAAGGGGTACCTTCTATTGAGTCTGTGTGCTTACTCTAAGCAATCTAAGCACTTTTAGTTCTTTGCTGAAAGTGTCAAAACAGGTGAATCTGACCTATTGGTGTTTTCTGATGCGAAATTTTGAACAGCCTTCTTCCAGTCTTATGTTACCTGCGAAATAAGAGCTTAAGGGGTAACTTTTACTGAGTGTGTGCGCTTACCCTGAGCTATCTAAGCACTTTTAGTTCTTTGCTGGATGTGTCAAAACAGGTAAGACTGACCTATTGGTGTTCTCCGAGGCCAAATTTTAAAGATCCTTCTTCCAGTCCCATATGTTACCTGCGAAAGAAGGAGTACCTCATATTGAGTATGTGTGCTTACTCTGAGCAATCTAAGCACTTTTGTTTTTTTGCTGAGATTATTAAAACATGTAAGGCTGATCTACTGGTGTTCTCTGAGGCCAAATTTCAAAGGTCCTTCTCCCAGTCCCATATCCTACCGGCGAAATAAGGGCTTAAGGGGTACCTTCTACTGAGTCTGTGTGCTTACTCTAGGCATCTAAGCACTTTTAGTTCTTTGCTGAAAGTCTTAAAACAGGTAAGGCTGACCTAGTGGTGCTCTCTGAGGCCAAATTTTGAAGATCCTTCTTCCAGTCTCATATGCTACCAGCGACATAAGAGCTTTAGGGGTACCTTCTATTGAGTGTCCGTGCTTACATTGAGCAATCTAAGCACTTTATATTTCATTGCTAAAAATGTTAAAACAGGTAAAACTGACCTATTGGCGTTGTCTGAGGCCAAATTTTGCAAGTCCTTCTTCCAGTCTCATGTGCTACCTGAGAAATAAGAGCTTAAGGGGTACCTTCTATTGAGTCTGTGTGCTTACTCTAAGCAATCTAAGCACTTTTAGTTCTTTGCTGAAAGTGTCAAAACAGGTGAATCTGACCTATTGGTGTTTTCTGATGCGAAATTTTGAACAGCCTTCTTCCAGTCTTATATGTTAGCTGCGAAATAAGAGCTTAAGGGGTAACTTTTACTGAGTGTGTGCGCTTACCCTGAGCTATCTAAGCACTTTTAGTTCTTTGCTGGATGTGTCAAAACAGGTTAGACTGCCCTATAGGTGTCCTCTGAGGCCCAATTTTAAAGATCCTTCTTCCAGTCCCATATGCTACCTGCGAAAGAAGGAGTACCTCATATTGAGTATGTGTGCTTACTCTGAGCAATCTAAGCACTTTTATTTCTTTGCTGAGACTATTAAAACATGTAAGGCTGATCTATTGGTGTTCTCTGAGGCCAAATTTCAAAGGTCCTTCTCCCAGTCCCATATGCTACCTGCGAAATAAGGGCTTAAGGGGTACCTTCTACTGAGTCTGTGTGCTTACTCTAGGCAATCTAAGCACTTTTAGTTCTTTGCTGAAAGTCTTAAAACAGGTAAGGCTGACCTAGTGGTGTTCTCTGAGGCCAAATTTTGAAGATCCTTCTTCCAGTCTCATATGCTACCAGCGACATAAGAGCTTTAGGGGTACCTTCTATTGAGTGTCCGTGCTTACATTGAGCAATCTAAGCACTTTATATTTCATTGCTGAAAATGTTAAAACAGGTAAAACTGACCTATTGGCGTCGTCTGAGGCCAAATTTTGCAAGTCCTTCTTCCAGTCTCATGTGCTACCTGAGAAATCAGAGCTTAAGGGGTAACTTCTACTGCGTGTGCGTGCTTACTCTGAGCAATCTAAGCACTTTTAGTTCTTTGCTGAAAGTATTAAAACAGCGGAAACTGACCTATTGGTGTTCTCTGAGGCCAAATTTTAAAGATCGTTCTTCCAGTCCCATATGCTACCTGAGAAATAAGGAATCACCTTCTACTGAGTGTGTTTGCGTACTCTGAGCATTCTAAGCGCTTTTATTTCTTTGCTGAAATTGTTAAAACAGGTAAGACTGACCTATTGGTGTTGTCTGAGGCCAAATTGGGCAGGTTTTTCTTCCAATCTCATATGCTACCTGCGAAATAAGTGCTTAAGGGGTACCTTCTACTGAGTGTCTGTACTTACATTGAGCAATCTAAGCACTTTTACTTCTTTGCTTAAAGTGTCAAGACAGGTGAGACTGACCTATTGGTGTCCTCTGAGGCCAAACTTGGAAGGTCCTTCTCCCAGTCCCACGTTAGCTGCGAAATAAGGAGTACCTTCTACTGAATGTGTGTGCTTGCTCTGACCAATCTAAATACTTTTATTCATTTGCTGAGAGTGTTAAAACAGGCGAGACTGACCTATTGGTGTTCTCTGAGGCCAAATTTTGAAGATCCTTCTTCCAGACCCATATGCTACCTGCGAAATAAGGGCTTAAGGTGTACCTTCTACTGAGTGTGTGTGCTTACTCTGAACAATCTATGCACTTTTATTCATTTGCTGAGAGTGTTAAAACAGGCGAGACTGACCTATTGATGTTCTCTGAGGCCAAACTTTGAAGATCCTTCTTCCAGTCCCATATGCTACCTGCGAAATAAGAGGGTACCTTCTACTGAGTGTGTGCGCTTACTCTAAGCAATCTGAGCACTTTTATTTCTTTGCAGAAAGCGTAAAAACAGGTAAGTCTGACCTATTGGAGTTCTGTGAGGCCAAATTTCGAAATTGTTTCAAAATTTCGCTACCGGCGAAATACGGAGTACTGCTCGCGAGACGGTTTTTCTGAAATCGCCTGTCTGTAGTTCTGCAGCTCATATTTCCTTGAATGCCCTTGAAAATGTTGTTCGAATATTGTATTTAGAGCTAGACCACATGCTGCATGTGTTTCTTACTCGAAATAAATTATCTTGCAACACCTCGAGGTTTGAGATGGGATAAACAACAGGGTGTCGATTTCTGACAACCGTGTCGCAAGCCGTACCTTGTACTGAGCATGTGTGCTTAGTTTCTGCAAAATAGAGACATTTTTGTTGTTTCACTGAACACGGAATAGAACGTAAGACCCTCTTCGTGTTTTCTAAGACCAAATTTCGCCTGTTATTTTTCCTGTACCATTTCACTTGCAGAATAAAGAGCTGGGGATGTGTGCTTAGTTTCAGTTCCATAGGAGCATTTTTGATTTCTTCACTAAAAATGGAACAAAAGATAAGACTAACCTCTTGTTGTTTTCTGAGGCCAAATTCCGTAGGTCCCCCTTCCTTAAGTGGGTCTGCAGAATAAATAGGAGCTTTTATTAAGCATTGTGTGCTTAACTTCAGCCCAATATGAGCATTTTAATTACTGTTAATGTTCCTAGGCAACTTGAGGGTTGTCTTGGGTTTGTATGTCCGTTTGTATGTTCCAGCCTCAGAACAATTACTTTCCGTCGAGGTAATTATAATAAGACTGACCTCTTGGTGTTTTCTGAGGCCAAATTTCGGAGGTCCTTCTTCCTGCCCACCTACAGAATACCCTGAAGTCGGCCCAGGACGCATACTAACCCCCCTGTACCCCACGCCTCCCTGCTGTCCTCTCTCTATCTGTCCACGTCTGTACGTCGCTCATAGCCACAGTTGCTTCGCGGCGCTAACACGCAATAAAAAAAAACCTACAGAATAAAGGGTATCTTTTACTGAGTACGTGTGTTTAATTTCAGCTCAACCAGTAGCATTTTTATTTCTTTTAATATTTCTCATAAAGGTCGTCCTTTATGTCCAAGTGTACATGCAAAAGAAGAGCACCTGCTGAGTATGTGTGCTAAGTATTATCTCAATATCGCCATTTTTATTTTTGGCTTTTAATTCCCAAGGCACTTCTGATTGAGTTTTAGTAAATTAACGCATTTCCCTAGAGAACGGAGCCAAAATTGCTTATTTTGCGTTCGAGAGGTTCGTATATTTTCCCTTTCAAAATGAAACGAAATGCAAGATTCCAAACGACTCGTTTCAATGGAAAAAAAAAAGAAAGAAGGAAGGAACCAAGTAGCTTTCTAAGCAGGTCTGAAAGGGAACATTTCTATAGCTTTCTCATATATCTGACATGTACGTGGCACAACCTGGTTGTATAGGAGAAAATGCCCCAGGTGAAAACATCGCACAGCAAAAATGTCCCCAGAGGAAAGGTCCCCAGAGGAGAGGTCCCTGGAGGAAAGGTCCCTGGAGAAATGGTCCCTGGAGAAAAGGTCGCCAAGAAAAAAAAATGTTCCCAAAAAGTTTGAGCTTATTAGCAACACATTTTTTAATACCGTGTACACAGTGTGTTCACTAAACTCTCATGAAAGAAACGGATAAATTTACGTTTACATCCAACCTTCCCCTTACTAAGCGTAATTGTTTCGACAAAATGGCTGACGCTGTATCCGTCAAGCTGTGTTTTATGCTTAGTACCCATAAACGCGCCCGCTGTAAGCGTAAAGGGCGGAGTTTTGTGCGTAGATGGCACGGGGAACATGATTTACTCTTATTCTGACGCATAATATTTCGCCTTGAGGGATAAGCTGAGGCTCTCCGCCGCAATATCAGTAGTGTACGCCTATATTGACGCATATTGTTCTTCCTTTGTTATACGGGCCCTGAGAGCGCGTGCACGTAGTGCCGTATATGGTATGCAAACCATGATGCAAACTGCCAAGCGTCTCTTGTCTTTCGCTGTGATAATCGACACTCTAGTGGCTTCTGGCGTCTCATGGCCTCACAACATACATCATCCTACAGCAATGTAAGTCGTCAGGTTTTGGGCTCGGTGTCTTGAGTTCCATTAAATTTCACACTTATTTTGTGTCAAACGTATGACAGGAAGAAATTGTATCGAACGAGACAACTTTTGCACTATTTAGTCAGCCAAGCCGAAACAGTTATGATTGTCCCGGTTATCTCCACGCTGCAAATTCGTATGCGTACGCCCATTGTCCACCTGGCTGTTGCCTTATGTGTGGCCATCAACAAGCACATCACGTTGTTATGGGTGAGTCTCCTCTCTCGTTTTTTTTTTCGATATGCGTTTCCCGCGTTGAAGCTCCTGTGTTAACGATTCCTTAATAAGCTGGTTCAATTCCTCAATTCAAATTCCTTTTTGTAATTGGAGTTGAAATGATTACTGCAGATTAATGCGCAGCGCGGCGCGTTGATAGGAAGCAAATGTGATTCTTTTGACTCTTAAAGACCGGCCACCCGTGATTTATTCAGAAGTCCCCTACACCCCCTAAGTCCCCCCACCCCCACCCCCACCCAAGGACGAAATTCTGGGTAAACTACTGCCGGCCACGATTTTTTATATAGTGGTATTGGTGGTGCAAAGCACGTATGGAATGCTATTTATAAGAGAGTTCAAAATGATTTATGCGTTTAACAATATTCAGTCAAATGTTACGTTTGTGTCTATTTCATGTAGGAGGTCTCTGGGGAGATGGGCCCAGGTCTGGCGAAGAGCACCTTACCAATGAAAGACGGAAAAGGTTAGAAGGCTATAAGACTCGAACTGGAATCTGCTGGATTACAGGTGCAGGGCTCTACCAATTGAGCTAAGCTAACACACCTCCCCAGCGACTTCCAAGGGCGCGTCCCCCCCCCCCCCCCCCCCAATCTGACGGGACAAATCAACCACTCTCTCTCACTCAACCCCTTACCGGCATGATTTATTACGGCGCTACCATATTTTCGAGGTTAGCTTTCTCATCGAAACACTTGAAACAGTATCCTTTCTGCGGTATATACTGCTGCACTGCCATGTGAAGCCATTTGACAATACCATTATTCCAGACAATACCAGATATTCCTTGGTAAAACTTGGAAGGTGCTGATTTGCCCTGACGCCTTAGTTTTGTTGCTTTGGGTATACTATGTGAGGGGCCTTTTACTTACTTATCGGCACATCGATAGCTGCTTGGGCAGCTGCAAGTGTTCCTCGTGAAGGGCTATTCAATGTTCGAAAAATGTTACCGTAGTAAGAGACTACAGGACCTAACAGATGCCTATCATCACACAAAATGAGATGAATAGAGCGGTGAATGGTAGCACTGGGAGGTGCACTCCTTCTTGTCAGCCGAATCAGCCGAATGCAAAAACAAACAAAAAATTTCAAATGTTCCGTAGCCAATGATTTCTGCCACTTAGATCGTGCAATATCGAAAGCCATGCATTTCGCAAAAAAAATTGTGGCACCTTTATTCGCATAACTATGGTTGTGAAAGACGTGACCAAAATGGTATTTTTGACTCATTGTGTTTAATATAATATATACTGCATGAACAATTTTGCCATTTAACGCTGCCCCCCCCCCCCCCCCCCCCCCGCCGTTTATTTTAAACAACTGCATCCATCTCTGTGGAGTTTGCGGGATCTAGACTGTAAGAAAAATTGCCGCAATTTTACTGCACGAGTGACTGCTAACTCTATTTCCGGCATTTGTGCCGCATGCTGCACAAAATCCATTCCTAGAGCACACTGTACAGTCCGGGACTGGGCTTACGCAGTTTATATCCGTTTAATGCAAGTGCCATTCTCTGCACTTATGGGAGCTCTGCAGTGTGCACTCCAAACGAATTTCGTGCAATAATCGGGTTACGGCACGTAGGCCGGCAACGAAGTTAGCAGTGCACTTGTGACTAAAATTACATATTCTTTTACAGCGTTAACAAGAGCTCAAGTTGTGCAAGGAAGCATATTGTTGGTACAAATTCAACAAGTGTCATTTGGTGCTATTTTGTTATGTACTCACCTCTGCCAGCATCTAATGATCTGTTACAGTGCAATATGTAACTGTCTTTACGTTAAAATAATAAAAACAAACGTCGGAGAAGTACGAGAACCTCTCATTTTACTCATACAGCCTTCTACAACCACAGGATCTTTTTGTGAAATTACAGGTGCTTGACGGCTAGAATAAGCGTCAACTGCAAATTCCTAAAATAAGAGTTAAAAAACGACTAGATTTTTTTTACCTTTACTATCCGTAAACGCAGTAAGCGAGAGTACATGACGCATTGAGCGAGAGCAAAAACAAAAAACGCACCTTTTTTTACGCTTACTGTCCGTTTCTCTCGTGAGAGTGTACAGTGCAGATAGCTGCACTAAGAGCTCCAGAAATAGGCATGCAACTATGAACAAAATTTTTAAAGCTATGCAATATATTTGCTTGTATACCTGTTATGAGAGCACGGCACCGAATGCACATAACCTGACACCTTCGTATTATAAGCATTCTGCTCCGAAATCCTTCCATGCCGACCTCAATCCTATGTGTCTCATATTCGTTAATGGCCCGTTGATCATACTACAGGCTACTTTCTGACAGCACCAGTAAAATATTTCTGACTGCTACTACAACATTAGTACAGTCTTTTGAATGTTATCTCCGAGTACTTCGAGCAATTTGTCCTACTCCTTTTGTTTACAATTTTGCCATTAATGTACTATTCAGTGTGACAATTTCTGACGATTACTTCGAACTGTTCCCGATATTTTAGACCTTCTTGCATTTCCATGACCTCTTGGCTAGTAATACTATGGATAATTTTTTCTATTCTGTACTTCAATATATCCTTACTAGTATGCTTTATATCCTTACTAGTATTTCTTCTTCCAGAATTTTCTGTCTACTGTTTCTGACTTTTTTTTTTTTTATTGCGTGTTAGCGCCGCGAAGCAACTGTGGCTATGAGCGACGTACAGATGTGGACAGACGATAGCAGGAAGGAGTGGGGGACAGGGGGGTTAGTATGCGTCCTGGGCCGACTTCAGGGGGAACTGTGCCGACATTCGTCTGGAAAGTCTTCGGAAAACCCAGGGAAAACCTCAGACAGCACAGCCGGCGGTAGGATTCGAACCCACCACCTCCCAGTCTAGAGCACGACCTTGGTTACCACCAACGAGCGGACGCCTTAGCCCACTCGGCCATGCCGCTGGTGTTTCTGACTTTTATTACTTGTGTGACTCTCTGGTATGCATATTCCATCCCTCGACTATTAGTGCCACCAACGCTCCTACCAGCGATCCAACGCTCGCTTCTCGTCAAGGTGCTGCAAAAGTGCCTCTAAATCAACTAGGCTCCCGCTCTCTCGCTATCACAAAATTGCTTGTTCCATGGTCAAATCTAGCCCCCCAACCCTCTGCCCTGAAAGCATGCACTGCTATCATCATCAGCATCACCATGCATAAACGGTCGACATTTCCTTAACTTTGGGGGCTCTTTCATATCGCTACTTTCGTCGGTTTCAATTTTGAATTCTGGTTTCGACAGATACTTTTATTGACAGCCACCACGACGTGACATCCTATGACCACGTGACGCTGTGACACATATTGCAATTCCTGAAAGCCCTATAAGTTACTGCGTGGCTCAGTGTTACCTTATTATTGACACAAGTTTTATGGTTACGCCTACTATTGGTTTGGTACACTGATTACTTTTCGAAATGGGATGGCCAACGTCGACGGAAAGTCAATAAACAATGTTAGGAAGCGTAGAGCCGTAACGTTCCTCGAACTTTGCTCTGCCATGTTACATGAACATTGCTGAATGTCAAGCAATGTTGGTCCACTCTTGATAATGTTGCAGGAACGTTGTGAAATGTTGATATATGTTGCCCCAGCATTGGTTCACGTTAGGCTTAGTCTAGACAGCATGTGAACAGGATACCTTTCCATTAGGCAAACAAGGACTATTACATGCTGGCGTCCGGAAGGCCTTTCGGTCCATTCCGTGTCCGTTATGCGAAAAAAATAGCGGGAAAATACCTCTAAACATCAGTGCTTTCCCTGCTGTGCTGGGAGGTGCGCCGAGGCAGTGCAGAGGATTGTTTTCTGTACTACAAACATATTAACTGCGCATGTTCCCACGTCCCGTTCTCTGCCAGACCAAAAAAAAGATAACCGAATCGCGCAAAACGCCCCGTCAAATCAGTTAAGATCACGCACGCCTAGATAATAACTTGACAATGCCCTGTGAAAACTTTTAGGTGAGCCCGCTGATAACCTGCGTAAAGAGGTGGAGCGAAAAAGATTAAATGGTTCGTCAGCGCTGAAAGTTTGTCAAGGCCGTACCATATACATTTCCGATGCTTTTGCTCAGATCTGTTTATTGCAATGACGGTGCCAAGAGACGCTGAATGGTTTATGTTCAATTTAGTGCCCGCGTTGAATGCATAAAGCCTTATAATGGCATAAGCGGGCAATAGCCTGATAGAATATACTATACACACGATAACTGCTTCTATGCGGCTACATGCTAGCATATAGAACACGGCTTTACACGTCACACTGGACCCACACATGTCGCAGTAGGATTATATACCAGTGCGTAATAGGATAGTGCGTAATATAGGTAATAGGTACTTGTGCGTAATATAGGTGCGTAGGATTACGAGTGCGTGAATATTGATTGATTGATTAATTTTTTTGTCTTACCATTTTCTTACATGATGCAGTGACAGGACCGCTGGGCAACCCTGTAATGAACCCTATATATGAAACAAAATTAAAAGGAAAAATATGATGTATTGTTTACATCGCTTCGAAACCTGACGTTTCATCCTTGGGCAACTCACGGGAGGGGTGGTACTGCGAAGAGCGCCGTGTAGAGAAAATGTCATGCGCATTTATTCTGGAAAACCAAAATATCTCCTAGAACTATCTTTTACTAGATAAGACGCGTGGCGATAGCAAGGTGTTATCGCCGGTAGTGGTCCCACACGTGCTGTTTCCCTCTTTACTGCGAGGGAAGGTGCAGCTTATATAACCCGCAGCGCAACCAACTCTGAAAAGAAAGCCATCCTGACGACTGGTGTGAGCAACATCTTCGTGAGCGGCGGACGGGTTCCTTCGGCAGCCGGCAGATTACGGCAGTGGTCTACTGCGATGAACTGCGCTGTAAGCGAATAATTATGCTGTATGTTGCTGGTTAACCTGAATGTTGCTTGTGTTCTCTGGGGCTCGCTTACCTAGGGAACATAAGCAGATAGTTGTTAGTTTTCGCAAGTGTTTCGTCCTTGTGTTTTTCCTTTGAGTTTTGCTTATTTGCTGTTTCCCGCAGTTTGTCTTTGCTTGCCGGTACCGTCCAAGAGGAATTCAGCTTTCTCGACAGTCCCGTCCACGTACCCACGCCGGTGGCACGGGACCTGCTACAGGAGAGACGTCGCTCAGTACGCTAGTCTCAACAGCTCTGCAGTTCCTCCGCCGTCCTCGGACACCCCGCTGCGCCTTAACTTGACAGTGCCGACGCGACCAGCCACAGCGACCCCGGGTCAGAAGACTTCCTTATCGACTTGGACCCTTGCCCAACGGCGTCTGAGTCTCCGACGAGGTCGTCCTGGTCTTCAGCTCCTGGCTGACTGTCCTTCCGGTGACATCTTTCACTTGCAAGACGTTTGAAAAGGTGGGAGTGTGGTGATGGCAAGGTGTTACCCCTGATAGCCCCCATTAGACGTTCATTGTCGGTTTTCTACTGAGGGGGAAGCTTAAGCCACAGAGCTACGAGCGCGGAAAAGAAATGCATCTTGACGACTGTTGGTGTAGGGAGCAGCGGTGTATGCAAATAAACATGATGCTGTTAGTTCTCCTGAGGGTTACTTGTGTTCTCTGGGGCATCGGCTAGGCACGTCGGAATGGGTGAAAGTCCCAAGAACTTTATGAATAAGCACTTGGAGGCTTTATGTGTTGTGTATGTCCCCAGATGGAGCTCGCCTCGGCTCGTTTACCCATCTGCTAACGTCTTGGTGTTTTCTGAGGCTAACTTTCGGGAGTTCTTCCAGTTCCATTCCTGATGCAAAAAATGAGAACTATCTTATTGCTGAAACTGTTAAAACGGGTACGACTGACCTTTTGGTGTTCTGAGGTTAAGTTTAGAAGTCGCCACTTCTACGCTATCGGAGAAATAGAGTACGTCCTAATGAGTGTGTGTGCTTACTGTGAGCAGTCTAAGAACTTTCATTTAGCTGCTGAAAGTCTTAAGCCAGGGGTGCTAGATTCGTCGCAACTTGACAACCGACCTTTTAGGGTTGAGAAGATAGTGGGGGAGCTGGCAAAAGCAGCAGCTGCCTACGCTGTATGCACTGGCGAACTACCTCAAGGAATAAGTGCTGAAATCTTTTAAATCATATACAGTGCTTCCACACGTCAAGCGTCCTGGAACAGTTGGTCGCACCATGCAGTGCGACCGAAGTCTTTTTTTTTTTTTTCTACTTCTGTTCTATTCCTTGCAAAGTTCACAACTGAAGAAAGTTCAGCAGATCCGGAGAAGCGCTACGTGGACCGCGTGACTGAGTTCGAAAGCAACAGTAAAGGTGTCTTTTGAACTTTCGGCGTGACGTCAAAATAACGTTGCTGAACTTATTTTGGGCTCTGATATCTTTATCACGGCACTGTGTTGATGGGTGGGGAAACATGATTGGACTGTTAACGTGACTGACGTTGCAGCGCGGGGCTGTAAAATCAAAGTTCAAAGCGACAGAAAATGCGCCTTTTGAACTTGTGCGTGGCGTTAAAATGACGAGAGGACAGAGAGGTAGCAAGCGAGCTGGTGGTATAAATCCATAACTTAAGAACCCGAGACCTTGTTTGTGTTTGTCGTATTTTTGTCCCCTAGTCTCGGGTTTTTAAGTTATGGTTAAAATGACGTTTTGAATTTATTTCAAGCTCGGCACTGGACCGTGACATTGAAGTTCATGAAAGAAGGTCACTCGCTTTTGCTACTTTTTGTTTGTTGTTACGCCAGCGCCGCGTTTATTATAAGCATGTTCCTGGCGGCATTGCCGGCTGCATAAAGGTGGGTTCCCCCTTCTTTTATCACATCACGTAAAGCTGGGTTCTGTGCGGCGGTGGCTGCCTTTCCCCGGGAGGGAGCTTTCCCCGAACATCGCCAGCAGAGGCTGAATAGCAACAGCAAGTGGGTCTCCCCGGAACCCACCCGCGCCACGAGAGCAATGACAAACCCAACCGAGAGGTGGCGAACGTTCGCTAGGCACGAGGCCTTAAACCCAGGAGCATCCGTTACGCGGCGCTGGCGTACATGCAGGTCATGCGCTCCCGCGATACTCTTATGTGTGTCCGACCCTGCATGTGCTCAAATTTACATTAGCTTACGTGTGTTCATTTTGAAAAAGAAGCCAACACATGTATAGCCAAAGGAAATACGAAGAAACTAGTTTTATAGCTGAACCGAATACGAAGGGAATCGTGTTCACTGACCCGAATAGTACACGTACATTCCACATGACATTCCACATGACATTGCACCACGTACGCTGAGGTGCTTGACAGTTGCCATTTCTTGTCCGCTGCAACAGAAGGACCATGGCCTGCTACAGTACAAAACAGTAGCGTGGTGTTCAGATGTCTAGTATGCGCCTCGGTGGGAAAGCTTTATCTGTGCGTCAAGGAAGTCAACGTCCAATCTGAAAAAGCACACCATGGTATGTTTACTAACTTCTCGTTCCGGGGAATCCGAGCTTTTTTGTGACAAAGCTGCTGAGCCTTTTATCGGTAGCCTTGCTTTGTGCTTTATTTGCTTTAGAGGAAGAGAAAAAGATATGCAGGATACCGAGTAGGCTTTAGTAAATCTGTAAAAAAAAACGGTTTTCAAAATTTTAGCCTTCGGGCAACCTACGTTAACCTCCATTGGACGTCGATTTATTATTTTGAGATATTGCTTTATTTTATTATTTTAAGACGTTTGAAGTACGTCATCAACGATACTGTTTGTTTCTTTCCTAAAAAGTAGCGCATGAAGTATCGCGTTACTTTTTACGGGTAACGGTAACGGTATTCCGGCGGGTGTTTCATTATTTCTTTCTTTCTTTTATTTTATTTTGTTTTGTTTTTTGCATGTTGCAAGTACATTTCAGTCAGAGGATGCACGACAGGTTGAAGGGGAACGTCTAAAAAGCACAACTGAGAAGCACGAAAAAGAGCGTTCGTGCACCGGTTGCTGAGCCTTATCAACAAAAGCTAATATTAAACGTTTTAGTTGGCTTTGCAGCGCATTTTCCACGCTACTCATACTCTCCTCGTTTTCAAGAAATAATGCAAGACCGGTTTTATCGAAAGACAAACAGACACCCTAAGAAGCACAAAACAAAATACTCCTAGCCTCCTTCATGGGATGCATTACATATCGGATCACGTCCAGCGCAACACTGGAACGCAGAATGTGCACCGGGGAAGTGTCATTTGGAACCGTTTGCTTGCTGCAGTGCAGCTCGTAAAAGATTGATTTGTATTCATACTCATGCCCGGCAACAGCTACTCCACGTATTGCACGCGTTGCTCACCAGAAGAGCGCGAGTCGAGTCCGTGACGAGATTATTGGACTGGTGTAGCCTGTATTTGTTTTACGACATAAAGAAGAAGAAGACAAAAAAATACGCTATATTTAGCGTGATCGTTTGCCCCTGAGTTGGAGACACAAACTCCTATACATAGAACACTTCTGAGCATTTCCGTCTTCATTTAAATTTCGAGTATCGGAAACTGCTAGGAGCGTGCGAATATGTGAAAAGATATGGGCCCTCATATTCGTCAATCGATCTTGATTTTCGCTTTCATCTGAGTGGGAACTTCTGCTGCACGACTGCGTGAGCGCACATTTCGTTGTCAATAAGTGGCACGTTTCCGGAAGCGTGAAAGTGTCAGACCCGACGGCCCATTTCAGACTATACAAACGTACCCGAAATGAAGACCAACAAGTGCTATGAGTGGGTCGTCAATGAGGGAAATGGGGATACGCAAAACATAGCGGATAAGGGGGAGGATGTCTCGCGCTTGTGGCTGCCATTTGCTGCTTTGGTTGTTGATTGATTGATTGATTTGTTTTTGTTTTTTTTTTAATGATGGAGATGTGAGCTTTTTTATTGTTTTATTGTTCGAGACTGGGAGGTACCCGGGCGGTCTGCTGCGTAGACGGAGGTAAATCGCATGGAGTTCGGTTCGCATCGTAACTTTCGGCCGTCATCATTCCTTCATCTGTTATCACATCATCTCATCTCATCCTGGCTACAGTTGTGACGCAGCCCACATTCGTGAGGCCAACAACGGCAAGCCGGTTTTCGTCACCACCACCACCGCATGGAGTTCGGTCGAGCTTAACTCTTGCGGTGCGTATGCTTTTTGGTTCGCCGTACTTCGTTGCCATGACAACCGCGCCGCGTCCGTAATGAGTGAAAATGCAACAGTGTGAACCGAGCATGGATCAGACATAATCCGTCCGCGGCTGGCGCAGATTGATGCTGGTAGCAGTGGAGCGCCCGGGTCTCGACATTCTTGGTCTCATCTTTGGCTATATAGTGCATAGAGATCTGCGATATTGCGTCCAGCGATATCTGCGCTCTCCATACCGTCCAGACTGTCCGTATACTTCCGTAGAAGACGTTTCAGATGATTTCGAGAACAGCACGCAGAAGTCCTCCAACAGGCTGGCTTCTTGTGTCTCATGCTGTAATGCCATCGCTCGGAAAGAGCGCTGTTGAGTGACCGGTGAACTGAGGTCTACTATTGATTTTTTTTTTACGCCCAGTATGGGTGTAGGGTGACAATGATGCGCAGCAAGACTGCCAAGCACTGTGGGCAAGGCGGCCATCGCGGATAACTCATGCTTCGATGATGCAGTGAACGTGCAGCCTTTATCTTTTATACAGGCGTTATGCCTGCTTCGGGTGTCTGGAGGCCTTTCATACTCAACATCCACTATTGACAGATCTTTCGACAGAGTAACGATGATGATGATGATGACGTGCAGTGCGAAACCGCGCACATTCGAGGAGAATAACGGACAGAGTAACGGTTGTGGTAGCACCGGTAAGTTGTTCGGCTACACTGGCACTCGACTTGTCCAGATCACCCACTTGAGATATTTGTCTTCGAATGCCGCAGTAAACTGCCCCCAATTTGTCAGTTGAATCTATTTATAACCTCGTTATGTCTAACAAAGACACGTATGACTGATGAATATTGTGGTACGATCACGACCTACGAACCCCATGTCCGTTGTCGTCGTCACGTATAATACTGATTTCCCCTGTTTTGCATGTGCATGTGCTTTGAGAAAACGCAAACGTTCCTCAGAATATGGTAATTACTTTGCGTACCCTAGACGACGATGATACGGGGCCCATGCCGTGGTGCAGGCTAGGCGCTGCCCGAGTGCCAATTGTAGAGAATCTCAATGACATCATTCATTAACAAGTAAATACAAGGCGGCAGTTACGTGCCAATAAAAGAAAGAGAACACTTATTGTGGACTTCACGTAGTTCAACAGGTTATAACCTTTGAGTCTTCTTTTCCTGCTGTGTCTCCTTCTTATGACGTAGCTTGGGCCAAAAGTTTACGGAACACTGAGGTGTCGCTTTTTCCCCCTTGGAGTGATGCCCTAGCAGCAAGCAAGAGCGGGCGCACATACTGAGGGGCTGATAGCACAGCCGGTCGTCCGTTTCTTGTTCGACATCTTCCCGATGTCTAGCACGGGACGTCACGCCGTACCCTGAATTGCAGGGTGCAAAACGCCACAAGTAGATATATTTAGCGTAGCTTTAGCAAAGGAAGCAACTTCCTGTATTCTTTAGTAACAAATAAGTCCCAGGAGAGAATCCGATACCAACGCTCGGCCTTGCCTTGTTCTTCTCGCGTTTCCCAAGACAACAATTTGTCCTGCAATTCCTGACGTATTGATCGTTGCTGAGCTCCTTCTGCAATCACAACGGCGCAGCACGTACCCGCACCTGGGATCGTTTAGTGTAAGCACTGCTTTGTTTGGACAGTGAAATAAGGAAAGAGCAACGGGGAAGATATACGTATACAGCCCTCAGGGAATAGTACACATGCGTTCTGCTGAGACTGCGAGTTTCTGGACACAGATAATGAAGAAAAAGCAAGAGGCGATTCTATTAGGGTTCTTTCTTAAAGACTTCCGACCTTGCAGCATGTTTACTATACCATCAGCTTTCTTATGTTGTCTTGTCAGCTTTCTTAGGCTACTCTCAACCTTCACCAGCTCGCTTGCTTCTTAGCTAACTCTATACCGCTAACTCTGTTGCCGGCATATGTGCCGTAAGGGAAAAAGAAAAAACTGAAAAGAAAAAGAAGGAAACAAAGGAAAGAAAGAAAGAAGAAAAGAGACACTAGAACAACGTCACATGCAGTTCACGAGTCCTGAGACTCGGAGAAAACCGAGGAGAGCGGCAGTGGACAGCCCACTGGTTGGGGTGCAGAACGGGGCTCAAGGACAGCGGCCAACGGAAAGTCGTTGCAGCCAATCTGGAGCAGACGGCAACGGAGGGTGTTCCTATATGGTGAAGGTGCTGCTGACAGTGCAGGAGCCGGTGTGAGATGTCAGCTTCGACGCCACAGACATTGCAGTTTGGTGAATTTAGCCGACCCATTTTGAAGATAAGTGAGGGTGTACGAGCAACATTGAGTCGTAGGCTGTGGACAAGGGATTCTTCTTTAAGACTGCGGTGGCAAACGATGACAAACTCCATCAATGGGTCGACAGAGTATAGGAATGGGTTGTAAGTCGTATCTTCGGCCCGGAACTGCCGAGCACATGTGGCGCACCGACGGCGAATATGTAGACGTCATGCGGAGGCTGTAAGCGACAGAGGTGCGAGGACCGAAGTGTCGTCAGACCCAGCTCGTCCAAACGGATTTTGTGCAGCGCATATAGGTTACGGCACATACGCCGGCAACAGAGCTAGCAGTCACACGTGCATTAAAATTACGAAAATTTTTCTTACAGCGCAGCTCTTGAAAAGGGTTCGAAATACCCTCCGAACAGGTCCTAAATGTGCGCATATTGCGCTCGCTTTCAACAACCCGTATTGAAATATGGGGATTACGCGACAGATGAAGCATGTATTTCGCAATAAACAGGAGAGGTCGGACGCAAGATATGCATAAAGGCAGGTAAGTATTCGCAGAAAAGCACAATACTACGAGTAATTGGTAAGAGGCCGGGAGGAGGAGGAGGAGGGGGGGGAGGCAAACCTCTCGTCCTCTTTCCCGAATGCGCGAAGTTCCATCGCGAAATGAAAGCGCTTCATGGAACGAGACTGCTACTATGATTTAAAATAGAGAATTCAGACTGGCTATCGCCAGATACTCTGCATAGCGAATGAACTTGTTGTTTTGTGACGCGTTCGCATTCTGGTATGAGAACCCTTGCGCTCAATCATCATCATCATGTATTTGTTATTATGTTGTGGAGAAATGTATTCATTCATTCATGCATTTTTCTTTGCTTATATACGTATGTTCCATTCCGCTCGAATTCGTGGAAGAGTTATGAATTCCGAACAATATGCCACTTACTGTGCATTCTGGTGCACAGACAAAAAGAAAGAGAGAGAGAGAGACTGCACATATTGGTATCGGATATTTGGACATAGCCTAGGCAATAATGGCACGGGAGTAATTGAAAGGAGAACGTTGCAATCCAGAAAGAGCAACATTCCATAAATGAGTGTATTTGTACTTCCAGCGATATGACTGCAAACCTCGCCAATGTTGCCCAGCGCATAGGGAGTCGATGTCACCAATACTGTAAAGAGGAACGCAGATGCCATCGAATAATGCGTTAGCGGCAGAAGAGGGTATATCCTCATGTATGTATTCGCGAAAGCGGATTTGTGGTGAAGCAATTTTCCCAATACTTATATTCCTCCTATGCTTCCCCTTTCCACATGTTGTATCTCTTCCTTAGTGAAACAAACGTACAAATAAATCCCAGCTAAACGCATGCGTAGCGGAACGCACCGTTGTGGTTGAAAAGCAGAGACCGGTGAGACCTGATCAGTTTGTGGAACCACTCAAAGCACGTTCATGGGAATAAGCCGTGTACTCATCCAGGCCCCTCGCAACAAACGGTTCAAGTCACCGAACGTCTGCACCAGTGAAGGCTGCGACGATTAGGGTACATTACGTGACAAAGCTAACAATCAACGATGAACTTGTAAAAGGATATCGTCCCGGTGAATCTTTAACGCATGGCCTCCGGTTTTGTGTATTGTCCACACCATCAGCATAAATTACAACAACAACAACTATACATGAATGACGAAGAGATGAGGTGTTTCACCGCAACAATTGCGGTACCATATACCTCAGTGCATGCGAGGGGGGGGGGATATGTTTATTGAGAAAAAAAGCAAGGAAAGGTTAGTCAGGCAAAGGCCGACTTGCTGTTTCTTTCGTAGAGAGGAGCGGAAAAAGAAAGGGGACGAAAGATGGGAAGAAAACGAAAAAGGGAAACAAAGAAAGCGAAATAAAAAAGGAGAAAACGAAGAAAGGAAAGAAAACGAAAAACGAAAAAAGAAGAAATAAACGAAAAAAGAAAGAAACGAAAAAAACGAAAGAAGAAAGAAAAAAAGGAAAGAGAAAGAAGAAAGAAAAGAAAAAAGAAAGAAACGAAAAAGGAAAGATAACTAAAAAGGTAAGAAATCGAAAAAAGGAAAGAAAACGAAATACACACACACATACATACACACAGACAGATACACAAAACGGCCTTAGAGGCTGGTCGAGAGACCGGTTGCATGCGGGGTAATATATGAGTGGGATGACGATGAAAAAGATGAGCCATACACACACGCACACACACGCACACACACATGACACACGTAAATGAGATCTTCATTAGTTATGAACAATTGAATGATTTTCTGCAACAGTGATATGGCGCCCCACTTACATTCCTTACAGCATCATAATAAATCAATAACTCATAAAAGCGCTAAAAAGCCCCATTGCAGGGCACAAAGAAGCGACAAAACACAACACGAGCACTGGAAATAATTCATTATTTAATTGTTATTCGTGTCGTCTTCAATAACTTTGTTCCAGTGATTACACATTGCGCTTTACTGAAACACTGTACCTCTGATGCAATATACTTCCTATACATTCTAAGCGCTGTAAATCTCAAAACTCCAGCGTGGTCCAGTCCAGCCGCAGCGCTTAGATTACAACTGGTGAGCAGCGAATAACTTCACTTGGTATGTTGTCACAAATAGAAACAGCGTTATGAGGCTATATGTTCGATGTATCCCTTGAGCTGAAATACTTGTTTACAATGGTTGCTACGGCGTTCCCCACTAACCTATGAGCCGATCGGGGAGGACGCAATAACGGATAAATTGCATAAAGGGCACGACAGTTGTTGCCCCCAATGGGGCATGTTCCAGTAAAAAAAGGGGAGAATATGTTTATTAAGAAAAAAGAAAGGAAAGGTTAGGCCGGAGGTCGGCTTGCTATACCCAAAAAAAGGAAAAATGGGGAAGAAGAGAAAAGGAAAACAAAAAGAAGAAAAGAAAAGAAATGGCAAAGGAAAGAAGCAGGAAAAGAAGAACAGATGAGGTTGCTAATCACTGAACTATCAACACAATCATCGCTCGAGCTCATTTCGGTCACCGATCTGCGCCACGTGCACGAAGTCTACTAATGATTGCGTCACTTCAATGCTAATGCTTCATGTCACCGGACGACTGCGAACAGGTGGTTTTTTATGTTAATCTCGAAAAGTACTAGGCCTCGCTGGATGTAATTCTGCACATACAGTACCTTCGTAGCAGTTCGCTTGCCTCGTGGCAACTGTTGGGCAACGTTTAACGTGGTTAGGAAACGAAGCTCCTCATTTTACTTCTCATTCTGGGACGTACTAAGGGGATATATTTTTTTAATCATTCGCAAGGACGAGACTGATTCGAGACATCCCCAGGTAATTCGTGCTAGTGCTTCTGGAGCTACGTACCTGCTCAAGAGACGCTGCAAAATTTATTCCGTGCTTTTCTTTATTTTTTCGTTGGACATTAAGTAATGTTGGACAGAGCACAGCAGAGAAGACAGCAGGAAGGAGTGGCGGGGGGACAGGGGGTAAGTATGCGTCCTGGGCCGGCTTCAGGGGGAACTCAGCCGACATTTGTCTGGAGTGTCTTCGGAAAACCCAGGGAAAACCTCAGGCAACGCAGCCGGTGCTCGGATTCGAACCCGTGTCTTTTCCCAGTACCGGCTTAGAGTGTATAAGGAGCTATCATATCCCTAAACTGCCAATATACGGTGTAAATCCTACTGAATTTTCATGAATTTTTATGGATTTTTAGAATTTCTATTTTTGAGAAGTATGACGTCGTGAGGTGCCCGCCCTACCCACACGTCTGGCAACAGTGCTCCTCGATGGTCGATTTCCGCCTCCTCGCCCATATAACCCGTTATAATAACAACCATGCAAGCAAGCGAAGATGGGCATTTCAACGAGTGTGCCGCCGGAGAAAACGGAGGGCTAGTCCGTTGGGCTATAGCCTATAGCTGACTAGTTTTCAGATGTTCCAGCGTAAAGTTCTTTTTCTAGTATTCCTTTTTTTTTCTTTTTTTTTCAGTTCTACAAGCGACTGACTTCCCGGAAGGAGAGCGCACCGAATAAAATGAACATCTTCTTCTTCGTCAGAAAATCTCTCTGTCGGTGGTGGCCTTTTGGGAGCTGCTGCGTAAGGGAACGATTGCTAGACGCTGTGTGCGACGCATAATCTTTTCTTGCATCGCTGAACAATTTGCATTTCGCCATATTTCTACTGATTTCGATGGCAGATATACGGCGTTGTTGTTGTCCAAACCGAAACGATGCTCCCACGTGGTCACTCGGTGTGCATGCTCCCGGTCGTCCACAATTGGCTAAGAGGACTGGACGTTGATGACGTATTATGCCGGCTTCGAAGGGATGTATTTGGCGGTCACGCCCCGCTGTTTTTGCGAGGTAGCTGCGCTCCCGGTGCACTGAATACGGTTAAAAGTCGATGTGTGCATGCTAGTGAGGGATCATGATAATCGTTTCCGGTAGAGTACTCGGAATTCTCGAAAATCATTTCATGGACTCTTTAATAATGACTGCCTTCAATTCTGCTATCTCATATTTCCCTGAAGGCATCAAATTAAAAAGTTAATAATATCTGTTAATTAGCCGCTTCACTGCAAAACCAAACTTATTCCTAATGGCCGCCAAGTCGGGTAAGCTAATGACGAAACTGAAAGTATCCTAATGAAATTCTTCTTTTCCTAAATTTGGTGCAGCTAAAAAAAAAGGCACCCTGTGTAATAAAAGATTCCTATCTGATAAAAATGTTTTTATACAGGGTTCAATAACCTAACGCTTCGTACGACAAAGCGCACCACTAGAAAATGAGCCAATTAGTGGCAACCAAGTAAAGAGATAGAAAGTGCTTTTGGTGTCATCGATCGGGCAGGACGGTATGATCGAAAAACTAACTAACAAAAAGCTTGCCGTCTTGAGACGATGCATCCTCTTCCATAATCGCAAAGTTGGCTCTGTGCATCTTCGTCCCATTATGTTTCGTTCGTGTTCAGCCCATCCGATAATGATGGCTGGCGCGGATTAAAACGAAGTACTACAACGGCAAGAGCTCGCGACTTAATTTGCTGCATACTATTCCATCTCCATAGGGCTTACCCCGTCACACTCAACGAAGAGGCTATGCGTGGGCCCTGCACACATTTTGTACTTTCGTTCGTCGCGACCCCATTCATGTATAAAACAGGATCATTCGTGGAGTTAATCTCCGCTACTTTATGCCTTCTTTTTTTAGAACGATGCACTTCCCTTGAATAAGTAATATTAACAAAGTGGTAGAAGTTCGGCAGAACTCGGGCTCGTCGGGCCTTTCGTGTATTCACGCTTGGAGGCAGACGCTTACCATCGCCAGATGGAATGAATGGTGCGAACAGCAATTTAGACTAATTCCGGACATTCCTTCCGATACGACTTGTTTTCCCGAATGGCAACGCCCTCTACCAAAACACTCCCACTTTCTTAGACGAAGGTCTTGTCTCTCCGTGGTAATATTGGATAGAAGACATTCTACGCTTTTGTATATATCTGTCTTCCCGTTGCTGTCTGTGCGAGGAAATATTCCTGGTGGAATGCCAATTTCCCCTGAATAGGTAAAGCCCGAAGAGAAAAAGTGAAATAGAACACAGAGACGTACATTGCTCCTTCGGGTGTATAATCTCATTTTCAATCCTAACACCGTCAGTACTGGCGTTACCAAATTAAAGTTTGATGCGTTAAATTTTAGGCAATAGAACCGCATGATGGTATTTTGTGTTGTGACGTTGGGAGGCATCGAATGGCCATGCGCGTCTAGGCTTGTTTTCGAAATTAAATTCGTCAGACACTTCCGTGTCAGGAGAATTCAAACAGCAAGACACCGTGATCGGAGTCCTGAAGACGACGCAACCGCGGTCGAACAGTTCAGGGTTGTGGGGGCTGATCAAGTTTCGGTTTCAGTTTTGTGTTTTCTTTGCGTAGTGATAATGAGATGCAATTATAACTATATCAAGTGCTTCTGTCGGCAACACGCGTCCAGGCAGTTGCATCACACGCCTCAGCTGCACGTGAGACACGTGGAATTCTTAGATAGCACTAGCAAACGGAGCAGGTCAGTGTCAGCCTATAGTTCACGTGTGTTTCACGGGAACCTGTGACCAACAAATGTGACCAACAGCTATGTGACCTGCTGTAACAAATGTGACCAACTGAAAGCTATTACGGTGAATTGTGTGGTGTGAACCGAACGTGACCACCAGATAGCACAGCCACCGAACTTTGCACTGAACGTATCATCGCTGTGCGTCGTGCCGTTTTTTTTTTTTTTTTTTGTGTGTGTGTGTTTCTTTTTCTTTCTTATCTCTTTTTCTTCTATCTCTCTGTCGCAACTTCCCAAGCAGCAAAATGTACTGAAAGTCGAGTGCAATAGGGGTGGACGGGTAGCTGGAAGGCCTTGAATAGACTCGCGAAAGTAAAAAAACATTGATAAGACACATACCGTCCACTCCTATTGCACTCGACTTTCAGTACATTGTGCTGCTTGGGTTGCCGCCCGTCTCGGCAGGCAGACCGCCCCCTCTTTCTTTTATTTTTTCTTTCTTTCGATAAACGATACCCCCCCCCCCCCCCCAATAGCTTTCTCCGCTATTTACGATATTTTCCTCTATGACATAGCGATGTACCAATACAAGTTCTCTAATCTCTTCACCAATCGTTCATTGCTTGTGTTTCGACAGGTACCCTCATCTTATAGGGACGGAGCCGCAACCGTGAATTCTTCGTGCCTGGCACACTTCTCTATACTGTCATCAACAGTGTCTCTCTCTACATAATGTGAGTTTTTTTGTGATAACTTCTCATTTCTGCGACCACAAATCCTACGGTTTCCCGCAACTGTGCTCACCTTGAAGAATGTCAAGAGGAAAATGGGCGGTTGTGAAAACATTTACTATATCATGCCCTCTGTGTCCCAGGACATAAGGTAGCGGAAAATGAATGTGTCCCACATATTACATGTATACGTACTCTCTCTCTCTTAACGCAAACACATCGCTGTTGCAATCGTACGTATACAGGGTGTTCAAAACTAAGCTTTCACTAGCACTTTATAAATTGGCAAACAAAAGAAAACTGGTGCTATTTTTCTGGGTAAGAAACAGGTGCTACATAATTAGCAGCACCTGTTTCTTACACAAGCACAAGTAGCGTGAAGTTATCATACGGTTTCCTGCCATCGCTGTGTTTGCATAGCGCTCGTGAAAGCTTAATTTTGAACACCCTGTATAGTGTAGTGTTATACCTCAGATCAGTGATTCTGAAGTTATCCCCCTAAAATGCACAAAGATGATGATGATGATGATGATGCATTGAAGAAGAAAAATGGGGGAATGCATGAAGATGTTTCACAAGCTTCGCTTGTTGGAGTTTATGGACAGAAGAGGAGGCATAGCAATTCCTAATTGCGCATGTTACAGAGTTGTTACGAGTTCAAAGTTTTCTGCCTCATGCCTTATTAATGGCGCAACATTTTAAGAATGACACTTCATGTATCAAAACAACTCCTGTGAGCATTACGACGTCTGCTCTGCATTTGTACAACAGGTAGAGCCGGTACTACGAACGCATGTACAGCAGGTGTTGCTAACGGGGTGTTTTTCGCGTTTTCCCACAGAGAAAATACCCCACAGTGCAGCAGCGTTATTAATAATTAGCACGCAGTTAGACACAGACAGAAAGCAACATGAGCAGTGAATGTGGCTGGTGTGGCGAAATACGTTGCTGGCGCACGACGAAAATTGCTATAATTTCATTTTCCTATC
Organism: Ornithodoros turicata; assembly: GCF_037126465.1. NCBI lineage: Eukaryota > Metazoa > Arthropoda > Arachnida > Ixodida > Argasidae > Ornithodoros > Ornithodoros turicata. The sequence goes on from NC_088209.1 coordinate 30,980,132, forward strand.
GTAGCTAGGCGTTTCGCAATGGTAAGTCGATCTTGCATGCCATGCGCGTTTGCGGCTTGTGCTGCATGATAATAGTACCAAGAAGACAGTACTGATGGTGCGTCAAACAGCACTGTCGTTGTTGTCGTGCAATATGTGACACGTGTAATAATAATGTCGTGCAATGCGGTGGAAAATACATAGGAGCCCCTAGTGGCGAGACCGTTTGTTATCCCTGCTCCAGAGAGGAAATGACACATGATACTCTTCAGCATCCGCGTACCCGGTCTCAAGGTCTTGGTTTGACATAGTCTCAAGCTGGCTTATTTATGCTTGCTCTGGAACTAACTCTTGAGGGTACTCAGGGTACTCACTTGGGAGGCATTGCCCTGCACACGGTCGATCTCGATATAGCACTCACTCACGATGTCACTGTGCGCCAAATGGTTGTGCGTCCCCTGGTACCATAAGGCTTGCCCCACGGACTTATTACATGGATACTGCAACGCAGACGAGAATTGGACTTCCATACGGCAGGTGGTAAATAAAGGATGTGGGGGGAGAGATTTACTGGACGAATAAGGACATTGCACAGATGTCCTCAGGAAGGGCCCACAGCACTGGAAGAAAAAGAGCCCCACTGTCGCCGAATAGGGACATCGTACTACATAAAATCTGTGGGAGCCATGCGGAAATTCAATGCTGCATGATAATGATTGACAATAATCATTGATAATCACGAGAGGCATCCTCTTTCCTGCGTAAACTCCGACTCACTTCTTGGTGTAGATCATGACAACACACACAATAACTACAACGTCCGACGCCGATGGTCGATCAGGCGACCTAGCCTGGTTCTGGAACCCCGGCCGAACGCCGCGGTACTATATGTAAGAAACTTATTCAAAGCTATACTGGACCATAGTGTACGGTAAACAACGTATCCGACATTAAGTATAAACGGCAGAACGTCTTGAGCGCTCCTATGATAAATGTTGTCGCTCACGAAAATCATGGGCGCTACGTCCTCATGAAACCTATACGCGGACTCTTATTCCTTCACACTCACTCAAACAGAGTGGCCTCCATTGTGGACCGGAAACACAGCGCAGAACACCACACATTTCCAGTGGTGGACGTATTAAGCAATTCAACGCAAGCTTTGACCATTATTTGACCAGTATTCGTGCAGCTGCATCTTAAATGTGATATGATGTGATGTGACGTGATAAAGAAACAAAAAAAGGGGGATGAGCTGTATCTTAGAGATGACGCTTGTTCTCGTCATTTCAGAAGTAAATGGAACCGCTTCGGGCGAATAAAGCGACTCTTAATGCAAGCGACAACAACAAATACACCTCGTGACAATCAGTGAGGAAATGACAGCTCTTTTTCTCATGCCTGGTTTTCGCGATGCTCGCGAACATTGCATAACGTTGCTCTCCGCGTTTCTAAACATGTGCGCACCCTGCACCGCTCATTATCTGTCAAATCCTTTTTCATCAAAAATTGTTCATGTGCATAAACGAAATAAGTTTTCGTGTTTATAGTGTTGTTCGTGTTCTTGTTATTGTTGTTATCGCACTGTTGTTGTCGAGTTGTCGCGTGTAGCAGGATCTCTTTCGTGTGTATACAGGATCAGATAAATCATCTAGAGTAAAGAGAGAACAGAGATTATTCCATCGCTCCTGCATAAATGATATTTCTCTCAATGTACTCGCATATGAGATAAACTTGACAGAAAAAAAGGAAAAAGTAGAACAGAAGAAGCATTACCTAACCGGTAAACGCTGTTTGTTAAACATGTATGCACTGAATGTAATTGTCCCCCTTTTGATAAACACGCCAGGAGCTTTGGCAACAAACATGAAACCAATTCCTATTCGAAAAACAATGGCGAACGTGTTCGTTCTACAGAAATAGCCTCTTAACGGGATTCCGCTGTGATTCATGCATGACACCCAGCAAATAAATGTTTTTCCTTTTTTTTTTTTTTTTGCCGTAATGAATTATTGATGGCGAATACGGCTTCACGTATAAGTCGGCGAGTGCTTTGCTTTGTGCACGCCTCAAAATATTGACACCGCCAAAGTGGACTGGCTGAGATGGAAAATGGAAAGAGACTGCAAAGCGCTGTTTATTTTTGTCGAAAGTGTTCAATGCGATGTTTAACACAAGCCTAGGATGCAAAGAACCCATCTAATCTAATCATCTAATCAGTCAACAATACAAAGAACCCTGTGTGGATTCGAAGAAGGCAACATTTTCAAGCAAATGTTGCCTTGTTGTATTCACTATGATTCTGCTACTATAAACATATTTTTCCAAGCCCATCCATTCATCCATCGTTTCGCCAAGCCCATCGTCTCATTTTCTCGGCAGGCAGGCTGCCCTCTCTCTTTCTATTTTTTTTTTTTTCTTGCGGTAAACGATACCCCCCATACAAATAAACTTTTGCAATGTTGCGCGTTTTCGAGAAGTCGACTTGGTTGGCTCATTGGATTACGCTGCTAAATACTAAACTCGCTTAATCAGTAACTATTTGCTATGTATACAGAGAAATCACACTGAAAACCCATGCATTCAGTCAAATTAATTTCATGGAAAAGCTGGTTTGTTCTCAAAGCAGAATCGGCAGTCTATGCTACTGAGGATGCCGGTAAGGATGCTTCTAATAAAGTTGCTGAGGATACCGCTGACGCTACTACTGAACCGAATAGTCTTATTAGTAACCTAATATTCAGTGTGTGTATCGTAAAGGTAATGCAGCTTCCTTTCAACTAGTCGCAATTTCACCACTGTTTAAGCGCACTATGTCCTGCGCCATTAAACCTCCAGCCATCATTATCATCATTACTACATCAGCCTACGACCAGGGCACTCTTCAGAGGTTGTCACTAGATGTGAAGCCTCTACAGTACACAAGCAGGTGTTCCGCATATTGTTGACAATTCGGTGGACCACAGACGATGAATCACGGACTCGGACGACCGTGGTATCTCATATGGGAGATGGTAGGTAGAATTGGGTCCGTATTTGTGCAAGGAAATCATCTTATAACAGTGTACTTTGCGTTGAATTTAGAAGCTCTTTTCTGGTGCGCCTACTTGTTTTCGCTGATGCCACTATGTCACGGGGTCCACCGGAACAGATTATTCACATTATTGCAACTGAGTTGTACTCGGTAATGACGTCGGTTGTTGGAGCTAGACAGTTTGTCGTCGCTCTGTGCCCAGGTGCTTTGAGGTCAGATTTGGGGTATGAGAAGGTAATCCACTACGATGGAGCTGCTATTGATGCAATATGTAGTGGGGCTTTCTCTGTGGCGTATAGAGCTCAGCAGCAATTGATTACTTTCTGCGCGACAGGTCTCCTTTTCCGGTCTATATACTTGACTTCCGAGTGTCCACTTCCGGTCTAACCTGACTTCCGGTCTATGTACTTGACTTCCCGTTCGACACTTTCACTTACTATATGCATGTCCATTTAATCAGCCATTAATTAGGCTCAATTACTTTCAATTACCCTTTAATTACCGAAGGTAACTAAAGGTTACCAGAGGTAATCTTGAATTTCATTTAATTCTCTTTAACTGACGTAAATCGCCTTTAATTACATTTAATTACCTCCGGTATCCTGCGGTTCCCTTCGGTAATGTTTAATTTCATGTAATATTTCTCTTAATTATCTTACATTTTATCTTGTATCCTTTATCAGTTCATCTTATCTTACGCCTTACACCTTTAAACTCAGCTTTCTTCCTTTAATTACTTTTACCTCTTACTCTTAATTACCTTCAACTACTTCAATTTCATATCATTTACCTCCATTTACATTTACCCTCTTATCTCACCTTTACATCCCCACTTATACCTCTGCCTCAGCAAGGCTTCACCATCTAACACACATACACACACATACATAATACAGCTTTTTCCACTTTGACACTCCTAATGCTAACGCATTAAAAAAAAATGAACCCAGAAACACGGCCAAATAGACGCAACCACAACAAAGTTTTCAGTGGTTGCGTCTATTTGTCCGTGTCTCCACCTTCCGTGTCTTTTTTCCACCTTCCTAATCACGCACCGGTTAGTCTGCGCTCTCTCCTAACTATCGATCATTAATAAGGTCCGTATAATACTATAGGCAGTGAAAAGCAAGCATGTGTAGGGGCAGAGCAGAAGCATCCGGTGAAACGTCAAGATAACCGCTAAATGCCCAGCAGACACAAATAAACTTCCGTTTGCCCTGAAGCTTCTAAGAAGAACACGAAGATATACTAGCTGTCACAGCGGAGTGTGCTTTCGTCGGGTTCAACTGCGTGAGAGGAACTTTTTTGGGCTCTCGAGAGAGAAAATAGGAAGAAGACTTTAGGAGAGGAAGCGTTTTTGCTCGCTTTTTTTTGAACTGATATATTTGAAAGATCGTAAATGTGGGAAGATGGAACAAATGCACTGCACAGGTGTGCGCGTAAGTTGCACGTAATAATACCTTTTTTTGCTTTACTAATTACGTTCTTTCGAATTATATTCATCCTTCTTCGGGTATGAGGATTTATGAACGTGGTCCTTGTCCAGTTGTATGAAACCATGCGTTGTACGAGCGCGTTTCTTACTCTGGTGCATGAAAACGTGCAAGGCTGGAATCAATGACGCTTCCGTGCTTTTTGCTTGCTTGGTGATGCAGGGCTCAATCTTGGCGAGCTGTTTAATTGCTCCTAGACCTGTGCGTCTCTCACAAAGGGGCCTCTCCGATGGGAATTCTCTTTCAAGTCCGTAGAGTTCTCGCAGCGGCAAGTAAACAGGGCCCGTGTTCGTGCTCCCTCCCCGTAAACAAAGGATTTCAAAGAATTCTGAATCGTTCTGTTCATACTGCGTATTTACTGTGACGAACTGAGCTTGAAAGACAAATCTACGTCTTTAGCGTCACCCTCCAAATGTACACAGTTAGGAAAATATCGTCACGTATTGAGATCCTATTTCGAACGTGTTTGCGACGAAAAATCCTTGTGTGCATGCAAAATTCTAATACCGTGCGGTACAAGGTCTATTTCATGTGAATTATTTGCGACTCCAATTTCTCAGAAAGTTCCGCGGTACGACGGTGTCGCAACAATTCCTCCAGTGCTATACCAAATAAATGCGAAAGACAATTGTTCGCATCGATTTGAGACTGAGCGCTACCACGAATACCGTCGTGCTCTGACATCGAGCCCCCCCCCCCCTCCAAAGAAAGGGGGGGGGGTTCTAACTCGGATCTTGAACTCTGACATGGATGGCAAGCGTTATCGTTGTGTAAAAGTTCGCGCGCTCCAAAGCCGTCTTTGGTAGGCTCGCGCAAGAGCTTGTGGCGAATCACGGGCGGAAGTGTCGCATTTAACGGGACTGGGAGATACCCGGGTTCGAATCCCGTTGCCGGCTATGCTGTTTGGTTTTTTTTCTGAGCTTTCCTTAGACGGTTGTCAGACATATGTCGGCACAGTTCCCTTAGAAGTCGACCCAGAACGCACATTCCCCCGGGACGTCAGTCGTGACGTTGCCCACCACTGTGAGGCCGACAATGGCAAGCTCTTTAAGCACCACTACTACCATTTAGCGCGTGTTCAATGGCAAGTTGAAGATCGGGGTCCTGGAGTGTCCGACAGTCAGGCGACGCTGAAGATGGCACTTTCCTCTGGCTGTACCAACGGGAATGGCCGTCCTAATCGCACCTCTGACGCAAGAGCAGGTGACCCAAGCTTATATTGCGAAACATCGTCAAACGACTGAAGCCACCTTATTATGAATGACGTCCCCTGGCGGAGATCTCAGTGGTTATAACAAATAAGAGTTTCTGAAATGAGTGCATAAAACACACTGTTGAGGCGTGCGGCGTGCTTTGTACTGTTCCTGTAGAGCGTTTAAACGATTTAAACCGATTGTGAAACGTTCTGGCTATAGCTCTGGCTACGGCGGCTGCGCGCGAGGTTGGACTTGGATTGACTTCGTAGCACACTACAATCTCAATCCGCTGGAACAGCGGCATGGCCCGGCAGGTTAAAGCGGCCGCTTGCTGGTGGTGGTCGCGCACCATAGTGGTGCCCACAAGGTCGTGCTGAATAAAGACTGGGAGGTGGTGGGTTCGAATCGTACCACCGACTGTGCTGTTTGAGGATCTCCCTGAACTTTCCGGCAGACTTTCCAGGCGAATATCGGCAGAGTTGCCATTGAAGTCGGCCCAGGACGTCACTTCTTCCTGCTGTCCTCTCTCCATCTGTCCACGTCTGTATGCCGCTCATATAGCCACAGTTCCTTCGCGACGCGTGAACACAAAAATAAAAAATAAAATGAAATCCACTGTGAACCAACTTCGGGGCACACTGCATCCAGACAGTACTACTTCAACCTAGATTTTGGTGCGGTATTTTTCATGCGGATAACACTGGTACAGCATATGGCTACCGCCGGCGTTTGACGCGCCGAATGGGAACGAATACATGAGAAAATGGCGACCAAGGCCCGCCTGCCTCATAGCGTGGCGCTTTCGTGCCTTCGAAATATGATGCGTAGAAAAACATGTTCCGTTTCCTTCAATACTTCGGTAGACAGAACAATTTTGCATGGCTTCCGATCTCAAGGTTGCGGGTCCGAACCCGGCCGAGGACGCCAGCAACTTGGTGGCTAGGTGGTGTGCCTTGTGCTGCACACTGCTGTAATACACACACCGACCATTGTGGCAGTATCTCGCGATGTAAAGCCCCGGATTCACATTAAAATGCGTGCATGACGTAATGAAGCACATAGATCTTTCGTAGTGATTGTGTATTGTCTGTATACTCAGAGAACCCTGGTTAGAGATTCAAAATTTCCGGATATTTTGAGCTAATGGAAAAACAAACGGTTCGTTCTACGTTTTCTTCAGAAAAATTGAAGAAAGTACGAAATTTTCACCCTTGTACAAACTAGATTTATTAGCGAACATTAAAGAATAAGCCTTAGCAATAGATATTATACGTTCGTTTCATTTGTCTGGCACAGAAATACCAAATATAATAAGTTCGAGTCAACCATTAGCACAAGGCTTGGCAAGAAGTCGGCCTTAGTTCCCTTAGAAGTTCCCTCAGAAGTCGGCCCAGGACGCACTTTCCCCCAAGGCGTCAGCCGTGACGTTGCCCACCTTTATGAGGCCAACAACGGCGAGCCCGTTCATCATCATCACTACCACCACCACCAGGTTTGGCTTGAACTAGCAGACACATAACGTTATATGCACATTCCCTATAAGTTTGACTCCCCTGTACTAGATTTTCTTGTTATGATGAATCTTTAGAACAAACGGAGATAAGATACACTTTTCGTGGTTACTCATCAGAGTACTGTAGTAGTATCTATCAGAGTATTTACCAGAGTACGAGCGTTTACCATATAAATAAAAACTGGAATAGCTTTAATTTGATCCAACTCAAAAAGGGGCATGTGTTGTTGATCACATGCATGCATTATGTTTTGCCAATACATTCGGAATACTGTTTTTTAAATGTTATGTTGTGGATTGGAAGTTTTTGACAGTTTTTCCGGCGTTAAAGAAACAACGGAAGGAAACAGATTATTTCTTCCATTTTTCCGTTTTATCCTTGTTTGGTTTGTTTCCCTCAAGTCCTCGCATTTCTACACCCAATGCACACGCCATTTTAAGCCATTCAACCTATAACAAACATGGACCCAGGAATATGAACCGCGTATATAGAGATAGGCACAACACGCAGGGGCTAGTATTCTGCGTAGCATGCGGTCATGTAAATGACCCAGAACTTATCGGTGAGTAAATATTTATCCAGAGAGTCAGGTCTGTCGATGGCACACTTTGCGCAGCTCCGTTTACTCCCCCCCCCTCCCTTCTGTAGTCAGCACGTACTTTCCAGTGTAGGCCTAACCAAACTGCTGACCAGATGGCGATAGCAACGCACGTCACGAGCTCCATGCAACGATCCTGATAAATAATGTCGCAGGCGAAGGCACCGTTTTTCTGCGGGCATGCCATCTTCAGTGGTTTATTCCGAGCACGAGGAAGAAGTTCGCGCATTACCTATTTGGCCAAGGTCCGTTAAGATGATTTATTAACGGGACCAACTTTGAGCTGATATATCGCGACGTCAACCACAGTTCTCCTGAGCCATACTGATGATCATCAACTGCGCTCGAGAACAGTTTGTGGGATCCGGAGATATATTATGTGGCAATGTGATTTGCTCTGTGCTAGTAAGCAGAACAGACAGCCAGATTGCGGCCGTACCTAACATAAAGAAGAAGAAGAAAAAACTTTACCGTAATGTAAACGTGTCGTAGCCGCCAGCAGTTCAAAATTACGTGAACGGCTTGTGACAATCCTGTGTTTGAACGTCATGAACCCCATCTTTTAGTGTCCAAACGTGTATGCAACACCACTGTTCCCTGCAAAACTCTTTTGCTTCCTATAAGACGTCGTGGTAGTGGTGGCGGTGGTGGTGATGATGATCATGACGAGACCTATATAAGATGTAATCTTTGTAATCTTCTGTCCTGTCACGACCTGCTCACAGCTCCTGTTCAAGCTCCCTTCTTGCTCGTCCCCCTCGTCACACCAGATAAGATAGTCGCCATATTTCTCGTAGTCTCGTTAGTCGCCGATAAGTTCTCACGCGTGAAAGAAGAAGTAGTAGAAAGAAGAAGTCTAATGTTTTCGTCAGTGGATCTTTTGCTTTCTAGACCTCTTTGGCCACGAGAGCCACGGGTACCCATATAGGTTGCCTATCTTCGAACTACGAGTAGTATAGCCGGAGTATAGCAGCATCAACATCGCAGGGAGGTAACGCCGATACATCAAGTACTCCGGCTATCTCACTATCTCATTCACCTTTATAGTCACAGGTGCTCTTGCGCCAAAAAAAAATAAATAAATACATCATCGTCATCATCATTGTCACCAACATTCATCTTACCGGAGATAAGGTGTCTTCTCCGTTAGGAAAAATTGGTGGTGATAGTAATGTGACAAAGAAAAAACATGGAAATTTGAGTCTCGACGAAGTCGAACTGGCTACACCACACTCTTAAAAATGAACTTCACCGCATAGCACGCTCCTAACCAACCATAATCTTTAATGATATCGTTATCTGCCTTGACTTGTTGAAAACGGGAGGCGTACGCCTTTTCTGTGAATAATTATGAACAGCATAAGTGGCACAAAAAAGGCATATGCCTCCCGTTCTTAACAAATCGGGGCATATAAATAACGATATCATTAAAGACGATGGTTGGCTAGGAGCATGCTATACGGTAAAGTTCATTTTTAAGAGTGCAGGACGCTTACACAGACAGAGAAAATACAAACACATTCACGAGTTAAAGTGATGGAGGTCAACGTGTAGTTCAAAAGTTTCAACCAAGTGAGTGTAAAATGTCGGAATCGCTGGGAGCACACACAGCACACATCCAGCGAGTCGTAGAATGTCCATAAACCCGGTTGTATGTAGAAAGTCTTCAAGTGCTCTCAGCGCCTTGTCGGAAAAAGGGGGTACCTAATCGAATTTCCAAGTTGTTGGGAAGAGGGGAGGGATTGTACAGTGCAATGTCACTCAATGTAATCGTGGGTGATTTTCCCTCTTCTATCCTGTCTCTCAACTGACCTTCATCAAACACCAATCTCTCATTTCCCTTCTCCAAGATGTCTTCCCATTCGCGAAATTGAATTACGTCATACTTTCTATCTAATTTGCCAGACTTTTTTTCTTTATTATTCAAGATCACGAAGTTCCTCGAGCACTTTTGGTGTTTTATTTTATGCATTGTATTTTATGACCATCTTTTCTTGTTTCCGCCAGCTCGCAAGCGGAAGTTGTTCCATGAGTGAAGACTTCTCTACGTTTGAAAGTGTTGCATGTCCATTTCCCACACTCTTCATCAAGGTTTTCACTTTTCAGGGTTAATATTAATCAGTTTAATCAGGTTAATAAGGTTTTGTTTTGTTTTTCGCTACAGCTGAAGATCTGCTTTCATTATACCGGTTACAACCGTAAATATGAATACGCTGCTTTACCGTCCTTTAGAGAGAGAGAGAGAGAGAGAAAAAAAAAAAAGAAACATGGCGCTCTCATAGATTCCTGGCACATTCAAACGATGTTTTTGCCGAACCGATAGGAGGATTATTGCCAAGCGTAGCCTCGCAATTTAACACGCGGCATATTTTCCAGGTGAAACAAGTATTAGAAAGACTGTTTCGGAGTTCCCTCAGCATTCATCGCACAATATAATTCGCTTGTAAGTAAAGCTTGACAACGCTGCTACCTGATACCAGGATTGCGTGATACGCGCACGCTGGAAATGGATTTGAAATGTTTTCACGCGGAACTTACCGGCGTATACAGGAGTGAAAGGAGTATATAGTGCATACCTCATTTCATCTTGACATTAAATATTGAAAGGCAGTGCTATTTGTAGGGTTGTACATGTCAGGATGCTCCTAGTGTTTGATAGAATGCTTCTACGTTTTCAGTTTTCACATATAGTATCCAGTGTTTATTTTATTTTTATTCGTTACAAAATTTTTATAAAAAATCTAGCAGGGCAAAATAGATGCCGTTTTTTCTGTTGGGTTATATGGCCAGGCGAACATTCACTCGAAGGAAGTATGCAACAACAAAAATCACGAATTACCAAAAAATCATTAACACTTTAATGAGGGGATTTCGCGCAAAAGTGATGTAGCGTGCAGAACGGGAGACATTCCTTCTGAATTTCGCTATGCAAATGAGCCGAAACAAGAACTACGCACTTTGTTTCGAGCGCAAAAATGACGCGACCTTCGCCTTATCCGGGTTCAAAAGCGGTGGTGGTGCTACTGCTGCTGCTGAAATAGCTCGCAGTTGTCGGCCTCAAAGACGTGGGTAACATCAACGACTAACGCTCTGGAGGAATGTGCGTCTTGGGCCGACTTCTGAGGGAACTGTGCCGACATATGTCTGACAGTGTCTGAGGAAAACCCAGGAAAAACCCCAGACAGCACAGACGGCAACGGGATTCGAACCCAGGTACCTCCCAATCTCAACGTGACGTGGCCAGCACGCTAAGCACTCAGCCACGTGAAGGCGTCCTACCTGGCCAACAGATTAGCCCCTACACCAATCAGCTCCACCGCTCCAAAGCACGTGGCCCTCTAACGGGGATTGCCTGTCGCTCTTTCTGCACTAGAAAAGTGCGTAGTTCTTGTTTCGGGTCATTTGCATAGCGAAGTTCAGCGACGGATATTTCAACAGAGGTGCGCGTTTAAGGGTTTTTTTAAACATGGAATGGCTTTCAACGAGGAAGATCGTGTTCTATTACCTAGCTTTTGCCCGAAATCCCCTAATTAAAGAGTTAATTCATTATTTTAGGTAATTAGTGATCCTGTAGTTACATACTTTCACCGAGAGAATGTTCGCCTGGCCATATAACTCAACTGCAAAACGGCATCTATTTTGCTCTGCTAGTTTTTTTAATAAGACTTTTGTAACAACTACAACAACTTCGGGAACATGAACGTATTTTGTTGATTTGCAAGCTAACAATAAGACGGAGCACGCATCGATTAAGGTTGCTATACTTATATGTAAATCACTGTGTAAAAAGTAACGTAGACTTATATACTCAATCATTTCAGCAACGGATTCTCCGTAATGCTAATTCAAGGCATCTAAGGCAGCTCAACGACAGAATAGATTATTTCAAGTACTCTGTTTTTTTGTTTTTTTTTCTCGCGCTATATATCTAAATGAAATGCACTGACAGATAGTGTTGTCACCGCACCTTCGATTGCTGCATTTTCATATTGATCTCATCCGCCAGAATGACAATGATTTGGATAGAGACGTTTGCTTAGGCATACACTCTTAAAAATGAACTTCACCGCATATCACGCTCCTAGCCAACCATCATCCCGAATTATATCGCTCCATCGTCGTTACGGTCGTTACGAGCTAACGAGTGGCGGGAAATTCAAAAAGGCGGGCGGGAAATTCAAAAAGATGGGCACGTGACACATTGCGCGTGACGTATATCACGCTCTTCACGTATCGCGCGAAAAGCTCTGTGCACGTGTTTTACCACGTGCCCTTGTCGACAAGTGCCCCGCCCCTCGTTAGCTAGTAACGCGTGCGAGCGATTAAGCCCCCAGATTCGTTAAAAACGGGAGGCGTACGCCTTTTTTGTGACACTTATGCTATTCATAATTGTCGCAAAAAAGGCGTACGCCTCCCCTTTTCAGCAAATCAGGGCAGATAACGATATCATTCGAGATGATGGTTTGCTAGGAGCGTGCTATGCGGTGAAGTTCATTTCTAAGAGTGTAGGATACACTAGCAGTCGCTGTCAGCAGAACAGGAAGAGTAACAATGTTGAATAACGGGCTACCTGCACTCTTAGAAATGAACTTCACCGCATAGCACGCTCCTTGCCAACCATCATCTCGAATGATATCGTTATCTTCCCTGACTTGTTGAAAACGGGGGGCGTACGCCTCCCGTTTTCAACAAATCAGGGAAGATAACGATATCATTGGAGATGATGGTTTGCTAGGAGCGTGCTATGCGGTGAAGTTCATTTTTAAGAGTGTGGTTACGACCCAAGTTCATAGCGCGAATCAACAGACTAGAAGCGGAACCGGAGAGAGACCGTTGTCCCCGAGGCGCGTGTCTTTATTCTCTGCTATTATCATCTGCATCTTTATTCTCTTCTATTATCATCTGCAACTTCTCGTCATGAATATAGTTGGGAGTAGAGTTACACGTTAAGTTACACGTTAAGTTACACGTTAAGTTACACGTTAAGTTACACGTTAAGTTACACGTTAAGTTACACGTTAAGTTACACGTTAGTTACACGTAAGATTACAGTTACACGTTACAAGTTACGTTACAGTTACACGTAAGTTACACGTTACACTAAGTCAGCCTATTTGTGTGGCGACACGCTGCACGTGCCGCGGGGTAGGACCGGGGGTAATTTCGACCACTTGGGGTTGTTTGACTCGTCATGAAGTTATTACTTGAGTAGACAGGACAGCAGAAAAATGAGCCTTTTTCATCAAGTTTTTTCTTTCCTTCTTCTTTCGGGTTAGTGGCTACATGGGAAGGCGCATTATGTGACGTTGGCCTTCTTCTATGTGAATGCATTCGTACATGCGGCAATGTATTAGTCATTAAGGTACTAGGCAAGCGAAAAAAATTCATCTACAAGCAGGATTACAAAAAATGACCGTGAGAAGGCAAACGTACACCTGGAAGACAAATACTGCTAATGCTGATTGGGTACTCGCTATCTGTCGATACTCGACAATTTGTTTCTGTATACTTCTGTGAGCTCTTGGCTCAGGCATCAGCGGAATGCATACAACATATTACATACACCGTCTACGGCAGGTAAGCTGCATGTGAGAGCGCGCAGAAATCTTCACTGCACGCATCCAAACTCGTTTGCATTGATTGTTACTGAAGAACCCCCGAGATGAGGGACACGGAAAAAAGGGGACAAACACAACGAAATTCACCAGCTCGCTTGCTTCCTAACTATTCTATCAGTATTGTATTCATTGATTGGCCACACTTACCAAAAAGCTTTGAGGCCGAAAAGAAGACTCTGTGTCGTCATTGTCATTTGTATCGATCCTTGTTGCAGGGCTCCACGCAAATGATGCAAGCTCTAGTATGGGTGGTTGACCAGGGAACCAGCTCCCGTGTGATAGTGGTTAGGATGATCGCGGTCCACATCGAAACTGGGAGGTGAGGTGGGTTCGAATCCCCGCACCGACTGTGCTGCCTCGGGTTTTCCCTTGGGCTTTCGGCAGACTTTCCAGATGAATTTCGACCCAGTTCCCCCTGAAGTCGGCCCAGGAGGCATAACTAACCCCCCTGTCCTCCACTCCTTATTGGTGTCCTCTCTCCATCTGTCCACGTCTGTACGCCGGTCATAGCCACAGTTGCTTCACGGCGCTAACACGCAATTTTAAAAAAGTTGACCCGTGAAGGAAAAATATGGCTCTGATGAGCGCCTAATTAAAAATGCAAAAACTGCAGAAGCTATCAGTTCGTCCGTTCGCTTCAATCTCATCGTCATCATTTATTGTTGTTGTTGTTGTTGTTTTGCGTGTGTGTCGGTATCAGATTGCCATATATTTTCGCCGGAACAATTCATATCGATAGGTGTACAATATCGGTATGGCGACAGAGTGTCACACTATGCAGCCATCCTCCAATGGTAAGATCCATCCATTCGAAAGAAAGCTCTACCCTGCAAGGTCCCAGGGACACATATTATTTTCCACTGAAGACTGCCACACTGTTTTACGATCACTAGTAAACTCTAAGCCTTTCGCAAAGGAAAGCAGATGCCTAATCCTTCTTAGAGGAAAGCTCCCGGCTATAATGCTGTAATGAAGCGGACGAGCCGGTGGTGACCAAGATCCGAAATTGCATTCCAGAGCCATCCAAGCAGCGCCTCGTCAGCGACTCGGCCGTCCAATCTCGGCTTCTAATTATAAATGCAGCTCGCAGGCGTTTTGTCCAAGCAGATCCTACCAAACGTGAACTTCAACACGAAGTTTTCAGGCGAAGCGTTTCAAGCTCTTGATTCTTTGAACATGAATATCAACATTTGTCGTTTTTTGTCGATGCTGTCGCAGCATATAGTAAACATCCAGCTATATTGTATCGCAAGAGGCGAATACTAATGTTCCGAGTCGGAAGTTCGTGTAGGGTATATATACAATGTATATAGCGTGTTCTTCCGGTCATGCCTTAAATTTCCTACTAAAAATGTCTGGGAGACTACAATCGGGTCATGTTTTATTTCATGTGAGCTAAATGGTCGGGCGTTTTTCTTTTTCTTTACGACCATCCGATTTTATTTTATCCTTGTCATATACAGCATGGCGTATTCGTACGTGATACGAAGACAAAGGTCAGAAGCAGAAATGTTTCTCCATAAAGCTCTTGCGCATCTCTGTATGCAAATCAAGTACGAGTATTACAGTGGCGCTCAGTCAATGATTGACGACCTTGACATTGAGGTTTCCGGGCTAACCTCTCTATGTATATATATATATATATATATTTTATATATATATATTCAATCCAATCCAGGTTTGCGATAGTTCGTCCACTCACTCCGTCTACGGGTCAGCGCGTTCTGTCAACACCTCCTAGATAGGGAAAGCCTACTTATTCGTGGACGTGACGTAACAACTAAGAGTCAGCCAATCAGGATCGTGTTTTTAACGGCGGTAGCCAATCAGGAACGTGCTTTCAGCGGTCGTAGCCATGGAGACGAACCACCGTCGTCTGCGAGTAGTGATTGAATGTCCCCGCGTACTAAATGGGAAACCTTTAAACTAAAGCGCAAAACGGTCCCACATCTTTCTCAAGACGAACGTAGCGAAGGAGGGAGAGAAGGAAAATAAGCATGCCTTCTGTATCTATAGGTGGCGTTGGTTGTCTGTATTCCTTGCTGTTCAATGTGAACGAAATCGCTGCGTCACAAACTCTTAGCCCTTCCTAATTAAGACTTCCAAAAAGAGAAATATTGCCCAGCCATGAACACCGGCCTTGTCTGCCGAACTGGCGACAGGGTGTCCCTCTAGCGGCGACAGACGATGGAACACAAGAACTACGTTTCGGATGTTGCATAGGAGTAGAATGAGTTATTTATTTCGAAATACTCTGAAATACTTAAAATGCCAACCGCAGCTCGTGCACAAAGTCGTCGAAATTTGTGACGTAATTTATGTTCCCGCTCATGTGCCTCCTATTAACTTTCTCCCTCCCCCACCTCTCTCTCTCTCTCTCTCTCTCTCTCTCCCTTTTTCTTCCATCCCATTTCTCCTGTTAACTTTTTTAGTGTACCCCCGGCCGATCGCGTTCGACACTTGGATGCCTCATGACACAAGCGACCTATACTTCTGGTGGTACATCCAAATGATAGTAACACGTATCAAACTCTACTAGACAGGTAAACAATGAGACAATCACAGATCAGACTGTCAAAGTGTACCGTACACGAATTAATCGTGAAATTTTCGGACGCCAAACTTGCACTGAAAAACTGCATCTCTATTTCTCTTCTACCAGTCCGTTTTTACAAGTCACCAAGACTTTTTAATCTGTTTCGTGGCACTCCGATAGAGACCTTGTAGCTGGAGCTCAACATGAACATATTCTTCCACAGGAGAGAACGAAGTGAGAAGGATGACGATAGGGAGAGAGAGAGAGAGGGAGAGACGCCCCCTTTCCTCAAACGAGGCGCGCCGGAGCCCCATCAGAACATCCGCTTCGCCTCTGGCAACCGGCAGACCGCAGTCCTGCCTCGGCCGGCCGTGCCGTTCACGTTCTATTCGAAGCGATGATTGAAGATGATCAGCCGGTTATGACCACCACCAACGAGAGCGTTATTTCCAACGACACCAGCTATTGGACCTACTTATATATCAACAGTTCTTCTCGAACTTCACTTCTCTCCAGTAATGTTTCCCTGCAAGTTCAAAACATCTCCAATACGGACTACCCGCCCATGCACGCGCTTGGATTGGAAATGCAAGCCTTCCTCATCACCCTGTACAGCTTAACTGCAGTTTTGTCGCTGGGGGGAAACATTCTCGTGATTGCCGTGCTGTTATTGGGTAAGAGGTCGTCGCGCGAACTGAGATTCTTTTTGGTGAACTTGGCCCTGTCGGATATTACTATGGCAGTGTTCTCCATACCGTTTACGTACACGGATTTCATGCTCGGTAGATGGATATTCGACCCCTTGTTCTGTCCCGTGGTGCTGTTCATGCAGCACGTGTCTGTGATTGTGTCCGTGTACACGCTCACGGCTATTGGAGTCGATCGGTGAGTTCCTTTATTGTTTATTTACACAACAGGTGATGGCGATGCTTTAGTGTTTCTTGTTCCATCTTTACATTGTCTTGAAACAAAGCTGCTCTTTATTGAATCATATACGCATAACACTGGCGCAAAAGAGTTGGCGAAAAAGGAAGGTTGGTACTACGCTCAAAACGAAAGAGCGAATGATGAATGGTAGTTTCGTTAGTTCATTCGAATTCATTGAACTATCCACTGAGTGTTGTACGTCATGTTTCCAAATACTGGGTCTCTAATTCTACATAAAGATTAAAAAAAATTATTTTCCATCATATTTAAATTTTTTCTTATATTGAAGAGACCATCCACCGTAGATATACGCGATCTACAAGACGCGCAATATACGTGAAGTGGTTACAGTGTTTCAATTAGATCTCTTTTTGTTTTCCGTATTGTTATTGTAGGCAAAAACTTTAATTTACGTATTGATACGGTAATGGGTTTAGCAACGTCATACTCTAATATTTTGCGGCTCGACAGTGCATTATTCGATATCTGACTAAATATGTGAAGGTTATGTCGCGAGCTATAGTTTCGTACTATTTCTTGTTCGGAAAGACTATCCGTGGGCCTCCGGATTTTACCAGAATTACGCTCTTCAAGGCCTGGCGATAAGGATGGCAGAAAAAGAAGCAATGTTAATGTTGTGATCGAAAACGTTATACCTAAATATCATGGCGCTCTATACAGAAGGTCGATATACTTATACTTAACAATAACAATAATAGAGTTATACTTACAATACTTCTAATAATACTTATAGAATAACAATATATAAGAATACTTATGCGCTCCTTTATACTAGATGTGCCACCAGCGGCATATGGCCGGGTGGGTAAAAGTATGTTCGTTCGTTGGTGGTTACTCCGAGGTCGTGCTGTAGAATGGGAGATGGTGGATTCGAATTCTACACCATCTGGCCGAGATTTTCCCTCCGTTCCCCGACAGGCTTTAAAGACGAATGTCGGCATACAGTTGCCCTGAAGTCGGCCCAGGACGCATACTAACCCTCCTCCCCTGTGTCCCGCTCCTGCCCGGTGTCCCTTCTCCACCTGTCCACGTCTGTACGCCGCTCACAGCCACAGTTGCTTCGCGGCGCTAACACGGAGTTTATTTAAGCTACCTATATCGTTTTCCAGTGCCCGCACTTGTTGATATGTTGGTTTCATATAGTATCATTATTTCTTAGGATTATTAATTATTTATGTAGCTATTTTGATACGATACGTATTTATTATTTAATTTACTATATTTTCTTATTTAATATTTCTTATCTGACTCGAATATTTTCATTTCTCACAGCATTACTATCGATACGATGCTCCCTTTGAAAACGAGCACTTCTCACAGATCCATGACAGGGGTGCACAGTTATGCTCATATTTTGTATTATAAAACTAACACATAATATTTCCCGACAATCAGTTTTGTAATACTAATACGTAATACTTTGATTCTGAGGCATTATAATGCATAACACTAATGCTTCTGTGTATCACACGTGTAATACTAGTCATACATTGATGCATAACATTGGGAGGGGGTTCTTCAAGAAAGGAAATGCAAGAAGATGATGCAGAGCTTGTTGGTTAGCCTGAAACATGACGTAGCTACACGAAGAGGACAAGGACGGATGTTGAACAAGAGAGAAACTGATGTTCTGAGGCTGGAACAACATAGAGGGGACAGACACAAACAAAGTCTCAATTTGCCTAAGAAGGTAGAGCCCTGGACCGGTAATGCAGAAGATGTGGGTTCGATCCCGACAGCTGGCTAACCTTTTCAGTGATTTTAATCTTTCAAGGACGGATGTGTTGAATAAACCAGTTGCTTGCGTAACGCTGTCCGCGTTCGTCCTTAATTGCCTTATTCGCCTTGCTCCGTCATATTTTAAGAAAAAGTAGAAATATGTATACAGTTTGTGAACTATTTATTCAGACAGTCATTTTCCAATCACGTTTTATTTCAAGTGATCAGATTTTAGCTTGTTTTCAAAGATGGGAAGTGCAAGTATGAATGCCGGTCATTAAGTCTTAGCGCGTCTTGACGTTTAATAAATTTCAAGGGTAAAAACCAGGACCACTGTACCCAAATGGGGGAGGGGGGGGGAGGGGGAGGACGATACCTAAGGTGCTTGACGCTTCGAGCGGACGCTCTTCATCAGAAATAGGGGAAACAGAAAGCTGTTTAAAAAGCTGTTTACTGTTTAAAATTGAAAGTTTAATAAATTTTCCTACGACAAAGGAGGAAAACTCTAGTGCAAGCCGGTTTCTTGACCTTTTTTTTTTTTCTTTATCACATCATATCACATCACGCATGCCGGTCTTAAGAGAAGGCTGGCAAATGAGAGTAGCCTTTCCGATCTCATCAGTAGGGCCCGTTTAGGCGCAGCAAGGGCCACAAATATAGGCAGGCATTTAAGCCCATAAAAGCACAAAAGAGGCAGTAAAACGAGAAAGGCAGGCACGTCCTCCTGAGGATGTATATTGACTTTCTTGTGAAGCTTTTCACGATATGCGACGCTGGTGCTTGCGCTCGTTTAAATAATATGATACTATACAAGCTTCAACTCATCCTCATACAATTATGAAACCTAAATAACGCGTCCTTTACGCGTCCCTAACGTAGCCAGTCCCGAGTAGTTTGGGACTAACATCTCAATTTTTTTTACCAATCAATCAATCAATCAATCAATCCTTGTACATGAATACCTCTACAAATAAGGCCGATCCCAGGATGGCACCACCACTCACTCTAAAAACTGAACTTACAGCATAGCACGCTCTGCGCCAACCATTGCCCGAATGATAGACTTATCAGTTCTGATTCGAAGAAAGAAGGGGGCGTACGCCTTTTCGTGTCAATTTGGATATATGATAATTGACACAAAAAGGCGTACGCCTCCCTCCTTCCTCGAATCAGAAGCGATAACCCTATCATTCGTGGCAGTGGTTGGCGAAGAGGGTGCTATGCAGTGAAGTGGAGTTTTTAGAGTGCTTTTACACTGATATTTTAGCCGCTCATTGTCCTGAAAGTACACTACACGCTTAGAAATTAGCTTCACCGCATAGCACGCTCCTAGCCATCCATCATATCGAATGATATCGTTATTTGCCCTCATTTGTTGAAAACGACGGGAGGCGTACGCCTCTTTTGTGACACTTATGCTGTTCATAATTGTCGCACAAAAAAAGGCGTACGCCTCCCGTTTTCAACAAATCAGGGCAGATAACGATATCATACGAGATGATGGTTGGCTATTGTTTGTGTCTGAAGGTTTGTGGATAACACGGAGAATTACTGATACATGGAATACCTCAATTTTGTGTATTGTAATACTGGTACAAACACTTTCAGAGATTGAGTTTTATAATACATAATACAAATACTCAAAAGTATTAAAGAAATAGTGTTATAATACAAAGTATTACTATTATTACCCACCCCTGATCCATGTCCCGTTACTTGAATCCACCCCACCAAGATACTACACTCTTAAAAATGAACTTCACCTCATAGCACGCTCCTAGCCAACCACCACCTCGAATGATATCGTTATCTGACCCGATTTGTTGAAAACGGGAGGCGTACGCCTTTTTTGTGACAACTATGAACAGCATAAGTGTCACAAAAAGGCGTACGCCTCCCGTTTTCAACAAATCAGGGCAGATAGCGATATCATTTGAGAGTATGGTTGGCTAAGAGCGTGCTATGCGGTGAACTTCATTTTTAAGAGTGTACGTTGCCTTCGACGTCGGTCTGCCGTTTCCTGGCGACCTTGTCGTAAGAATGAATTTCTTCTGCAATCTTTGAAAAGGAGCTTAGTCGTGTGTACCTAGCTCTTGAGCGAACAATAACGCATTCGTTGATGCCAAAGAGCATTGCCTTTGTGCCAATATCTTACAGCGAATAGCGCACAATGGCTTGTTTGCTTCGCCGCAACATGGATCATTGTGCGGTAGAGCACCCTTTACAGGGACGATGATCGTGATCCAGTGCGACAGTGGTTGCCGGCGTATTTGATCACATAAGGAACATACTTGAGAAAGTGCTTGAGAACTTATCCTCCACGAATATGCTACCGCAATAACATGCGATACAATATTGAATTGAATTGAATATTCGAATTGTGCAACCTTAACTTAGTTTAGGAGACTAAAAAGCCTTTAGAATCCTTTACTTGTAGTCAAGGTATATTGCCTTGTGTTTCTTATTCAGTTCAGTTTTCACCGAGCTGAGCTGCTCTAATATTGGTAGAAATTTTTATTTTGCGATTAATGGCGTTTACCCTTACAAATACATTTACTAGTGCAGTTAGAGTTATTATTTCTAGAGAAAGCTGTGCCAGATGAACCACGTTTAGGACTAGGACAAGCTGAGATGATTCTGTCAACTAGACCATTTCCCTTGCTGGTGACCTACTCTATACATCAACAACTTATGCAGGCTAAAAACATAACTTCACCGCATGGCACGCTATGGGCCAACCGTTGCCACGAATGATAGGATTATCACTTCTTATTCGAAGAGAGATGGGGGCGTACACCTTTTTTTATCAGTTATCATTAGAGAGCGGATTTTTAGGCACTGTTTGGTAGCGCTCGTCGTCGCATAAATTATTCTAGGCCAACCAACCTTCAGACTCGTATCCTTTTATTTTCCGATTGGAAGGAAAGTTGCTACAAAAAAAGGTGTCCGCTCCCTTTCTCGGCTTATCAGGAGACAGAGCGTTATCATCCGCGATGGCGATTGGCAAGCTGCGTGCCATGCGGTCAAGAGCATCTCCTGTTAGTGCCTAAAAATCCGCTCTCTATAGTTATCGTATATTCAAATCGACCACAAAAAGGCGTACGTCTTCCCGTCTCTTCTAATCAGAAGCGATAATCCTATCATTTGTGACAATGGTTTATGAGTTGAAGTTCTGTTTTAGGGTGTGGAAATGACTGAACAACATTGAGCCAACTGACATCGAACTAACCAAATATGTTTCACATATCAATGAAAGCAGTTGCATGCGAGAAATCTTGTCACTCCCGTCGTAAACATAACCGCCGATTACCGAAGTACCTTCGAGTGTTTAAAGATATAACTTACATATACTTTGGAAGCACGACACCCGTGACCGCAACAGAATTGCCTCCGGGAAGGAAGGGCACAAAGGGATTTGTGGCCCAATCTTGTACCACATGCGCTGGTTTCCTTACGATAATCTTCTCGAACGTAGTTCTCTATTACTAGAGGAGCCTTGACAGGACGTTAAACTGCACCAAAAACAAACAGGGCATCATATTAGAACCCACATACTTAGCTGAAGGGAAAACGGGCAGCCGTCGCTCAATGCATTAATACCGTAAACATCCTGACCCGTTTCTTTTTTTTTTTTTTTCGTCATATGATCCTCTAACGCCAACTCCTCCGCCGGTTATGAAAGATATGAGGCAGGCAAAGAAATATGGCATGTCTTCAGCAAGAAGAGCATGCAAGTGATAAACGACATTAATTGCTCCTTAATGCTACAGGCCACAAAAATGGAATGTGACGACGTCCAGACGCTGCAAAAAGCGGCAGTCGTTCGTTCATCCCTTTCCACACCGTGCCCTTTCGTCACAGCGTAGATAAATTATGTTTAATATGTGGCTCGGTAATGAAGCTCATATAGCAGGGTTGATATATAACGCAAACTCGATTGGCGTTATTGTTGGTGTTTGCGAGCGGTATTCGACGCGTGGAAAGGGTCCACGTGACTCATCCCAGAATGATTGCCAACGGCTCTGCGTCAAGGAACGACGCGAGTGGGACATGAACCTGGTCCTCCACTTTTTTCACGATGTTTCTGCTCGTAACGGCAGCAAAATTACAACGCTAGTTATCTGAAACAACAGTGAGAAGGAAACAGGAAGAGGCGGGCCATCGCTTTCTTCCGCCGCTAATTTCGTTAATTTCCCGGACAAGCGAACGCAGCCCAACAGTCACGTTTCTCGCACTCTTAAAAATGAACTTCACCGCATAGCACGCTCCGAGCCAACCATCATCTCGAATGATATCGTTATCAGCCCTGATTTGTTGAAAACCGGAGGCGTACGCCTTTTTTGTGACACTTATGCTGTTCATAATTGTCACAGAAAAGGCGTACACTCTTCGAAATGAACTTCACCGCATAGCACGCTCCTAGCCAACCATCATACTGAATGATATCGTTATCTGCCCTGATTTGTTGAAAACGGGAGGCGTACGCCTTTTTGTGACACTTATGCTGTTCATAATTGTCACAAAAAAAGGCGTACGCCTCCCGTTTCCAACAAATCACGGCAGATAACGATATCATTCGATATGATGGTTTGCTAGGAGCCAGCTATGCGGTGAAGTTCATTTCTAAGCGTGTACGCCTTCCGTTTTCAACAAATCCGGGCAGATAACGATACCATTTGAGATTATGGTTTGCTAGGAGCGTGCTGTGCGGTGAAGTTCATTTTTAAGAGTGCAAGTTTCTGTTTTTGTTTTTTTGTTTTTTTTTTAGCTGTTATCATCGCAGTAGGTAAAGCATGAATTCGGTTGGATATCGGTAAATCTGTAATGTACTTCCTCATTCTGGCGAGAAAACACGTTACCCAATGGTTACCTCAACTATAGGTGAATTTCAGAGCTCAGTTCACGAAGTTAAATTTCTGTTCATTAAAATTTTACGAACGTTGATTTTAGATCAATAATGAGCGGTTCGCAGGCACCAGTGCCAAAATAAAATATCAGTCAATCAATCAATGCCGTTGGTTGGTTGCATACGTGACGTCAGAGCAGTTTCGGTTTTCGCGGCGCCAATTCTACGCTGTTGTCTTCTTTTTTTTATTTTTTATTCTGTGTTAGCGCCGCGAAGCAACTGTGGCTATGAGTGGCGTGCAGATGTGGACAGATGGTGAGAGGACAGCAGGAGGAGTGTGTGGGGGGGGGGGGGAGGGGGGCTTTTGCCTTCGTCGATGCAAAACTTGCAATGCAGGTTCACATTGATGTAAATACGGGTGTAGTATTTCACATTTATTTGGCATAATTTGTGAACGAAGAGTCGCAACCACTTCAAGTACGTGAAATTCAACTTGAATTCGAAATTTAACTTTACAAAAGCCATTAAAATTACAATAGCCATTGTCTGCTGAACTTGAGCCGCCGATAATGTCTGTCTTTATACTGACGATATTTACGCGAATTTCCATTCGCCTTGCAATGACGACCAGCTGGAATATTCGTTGGCTTTTGGAGTTGGAGTTAGGAGAGAAAAATATGGAGATGTTGGATTTTATTGCTTTCTTTTAGCTTCGCTACCTATATGAGAAGTAACAATTCCGTACTTTCCGTAACAATCTATTACTCTCATTTTGGGACCATGGGACAAACGAAAGCAGATGTCCGTCTTGCGACCCTTTATCAAATTCCTGGAAACTACCGGCCTGATCGACTCCCTCTAAGACCCTGTCACCGTCGTCAACATCATCCTCATCACCATCCTCATCATGTATCTCTCTCTCTCTCTCTCTCTATTACTCTGAGAATAAACACCTGCGTAACAAGCGTGATATTGTGTGTAACAAATGTGTTATAAATGTGTTATGTGTTCAATAACCTTGCTATGTCGCAAAACCTGTAGTAAAAAAAAAAAAAAAGACATTAACCTCATCTGTTGGTCGGACTTTAAACTTTCTCGTGCGGTGAAAGAAACTCCAGCGATATTGCTATGTTTCGACTAAACTCGACAACAAAAAAAAAAAAAAAGGAAAGAGACAAACACCTGGACGAGGTTACATATGATGCACGAGACACTGGCAACTTGACCTCAAAGGCCCTTCAACTCTCCGGACGTGGGAACGTTCCCCACGCTTCCCTTTCGCAATGACTGCGCAGTCCAAGGCAGACACGCACTCCCAATCAAATCTACCGTCTGGGATAAACAGAAATAGCGGTAACTTACTATTATTTCCTGCCCACTGAATACGGAGCTGCCGCCCTGTCACCGAGCGTACGTGGGCTTCGGGGCTACATCGGCAGATACTGATTGGGCTCAATACGATGGAAATCGTCATGGCCGGGCGTTGAGAGTGGGGCCCGTGAGAAACGCAATTTGCTACACAGACTATAGACTTGCTACACAGACTATACTATATAGCAGATGTACCCCCAGGAGGCTCCTTCGTCTGTCTTGCAGTGTCGCCGCCTCCGTTTGTGATTCATCCGGCGAGCCTTAGTGTACCTCTGGAGGGGATGTTAATACAGTCTGGTCCACGAAGGATTTACAGCAGCCGACTGCCTGACGTCACAGACTGCTGGTGCACTTACTCGCGCTTCTTCGTTGGCGCTTCGGAAATTTACTTATCAACTTCTCCACTTATCAAAAGTAATGAAGTGACACACGCTACATACCATGCGGAACGCCTCGCAATACACTCTTAAAAATGAACTTCACCGCATAGCACGCTCCTAGCCAACCGTAACCTGGAATGATATCGTTATCTGCCCTGATTTATCGAAAACGGGAGGCGTACGCCTTTTTTGTGACACTTATGCTGTTCGTAATCGTCACAAAAAAGACGTACGCCTCCGATTTTCGACAAATCAGGGCAGATAACGATATCATTCGATATTATGGTTGACTAGGAGCGTGCTATGCGGTGAAGTTCATTTTTAAGAGTGTATGCTAAACCTGCTTCGCCTTACAACATTCGGTTACTTCACTTTAAAAACTGCACTTCACCGCATAGCACGCTTTTCGCCAACCATTGCCACGAATGGTAGGGTTATCGCTTCTAATTCGAGGAGAGAGGGAGGCGTACGCCTTTTTGTGTCAATTATCATATATCGAAACTG
Organism: Ornithodoros turicata; assembly: GCF_037126465.1. NCBI lineage: Eukaryota > Metazoa > Arthropoda > Arachnida > Ixodida > Argasidae > Ornithodoros > Ornithodoros turicata. Next base: position 31,005,868 of record NC_088209.1, read on the forward strand.
ACACAAAAAGTCGCACGCCCCCACCCCTCTCTTCGCATCAGAAGCGATAACCCTATCATTCGTGGCAATAGTTGGCGAAGAGCGTGCTATGCGGTGAAGTTCAGATTTTAGAGTGTTGGGCAATGGCTGGTCTTCCTCTATGTTATTATCGGGTGCAGACATATTTAGGCTTGCACTCCTAAAAATGAGCTTCACTGCATAGCACACTCCTAGCCAACCATCATCTCAAATGATATCGTTATCTGCCCTGATTTGTTGAAAACAGGTGTGTGTGCGAACAAGAGTGTGGAGTGTACCTCCTGTCAGAGGGGTAGTGACAGCAGCAGTGAACATGCTCGTGTGAACAGATTGATTGATTGACTGGTAAAATTAAATAAAAATTGTTGGTAGTTCCAAACTACTCGGGACTGGCTACTCTAGAACGCGTCAGGTCTCACAGAGGAAAACGTAAGCAGCTATGAAAATCCACTCGTAAAATCCTACCTCACAAGACAGGGAAAAGCAGGCACCCCGTATGATTCCTATGCGTGAAAGGGGGTGAACCGCGGAGGTCCGAATACCGGCACCAGCTGTGTTGTTGATGATGATGATGACTGGAACGAAAAAAATGGGGCTGTGTTGTCTGAGCTTTTCCGTAGACTTCCCAGACGAATGTCGGCACAGTTTCCCCTGAAGTCAGCCCAGGACGCATATTAACCCCCCCCCCCTGTCCCCCACTCTTTCCTGCTGTCCTCTCTCCATCTGTCCACGTCTGTACGCCGCTCATAGCCCCAGTTGCTTCGCGGTGCTTACACGGAATTCAAAAAGAATATATTTTGTGCAAAAACAATTCCGAGTTGCGACAATACACTGGTAAAACGGGACACATAACATGTTCTAGCCAAACGCATGCTGTCATTCTGTGTCCTGATTTTTTTTAAAAGGAGAGGAGGCACTTATTTTGGACACATTACGCATGCCCAAGATAGGCGCCTCGACCTGCTTTCAACAAATCAGTTTAGTACACTTTGATTAAAAAATCTAGCATCGATTTTGTGAAGAATCTACTTTGCGAGATGCATGGAACAACGCGGTACATCCGAATTCGCAAACAATTGCGTATATTTTTTTCACCAAAGTGCCTGGAAAAGCACGTAGCGTGAGCTGAATTCCACCGCAAGTGGCAACAAGACGCGTGGGATTGCAACTGGGTGAACACGAAAACATGGTGCATAAAGGGCCTGATTTATCAAGTATTTACATCAGAGATGTATTTAAAGTGGAATACAGCGGGAGGAAGGACGTGTCGACGGATACATGCATAAAGGAGAGGTTTTTGTCTGCAAACCGGAACTTTGCACGCACACGCACACACACACGCATACGCAGGGATATTCGGGGCTTCACAAAGACAAAGTATTGCTTGCTATTGCTTTCGCTCTGTGAAAGGAATCGCTGGCACGGCAGGCGTCGGAAGCTTTCGTCAGCGATGTATATAGAGTGTTAAAAGATGTCGATTTTTTCTCCAAATAAATATTGCAAATCACTCTCCCATATATAGAAATAGAGTTTAGAAATAGAAAGAAAAGATAGAAAAGAAGATAGAAATTCCATAGAAATATGGAGTTACCTTGATTGATTGATTGGTTAGTTACATGGGACTATGTTCTTGATTGATTGATCTGTAAAAGAAAAAAGAGATGTTAGTCTCGAGCCACTCGGGACTGGCTACTCCAGGACGCGTTATTCAGAAAAGAAAGGGAAACTACACAAATCTATACACTTTGAAACGGAATGAAAACGGAATGGATGAAAACATCACCACAAAACTTGGCACCAAAAGCCATACTGTAGGAGAGTCCACGTGCGAAATCTCAATGCACAAAAAAAAAAAAAAAGAAAACAAAGAGCGTCACTATGTTCTTCTTGAGACCACTCTCGTCGCGGCGATGTATTGCAAAACAAAAAGGCAACCATTGCAAAGATTCTGGGTGCATGGTCTATAGACGACAATTGCCGCAAGGCGGCAGGCTACCTGCTACAATTCATCAAGACCGCAAACCTGCGAGACCTGTGACACGTGCTTCCGCGCATCTTCGTTTCCCTGTGTCTGTTTTTTTATGTGTGTGGGTGTGCGTGATTTTTTTCTTCTTTTTTTTTGTCTTTCTTTTTTTTTGTCCGGGTGAATCTTTCCTTTTTCTTTTCTTTTTTTTGAAAAGTTCCAAGCCAAATATTGATTGACCTCTCTCAACACTTAAAAACAACAACAACAATAAGGGCCAACATGTTTTTCGCGAAAAGCCTGCAAAAAGCACACAACGTATACTACTTTCTCTACGGTTTAGCTTTATCACATCATACGAAAAGAGAAGAAGAAGAAGAAAGATGTTGATGTTGGCGAAAAAATGATAAGATTGAATTCGTCATACGATAAATTCGGCTACTCCCATAAACAGACCCCCCCCCCCCATCCACACACACACACCCAAAGGGAAAAAAAATAGAAAATAAAAACCCGCCGCTTCATCTTTTAGTAAGTGTATACATATCAGACAGAAACATAATAACACGTCGTCGCTGCTCGCTGGCGCTCGCTGATCAGTCTGGCGCGACATCAACTGGAGCTATAATGTTTAGAGGACACGTGGCTATAATGATGTTTGTTTTTCAAGCTTCTGGTAACTGTAGGGTCCCAATCTCCAGGAGGCCCCAAAAAGTAAGGGCTTCGTTCGAAGCGTTTCTGAAATTTCACCCAAGCAGACAAACTCATCTGCCCCTGGAAGTACGAAATTACGGTGCAGATAAGAAAGCTGATGGACCCCTTCTGCTGTTACTGAAATCTGCACATAGACTCGATCATGCCGGAAAATTGTTCAGATAATTGGAAGCGAACGAGCGTACTTGAGGCTAACACACTTAGAAGAAACGTGGTTTTGGCTTTAAAAAGATTTTAAAAAAGGTGGGACGTGGCATTAAAATGAATTTGAATTTTTAGAGAGAGAGAGAGGGGGGGATGGGGGATTGAACGGGTCACCCGTCGAACTCTGCGACGCCCAGACTGAAACCCTCTTTCCACGTTCCCGTCGTTCCTCAGCAACTCAGGTCCCGTGAACTGAAGTCCTCATTCCTCATTGTCCTTCCCTCACCTTTCACCTCACCCTCATACGCATTACCCTAATCTGTTTTTTTCTAAGTCATCTTTCTCCCTAATCTGTCTCATCTTGCTTTCACCTTTATCCTTTATTTCGCAATTGTTTTTTTCTATTTATTTAATTTTCTTTTGTGCTTTTCGTTCTTTCTTTTTGCGGAATAGCAAGCCGACATGCCGTTCGGCTGACCCTTCCTCCTTTTCTTTTTCCTTTGTTCTAGTAAATATATATCCCCCCCCCCCTCAGTCCCACACCGACGTGAAGAAATCTATGCGGTTGTGCGATTTTATGCAAGACGTCTGTTGCAAAGAATACATACAAACAGAAATACATTCAGATTATAACGGAGTCCTGAATTTGAATTTTCAGCTGGGCCAAAAAAAAAAAAAGAAGAAAGGAGGGGAATTGAACGCGTCACCCGTCGAATTCTGCTTCGCCCAGACTGAAACCCCCGTTCCTCACCGACGTGAGAAATCAGTCGTGCGATGTTATGCAATACGTCTCTTGTAAAGAACACATGCAGAAATGCATTCAGATTAAGTATACGCTGTGGCGGTATATGAAAGTTACGTAAGTGGCGCCAGCATGCCATCCCCAGCAATTGATCAATGAAGAGAGAGAGCATAGCGTTGGGTAGATTATAAATCTCTGCGGGAGGTTCAGTTTTGGTTAATCTCAAAACGATCGAGATTAAGCATCGGAGTGTAAAGTTGTGAAACAGATGAACCTTGTAGCGAAAACAAAAAATGTGAGCTATGATGCGCATAGCACTTCGACGCTACTTCTGGCTAGGACCGCAGAGTAGCGAGATCTCAGCACCTGATACCTCCGTCACTTCTTTCTTTTTTTTTCTCTTTTTTTTATACAAGAAGAAAACCAAGAACAGGCAGAAAGATGCAGGCAGAAAGCATGCAGGAGCTTAGCAGTAGACAGCGAAATTTTCACGAACAACATCCAAATTAATTAATGAACCGTTGGAAGACACTGTTGGGGTGTGTCGCACTTGCCCAAAGCCCGTGTTCGGACTCTATTGAATGCGCTACATTGTAAATTGCTCCTTATGTAATGATCAGTTCCGGCCGAACAAAGAAACAATATAAAGTGCAAAATGGTTGGTTGCAAACGCAATGTAGTTAAAAGGATGCCTGTCATCTTCCACTCGCCTTTATCGTACTTGTTCCAACATGTTCCTGATGCTGCGATGCAAGTCTACTGTTCCTGTGTGGCCGTTGTTTTCCAGTATATTAAACCCTTCGCCTAGAATTATGTGTGATAATTGCGAATAGATTTGCAAGTGAAGTAAGGAAGTGAGAATAGTGTAAGGCTGTCCTCAAGACATGTCATTGTTTGAACCCTAATTAAAATCGTGTATGTACTGCTTGGGACAAAAGTTTACAGAACACAGCACTGGCACATTTCTTCATCGGAGCAGCCCCCTGTTGGAGTACCTGTTAGTGTATCTGTTCCTGTTTGCTGCTACACTCTAAGAGAAAAGGGTGTGTAAAGGTGGCAACTTCTATAGTTACCAGCTAGGTCAACGTAGCATCTGATAAAGGGTGTAAAAGGGTGAATAAGATAAGTATTTAAAAAGATTGAAACATTTATTTTACTGAAAAACAAGCTTTCGGACGGAGCCCGTCCTTCGTCAGGTGCGATACATTGAACACTTGGTAGAGACATTCGTACTACACTCTGAAAACAGACCTTCACCGCATAACACACTGTGCGCCAACCATCGCCGCGAATGATAGGATTATCGCTTTTGATTCGAGGAGAGAGGGGAGTCGTACGCCTTTTTGTGGCAATTACCATATATCCAAATTGCCACAAAGAGGCGTACGCCTTTCTCTCTCCTCGAACGAAAAGCGATAACCCTATCATTCGTGACGATGGTTGGCGCACAGCGTGCCATGCGGTGAAGCTATGTTTTTAGAGTGTAATGTACATCAGAGAAAGGGGACAAAGAAGGTGGCGAGGAGGAAATACACATTTTTATTAGTAAAAAAAATTATCATACGCAAAAAGTTATCATATAACAAATTGCTACAAAAAGGCGTACGCCCCCCTCACTAACCGAATCAGAAGCGATAACTCTATCATTCGTGGCAATGGTTGTCGGACAACGTGCTATGCGGTGAAGTTCAGTTTTGAGAGTGAGGTAGCAGGTACACTCTTAAAAATGAACTTCACCGCATAGCACTTTCCTAGCCAACCATCATCTCGAATGATATCATTATCTGCCCAGATTTGTTGAAAATGGGGGCGTACGCCTTTTTCGTGACACTTATGCAGTTCATAATTGTCACAAAAAGGGCGTACGCCTCCCGTCTTCAACAAATCAGGGCAGATAACGATATCATTCGAGGTGATGGTTTATTAGGAGTATGCTATGCGGTGAAGCTCATTTTTAAAACTTTGGAATCTTTTAGGCCCATCATATGCGACAACTATTGCCTCCTAAAAGGTGTAACTACTCCACCCTTTTATCTAAGAGTGTAGGGCGTCGTCCCAACAGAGATATGCGACACCCCGGTGTTCCGTAAACTTTTGTCCCAAGCTGTACGATCCGTTTCTCAAACAATTTTGTCAAATACTGCGGTCACGTAGCTTTTAGGCCCAGTTTGCGTGGTCATCGTGCTTGCCGAACGTCTACCAACTTCCTAATTAGGATGTTACGGCACAGTTCCAGTAACGGAGGAACCTGCAAAGCGGAGTAGGGCAGATTGTAACATCCAACACTTGCTAGACCGCAGAGGAGGAGGGAATACTGCCGACTACTACGGTGCAGGCCTTACAAGAGGTGAATACGGTGATGACTTTCCCTCTGCTAATTGGTCCTAATGGATGGAGAATGCTAACACTCCTTAATCCTCCTGATAATCCCTTACCGTACACATCGCCCTCTCCCTCTCTCTCGCATTGTTTAGCTGTAGCTGTTATCGGAGCTTTTATGCAAGGAATTTTCCAAATACTAACGCCAGTTAAATGATTGGCACTTGGAAACTCGATGTTTAATTGGCTCATTCACCGCAACGTTGCTAACGCCACTTTGGTGCTTCCAGGAGAGATACCCCTCGGTACCTCGGAGCCTCAGGCAAGGATTAGTACCTGAATTTACGTTGCAATTAATTGAATTAAAGCGACGATGCTAGCCGGGCTTCCAAATATAATCATACGGCAGTCTACCGCGCAGATTTTAGCGTCGGTTATTCTCACGTCAAGCCTATAGATGCATTCTTGACGCAGCTGCTTTACCGCATCCAATTTCCCCTCGAAACACTCCACGTGATTCGAGGACACCTTACGATTATCGGAGACTGGGTCCACCGCAAGGATCCCTAATCCTCTTAGCGGGCTCTATCGACTCTATTACCCGAGACAGAAACTAACGTCTCAACTAAGCGCACTCCCAAAACCCCCAACTGCATCTTGGCACTTATCCTTTCAACGTGTAAAGTTCTCCCCGCTATTTTTTGCGTCAACATATCACATCAACGTTTAAAGTTCCGTTTCTTTCCTGTTTTCGCTTCGTCGCTTTTGATAAGCGCGTATAAATGAGAGTGGCTATCTGCATATTTTTCGAATCCTAAGCTGACACCGCAGCAGGGCGTGTGAGAATTAGCTTAATTACGCATGCGGGATTTTAATTGATTCCTGTTTGTGCGGAACCAGCTAATTAATTACACTCGCGCACCATTAAGTTCGTGCAAAGTGAAAAAGATAGTTCTACAGACGCTTGCTTTCTTGTTATACAAGTCAGAAATCATGTCACCGTGGCCTAGATTGGTATGGAGCTTGTCTTGACAGCACGACGAAAAATTTAGTCGAGCATATATTGATGTTGATGTTGGCGATAATAGGGAAAAAATAATAGAGAGAGATTCAATTCGTCACACGACAAATTCAGCTACTCCTATAAACAGAACCTCCCCCCCCCTCCAATGAAAAATAAATAAATAAAAACACGCCACTTTCACGATAAATGTCGGCCAAAGGCCTAATCATCGGTTAATGTAGCACACGATGGATCACACGATCCCAATACACTGACTCCAACGCACTGCTCTGAATAAATGTCGCAAGCGCTGACAAGGCATCATCCCTCTTGTCAGGTGGCCAAGGACCGAGCACTTTTACGAGGTCAAAGTTGCGGTCGTCCACTCGGTCGTGAGCAGATTTCATGGTACCCCTTTGAGATGTATATCTAGAACCGAGCATATGTAATAAGATGCCCTCTTAGAAAAAAGGGTGGAGCAGTTACACCTTTTAGGAGGTAATAGTTGTCGCATATGTTATGCCTAAAAGGTTGCAAAGTTCTACCTGCTACACTCTTAGAAATGAACTTCACCGCACAGCACGCTCCTAGCCTACCATCATCTCCAATGATATCGTTATCTGCCCTGATTTGTTGAAAACGGGAGGCGTACGCCTTTTCTGTGACAATTGAACAGCATAAGTGTCACAAAAAAGGCGTACGCCTCCCGTTTTCAACAAATCAGGGCAGATAACGATATCATTCGAGATGATGGTTGCCTAGGAGCGTGCTGTGCGGTGAAGTTCATTTTTAAGAGTGTACCTACGAATGATAGGGTTACCGCTTCGGATTCGGTGATCGAGGGGGCGTACGCTTTTTTGTAGCAATTTGGATATACGATAATTGCTTTTACCACCCTTTTACACCCTTTATCAGACGCTATGTTGATTTAGGTGGTAACTATAGAAGTTACCACCTTTTCACACCCTTTTTTCTTAGAGTGTGGAGTACAGGCTAATATTCGTTGTCCTTGCGCCAGTAGATTTCAAATCAAATACCACACTGCTCCATTCGCAACGATGTCATTCTATCTTGTAATGAAAACTGCACGAAGGATATACGTCTCTAGCGGTATCTGTTAACGGAATCGTTGTACACGATGCCGCGACTGCCACTTCCAGCTATATGGAGTGAAGTTCGGATAAAAGGGAAAGGGTGCACGGACATGATTGGCAAACTACAACTAGGGTTAGCGTATGTGCAGTTCAACCATCATTAATTTACGTCTCGGATTTTCAGCGCCTCAGCGGGACAACATCTGGTAGAGACAACCCATCACACTGACTACAAGTGGATCCCAGATTGGAATTTGGTTCTTGTTTGATTACAGGTAATGTCATGTTCGTTCGATGGAAACGTCGGCAGCTCTGTATGGGTTAGTCCAGCGCAGAGAGGGAGTGCATGGAGGGAGTGCGCGGGAAGAGAAGAAGACGTGAAAAGGCACGAAATGGGTAGCAAGGGTGCAGCAGCAGAACAGATGCGCCAATGATAAAACGGCGTAGATGCAGGGAAGCTGGTGGACGCTCGTTCTTCAGAGATGCGCCAATGGAAGCTGCCAATGACAAACTGACACAGGATGAAGTCAATTTGTGCAAGTGCCGCCTTCAGTCCGAGGGAGGCTCCTTCACCTGACAGGTCCCTATGCGGAGACTCTCAAGCCCTTTCCGTTAAGGAAACTAATGAGATGTGACATGACGATGACACTATGAATGACGCTGAAGTGAGTGGTCGACAGTGGTCGGATCTACAGTCGGCGAGTCAACATTAGAGGCGGTGAGAACACAAACAAAACGCTAGGAAAAAAATACACAAAAACACACAGCACACAAAGGTTCGCAGGCACATCGTAGGATAGAGAGGAGACCGGTGTCACGGGCAAAGATAAGCAAATACTGCACATCAGTCGCATGCGATAGTGGTTCTTGAGGAAGTAATGTCGAAAAAATGTTTAATGTTGGCAACCACTGCCCAACAACACTTTTACTTGTAGACTGCAGCAATATCTTGAGGGGGCAGAGCTGCACGGGTATGCTTTGTGCTTGACTCGCGGCATCGTACTTTAAAGGAGGAATGAGGTGACATTTAACATCCTGCCTCGTCTTTCAAGCTGTCCACCAGGAGTCACCACGCCAAATATTTTCGTTCTGCGGTGCGTTATAGCTGTGCAATCGAATTTACAAAAAAACAGTCAGAGAAGGCAGCCGCGGACGGCCGACACGATGCTCTCGTGACGTGGTGGAGGCTCCGTGCTTTGTTTCTTTGTGTTTTTCTTCGCAGCTCACGCGTCGCTTATCCATGCTTGAGCTGTGCCGCTGTACGTCATTGGTCACGTGAGGGGACTAGCATTCGTCACGACGTCTTGTCGTTCCGCCATGCGCTGTTTTCACGAATGAGAAAAAGTTTTCAAAGGTGTGCGGAAAAGAGCCCCCGCGCTCGCTCTGTAGGTCACCTACGGTCGTCATTCTTTCGCGGGAACTCATTTCATTCGTTGGGGAACACTCTGCCCCGAAAAACGAAAAAATTGTGGGGGTCACCTAAAAGCTCCTTTAAGGGGACATCCTCCTCAAATACACATTTTTGCCAATTTTCATGTTAGCTGACTGATAATTTCACAGTTTATAGATCTTAATCTCATCTTTTCAAATCTACCATTAGATTCCACCTCGCTTGCTTGGCTTATTTTCTGCAGGTCATTCATTTAAAAACAGAGGTATTTTTGTGCACTTATTTGTCATCACTGCACATATCAGGAAGCATTACAAAATATGTCATTTTGCTGCTCATAATCCTCTAAATGCAAAGAGCTACAAATGTTGTGTGCACAAAGTGTTTTTTTTTAATTGAAAATACATGAAACTCACCAGGATCTATTTTTTGTTGGTACTGAAAGGTTCCTCTAAATTTGAATGACCTTATTCGTCATATATACAACGAAACTGATATAGTTGCATTCTGCACGTACTGGAGCACAACCATGCCAAATTTCGTTGTGATGTGATGACATTAAGCAGCTCTGTTGGCACATTAATATCCTGCTCAATATATTCGCTGCAGTTTTTCATTATTTTCACTTACTCTGCCATATTTCAGTTAAGTATTTTCATGTTATTACTATACGTGCTAGATTGATATCTCTTCAATGCTGCTCCGGCTCACTAGGACATTACCTCGCTGCAGCACCGACGGCGCGATAAACAATTCTGGGCACAACAATGATCGCCGGCCTCTGTGATGGGCACCGAGGTGCTCTGTAAATGGCAGGCAATTCCGACGGATGGCGCTCCAGAGTGTTGTAGTGAGTTATACCCCTGCTTAATGAAATTGTCCTAACGTCATACAAGCTTTCCGTCACAGCACCCCTAGCAGGCTATTAGTCAAGCTTCAAGTTTCGTCCTGTCTATTGTCAAAAGATAATAGTCTTCCAAAGCACTTAAGCTGCATGATAATGAATGATAATAATTAAAGCAAAACGTTCGCTGACTTCTAGAGATCGTGCATAATGAGACAGCAGCGACACGTTTGGGTACCCGCGTTACAATTAGGGCTGCGCGAATATTCGAACGTTTCTAATATCGAAGCGATTAGTTGCGTATTCGATTCGAATTCGGAGTCAACGTCTCTTCCAAACCGAATATATTTGAATACTAGTTCTGAAGCTCGTCATCACCGCTTTTATTCCCACGGGGGATTATGTGGTGGGGGACTTGAAGAAAAAAAAGTTGCCAGAGGCGATTCTCGTAAGCCTAAAAACGCAAGAGGAGAGAGTATAAAGCAGAAGCGAGTGCAGCTTCACACAAAGATATATGCCCCACGCTCAGGCGGGCAACGTTACGACTGTCGCAGTGCGGGGCCTCGCGCGTCCTTGGCCTACTTCACAGGGAAGAGTGCCGACATTTGTCTAAAAGCGCCTCCGAGGAAAACCCAGGGAAAACACTCAGACAGCAGAGCCGGCTTTAAAACAGAACTTCACCGCATAGCACGCTCTTAGCGGGACGGTGTACGCCTTTTTGTGACACTTATGCACAAATTATGCAGTTATGTTAACTGTCACAAAAAGGCGTACGCCCCCGCGCTTTTCCACAAAGCCAAGAGCGATAACGGTATCATTGTGCGCAATGGTTGGCCTGGCCTTCATCGTGCTATGAGGTGAAGTTCTATTTTGAGAGTGTTACGACAATTCGCTTGCTAATCGTACACTGTTAAAACAGAACTTCACCGCATAGCAAGCTCCTAGCCAACCATCATCGCGAATAATATCGTTATCTGCCCTGATTTGTTGAAAATGGGAGGCGTACGCCTTTTTTGTGACACTTATGCTGTTCATAATTGTCACAGAAAAGTCGTACGCCTCCCATTTTCAACAAATCAAGGCAGATAACGATATCATTCGATATGATGGTTGGCTAGGAGCGTGCTATGCGGTGAAGTTCATTTTTAAAAGTGTATATCCCCACTTTGGTTTTAACCCTTTGAGGCCGATGGGTCACATGTGTCCTCAAGTATTCAAACGATTATTAATTACTAAAAACATACCGTGTAAAGGCGACATTGCAGACGACGTCTTTACTTAGTGAAGTACACACGCGGTGACCCGGCAACGTTGCGCCAGTTGGGCAATAACACGCAGCTGCAAAGTTTCGTTTTTCATGGGTGACATCGCTCACACGATAATTTCATTTTTCTAAAAAAAAAAAACGTTATTTTGTGTAAATTTTCATGGACGTACTAAAAATGTGTTAGCGGTAATGTTTACATGAAAATTTTTCTCTCCTGGTTCATGCGTGCAACTATTTCTGTAGAATTCTGCATGTGGGACACCATTGTCCCTATCGGATTATTTGGAAAAATCGACACAGTGAATCGCCTAAAGCCAATGAATGCAGATTTCGCTCATTTCAATCGCGCAGTACGTTTGCACTTGAATAAAAGTTAGTGCAATCAGCTATTTGCGTTCTTGACAGCAGCATAGAAAGGAGATTTCTTGACAAGGAGGAAGAAATTGGGCAGATTCTGTTTGAGGATGACAATGGAGATCAAACAGCACTTCTTGATGGCAAAGAGGAGGAGTTTCTCGAAGAAGATGCAGACAACATGGGAGCTGGAGCTAGCACAGGCACTTTTTTGTGACAATTATGAACAGCATAAGTTTCACAAAAAAGGCGTACGTTTTCAACAAATCAGGGCAGATAACGATATCATTCGAGATGATGGTTGGCTAGGAGCGTGCTATACGGTGAAGTTCATTTTTAAGAGTGTGTCTCTGACTTTTGGCTATACCAGTTCGCGGGATGGTGGCTCGACAATACACTCTAAAAACAGAACTTCACCGCATAGCACGCTGCGCGCAAACCATCGTCACGAATGATAGTGTTATCCGCTGGTGATTGGAAGATAGAGGGGGGCGTACGCCTTTTTGTGGTATTTTTCATATATCCAAATTGCCACAAAAAGGCGTACGCCCCCTTCTTTCTCCGAATCAGAAGCGATAACCCTATCATTCGTGGCAATGGTTGGCGCACAGCGTGCGATGAGGTGAAGTTCTATTTTTAGAGTGTACAGTGTCACTTTAAGCTATTTGCTTCATGCTGTTGATCCCTCGCTTCTTCTGACGCTTTACCCGTCTTGTCGCTGCGCTCGCGTCGCGTCTTTTTTTTTTTTTTTTTTTTTCAGGTATCACATAAACCACACATATTTCTTTCTGCAACTGGAATTACAACTAAGGGCAAAGACTTGCTGGGAAAGGTCGGCAGACTCCAGAAATCGATCGGCGAAGCGTCTTCTCCTTGGACTTGGATTTGTATCTTTAGGGGCAAGTAGAATCAACACGCCGGTGAAAACGAATATACATACCGCTGGGTAAATATTTTCGCAGGCCAAGACTTTGAACGTGCAGAGCTGTTTTTCCTAGTCTCAAACTTACAGATCCGTTCTTTGTGCTTCACTTCCGTGGAGCAGAACCCAGTGGATACATCCGTTAGTGCTGTAATAACGCACGCAAAGACCGTGACACGAACATTACATTTCTCTCTTATGATGCAAAAAATTCCGCGACCTAAGGTCAGGTACCTCCGGACCTGGTGGTGGTGGTGGTGGGTGGTGATAGGGCTTGCCGTTGTCGGCCTCACGTATGTGGGCAACGTCACGACTCACGCCCTGGGGGAATGTGCGTCCTGGGCCGACTTCTAAGGGAACTGTGCCGACATATGTCTGAAAGCGTCTGAGGAAAACCCAGGAAAAACCCCAGACAGCACAGCCGGCACCGGGATTCGGACCTCCGGACCTGTGGCCGTGTGCTCATCGCTGCCTGCATCCAATATGCATTGTTTGTAGCGTGTGCAGCGCGTGCAACATAGATGAAATGGAACATGGTCGCTCATAGTTACGCGGTGGCGATGGGGTGTGTTTTTTTTATAACAATAATAATTATTATTATTATAGAACGTCATCGCCCCCTCCCCGCACCCACTTGAACTCCACGACGCCGAAGCGACATCACGGCGCCTAGAGACGCCTTGAGAGAGCCCGTTTATTTGTTTATTTATATTTTTTACTTTTTGTTCTCACTATGCGCGTTCTTTTAAGTGGTTCTGCTTCGTTCTCTTCTGTTCTGTTAAGTTCTGCACTCGCTCCGCGCCTGCGGTCATGTGTGTCACGCGAGGAGTAGAGGCAGCTCAGCTGGTCCGAGACGTTTACATGCACCTGCGCTATAAAAACAGGTGGTGGTGGAGGTGGTGGCGAAAGGGCGAGCCGTTGTCGGCCTCACAGAGGTGGGCAACGTCACGACTGATGCCCTGGGGGAATGTGCGTCCTGGGCCGACTTCTAAGAAAACTGTTTCGACATATTTCTGAAATCGTCTGAGGAAAACCCAGCAAAAACCCCAGATCACACAGCCGGCACTGGGATTCGAACCCGGGTACCTCCCAGTCTAAAAGCAGAGGAGGAGGGGGTGTCGCGGTAGCTTGCCGTTGTTGGCCGCACTCAAGTGGGCATCGTCACGACTATAGCAAAAAAATAAAAAATAAAGTGGGAGAGGGGAGTCGAGGAAACAGAAATTCACCGCATAGCACGCTGTCCGCCAGTCACTGCCAGGAACGAAAGGCTTGTCGCCACTGGTACGAACAAAGAGAGAGTGGAGCGTACGCCTTTTTGTGGCAATTTGGATATATGATAATTACCACAAAAAGGCGTACACGCCCTCTCTCTTGGAATCAGAAGCGATAACCCTATCATTCCTGGCAATGGTTGATGCACCGCGTGCTATGCGGTGAAGTTCTGTATTTCGAGTGTGGTGCTTTCTACTGCCACCAAAAAAAGAAAAAAAACTTGCGGTCTTTCTGGTGATGCAACTTTGCGTGGTGCGATAGGAGTTCTGGTGATTCGCTGAACAGCTGAGAAATTACGCGGATAATTTAAAATTCTCGAAACCCTTCACTGACTGCAGACGCACACTCAACTCACACTTTCTCAACATTAATAGCGAACCACAAACCATCGCATACTATAAACACGGTGTTCCAAACGGATCGCTCACGAACTGCTGTTGAAACTGAAGATCCGCTCCCACCTACGACACGGAATTGTCTCTAGTTGCTCTCGGCTGCCGCTGCGCATTGGCATCATTTCTCTTCTGCTCCATCTTCTCTTTTTCAGTGAGAAATAGTTTTCATGGTCGCCCCATTACTACCATCTGTGGTAAGTCATTATTCAAATAAAGTTGGTAGCAAAATGCCGGTGTTAACCTGTATTACCGGTGTCGGCGGTATAACCGCTGTTATACTCTACCAGCCACTCCTGAATCCGCAGCTGCGAGGTCTAATATTCTGCGCCGTGAGTCACGCTGGCAGTGCATTCGCAGGCCGGCGCCACGCGTCGACTGTCTGCGCCCTGCTGCGCCGCGCATAGGCTGCTCCAGTGCGGTACCCGTTGCGCTATCTATCGCAGCTGAGCGCTACTAGTGAGTTTTCGTACACATCGCACAGAAAATCCTGGTGGGTAGCACAATAATGCTACTGCCTTAAAAGAATGATAAAGCGCAAATGACAGGTCCTGTCGCGTGCTCCGGAGTACAGTCTGCTACGCGCACCGTCTGGACTTTTCTGCTGCACGACCTGGATACGCAGTACAAGAAAACGGTGAAATGACCCCAAAATGGCATTTTGGTGTCAGCATTCCTCAAAAAAAAAAAAAAAAAAAAGTGGAGACGTGCAGGCGCAGGCATGTGCATGATAAAAAGAATGCGGAAACCCTGCACTCCTTGAACTATAGTTCAAGAGGCGATGACGAAAAAACAAAACACGCCTACTAATACGGGGCCCTTTCGTCCATTCCTTTTCAACACAGTAGCCGCGGTCCCATGAACCCGACAGAAAGGGGTCCAGTTCGACTTATTGCACCTTTTCACATCAACCCACCCTAGAAGATTGTTTGACATGGCCTGATGGGAGTGGATTTGCTGCGATAAACCAACCCGACCCGCTTTTGTCAAGTTCATATAAACGAGGCTTATGTGTTTCGCAAAGTGCCGAAGTAATTTCAGTAGCGTGAATGAACCTGAATCGATTTTAATGTGGTTCGGAAAGCATGAATGGCTCTCCCGAATATTAATGAGGGGGCGACCTGAATATACGCACGCTAGTTACCGGACGGCAATCGGGTCCTCGCTACTAATTGGATATATCTGATTTGCGCTCTTTCAACCATACATGCATGTCTCAGAGATCACGGTTCATTGTAGACGATAAGTGTCCCTTTCAGTACATACACGTACTAATTACTGGTACGAGAAAGTTCGGCTATTTGAGTTCAGCCTTCGCACGAATTCATTCCACACTCTTAGAAATGAACTTCACTGCATAGCACGCTCCTAACCAACCATCATCTCGAATGATATCGTTATCTGCCCTGATTTGTTGAAAACGGGAGGCGTACGCCTTTTTCTGTGACAATTGTGAATAGCATAAGTGTCACAGAAAAGGGGTACGCCTCCCGTTTTCAACAAATCAGGGCAGATAACGATATCATTCGAGATAATGGTTGGCTAGGAGCGGGCTATGCGGTGAAGCTCATTTTTAAGAGTGTACGCCTTCTTGGAAACCCAAATTGCAACAAAAAGCGACACGCCTGCCGTTTTGAACAAACCAACAAAGAGAAGCGGGTACAACGGTTTGTGCCGAGTGCGCTATATGTGGTGAAGCTCTGTATGCGGACTACACCCACTCGCATGTACCTAACAACTCTGAGTCAACATCGCCACCCCCCCCCCCCCCCCAAGGCTGCCCGATCGGAACTCACGCTCTTAAAAATGAACTTCACCACATCGCCCGCGCCTGGCCAACCATCATCCCGAGTGACATCGTTCTTCCCCTGATTTGCTGAAAACGGTAGGCGTACGCCATTTTGGGGGCATTATCTAGTTCGTAATTGCCACAAAAATAGCGTACGCCCCCCGTTTAAATAAAATCAAGGGTGAGAACGTTGTGTCGTTCGGGATGACGGTTGGCTAGGAGCGTGCTATGCGGTGAAGCTCTGTTTGTCTTTCTGCAAGAGGCGGCTCTTGCTCAACGACCCCCTAGCACTTTGCTCTCCCCGACTAACTCACGCACCCTCTCCGCATCTCCACCCGTCATCATCCACCCGTCCTTTTCTTTTTCCTTTTTTTTTTGCTATAGTCGTGACGACGCCCACTTCTGTGTGGCCAACAACAGCGAGCCCATCCTGCTATCCCCCCCCCTCTGTTTTTAGAGTGCAGAGGCCCCGAGGCGCTTTGCACACGCAACGCTCTCTTGACTCAAAGCCCCGTTTAGTAAAGGCTCCGGAGCGAGGGGGACAGAGTGGACGGAGCGCGCGCTCTCCGCAGAGCCGCTCTACTTAACGCGCCCAGTGCCTTTCATGAAGCTACAGTCAAGAGGAGCTACAGTCAACTGTCGCATCGTTGATGCCCTTCTCCTCTGTTCCCACATACGCGTTTGATTCCTTTTTGATTACAACCGCGATGCAACTGTAGCCACAAGCGGTGCATGGACGCGGCCATATGGACACAGAACAGCAGGATGGGATTGCCGAGGTGACGAGCACGTTAGCATGAATCCTGGTCCACTTCAGCGGCAACTGTGCCCGACACGCGTCCGTCAATCCCTCCGTGAAAACCCAGAGAAACATCCCGGATAGCACTGCCAGTGCCGTATAAATAAGACTGGATCCCAGAAGCTCCCAGTCCCAGGCATGGCCACGAAACTACTTCCAATGCTCTGTCTACCTATCCGCGCTGGCAGTTGATTCCTTTTAATAATCATAAATTACAATTTGCAACCGAACATGTGTCGTTCAACGATGCTGTCAAAATAACGAACTCCGAGCGCTGTCCTTTTCATCTTTTAGTAGCGTCTGTGTCGCAATTCCCGCTGCCGCGTTTTTATTTCTCTTGCCTCCTCCCTATACGGATCCTTACTTATTTAAACGCTGTTTGCGTTCCATTATCCACGCGAGTTGTATCGAAAGAAAGGTGGAAAGAGAAAAGCAAAGTGAGACGCCAAATTTTCGGGAGCCCAAAATGCATTACGTGTAAGTGTGAATGTCAGTACAACAGGTCCCGCGCAAAAAAAAAAAAAGAAAGAAAAAAGTAAATAAATAAATAAGTATCGGCTTGCGTTAAGGATTATTTCACCGCTGCCATTAACGGATCGCTAAAGCTTTCCCCGTTCTAGTGGTGTCGTATTGCTTGTTTCTCTATAAGTGTCCTTTTACTTTTTCTTTTCTTGAATCAGAGCTCTGTACTATATAACCATGCTTCAGCTCTCACTGGTACCATTCGTAAAAGTTTATTTCTAATTCTAAATGTTTGTCCCTCTCTAAAGCTGCGCGCGAAAGCCCTGTCGCAACATTGTTTCCGTTACTTCGTCCTGGACGAAAGCGCCTTTCGCTTCAACCACCGAAGTCATATAGCACTCTCCACAGTCTCAAGGGCGCGAAGCGTAATCCGGGGTAGGCCGGCATTTCTCAGCAGCGACTTAATGCACCCGCGTAAAGCGTTAGTGCTACACCAATAAATAAATAAAAAGAAGAAAGAAAGATACGTAAGTAAGAAGGCTTGTTAAGAACGCAGGGCGTCTTATCACTGTTGCAAACCTTGGAGCTCTTAGCACGGCTACTAACGAAATGGGTGCAAATAGAGCGATACAAAGAACTACTCGCTAGGCAACGAGGCTATAGGTTCAAGGATACAGAGCAGTTCAATGGACAGCTAACACCACATGGCGACACACGCAGAGAGCCCGACATAGCCGATTTCTTTCTGTCCTTTTTTTTTTTTTTTTCGTGAACTAAAGTTGGGACGAAAACTGGAAGGAGGGATATGTGATAAAATGATTAAACGTTGATACTGCTGTGTTTATTATGATACAAGCTTTTATGCAGTGGACGGCATTTACTGAGGTACAAAAATAATGAGGAGGTGACATCTATGTACAGGGTGTTTGCGCTAACGTGTGCTGAAATTTTATTTAAAGCGAGCGATAAAAGAGAAACGAGCGCTACTTTTCAGTTACTTGACTAAGAAACATGTGCTACTAGTGAAGCAGTACGTGTTTCTCACTCAAGTATCCGAAAAGTGCTACTTGCTTTTCTTTTATCGCTCGCTTTAAATATAATTTCTGGACACGTTAGAGCAAACACCCTGTATAACGTACGGTGTGGACACGTGATCCAGAAGAGGGGAGAAGGAAGAGACACACACACACCACACATACAAAACGAAAAAGTAAGCACATGATAGGGAATTGATGTTCTGAGGCTGGAACAAACAGAAAGGACAAATACATACAAACCTTCAAGTGCCTAAGAAATTAATGATGAAAGAAGGTAGTCACTGAAAAGGTTAGTCAGCTGTATACTCTTAAAAATGAGGGGGGGGGGGGGGGGGGTGTCGAGGTAGCTTGCCGTTGTTGGCCGCACTCAAGTGGGCATCGTCACGACTATAGCCAAAAAAAAAAGGAACCGAAGGTGGGAGAAATGAACTTCACCGCAGAGCACGCTCTTAGCCAACCATTATCTCGAATGATATCGTTATCTGCCCTGATTTGTTGAAAACGGGAGGCGTACGCCTTTTTTGTGACACTTATGCTGTTCATAACTGTCACAAAAAAGGCGTACGCCTACCGTTTTCAACAAATCAGGGCAGATAACGATATCATTCGAGATAATGGTTGGCTAAGAGCGTGCTCTGCGGTGAAGTTCATTTTTAAGAGTGTAGGTCTCGAACCCACATCTTCTGGATTACCGGTCCTTTGTTGCAAAACAAACGGGAGGCGTACGCCTATTTTGTGGCAATTATGCTGTTCGTCATTGTCACAAAAAAAGGCGTACGCCTCCTGCTTTCAACAAATCAGGGGAAGGAACAATGTCGTTCGAAATTATGGTTGGGCTACCGGTGAAGTTACGGCCGTTCCGCTAACGACCTTAAGTTTGCCGTCTGACGAGGGCATAAGATAACAAGCACCGTGTACCAGCTTCGTATCCCATAAGCAGGGCCGTCGAGAGCAATTACGGGCCCCGGGGCTCCGTCCTCGGCTGCCCCCACCTCTCTCCGGCCCTGCCCATAAGGCATTACTTCTGTGACCTGCGCGGCAGATGAAATTTTAACAAAGAGTGTTACACCTTGTGCACCCTGCAGGGGGTGCACAAGGAACAGCGGGGATTCTCAGAATTGCTGTGAAGGGTTTACATGTGTATCTCTGCCGGTGTGGAACAGATTTCAGGGGAGGACAACTGGAACTCCTGAAACATTCCATTCCCTTCCGAGAACTGCACATTGGCCCTCCTCACCGTTCCCGCAACAGCAACGTGCCAAGATGTTGCGAATCAATGTAGTGCAGGATATAGCAATACAACAACAATTACATTTTGACGATGAAGTGGGGGGGGGGGGGGTTCACTCTAGGAGTGGAACGCTACGCCATATAACTAAAGGGTCTAATAATGAGTGATGACAATGATGAGAGATGACGATGATAATCGGAGTGGCGATGGCGATCCTGATTGTGATGGTGGGAATGTCCGAGGGTGTTGTCGAGGTCACAATAAGTCCTTTAGACCAGTCGCTTCAAAAAGACCACTACATGACGTAAGGCCGCGTTGAAGTGGGCCGCGGTGTCCCAAGGGCCGAGGACGCACGACAAGTTGAAGGGGCGGCTGCCAAGGGTGGCAAGCTGTGATTGCAGTGTACGCCTCTGGTTTATATAAGTCCAACAGCGGAGGAGTATGTGCTCTACGTTGGCAAGTAACACCACACTCGTTGCAAATTGGGCTAGCTTCGCAGCCTATAGCTATAGTACCGATAAAACGGAGTGAAGGCCTCGTTCAGACGTAGCCTGTGGATAAGCGAGTTCATGGGACGAGGAAGCTTTGCAGGCAGACGGTATGAAGCGTTGGGTCTACGCTTCGCAAAGGGGACCTGGTTGGAATTTCGCGTTGACCAGGGTAGACCAGGAATCAGACAAATGCCTGCAGAGGGATCTTCTGTCTCCTCTCGAAAGTGTAATGGGTGTAGAATGCCGTTGTTGATATGCAGCGGTAGCGACAGCGTCGGCCTCGCGGTTCCCAGTTATTCCGCGATGCCCTGGAGGCTGGAACCCACTGAAAGACAGCGAAGTGAAAGCGCTCTTGTAGAGGCTTCAGGGCGCACTGGATATCTATCACCACTGAGGATAGGGAACCGCGGATGCCCATGTTTTTAGTGCACAGGAGAGCTGCGATGGAGTCGGTATCAATTACCCATTGCCGCGGTTCACATCCTGCCGCATATGTGAAGAATAACAAGATAGCATAAAGCTCAGCGGATGTCGATGAGGTGCGGTGAGACAGACGACATGCACGTGTAACGGACTCTGACGGAATGGCAAAGGCTGAACATGAAGTGTCCCTGGTCGACGAGCCATCCGTGTATACAGCGGTACTGTTGTATTGAGCCTCGATGAAGTCAAGGGTAACTTTCCTAAGGATAACATAAGGATAGCTCTTTTTGTGGTTCGTGAGGCCGGGTATAAAGACAGTGACCAGCGGCGATGGCAACGTCCATTGAGGCACTTTTGGTGTCGTCGGGTCTACTATAAATTTGGGAATATAAGGGCTGAATTATGCTATAGAAGCATAAACCGTCGCGTTCCGTCTAGCGTGAAGCTTGCGAATCAGGGGGTGACGTTTATGATGGGCACGTAGACACAAATAGTGACGTGGAGTTTCCCGAGTATACGGAGAACCTCAATGGGGACGCCCCTGGCCTCAGCAAACTTCTAGGCGGGTTTCAGCGCCTCACGGGAGACATACCCGAAGGCTTCGCGCGAGAGAGGCTCCAATCCTTTATACAGCACCGCTTGCGCACAAGCTAAACTACGAAAAGTCGACAAACTACACTCTTAAAACGGCCACTTCTAGTAGAGGTAACAAATGTGTATGCATTTTTACTTTTAAAAGTAAAAGGCACACTCTACAACGGCCACTTGTCACGTTACCTCTGAAAACGGATAATTTCTGCTGTAGATGTTACATAATGGGTAACGAGCTTAGTCGAAACTCTCTGGTGGCCAGAGGTTACAGGCAGCGTCATGATCACCCGCAGGAGTTACACGATCATAATGCTCTCGATGTAATCCGTAAACAAACTGTTACTCGTAAATAGGCATAAACAGGTAATACTTATGAGGATTTTATGCGCACTGTGCCAACGGAACACTTTCGGGCTTGTGCCGCGAAACGAAGTAGTCACATCCTATTTCATAAATTTCTGTGCACAAACATTACCGCGTACAGTGCAGAGAAAGAGCAGATTTGACAATTAATTTCAGTGCATTTTCGGCGTACTCTCGGTCTTGACAGCCACAGTCTTGTGCAATGCTGTGTCAGTTCTCGATTAGCTTGTGAGACGTTATCTTATACCTTTACTTTTAGACGTAAAAGCACAGATATACGTTTTACCTCTTTTTGAAGTGACCATTTTAAGAGTGTAGATATGAGGCTGACGAGGCGATCTCGCTCCTGGTAACGTCCCCTCGCAGGTTTCCAAGTGGTTTGATACCTGATATCTAAAAAAAGACGCGTGTGCGCAATATGCTGCTCATGCGGGGGTCAAAGACTCCAATGTGAAAACATGATCTGAGCACCGTGCGTTCGTACGTGCCCCGAAATAGTCCATACGGCAAACGAAACCGTGCACGCTCCCGAAACCTAATTAAGTTTATTCCCTCAATTTGATTACTGCTTCTCTATCGGGTTGTAAAAAGAGGACGTATTACTTCGTCTTTTGGAGACTTGGTGCGTAATTCAACATCTTGTAACAGAGATGTGTGGGTGGTGGTTTTGTGTATGGACGGGGAGAACATGGTCTGGTTTCGCAACGAAATCTCGACCCAGAATTCGAAGGCCGATCGAAGCGCGGAGAGTTCAAGTGCGGTAACAACTGCTGACAGAGGCCCGGTTTCACCAACGCCGATTAACACTTGAACCGAGATCAACGGTCCCTTAACTTCAATTGAACGCTTAACTGTGCTTCACAAAAGGGAGTTATTGTTACTGAAACATTCATCACTTCACCAACTAACGTTTGCAAAAAAGAATTGAGCGTTAACTTCAAGTTTTAGCAACGCTTGATCTCGGTTCAAAGTTAACCAGCGTTGGTGAAACCGAGCCAGGGTCTTCTATATGTGTACGGCGTGCGAACGCAACTTGTCGAGTGTATGCAAATCCTTTACTATCATGCTTCATGAATATCAAAGACACATTCCCCGTGCAAAACAAGCCCAGAGACATAGAAGCAGTGAGCGGGACTCTAGAACTGCAGATTACTGAAACGCTTCCGACAGAATGTAGTACTTTTCGCACAGTGTCATACGTGCTTACCTCTCTGAAATGAGCATCGTCCTGCAACACTAAAGAACGTTTTGTTGGTGTTCACTCGGGACACCGAGTATGTATTTTTGCACCAGCGATGTACAGATGAGACAGTGTCCTGCCACAGTATTACAGTGGGTTCAAGTTTCGCGGTGAAGTATTGGTTCCTTATTCCTTCTCACTAAAAGACTTTGGGGGAAAAGGTGGGAAATTTTTACCACATGAAATTTCTGACAGTTTATTTGTAGGTAATCCGTAGGCGTTGGCGCCGTGAAAGAGCCTGCACCACTAGTTTCAACCAACTCGACATTTTTAATTATCAGTATCATCCAACCATTATCTCCTTTTTTTCCTTCTATCCATCATCATCATCATCATCAATTATCACCCAACTTGCACTAAAATGTTGGAGCAATCTTAAAGCATATTGCTAAGATATTTTGATTGATTCTGACTTTGCGCGTCCGACGAGTAAGCAAAGGGATAGAGCCACCACAATCCTTGAGTATTACCAACAACAACGACATTAGTAACCAACGAACACACCATAATCAACAACCGGGCAGAATAAAAAAAAAACATGTCAGGTTGACGAGACAGGCAGAAGAGAAAATGATGCTCAGGATGACTTCCTACAACACAGGCTGACAGCGTGAGCTTCTACTTGCCCTAAACCTAGAAGAACTTTCTATTGACTCTCGTGACATGTTGCTTCGCGTTTTTCTTGGTAACGTCATCAAACTGAATTCACTGCATGTTTTCAATTATGGGTAGGCGACATCGGTACGGGTTTTCGAATAAGAGAGGCATATACCGGCGAGTACCTCGGAGGCGGTACTATCCGCGTGCGGTGCGGTTTTATTCGCATTTTATCCGAGCAGATTTCAAAGCGTTATGTTTCTATCCGCAAACGAGAATGTCGCACGGTTATCCGCACGGATCCGCCGACGCAATTTCGCATGCCGATGGTCATATCTCTTCAAAAGCACGATAGTTTTGGACTATTTAGTTTAGTTCCTGTCTACCACTAGACCAGGAATGTCCGGTCCTCCTATATGTGGTTACGTGACCTGTAACTTTGTAACCACCTCCTTGCCAATGGTGTAGCGTGTACATGTAAACGCGGTAGACACTATGGAGTCTGCAAAGGCGTGTCCGTTAACTAAAGGTGTCCGTTAGTACCCCGCGCCTCCCTACAACTACTCTTATTGTCCCGAGAGCTATCTGAAAATTCTCCTGTGAAGAAGTCCTTTCTTCGTTTGAGACGGGAGTGCAGATAGGGTAGTAGTGTTCTTTCAAGCGTCCATCACCATTACCTCTCAAGTGCACCTCACATACTCCCACGAGTTCGATGCTTGCAGGACATAAATCACGACACTCTTTACCGATAAGCATTGATCCAAAGAACACTGCTGACCTCTTCCTCCGCAGTGAATGAAGCGTGCAGTCGTAGATAGTTTTCCGCTTATTTGGTCTCACCGAACAATTCGAAGGGCACATATACGCCGTCCTTGTGTCACCCTATTACCCTTGAACACTTTGCTTTTCAAGTTGGGAACGAGAAGGAGAAACGTACAAAACCAATGAAAAGCGATAAATAGTAACTTTTCTTCTAGCACCGCCATCATCATCATCATCAGTCGCTTCTTCACAGTCTCCACGTAAGGCGGCAGAGAGTAACAAATGTTGTTATATGTAGGATTATAGTTTCACTTGTGAGCGTACTGGGGTAGCCAGTTCGACTTCGCCGTTACTCACATCCCCATTTTTTTCTTTATCACATCACCATCGCCATCGCCATCAGTTTCACTAGAAAATAACTGGGGAAAATATGCGTGCATTTGCCGAATACCGCAGACATCTTGAACGCTATCCCATTACGCAATTTCTCTCACTTTTTCTCATATCAGTCTCATTTCTAACCCCCATTCCCTCGGTGTTTTTCAATATCAATGCTTCCCGTGTGCTAGCTTGGCTCAATAACTTGCACTTGTAGAACTTTGACGTAATTATCTGCTTTCACTTCATGTTGACGTAGTTCTCGGTCTCTCTCTCCCTTGCTTTTTTCTTTTTTTGTGTGTGTGTTCTCTCTACCTTACAATAAGGGCTTCAACGTCTCAAGCAAACCAAAGAAACGAAGGCGTTCAGTCGTACGTGTAAAATGTCACGAATAAACAATTTTAGTGTTGTGGCCATCGCTGATCACGTCCTTACAGAATGTGATCTCCACGAGACGGAGAGACGAGTGCTTCGTGCTCCGTTGAATAGTGCAGCGGGAAGCCATCCATTCACCCCGGCTGCAATTATAGGTCCTTGTCAGAAGCCTGTGGACGTCTTCAAATGTTGATGGAGCTCCTGACGATCATTGCTTTGCTCCAGAGGCTTCACTGTTATGCTCTGTTTTTCCGATGACATTCGAAGCTCCTTTCGGTGCTTTCATCCCCTTTTTGCTCTATATCGCACAGCCACCCAAGGACATCCCAGTTGTTCGGCGAACGACTAGTACTTAACTCACTTCAATTCATCTCTTCTCCCTCCCCCCCTTTTTTTTTCTCTCTACGGGACCTGGAGTAGCTTGTCCCGCGGCGAGCGAGCTCACATCTCCATATTTTTTCTCCTACCCCCATCATCATCATCATCATCATCACATCAATCCTTCACGGATCACATCATAATGTCATGCGATCGCTACAGCGAATCCCGCGGAACGCCCAAGTTAGCTCGGGTGGTCGAGTTTCGCGCGGCGTGGTTAAATATTTCTGCGACATAGAACCGGACAAACGGTTTTCGTGCACGGTATCAGCTCAAATACTCGCCGCAACCCACCTCTTTGCCTGGCTAACTTTACCTCTCCTTTATTTTAATAAACATATCCCCCCCCCTCCCCCAGTGGATCGTATACATATAGCACACCCATGGACCCATGCACCCATACTGGTCTTCTAAAACTTGTTTTATCTTCTACACTCATTATGCTGCCATCACGTTATCGTCCTCACTATATATAGCCCCCAGCAACGCTTGGTCATCTGCGATATGAACTTCATTCTGGCGGTACAAGTGCACTAGAGTAGCCAGTTCCATTTGTGGAGCCACAATCTGCATATATTCCTATTCCTATCCCTAACTCCCTAATTATGCATATTACTTTTCCTTCAAATCCATCCATCTACTTCATCCTCAGATTACCCATCTTATGTTTGATATGTACTGAGGAGGGTACCGCCCCACAGCGGTGAAACACCCCTTCTCATCATCATCATTTATTTGTTCTTGTTCATGTTTCCCGCTTTCCTGAATAGAATATTTATTTCACCCGTCTACGAAATGTCCCGCTTTCCTTGTCGCTAGAAGGAGAAGTTCCATCTCCTCCAGGAGTGCAAAAGGCTTCATCAAATAAACTAGAGTACCCCGTGAATGTGTAGCATCATTCAATATTACAAGATACAAAAGAGATCCACTGTCCCATGTTGGAATCTTTTCCACGTCAAGCCCCATCTTCCCCAAGGGCGAGCCGCCTTACGAATACGCCGGAGCACATCATAGCTCTACAATCCATCTCTGTCAGCCCAGCTGCCAAAAAACGCGCTTTTGGTTGAGCCCCGATACAGGACTGCCCGTGTCTTTAGCAGCTCAGTTTGAATGATCCAAATGATCTAAAAAAACTATGTACCCTTCCTTTCACGACATCCTGCAAGGTCACCAAAGTTCTCCTTTGCAGCACATGTCATTAGAGAGTAATCTCACTCTCGTTCTTGCCTTAAGGAAGAAAATAATGAAGGAGAGGGTCGTGAACCCGTTCTTTTTCTCTGAGTTCATCATTATTTTGCTTTGAATGAACAATCGGGAGCTATAGGGCTTGGTTGTTTCTGATATACGGCAGCAGCTGTCGGATCTTACTATAATGGCATGCCGTTAGAACGATCGCCCAGCTGCGGTCGTATCTCAGAAGCAATGCTTTCTCGGTTTCTTTCCCGTTACTTTCCTTTTTTTTTTTTTTTTTACTGATACGCACCTGATATTTAATACTTTTGAAATCGAATTCATCTTTTCGATTTTTCGTAGGTTTTCATTTGGCACTGCGTTGCATACACGGGGGTTATCGTTTATCTAAAGAAATTTAAAAAATAAGAGAGAGAGAGAGAGAGAGAGAGAGAGAGAGAGAGAGAGGGCGGTCTGCCTGCCGAGACGGGCGGCAAGTTGCCGCAAAGAGAGAGAGAGAAAAAAAAAGGCAAGAAAAAAAAACGGGACACAGCAAGTAGACACACGACACATGGCGATGATACGTTCAGTGCAAAGTTCGGTGGCTGTGCCATCTGCTGGTCACCTTCGGCTCACACCATACAGTTCACCATAATAACTTTCAGTTGGTCACAGGTTCGTTGTTTTACAGTTGTTGGTTGTTGGAAACTCAGTTCACAGCGGTGTCTATTTCTTCTCTGCTGTCAGAGAATACTTAGGAGGTTACTCTCCTTCATGAAATCTAGGACTATGATTTGTTTTGCCCGCCGCGTTGACATTGGTCCAGTAGGGTAAATGAGTGACTCCAGAAGGGGGGGGGGGGGGGGGGGGGCTGGGTGACCTAGGTTCCTCATTCTTTCCATTAGGCATTTCCTTTGCTGTTCGTACGTTCTGCAGTGAAGCAATATATGTTCTATATTTTCTTCGACATCACAGGTGTTGCACAGCGCATCTCTACTTCGTCCTGTGATGCTGAGGACGGCCTTAGTCTTGGCGCTTCGAGTTTGCAATCTCATTAGGAGCGAAGTTTCTTCCCTTGTGAAACCCCTTGTGACGCAGAGGGGGGGGGGGGGGGAGCTGTTTGCATCGCTGTCCTGGCATCGGGGGGAAAGCGCCATACATGTTCATTTATAGCAGTCTGTGCTTGAGCATTACTTGGAATAGCGGGGAGTGTTGGAGAAAGCCTTCCAGCCTCCTTGGCTAGTGTGTCCGCTCTTTCATTTCCAGGTAGGCCCTTGTGCGATGGCACCCATTGCAAGGCGATTATATTTCCCCTGATCTCTAGTTCTTTTATGATATCGAGAATTTGCAATGCAACAGGGTGGTCTTCGTAGTTATTGTATATTGTTTAAAGGGAGGCTTTTGAGTGTGATAGAATTACCGCGGGGCCAGGTTGTCGATTCATTTCTTTTGTTTTGAATAGTGCAGCCAGGATAGCGGTCATTTCATCATCTCTAGTCGACGTCGGCCCATGAATGGCTTCTGCCCAATCTATGTTCAGAGCTGGAATGCAGAATGCTGCTGCACTGGTTCCAGCATTTCTGTCAATTGATGCGTCCGTGAATATTTGTAGTGAAGCATAGTGGTGTAGTCTCGTGTATACACGGGAGCAATATTATAAATTCCTAGTCACGTAATGGTTTCGAAATGAAACTGGGGCTCAAATATCAAGGCAAAGGAAGCGTCAAGAGAAATGTGTACACCTGAATACGGACGTTAATACTGGGCAACACTGCTGACATATGTATACTTAGAAGTATCAGTCGACAGCGATTTATTTTTGGGAAATCTGAAGAAAATAATGCACATAAAACCTGTAAAACAATTTCGGAACTTTAACTTGGCAACGCAGGCGACACGTACAGATGATGGGCAAGGGTGTTTTTTTTTTTTTTTTTTCTGCGAACTATTTTTTTATGTATTTAACTCTCTGTGCTGTTGGTAGTTTCATATCTATGGAGTTGTCAACGTTGCAGAATACTGTGCAACACTTTATTGGATGCTTCTAGGTTTCTCTTTTTGTTTATCAAAACTCCAAACGTTTTGTTTACCTCGCTTCTTCAGAAGGCGGAGGAGTAAATGAGGAGGAGGAGGAGGAGGAAAAGATGGACAACTTACAAATATTTGCACTTTACTCATTTTTCTGTATACTCATACATATTCAGTGTATATTCATGTATCAGGGATAAAAGTGCTTTAAAAGGGCTTTAAAAGTGCTAATCATCTGCCGTATTTTTGTAAAAAGTTTTCAATAATCACAGACCGACAGAGTGGGAGACAGAAAAAAAAAATACAGGACGGTTACGATTGTGTAACGCAAATTTCAGCGGTAACTGTTGCGTGTGCATGTTGACACGTTTATATATATATATATATATATGACACTGATATATGCACAACTACTTCAGATTTACGAGCACTGCCTCGTGATCTGCGAAGTGAGTGGTGATGTGTAGAGCTGGGGTTAGCGGGGACAAAAATATTACTAAAATCGGGACAAAAGCGGGGCAGGAAACGCCGAAAAATCGAGACACTTTCCTGGACAACGTACCCATCTCTGAGTATGTCAAAACCCTCTTATTATAGCTTTAGATTATTCGAACTTGTTTTGCATCACCGAAACCGACGGTCAACAGAGGAAAGAGGAAGACAGAAGGAGACACAGCAGAAGAAGACAGAAGAAGCGAAGGGTCTTGTGATACAACCACGGCAATTTCCCCATACCTTCCCGTCAACAGCTACCGCTTGTAAAACAGCAAACTGTCATTCTCTACTGTCCCCGCGCACTTCTCCCTAGCTGTTTGCCATGTAACCTTGACGTCATACGAGAAATATCCGTTTCAGAACACGGTGCCCCGTGATTTCTCTCGAGTGAAATTTCCTAGACTTTGCAGAGCGCCTCAAGAAGAAATAGAGTAACGCCGTTTGTGTTTTCAGCGGCGGAGGAACCTGCCAACGCGGTGTCAACGCGGTCATTTGCTCTCGTCTCAAGTTCTGGAGAAATGGTCTTACGTTTTGTGTGTTTGGGAGTTGAGAAGAACTTCAAGTTCGTGTGAGTTTTATAACACGAAGCTCAGGAAAGGAAAAAGAAAAAAACACGCACAGAGCGCAAAAAGTTGTCTGTTATGCGTCAGGATCTTCAAAGTTAACGCGTTCAATAAACTTTCCTAGTACACACTAGGCAGAACATGACGTGATGCTTCCGTTACTCACTCATCTTCGTTTCCGTTTCGGTAAGTGTCGACAGATGGATTTATGGCAACTCCCCCCCCCCCCCCCCACACACACATACACTACACTTATATAAAAATTATCTTTTGATTAAATATTATTATTCGTTGCTGTGCCTTAATTATTTGTCAATCTACCGCGAAAGTAGGACTAAAAAGTGAGTAACAGGCAGTTGGTTATTAAACAGCACTTCACCATGTAACACGCTGCTAGAGAGCCGCTATTCCGAATGATATCATTCTGTGATATCATATCATTGTTGAAAATGGCAGAAGGCGATTATCTTGGACACATTATGCATGCGTACATATTGGGACTCTCATCACGGTCTATGGCTCTCTTCGGTACTACTCTTGGACACCGATTGCACGTAGCAGACAGTTCTCCGCAGCCGCGACACGTGCATGTACTTTTGGCACTCCTGACTGCCATGTACAATCGCGCACTTGTAGAACATAGAAAGTCATATTTGTCGTACTACACACCGTATACGTCATTCCGGTGTACATGATATGTCTTATATGGCGTGCACGTTTGCGGTGTAAGTTTAACACCATACAGAACGGATGTCTTCTACATGGTGCATGCTACAAAAAGCTTGCAGAGCATATTCTACAGAACATGTCATTTCATGGGGTGTACGCTATTTAAAACACTTTTTCGGATGAATAAAAAAGGGTTGCGTGTTTACCTATAAAAACACCACTTGTACAGCTCCGGTCAACCTTAATAATAACACTGGAAAAAATGTGGTCTCATTCCCGAGCGCGATTAAAGCAACCCTTGGGGCCCATGAAGAAATCTGAATTGAACCAAATTATTCTGCTAGTTTAACGCAAGGATTTTGTTCACTTAAGATTCCCCCACAGTGCCCCAAGAGTGGCAGTTATCGCGTTGGGAAATGAGGCCGAATTTTTTTTCAGTGTTATTATTAAGGTTGACCGGAGCTGTACATGCTGAAATGTGCAAAAGTAACGGTGCAACGTTGCAAAAGTAACGTTCTCTTACTGGATTTGATGAAAACGGGGGGGGGGGGGGCGTACGCCATTTGTGTGGCAATTATGAACTGCATAATGCCACAAAAATGGCGTACACCCCCGTTTTCATGAAATCAAGGGAGAGAACGTTGTCATTCGGGATGATGGTTGGCTATAAGAGCGTGCTGTGCGGTGGAGTTCTGTTTTAACGGAAACACCACCACCACAGTCTGTTTTAACAGTGTGTTCTGTCTCCTGACTTTGTTTTCGTTTATGATGATGCGAACAAGAAAGAAAAAAAAAGTGGACGTAAGCCTTAGGGACAGGGTCAGACTCGATACCCAAGCACACTTGCAGAACACTGTTAAGAGAAAGGTAATGCGTGCAGTAATTTGCTAAGGAATGCCCGTTCTATAAGGAACACCTTTTCATTTAAACCAAATGTTCAACCTCCGAGCAAACTTCTACGATTTGAGCTCTCCGTAGAATGCTTTGCGATCGATGGCGTCATTAAAAAGAGCACGCAATGAATTTCCTATCGGCGTAGAACCGGATCGCTCTGGGGAGGGGTTCATTAACGCTGCATACCGCCAGAGCTTCTCAATTATAGTTTAATTTGACTCCTGAGACGTCCGAGATGTGCCCGAAACCTGCAAACGGCTTGAAACCACGCTCCCTGCGTTCTTCTATTCTTTTTTTATTGAGCAACCCGAAGCACGGAAACCTGGGCCCATTTGCACAAGAAAATGTCCTAACATAATGGAAATCCCTTAGCCACAGCGATGGTGGTGGTGGTGCTGGTGAAAGGGTCGGCCTCACAGAGCTGGCAACGTCAAGACTGACGCCCTTGGGGAATGTGCGTCCTGGACCGACTTCTAAGGGAACTGTGCCGAGATATGACTGAAAGCGTCTGAGGAAAGCCCAGAAAAAAAACTTGAGGGAGGGAGGGAGTGATGTGGCGGACGGTGGACGACGAAGAGAATGGACACGCGCCTGGAGCACACGCTCCTCAGTTCCGCCGGCGCGGCCATGGAGCTAGACCACCGTCATCGCCTCTCCGTGGCATACCATCAGGAGGTGGTGAGGAACACCACCTCCTCTAGATGCTTAGACCTGTGTCACTGAGGAACCTCAAAACTTCTTTGGTCACAGACCGCTGTGTGGGATGTCGTGCTGGGCCAAACAGAGTAGCCAAAGAAACGTCTGTGTACCGGAATTCGAGTAGGCGTCGTCTGAGCGTGGTTCGAGGACTGTCCAATCTGCGGCAGTCGAGGAGAAGATATTAAATATCAGCTTCAACAAGTTTAGGGTCGCAGCTTGCAAAAATTCCGCCAAAGGAAGTCCCGTACAGTTAGGCTCCTCGTACAGTTTTTATGCAAGCGGGCCCTGGGCACGATGTGAAGGAACTGCTCTGAGGTTGGGACACACAAACCGACTAACACCACACAAGTATCTTGTAAAAAAATTGCTTGTAAGTGCGATTGGCCGAAAAGAGTCGATATTGTGAGGGGGACTGGCCAGGTTTAAGGATAGGCACGATCATCACGGACTTCCAGTGCGGCGGGATGGAGCTGGCCTGCCAAGTTTCGTTGAAGAGGCCCAGAAGGAGCTGGTGGCCACAGAGCGGGAGATACCGCACTGCTTTGTAGGTGACTCCGTCAGGACCCGGCGACGTGTGCACAGGCGAGAGCCTTATAGCAGATTCGAGCTCGGTAAGCGAAAATGGGACATCCAATGACGGATCTGCGGAGGACTCAAGGGCTACAGGGATGTCAAGGGAAGACGCGAGAGGAGCGGCAGGTGTCGATGTCAGGCGGGCACAGTACTGCTCTGCAACCTCGACTTCGGAGCACCCAGTGGCAAGCGATAGTGAGCGGGAAGGATGCCTTTGGAGAACGGGAGTGGCGAGCCCTTTGAGCGCCGACCAAATTCGAGACATGGGTGTTCTTGGAGATAGTGATGTCGCGAAGCTTCTCCAGCGGTCGAGTGTCAGCTTGCACAGATGCCTATGAATCGCCTTCAGTAGTCGCCTCGCTTCACTTTTGTCGACTGGGAGATGTTTGCGGCGGGCGCGTCGCTCGGCGCGGCGGCAGATAGCGCGCAGCTTCTCATACTCCGCGTCGACGGACGTGAACTTGGCGGGTAAGCGGTGCACCTGGGTCGTAGCGCGTGCCGCATTAGCAACCACGTCGCAGAAGTCAGGGGCATTTTGGGGGCTCCAGTCTAAAAGAGAAGATTCGAGCATGCATCTGTAGGACTGCCAATCCGTTCTTTTAGCGGTGTGGGAGTGGGCTCGTACTCGCGCACCTTGCATGCTGATTAGGACAGGAAGATGATCACTTCCAAGGGTATCAGCGCCCACCTGCCATCTGAAGCGACGTACAATAGGAGCTGACGCAACTGAGAGGTCCAAGCAGGAGGAATGGTACGTTGTCTTCAGGAACGTAGGGGAGCCATCATTGAGGATTAAAAGGTTTCGCTCCTCGAACAGGGCTGCCAGTCGCTCCCCTCGCGTGTCCGAGCGCGCGCTGCCCCAGATGACGTTGTGGGCGTTGAAGTCACCACAAAGAAGATATGGAGGCGGGACGTTGTCCAGTACTGCGGCCATGTCGCCAGTATCGTAAGCGACCTCCGGAGGATGGTAAAGTGATACTACAGTAAGGACGAGGTCGGCTATGCGCACGATGCAACATACGTATTCGCCCTGTCCGACCGTAATAATATCCTTCTTGATGGCTGGAATGTCGGAACGAACAAACAACGCGGAGCGGCATCGCCCGCCACGGGGACTGGAGGTGAATGTCACGTAGTTCGATAAAGGAAACTCTACCGGAATTCCGCATTCCGATACACATAAGAGGAAACTTGTGTCGCCAGGTGAACTGACGGAAGTCGGACACTTTGGACAGGAGGCTTCTCGCATTCCATTGGAAGACCGTTGTCTCTTGGAAGTGCGTTGTCATTCCGATGTTATGTTCTGACCGGTGAGGCCGAGGCTGGATGGAGCTCAGTTCCTGCTCTGATCCGCCAAGAGAATGGGGGCGATGAGGTTTTCAAGGCCTAGGATCGATTGAACATCTGGGAGAACGGTGCAGTTAGGGCACGCAGTAACTATGGCCTTAAGTGCCGCGAACAGCAGTTTTAATATGACCGATGCGACGTCATCCCCGCGTGTTCGGTCTAGCGCGGCACGGGATGAGGGGGACGGGGATTGGGTGTTGCTTGGCATGGCAGGTGCAGGATGCTTAACCGCTGTGCGCTTTGAAGCGGCCCCTCGAGGATCGCGCGGCAGGAGCGGAGGGTAGTCGCTGTCCGCCCACGATGGATGCTTCTCGGAGGCAGGGCTGTTGGTAAGCGGATGGCGTGAACCCCGTTATACTTGGCGGGGTAGGCGCACGCTTCTTTTTTGGCTTCCTCTTGCGTTCAGCCTTCCTGACTACTACCAGGGCTTCTTTGTAGCTGCTCGTAGAGCGGGAGCGCACCCGGGCTACGCGTCTTTGTTCCCTGCTGTACCCGTCTTTGTTCCCTTGTTGACAGTCTGCCGACGTGGCAACATGACTCCCCTTGCAGTTAATGCAGAGCGATTCTTCATTGGGGCACTCAGCGTTGTCGTGAGACGTTCCGCACGTTGCGCACGTCCTCTTTCGGGTGCAGCACGCAGCCGCATGGCCATATCTCGGGCAATTGTTGCACTGTACTGCATGGGGTAGGTAGCTTTGGACCTGCATCGTGAGGAGGTGAAGGCTGATTTGGTCTGGCGGCTTCCAACCAGGGAAAGTGAGCCGCACAGCTCCCCCATCATTTCTGACTCGTCGAGCCGCGAGGACCGGAGGTTCAGATTCGATGGCGCCCAGTATTTGCTCGTCCATAAGCGAGGGGTCAATCCCTAGGAGCACACCGTAGCACGAGTTCGATGGCCGTGGTTCATAAGCGCGCACAGGGACGGAGCAGATTCGCCCCTGTTGTATAGGAGTGATGGCTTTGCGGACGGTGAAACAGCGTCCACTGCGATTATGTTCTTCGAGTAATTGGGGCGAATCTCTCTTATTCGCCCTGGAAACTCGGAGGTGAGGAACTCGGAGACAAGCAGTTCCACCACCTCTGTTCTAAGCGTGTGCTCCAGCCCACTTGTTGCACTAAAGGGTGCACTGTTAAAACAGAACTTCACCACATAGCACGCTCCTAGCCAACCATCATTCCGAATGATATCATTCTGTGCAATGATTTGTTGACAATGGGAGGAGGCGCCTATCTGGGACAGATTATCTTGTCCCAGATAGGCGCCTCCCCCCTGTTTTGAACAAATCATGACACGGAATGATATCATTCGGTATGATGGTTGGCCAGGAGCGTGCTATGTGGTGAAGTTCTGTTTTAACAGTGTGGTTAATAGCTAGAGAGCAGGCTCATGCACACATGCGTTTCAAAAAGCGGCGCCGCCTCAGCGTATAGCGCTCTTCGTCGCATAAGTTGTTCTAGGCCAACCAACTGTCAGAATCGTATCGTTTTATCTTCGGACTGGGAGGAAAGTTGATTCATAAAAAGTTGTGCGCCCCCCTGTCTCAGCTTATCGGGAGACACAGAGATATCATCTGCGATGATGATTGGCATACGGCGTGCTATGCGGTCAAGAGCGCCGCCTCTTAGTGTCTAAAAATCCGCACTCTATTAATAGCACAGACCGCCACACTCTTGAAACAGAACTTCAACGCATCACAGCGCTCCTATAGCCAATCATCACCCCGCATGGCGTCGTACTGTCATCTCGTTTTGGTGAAAACGGGAGGCGTACGGCTTTTTGTGGCACTTGTGGAATTATGTTATTTGTCACAAAAAAAGGCGATTTCCTCAAATCAAAAGTGATATCGGCATCCTTCCGCGCATTTATATCTGGTGAAGTTCTTTGTTTAAGAGTGCAGGAGTTTATGGGAGGGGGAAGGGGGGGATACGTTTATTGAACGAAAAAAAAAGAAAGGGAGGAAAGGTTAGTCCGGCGTAGGCCGACTTGCTATTACTTTAAAAGCAGAAAAAGACAGAGAAGAAGAGGAAAGAATAAAAGGCAAAGGGAAAAGGAGATAATCAAAACAAAAAGAAACACATACACAAAACAAACAGTCTCGCCATTGTGTCTGCGCGGGTGTTACCAAGAAGTGTCCCGGGATCCACTGAGCCGTGCTTATGGGGTTAATGATGACAGCATAAGGAACGAACAAGTATCTCAGGATGTGTTCAGTGGGTATCTGGTTGACGACAGTGCCTGCTGTTCGCATCATCTATCGAGAAGATCTTACGTAGCAGCTTTGTGCGCACTGCTTGTGTGTTTATTGAGTCCTTATACTATTGAGCCGATGGGTTGCCGTATACAGTCATCGTATTGTCTACATCGGTATGTATCATTTTCCAATGCACGTTGGGGTCACCAAATGTAGAGGAGATGGTGTTCCATGAGTTATATCGGCAACATCCAGGAGCTGAGAAGCTCCCTAATCACATCCAGCCATCCGGGACATACTATCATCGCTGATCAGAAACATGTGGAGGAACATAATCTCCTCTGCAGTATCACCAGTGGGTGATACTGTAGAGGAGATTATGTTCCTCTACAGTATCACCCACTGGTATCGCGCGGCGTGCTGACCTCTAGAAATAAGCCGTAGCCACATGGCGATGTGATCTAGAAGTCATATAAAAGGTATAAGATACAAGGATGTAAGACATACAAGGTGATGATAATATAGTGGTGTAACGAGGAAATCCGCCTCATCTTTACCAGCACCATCACAATCATCGTCATCATATTCATCACCTTCATCTTCACCCCCATCCCTCGCGGGGGCGTTGGGGGTAATGTTTATTGGGGAAAAAAAAGAAAGAGAGAGCTGACAGGTTAGTTAGGCACAGGCCGGCTTGCTATTCCTTTAAGAACAGGCTAAACTTAAGAAAGAAGGGGCTTAGAGGCTGGAGGAATGCAGGAAACGCAGGAGGCTATCCGTGTCCCCTGGTTGTGCAGGACTGGGCCGAGCAGAGTGGCCAAAGAGAAGTTGAGGTATAACCAAGTTGCCGTAAGTGGCGTTGGAGGACGACTCGTTGAGGAAGATATTGGTTGCAGGATAACAGATAGTGCTGAGTGTTGGCTTCCACGCAACATCTTGTGCAGTTTCGGGAGTTCGACTGGCGCATTTTATACAGGAGCGATGGTGTGCACGTAACATTCATTCGAAGGCGATGGAGAAGTGATGCTGTATTGCAACGACAGGCAATAGTAAAATCCTGCGGGGGTCAATGAGTCGTAAGAAAAGGGTCATATGAGGTAGACTCCGCTCGGAACTGTCGGGTGTACGGACACAGGGCCACCGGTGGATGTGCAGGGAACAGGCAGAGGTCGTTAGGGTAAGAGGGGATCCCCCCTCCTCCCTCTCGGATTCGGTCTTCGGCGAACCTTCATCGGATTAAGGGCTGTCCCTTAAAATCGCCCGTTTCTGCGCTGTTAAAACAGAACTTCACCACATAGTACGCTCTTAGCCAACCATCATGCCGAATGATGTCATTCTGTATCATGATTTGTTCAAAACAGTGGGAGGAGCTTATCTGGGACAAGTATAATGTGTCCCAGATAGGCGGCTCCTCCCATTTTCAGCAAATAAGGAGACAGAATGATATCATTCGGAATGACGATTGGCTAGGAGCGTGCTATGGAAGTTCTGTTTTAACAGTGTACCTGTCACAACAGTAGAAGAAATATCGTGTTTCTACACTCAAAGAAAAGAGGGTGTGAAAAGGTGGTAACTCCTATAGTTACCACCTAGGTCAACATAGCGTCTGATAAAGGGTGTAAAATGGTGGTAAAAGCAATTATCATATATCCATATTGCTACAACAAGGCGTACGCCCCCCTCGATCACCGTATCAGAAGGGGTAACCCTATCATTCGTAGGTAGCAGGCAGAACTTTGCAACCTTTTAGGCACAACATATGCGACAACTACTACCTCCTAAAAGGTGTAACGGCTCCACCCTTTTTTCTGAGCGTATAAACGGTTCATTTTCACGTTTCATCGGATTAAAAATCTTTTGAGAGCGCCACGCCCATCTGCATCGTCTTCTTCGTTACTGTTTTAAAACTCTTTTAGGACAAAAGGAGCAAACACAGAAGAGACTGGGGCGTAAGGACAAAGACGTTTCATAACCGCTGTTCGGCGCTTCATTGTGTATCGCTGGTCACACCTAAACAGAGAAATTAAATTCATTAATTATAAGAAGCCATCACCGCCTTGAAGTTCACACTGTCTCTTTTTTTGTTTTCTTTTTTTTTCTATCTGGCCGCTCTTACCGCGTCATAAAAGACGGCGCCGTTGCGAAGTAACAAATTGAGCCCTCTGGGCGCCTGTTCGATGTACAATTATACACTGATTATCCGCGGCACAATACGCAGCCACGTAAAAACGAGTGCCCGGAATGCCCGTCTTCCGAAGAATCGAATTGTACGGAACATCAACGAAAGGAACGCACGGATTGCCGTCTGGCGGGCGAGAAAGCAAGAAAAAAGACGACGTAGTCTTTTTGATAATGCCAGAGGGAAAATGAGAAAGACAACAGCCCACCGGAATTCCATGCATATTGTCTTACTGGCGGAGCACATTGCTTCCTTTCACTTTCGTATTGCTCGCTTCAAGGTACTCCATTTGTTCAGCCTCTCTGCGTCTAACCGTTTTTTCTTCTTTTTTTTTTTTTTTTTTCATTGATACTGCCGGTCGACAGTTGAAGGCCAAGGCGCAGGACAGAACGTATAAAATGTGTCATGCGACACACAGCGGGTCATCGCATTAAAAACATTAGCGTTAGATCGAACATTCACACAAAAAAAAAGAGGAAGAAAGAGAAAAATATACAAGCTTATATAAAGGCTTATATAAATATACAAGGCACGAACTTTAAAACTTTTTCCACAGCTGCAGAGAACAAATGCAACCTGTTGATCTTAGTTACAGTTACAGGAAGAAGATTCCAATCTCGCACGGTATACGAGGATAAAAAAAAAAGAGTGGTGAAACACACCGTTTCTAGAGCCAAACTCACATATTAACTTGTCATGTTTCTGCCGCGTTGAACTTTTACAATTTAAAACTTGGAACTTGAAAACTTTAACGCTTGGACAATTTAAAATGGAATCGAGATGATGGTGTTACATAATAAGCCAGTATTGTAAAGCTGTAAGAATGGTACGTGCCAAATGCGTTGCCTCCTCTATCGCTCACACTAGCGCTGTTAGCGTATCGGCCCTTCACCTCAAAACCAGTCGCGGCTCAGACGGTATTAGCTCTAGCTTCGCGCGCTGACTGACCAAGCGATCAGCGAGTGTTTGCGATACCGCGTCAACCACCCCTCGGTGCGGGCTACATGTTATATATGTCCCAAATACAAGACTGTTTCACACCCAATAAAGTGCGAACTGTCACTTCACCGCCGAATGCTGGCTCAGTGCTGAGGGATCCCGTGCCCAATGCATTGCCAAGGCTATATACTGCGAGGGACCCACGAAGTCCCTCAGGGATGTCTCAGGGCAGAGCAAGCATACGGCGGTAACTTTCGCTGAGAAGCACTTCGGTACGATACTATTTTCCTTCTTCTACTTCTTTTATTCTTTTTCTTTTTTCCTCTTTTGTAAACGAAAATATGGGAGATGATGGCTGTCGGGTTCCGAGAGCAATCCCCTCATAAATTCCGTGGGAAATATAGAAAGAAAAAAAAAAAAAAAAGAATAGCTTTATAAGGAGAAGGCGGCAGCTGTAAGCATCCTGACAGCTGCATCGATTAACATCGTGTCTCCGGGCAGTGACGCTAGTACGTTCAACACTTGACGTTGAGTTGGCCAGCTGCCAATGGTTTTACATACTACGTCAAGAACGCACTCTCCAGTCCAGCACTGGACTTGCTCGGAGATGGGAACTTGTATTGATAGTGTGGCGAAATGTACACTTGTATTGCACAAACGGTTCAAGAGAATGGGCTTGTGGCGGCTAAAGTAAGCGATGTAAACTGGGTGAGGCTAAGGCGTTTTCGTTTAATTGCCCGCTTGGCTTGCTTCATTTTAAGCTGCGATGCATTTGTGTTATCTTCAGTGCCTTATTGAGGTGTGTGTCTATAAGCGGATCCGAAGGGCCCACTTCAAATGTCACCACACTCCATTACAATAGCGAAGTCCATTACGTTTGCATGCGATACGAGAACCGCGCACAAGACATACCGCTTAGATGCTTCTCTTGCGTACACTCTGACATGACAGTGTAAGCACGCTATACAGGACACCGCCACGGGTAGACGAACGAACAGACAGACGATATATCTAGCTACTATTTGTAGAACGTATTTCGCCATAAAACAGTCGAACCAAGTGTAAGCTACGAAGTGGTAGTCTGCAACAATCCACGTCGCTGCCCATTACGCGCTACATTTTATCCCATAGTTTTAGTAATTTTAGGATCTACACGGATTACAAATGAGGTTGCGCATGCTGAAGACTATTATGGAAACTTCTAAAGCCGTTGCCACGAAAGTTTCCGCTCACTGCACTGGGCATAAGCTGACGCAATATTCATCAATATTTTAAACTCCTTCGTAAGGCCTCTTCACCAGAGGGCGATTTAGAAGCGCTGGAATGTGAAGGCAACCGACGCGCGCGGTTCATGCGAATCCGTCACTTCATTTAAAATGAAAATTAGGCTGCCAAAACAGGAACATAGCAGCGGTGCGGCGATTGGGTATATCACGTTAGCTTCTAGCGGGGCATGATGGGAAGTCCTGTAGCTTTTTTCTTTTTCTTTCTTTGTTTCTCAGCACGTCCACCTTGCGTTTGATTTAACGTTCCTGTATACTATTTTCGAATAAACATGCACGCCCCCCCCACACACACACACACACACACGTTAGCCAAAACGTATTGACATTCTACCATACAAAAACCTGATCCCCTTTCCTCAGTCCAATACATAAGTATTTCACCGCACAATGTAAAATTCAATAGACAGGGTCGTTACGAATACTGTCAACGTAATACTGGCTGAAACGATAAGTAAGATATGACGCAGAGAAATGCCTGGCCATGGCGATTCAGGTCATGTTCTTCATCCTCATAAAAGATCGTATCATATTCGTACGATATAATTTCTGGAAAACCCTAAATTGTTGGCGTTAACACATACCACAAGGCAGATGAAAGTCTTTCACGAAACGTTCTTTTTCACTTAATTAGTAGTAAGTAAGAGTAGATTAAGATCAAGTAGATTAGATTAAGAGTAGATTTACACGTAAGGGTGAGTCAGCAAAATTCTGGCGCATGCTGCACGTACCGCAGGGTAGGACTGCGGATAATTTGGACCACCTGGGGTTCTTTTGTCGTGCGCCGGAAATCTCCGACACACGTTGCTGGAAGCAATGTTTACCTCTCCCACATTGCTACCGTCCTCTGCCGGCATCGAACCCTGATCCTGATCTCAGCAAGCCAACACGTTACTGACAATATCCCAAGGAGCACAACATCTTGGTCCAATATGCGACCAATATCGGACCAATATTGGGCCAGCATTGCCAATATCGGTCCAATATTGGGCAAAGATGTTGTGCTGCTTGGGTAAGAGCTACATTTTTCTACAGACTTCTACATACTTCTACAGACTTCTACATTTTTCTACTACAGATTTGTTCTACAGATTTCTACATACAGACATTTTTACATACTGCAGTGAATTCGTTTCTTACCAAATGGCTCGCATAACGCTCCCCTTTTTCGAGCGCGAGATATGAGTACGGTTTATGGACTTTCCCCATAACTTGTTCATAAGATGTCACCTTTCCAGATACGAAGACAGTATTCCATCTTTCTACCAACCATTAAATTATCTTGCGCTTCATTAAGAAGAAGAGCGGTTCAGTACAACGGGCTCAAAAGCTTTGCATACGCTCTAAAAACAGATGGTGGTGGTGGTGGTGGTGGTGACGGTGAAAGGGCTCGCCCTTATCGGCCTCACGGAGGTGGGCAACGTAACGACTGACGCCCTGGAGAATACGCGTCCTGGACCGACCTCTAAGGGAACTGTATCGACATATGTCTGAAAGGCATTACATATATCTGAGGAAAATCCAGCAAAAACCTCAGACAGCACAGCCGGCACCGGGATTCCAACCCGGGTACCTCCCAGTCTCGACGTGGCATGGCCAGCACCTCTCTACACATCGAAAAACAAAGCTTCACTACATAGCACGCTCTTAGCGAATCACCATCCGGAATGACATCGTTCTGCCCCCTGATTGGTTAAAAACGGGAGGCGTACGCCTTTTTGCGACACTTATGCACAAATGTTAATTGTCACAAAAAGGCTTACGCCCCGTGCTTTCCACAAATCAAGATTGATAGAGGCATTACTCTGCACAATGGTTGGCCTTCACCGTGCTTTGTGGTGAAGCTTTGTTTTAAGAGTGGAAGGGGCGAATATACAGGGTGTTTCAGTTAAATCCCCGGGCTAAATAATTCGCGAACCGGTGCACCAATCGAATAACTTTCTTTTTTACAAGTATCTGTCCAATACCGCCTACAAGATGCGCACCGCGTGAATGAGCGGGAGGCGCTCATTATTTAAATAAAAATGCAAATGAGTTTCGTAAAAAAGCGTAACTTCTAAAGCAGGGCACTGTCGGTATTAAAATGGGTACTACCCCTTTTGGGACCTTCAGTGGACACCTTTCAGAGAAAAATCTGCCACCGAAGCGGGTCATTTGTTGCAGTAATTAATTGGTTTCGGTTTACGTATTTTTGTCGCGGCTGGTCGCGGCGAAGCGCAAAAGGACGTAATTCATTGGTGTAATTCATTGGTGTAAGGACGTAATTCATTGATGGATAAGGGAGTGAAAGAGCGTCTTTTTGCGCTTCGCCGCGACCAGCCGCGACAAAAATACGTAAACCGAAACCAATTAATTACTGCAACAAATGACCCGCTTCGGTGGCAGATTTTTCTCTGAAAGGTGTCCACTGAAGGTCCCAAAAGGGGTAGTACCCATTTTAATACCGACAGTGCCCTGCTTTAGAAGTTACGCTTTTTTACGAAACTCATTTGCATTTTTATTTAAATAATGAGCGCCTCCCGCTCATTCACGCGGTGCGCATATTGTAGGCGGTATTGGACAGATACTTGTAAAAAAGAAAGTTATTCGATTGGTGCACCGGTTCGCGAATTATTTAGCCCGGGGATTTAACTGAAACACCGTGTATATTTATTGAAAGAAAAGGTCTGCCAGACCAAGAGTGTAGAGTACAATACCATATAGTATGCGTGTAGGTTTACTACGCTCGCATTATGTCCCACTAACAATACGGGCTGACTAGTAATACGCGGCAACTCTATTGCTTCGACTTATTCCGCTGGTTATTACACGCTCATTCCTTATTTATTCACAATGCACTTCTTCGGCGTATCTTCGCTATTGCGAAAAAAAAATGAGAGCACAGACTCCGCAAACATGATACGCTGCTCATATTGAGAGCCACCGTCGATGAATGTGACAGCATGGAATGGGGAGGAAAAGACCAGAAATGAGCCGAAATAGACTGCGTGCTTCAAATAGGATGCCGCCCACGGAGGTTATAGGGAAGACAC
Organism: Ornithodoros turicata; assembly: GCF_037126465.1. Taxonomy (NCBI): domain Eukaryota; kingdom Metazoa; phylum Arthropoda; class Arachnida; order Ixodida; family Argasidae; genus Ornithodoros; species Ornithodoros turicata. Next base: position 31,049,285 of record NC_088209.1, read on the forward strand.
ACATCCTCCCATTTCTCAACGGTTATCGCCTCCTTGTTTGTCTCCAGGATTTAAGTTGTCAGTCTTGATTCACACTCGGCTTTAAAGGGAAGAAATGCGTTGGAAACTTCGATAAAAACAAAAAATACCGTAGCTATTTCTTTGTGCAGCCCGCCTCTGGCATCGGAGTCGCATTGCGCAAGAAACTACACTAGCTGGACATCCGTTTCGGGCATAATCTAGCGAAATGGCATCCTGCCGTATAGGAATATTAGGTATGCTCTTTCCCTTTCCTGCGCTGGGGCTCCCATTATTTATTTATTTATTTATTTATTTATTTCCTTTGTAGTATGCAACTGACTGCGTAGAGGTCATTTCGGCAGATATCAGTTGACGTGCCCTCAGTGATGGGCAGTCGAAAATATCTTTCGAAAAGACGGCAACCAACTGTTACGTGTGCAACTGTCAGAGACGGCTATAAAGCAGGTAATGTGAGGTGGGCTAATAGTATACTATAGATACGTATGTCAATCGATAGAACCGCATATTGTCCACACGTGTACGTCAACATCAGTGTCAGTCAATTTCTCCGACAAAAGCGGAAATTGCTTTCGCGATGGATGTGGAAGGATTATGTCTTGTGATGAAGCCCTATCACCATGAAGGAAATAGGAACGAGCTGCTTTCCTTCATAACCGTTCTGGATATTAGGAATTACTAATGTAGGTATTATGATGTCATCTCAATGACGTTTATTTTCGTAAAAAGCATCACGTGGTGGTGGTGGTGGTGGTGGTGGTGGTGGGTGGTGAAAGGGCTTGCCGTTGTCGGCCTCACGTATGTGGGCAACGTCACGACTGACGCCCTGGTGGAATGTGCGTCCTGGGCCGACTTCTAAGGGAACTGTGCCGACATATGCCTGAAAGCGTCTGAGGAAAACCCAGGAAAAACCCCAGACAGCACAGCCGGCACCGGGATTCGAACCCGGGTACCTCCGCATCACATTTAACTTGCACCCGTCCTGTACTCCAACCAGTGAGCTGTCACTGTCGCTCTCCTCAGTTTCCTCAGAGCCTAAAGACTCATGAACTGCATGTGTGACGTTGTTATAGTGTCGCTTTCCTTCTTTCTTTCTTTCCTTCATTTTCTGCTTCTTCTTTTCCGTTTTTCTTTTGTATGTGTGTGGAATAGCAAGCCGGCTCTTTGCATGACTAACCTTCCCTTTCTTTTTCCTTAATAAATATATCCCCACCCCCCGCGCTATGTTTTAGCTGCCCATTTCATGCTCGTAAGTTTTCTCCGTACCTATCATTTTCTTGATTTCCCTCTACTTAATGGCACACCACTTCTTGCACCAGCATCACCACCGGGATTAAAGAATAGCGTCCTTCTATGTTTCATTAAGTCGGCCACAGCTATATTACACAGCACCACAGCATTCCACTAGGCACCAGAAGGCGTGTCCTGAGCCAGTGATCAAAAGCCGATTCTTTCACGTCACGGGGCGGTCTAGATTCCAGCCAGCTGTTGCAAATTAGACTACATGCAACGTCAGTATCGCCTCAACGAAAAGTACGAACCCCAGAAACTCCAGAACGTGCCCTTCAGCTAGCTTCTGAAGCACGAGGGCGCTGCCTCGATGTGAAGAGGTAAGAGAAAAGGAAATGGAAAGGAAGAGTGAAAGGCGACGACTTACTTCTGCTTCCCATATATTAGTGTGGTTCACGTGCGGGGGGGGGGGGGAGATGATGGTTCATTGAAGTAGCCCCCCCCCCCCCCCATATGATTCGATGTTATAAGTTTGTTAGATCTAGACGCGACTTTAACCGTTTCAACGCCAGTTCCTCTAAACTTTCCGTTGGCAGAAGCTAAAGTAATACAATAATTGGTCAAATACACCTCTTTGTAGAACGGTGGAGAGTGGCTTATTATCGGTGTAGCCCTGAATTAAAGTGAATTGGAAAAAGTAAAACATGGAGATGTACTGTAGTCGGTGTAGTTTCGTAAGCCGTAACCTAGTGTAGCATAGAACCGTGCTGACGTTCCAAACATTGTGGATATGTGAGTGTGCTGCAATCAAAATGCTGTAACACAACTATAAAAGAGATTGCATGACGGGATAACTTTCACCGCCCATTTTCTACACTTTCATTTCTTCTGTAAACTCCCCAAGAACAAGAAGGCGCGGCTTTCAGTGTTCTGGAGTATATCCCACTGTTGATCGCAACTCAGTGTGGGTGTCGTCAAGACCAGCTTTTTTTTTTTTTTTTTTGTGGCCGCACATTCATTTCAGGCCTGTTAGCAAAACGGCAAAAGCAGCTTGCATTTCAACCGTTCCTTTCAACCTTTTTACTTCGGTCCTTTACCGGCTGGGACTACATATAAAACATATAAGCCAACCCCTTTGACATTACGCTGCTGATCTTTGATTTGGCAGTCTTCCTGTATCTTATCGTTTTCGTGGAGTGCTTACGCTCAGCTAAAGCTCCCTAGTTTCTCTGTAACGGACATTCGGAAATGGCGCCTCTCATTTTGATGGACCTGCACATGATTAAGCAAAAAAAAGAAAAATAGTGAACGTTATTTTTTGCGCACGGTTTCGACAAGGAAGGGCCCTGGGGAAATCACGAAACGGCGTCCAAACAAATGAAATGCTCAACATATTTTGTTTATTTCTTTTCCTAAATATGAACCTTCGTTTAAAACTTTAAAATATATATATATATTGACAAATAGCCGCTACGATTTTTCTTCTCGGAAGCTCATTTTGAGACTGCTCTGTCGAAGTAAAGAAGAGAAAAAAAAAAAAGAGACAGAACAGAACGGTGGCCGCAATACCCATTGTGCAACGGAAACTGTTATTGCTTCCACGACTTTTTTATTCGTCTCATGGCACATTTCACGGTGGAACAGCGCGCTTAAAAAAGTACACAGGAACAGCTTTCACTTTGACTTAAACAAGCACTCAGTCTCCATTGCATTGCTATTGTACCCTGCAGTGCCAGCGAAAGAAAGAAAGAAAGTAAGTAAGGAGGCCATTCGATTCCAGCACGTCAGTTCAACGTCTGAAATTTTCCCATTCTTATTCTGCGTATAATTTTCGTCAGAAATATGACACGTCGGTGCAATTTGAATTCGATTGTGCCTCTTCGTACGGTATGCCGAGAAATTTATGTACGTTTTCCTCATGCAATTTGAATTGGATTGTATGCCGTGAAATTTATGTACGCTTTTGCTTCATCACAGCTTCCCGTTTCATTTATTTTCACATAAAGTTCAGTCCATTAACTCCTAGGAACTTCTACTGAAAATGTCCCCATCACTTTCTTCTGCGTCAGTATAGGGGTCCTCGACACATTTCTTAGATTTTCTGTTCTCTTATTCCTGTTCAGTTACGCTGTAAGTGTTTCGTTGTGCGATGTTATATAAATGACTTGGATCAGTATTAACCCATTGCCTCGTCATTTTATTTGCCCATACTGCCGTACCATGCTGCCCTGAGGAAGTGAATGGCAAATTTCCTCATTCGTTGGCATTTCATGATGTACGTATTTGTTGTTGCGCGATGTCGGCGCAGTTCCCTGTGAAGTCGGCCCAGGACGCCCCCGCTTCCAAATCCGTGACGTTACCCGCCTAAGCGTGGCCGACAACCGCAAGCATTTCCATCATGACCACCAGCGTTCGCGATTATCTATGACTCTATTTCACGTCACTGTCTTTCACATAAACCGGTTCTCTCAGCGTCATGTGAGCATAATTGGTTACGGCAGGTGTACATTTACCGTGAGGTCCTGACGTAATGATTTTACAAATCACTAGCAAAACCGGGGTACTTCTTAATTCTTCAAACTTCTTATTATTCTGATTCTACTCCTGCATTATTCTAACTTCTTAATTCCCATACGTAGATCGTTATCTTGACAATACGCGTGCAACTACATTTGTGGTATTCTTCTCAATTATATCTTTGGAATATGGTGCTGGTTATAATTATCCCGAGTAGACGTGGCCGTCCCTCGTTGATATCCTAAGACCATTTCCTGAAAGAGGTTCGCATCACCAGCCTCCGTAGCGTGACCCGTAAACAATAGCGACATGCACATGAAATCGTTGTCGTTATAATGCTACTTAAATGTGCGCAAAACAATCAGAATTCAGCCCTGTGTACGCACCCACACTCTTAAAAGAGAACTTCACCGCATAGCACGCTGAATCATTGCACAGAATGATACGTTTATCAGTGTTGATTTATTGAGAACGGGAGGCGTACGCCTTTTGTGACACTTTATGATAATTCAATGAACTTCATTTGTTCATTTCACTACACTAGAACGCTTCACCACATTCATCGCTCTGAGCCATGAGACATTTCGCCGCCTGTGTATTAATACAGAACGAATTCTACAAGTAGAGAGTGAAGTCAAACAAAGCATGCGTCTGGCCGCGGCGTTTTCTGTAAAGCGTGCTCTCACGGCATTGCTTCGGTGTACGCAGGAGAAGCAACGAAGCAATTAATGTCTCCCGAGCTCTCTTGGCGAGCAAACTGCCTTCTTTCATCAAACCGATGGGCTTCGCTGGAACTGACTACATAAATCTCATTAAGTTAGTGACTCGTGAATAGAATAAAGAAATACTGCCTGGGGAACATCTGCCGGGCTCTAGCTGTGAAAGTAGGTTATTTTTCTTGTTACGACAATTAATCAGCGTGAACTAAGCGCAAACGATATTGCAGATTTTTGGCAGTCATACGCGTTCACACGGGGTATATTCTGTACAACCAAATACATTCAATTGTAAGCCAACTGATCTTCGCAAAGCTGATCTCATATGGGGTTAATCAACAAATGGCCACTGATATTTCCAGAATGCAAATGTTACACATTGAAAAGTATTACTTCCGTGTGAAAGCCACAACGCATACAGCATAGCTTTAGAGAACAGCCGCTTTAGCGTTGATTAAAAGGGGAGCCTCTTAAGAATATTGAATAGAAGTGGTAAAAGCATAAAAACACTGAAACTATTCTGTTTATTAACGTACAGATCTGCATTTCGTCAGGTACAAAAGTGTCAAAGAGCTGACATCTCTCACATACACTGTTAAAACAGAACTTCGCCGCATAGCACGCTTCTAGCCAGCCACCAACCCGAATGATATTATTTTGTCTTCGGATTTGATGAAAATTGGTGGAGGCGCCTATCTGGGACACATTATGCATGTCCCAGATAGGCTCCTCCTTCTGTTTTCGACAAATCAGGAGAGCGAATCATATCGTTCCAGCTGGAGGTTTGGTAGAAGCGTGCTATGCGGTGAAGTTCTGTTTTAACAGTGTACGAAGTGGTCACGTGAAAACAGAGAGGCGGGGACAACAAAAAATACGAAGAGAGAGAGAGAAAGGGAACGATTATGAACAATACTACGCGTCAAAGAGGAAATAACCGTGACGTAACTTGTAGAAGGAAACGCGCGAGAATATGAAAGATTCCGTGTATTCACACGAACGACACCCTCATGGAATATTCTAGTGGAAGAAAAAGCGAAAACACTGCTCACAGAGCCGAAGTTCCGTCCCGTATTATGTTGAGCATTCACACGGTGCGGAATATCGGGAGTGGCGTACTGCGCATTGAGCAGACGACACTTAGCAGACGACACCGTAAGCGTGTCTTCCTGTCGTCTTCTACGGAATATCTTTTTCCTGTGTAGCAGGATATTCCCAACGGTTATAGCTTTCTGCTATCACGTGAGCGCGATCGTTCAACGTCGTTTCTTCACGTACACTGACGCTTTTCGCATCTTCCGCTTCTGGGGGATGTCGCTCGTGTGAATACACGGATTGAAACACGGCGGTTGCCGAAAAAGCCACTGCTGGGTTCGTCTGTTTGTGTGTTGCAGCCTCGGAACAGTTACTTTCCGACATAAAACAGATTGAACGGTAACAACTCCTTGAGTCTGAGGAGCAACATGGGGACGAAAACAGGACGAGCACAGGACGGAACAAGAACCGACGACGACGACGACGTTCCGTCCTGTGCTCGTCCTGTTTTCGTCTCCACGTTGCCCCTCAGACTCAAGGAGATGTTACCGTTCGATCACATACGTACACCAGCTTGCTTGCCACTTCTTCTTATGTTCAACAAATAAAAAATAAATTTGAGGCTTGCAATTGGATTGGAAAATAACTTACTTAAATAACTTATAATCACTCTATAACGACGGATTGGACACGTCAGACACCTCCGAAGCATTTCTATTTCTATTCCGTGTTGGTGCCGTGAAGCAACTGTGGCTATGAGCAGCGTACAGACGTTGACGGATGGAGAGAGGACAGCAGGAAGGAATAGGGGGCTTAGTATGCGTCCTGGGCCGACTTCAAGGGGAACTGTGCCGACATTCGTCCGAAGAGTCTGCCGGAAAGCCCAGGGGAAAACCCCAGACAGCACAGTCGGTGCGTGGAGTCGAACCCGCGACCTACGGTGTAGGAGCGCGAAACCAGACGAGGACCTTTCTGGTATATCAGATATAAGATGGATGCAGAACGGCTGCATTTCCAAAATGCATCTCGTTCCTTTCTAGCGCAAAAACAATTTGCCGTATACGGATCACCCCGAGGGTGGATCACTGCTCGTATTTCTATTCCGTCGTTGCAGTCGAAGCGATATCGCAAATTATGTTTTGCTCTCTACGGAAGAACTCTTACGCGAAGTCTTCCAAATCCCGTTTCCTTTGACAGGTCCTGAGATCTCACGCGCTTCGGTCATAAATTGTTTAGGATATTCCTTCGCTATGACGACTGGCTGCATCCGAGAAAGTTTATTTCGCGCACGGCGTTCAGAGAAAACTTAACGACTGCAGGTTGGTTACGACCCAACGTTAGAAGTGCAACTTGCATACAATGGAAGCGTCGGCACGTGCGCTTTTGTTGCATGTACTGCAAGTCCTTGCGGAGGTCTCTCGCTCGATGGGAAGCGTAGCATATGCGAACGAAGTTTATATTCGCCCGGCAAGTAATTCCACGTGGGGAAGTTTCTGTTGCCCAAGCGGTATAGCCTGCCTACACAGCACGCCACACTCTAAAAGCAGAATTTTCCCTTAATACGCTCAGCGCCAAACTCTGTCCAGAAGGGTTTTTCGTTCTGAATTTATCGCGCAGCAATCACGCCGAAGAAGTTTCCGCAGCACAATTGGAAGATGTTCCTTTCTGTCTGCAGGTTACTCGCATATTTTGCCGATAAACTAATTAGTCAAGAAAAAAATAATAAGAGAGTGACCCTGAAATTTACCCCTCAGCACTGCAAATGCTCCCTCAAGTTCGCCATACGCTTCCGCGCTTTCCGTGCATTCCGAAAGGGACTAATGACTGCGGCAATGTATATCGTCCCCCAAAGGATTAAAATTACTCCTTTTTCCCTATACCGTAAAGTCAGCTGTGGAGAGCCTCATCCATACACTCTTAATACGGCAGCCTCTAATAGAGATAAAATATATATACATGAGTTTTTACCAACGAGATAGAGAGGGAATAATGTGTGCTACCAACACCTCCTAGATAGTAGAAGGCCTGCGCACTGCCCAACTCACAGAGGCCTGCGTGAGCTTTGCGAGCTGCTTCGAGCTTTTCTCTTGTCCGCTCTTTCATTGACGTCATAGCAGCATCCACAGCAGGCCTTCATATGTGACGCTGTGTCACGTGGGGCGCAGGCCTGATGCTATCTAGGAGGTGTTGGCGCAACCTCCTTGGTGAGGCTCCAAGCTTTGATGCCAGTATAGGCGACCCTCCCCTTTCTCTCTCGCACTCCTTCTGTCAAGGCAAAAACGAACGAAGAGCGAGCCGAATGACCAATGAAACGCGAGTGCGCAAGGCAAGTTGGGTTGAAGCGGGCTTGGGACATGCACGCTCGAGCCAGTGCAACTTTTTCGGCCTTAAATGCCACAGAATTTCAAAATGTACGCGCGTAAAGTCGCTCACCGCATGATTTCCTAATGTCCGTCATTTGCAAACAAGGCAGGGTGAGGTCAACGTGGCGCCATCCAGGTTGGCTTCAAATATGGCTGCCGGTTTATCTCTCTATAGTACCCTCTCTATCTCGTTGGTTGTTACCTCTAAAAGTAAAAGGCATAGGATAGCCTCTAACTAGCGTAACCGAGCATTGACACGGCATTGCACAACGTCGCGTAATACCGGGATGTATTTGGCTGTCAATATACACTGAAAATTATCAAACCTGCCCTTTCTCTGCGCTGTGTACGCGGTAATGTTTCTGCACAGAGGCTTATGAAATAGGGTGTGACTACTTCGTCTCGCGCCGGATATCTGAGACAGTGCGCACAGAACCGTCATAACCGTTACCTGTTTACGGGTAACAGTTTCTTTACTGGTTACATCGAGCGCATTGTAATTGTGTAACTCCTGCGGGTGATCATAACGCTGCCTGTAACCTCTGGCCACCAGAGAGTTTCGTCTCTGCTTGTTACCGACTATGTAACCTCTCCAGCAGGTGTTATCCGTCCTCAGTGATAACGTGAGAAGTGACCGTTTTAAGAGCGTACCGTTTACTTTTAGAGGTAAAAACGCAAAAATCTTTTACCTCTATTAGAAGTGACCATTGTAAGAGTGTATAGTCAGAATTAGAGCACTGCACGGGCCGACTTTTCCGGGCCCGACCCGGCCCGGGCGCATCGAAAAATGGCCCGGCCCGACCCGGGCCCGGACCTTCATATTTTTATGCGGCCCGGCCCGGCCCGGCCCGGTGACCCACTGACTAGAGTGCGGCCCGGCCCGGCGTCTAAGCAAATAGAGCCCGGCCCGGCACGGTGACCCGGCGAGTAGATCCCGGCCTAGTATTTCCAGCCGCGACGTACGCGTTTCTGGCGATTATCAAACAAATTTATAAGTAAATTTATAAGGAGAGAAGACAAACATACAAGTGATGGCGGTTTAACACCGTAACCGCACGAGACCAAATTAAATCCAGAACGCACGGGGCGTTATCGTTACACTGTCAAGATTTTGCGGAGATAGAGCATGCTGTCGACAAACTGCTTCTCCCAGTCCCTATCCCTCTCACCAAGCTTTGCCAAAGTGATTGTGAAATATGTGAGGAGTGAGGAGCAATGTAAAGTGGCTTGGAGAATGTTCTAGAGGGTCGAATCATATGCATAATGCAGTACCCTTTGCTTGTCTTTGCAAAATATGCACAGGAATGACGCAAGCGCATGATGATATGAACTAATGCATCTCCAATGTGTGGAATTAGCTGCGTGGCCCGGCCGGGCCTGACTCTCGGGAACATATTTGTCGGCCCGGGCCCGGCCCGGCCCGCGGTGGTGGCGTATTTTAACGGCCCGGGCCCGGCCCGGCCCGCGGTGCTGGCGTATTTTGTCGGCCCGGGCTCGGCCCGGCCCGGAGCACACAGCCAATAACAAGCCCAGCCCGGCCCGGGCCCGTGCAGTGCTCTAGTCAGAATACCAGCTCCCGTGGCTCAGTGGTTAGCGGGCTCGCCCTGTCACGTCGAGACTAGGAGGTACCCGGGTTCGAATCCCGGTTTTTCCTTGGTTTTCCTCAGACGCTTTCAGACATATGCCGGCACAGTTCCCTTAGAAGTCGGCCCAGGACGCACATTCCCCCAGGGCGTGAGTCGTGACGTTGCCCACATACGTGAGGCCGACAACGGCAAGCCCTATCACCACCACCACCACCATAGTCAGAATTCATGTGTCATAGCTCCCTATGTGAAGAACCTAGTTTGAACTCCTTCCTCGTGTATACTTGCAGCACAAAGTGTCACACCGCACGCAAGCCCGTAATACATTTGCACCTCATTATTATACGCAGGTACTATGCCATCATGTACCCTTTGAGCTTCCGATGGACACGGAAGAGGGGGCCCCTCGTTATCCTCTGTATCTGGATCGTCGCTGCCCTGCTCTCCAGCGTTCAGTTTGTTCACGGACGAGCTACCGAATTCACGTGGGCTGGTGGAACTTACTACGACTGCAACGAGAACTGGGAAGAGAGCTCAGGGAAGGTAAACACGTAAGATTCCTAATGCAAGATTTACGCGGCGCAAACAATGGCCGTGGAACGCCACACTCTTAGATCTGGACTTCACCAAATATTAACACGCTACGCTAACCAAACGGGACGACAATTTGTCTCCGCGCGGGCGGAGAGGGTAAAGCTCGGAAACACCACGTGACTAAGTGTCTGTCCAGTCACAAGGCAGGAATAAGGGGGAGCATGCGTAAACGAGCGAGGGTCCGCAGAAGCGACCACGTCCGCCTCCCATTGAAATGTTCTCCCTTATTTCGGAGAGGGATATCAAAGATGTCGCCCCACGGGCAATAGGGGAGGTAGGGAAACTGCGGAGTTGGAGATAGTGGACCTGGTTGCATAGCGTATTGCCCGGAATGATCTCGTTGTCACTCGTGATTTTTGGAAAGCTCGTGTCGTTCGCCTTTTCTTTTCTTTTTTCTTTTTCTTCTTTTTTTGACAACATAACTGAATAAGTGTCACAAAAACGCGTAAGTCTCCCGTTTGCAACAAATCAGTAGTGTGAATGATGTTTTTCGGGATCATGGTTCGTTAGAAGCGTGTTATGCAGTGAGGTTGTGTTTTATGAGTGTATAGGTGTGAGCTGACCCTACCTAAGAGGAGGGCACCATGAATCAACGTGGGAACACGCCTCAGGACGATTTGCACGTGCTGTAGTCTCCCACCAAGGTGGACAGATGTGTAGAAATGAATTTGAAGAACAATGTGTTGCACCATTCTGGCGTTGGCACGTGTGTAACGCTGTACTATATTTGAGTGCTTGTCGAACAAAGTGCGCCAAATTGACAGACAACCAGTCGAACGTGCTACTTCCAAGAGATAGACGAAACAACGAATAAAAGACAGAAAGTTATCTGGAGATCTAGCAGATTTTAGAACATACTTGAGGAGAGCGATCACAGTTTGCATTCTACCCTGTAAAGGCCAGTTCCCACATACAGCGCTTCGCTATATGGCGCTGGAAAATAGCGCTCAAAATCTGGCGCTGTTTTTCCGGTTGCCGTTCTCACATACTATACCGAGCACAGAGCGCTATTCTGCTGCAGTCACGGGATATCTCGTGGCGACGTGATGCACCGGTATCACCGTGATCGTTTACTGTCCTCGCCGGATATCCGTAGCATGAACGCGGATGACACTTTCGATGCTGTGATCGCGATACCGAACTATAGTAACCAAACAGCCATGCAGATGCACGGGTATAGCACGGGCAGATGAAGCTCGTGTCGTCGCCTTCCCGCCTTGCTACTTCGAGTAATCGGAAGCAAAACAAACCCCAGCTTCCGCGACGTCACGGCTGAAAGACGCTCACGATTGGTTAACGCAGACTCACCGCTCAATATAGCTCTAGAAAAGTTAACCGGGGCTCTACTTCGACAAGAGTGGTTTTATAGCGGTTCGCAGCAATGCGAGGAGGAAAATATAGCGAAATTTTCTAGCGCTATGTAGGAAAGCGCTATATGTGGGAACTGGCCTTAAGAAGAACTTTGAGCCTTTGCATGCCTTTTGCTTTGCCCACCCCTAGATTTAGTTGATAATTAAAGTTATGGTTACTATGGTGAAACCGTGTGACCCAAGCGAGAAGAGGAGGTGTATTCCAAATTAATAGTAGCGGTATTACGTAGCGGTATACGGAAAGCACGGACTGAACCTTGCCTGAGACCACGTTCCCAACTTGAAGATGCATTCTGCATCGGTAGTAATAAATAAGTGCAATGGCTCCGATAGTAAGCCGAGCGTACTTGAAAAGCGCGCAATGATATTCGCGACAAAACGTGATGCAGAATACTGAGGCTGACGGACGCCCCGCTCAGGTCTCGGCAAAATGGAGATTACTGGAACTCGAGCAAATCGATCTCACCCCCACGTAGCAATGTGATAGTTATTTGCAGAACTTCAGTATTTTCATTCATTCTACAATTCAAAGCACTGCTATCGGGGAGCGCGCGCTATTGACCATTACGACGATACTGATAATCCCTGTTCCATCGCGCAGGTCTACACTGCAGTGATCTTCACAGTGACCTTCATGACGCCTATGCTGATACTGACGTTCACCTATACGTGCATAGCGTGGAAGATGTGGCGACACACGTCACCGGGCAACGCTGACGTTCAACGTGACCAACAACAACTGAATGCTAAAATGAAGGTATGGGCCGTTGCGTCTCTCACATAGTGTACGTTTCACATACACGAGAGAAAGATAGGCCGAACTACGAGCAGTATATACGTTGAAAAGTTTTGTTTTGGTATTTCATATGCACTCCCGCGATTTTTTTGGCATACGATGCCACCGTGACGTTTTCTGGGACGCTTTCGATTAGCCGGCAACAGAAAGGTAACAGATGAGACTGGGAAGTGACATATATAGGTTCGAACCATTCTCATCGGCTGTGCTGTGCTGTCGGGGCATTTCCCTTAAGTTTTCGTTAGTCACGCTGAGGAAAATGTCGGCACAGTTCGCTGTAAGAATTGCCAGCAAAAGAAGCAAAGATCCCCCCCCCCCCCACACACACACATTAGGTCATATCAAATAGCTCCGATTTCGAGATCGCGACTCTCATTTTATATATCCCGTATATTCCCATGTATATGGGATATTATATGCGGTATATACTCCCATCTCATCCTCATCATCTATTGTTGTTGTTGTTGTCCCATATATTCCATATCAGAACTCTCATTTTTTTTCTTCCGAGACTGACTTCGTGCACTGACCAAGGGCGAATCGCAGACAGTGATATGTCCTGGTAGTACCGGATGACAAATTTAAGGGGGGAAAAATAATAACGCAAAAATTTATGTCCAGAGTTTTCAACTGGGATTGTCCGTGCGCGCGTCTTTTAGTGATTATTTTTACACCTGTGAAGGTTGAGGTTTCTCCTAATGGACAGAAAGTCACCGAAAAGTGGGAGTGTCCTAACAAAAATGCCAAATTTAGCCACATGGGAGCAACAATGCCGAGCGCTGCTACGCTATGACCGTATGAACGGCGCGTATACATCAGTGGTGACCCAGTGATAGGTAAGTCGGCCCAAAAGTAGCATTTCATGCGGCATGTCACTGTCAGGTAAGTAATTCACTATGTGGCGGAAATACAGAGCTTCGAATGTGCTCGACTCAGCTTGGAACTCTTAGCGTGGACCTTTATGCTCACACCTCAGCACACAGTGCCACACTTGTTGCCCGTTATGACACTATTTATTTATTTATTTATTTAAACATACTGCAACCCCTTTAAGGGGTTATTGCAAGAGTGCATCAAAGAAGCATTCACCGGAGATTTGGCGGACAGAACCATACAGAGCGTTCCAGTCTTCAGCGCAACGAGGAAAAAAGCTATACTTAAAAACGTCAACACGGGTACAAATGGGGACAATATTTAGCTGATGAGAGCTTCTGAGTGAGGATGTTCCAGCGTATGATAAATATTTGCTAAAAGGAATTCTTACTTTACCATTAATAATAGAATGGAATGTTCTAAGGCGAAGAGCACGCCGTCGAACCTTTAGTGGAGTAATGTCAAGATCACGAAGTGCTGCACCTGGTGAAAACCATGGATCGTAACGCGATAATATAAAACGTACTGCCTTATTTTGGACCGAGTCAAGTTTAGCAATATCAGACTTATTGTATGGGTCCCACACGTCGCTTGCATATTCCAGGACCGGGCGTATTAACGTTTTGTATGCAAGTAACCTAATTTCAGGTGTAGCAAATTTTAATGCCCTCCTCAAATAGCCAACCTTCTTCAGCGCTTTGGAACAGATCATTTGTATACGTGGTAGACCAGGACAATTTGGGGTTAAGGATAACACCCAGGTATTTGTAACTGTCGACCGATGCTATAACCGAATGGTCAATTTTATAGTCAAAAAGGAGCGGAGAATAACGGCGTATATATAACGGCACTACGAGGCTAGGTGATCGGTGTTCATGAGACACTATGTGCAGTTCTGCAGGACATCCTGTTAATGTGCGAAACCCCACTGGTACAACGCGTCGTGACACAGCCGTTCAAGACACGCAAAATGAGTACAGGGTGTGGGCTACACATGCCGTTTTCGACGCTTCCGGTTTGATGCCAACACGACATCCGGTTTCACAGCAAACACGCTCTGCGCCAACCACTGTGCCGATTGATACAGTTATCGCTTCCGATTTGAGGAATGAAAGGGTCATATACGCCTTTTTGTGGCAAGTCAAATTGCCACAAAAAGACGTACGCCTCCCGTTTACAACAAATCCGGAAAACGAAAGATATAATTCTGCATGGCCTGCTGATTCCGTGCGTCCTTAGTCGCGGAAAGACCGGAAGTTGTGGCGGGGATTTGTTTATGTTTACCCGAGAATGTCATGTCCACATTTGCGCTCGTGACGCGATAACTACTTGACGGACTGATTTTCGCTGCTACACAGTGTGGCAGCGGAAGTCTATCCGTCAAGTGGTTATCGCGTCACGAGCGCAAATGACCTTTTATAGCACACGGCCTGTAGCTTAAAAGTACCTGATCTCCGGCCGTCACGATGCCTTTTGTTCTCACCACGAGGCTTATGCTTTGGCACAGGTTTCCCCCTTGTACGCAACTTGGTGTGTCCAATAACGGCAGTGTATGGCTGTGTGCCACCGTAGCTTGTAGCTTTTGGGGGCAAAGAAGAAAACAGTGACATTTCATTCAAGCGCTATAAATCACAAACACAGCAAGTATTCACCACCATACTCTAAAACAGAACACACACAGCACACGAAATGCGTGACATAGAATTCACCGTTTACCTCCCTGCTGCTGACGCGCAAAGTTAGGAGAAGCGTTCGGAGACTCCGTAGTGAGAGCACGGTACGTTGGGGGGAGGTGCGCTGCCTCATTTCGTTCTCTCACCCGCGCTGTTGCCCTGAAACGCGTTTGCGAGATGTACGCGATAACGATAGCGTTCCGCGGGTGATTTTCTTTCTATGACCTATGACGCAGCATTTTTACTCGAGACAAGAAACGGTCCCAGCCGGCGTGGGATGGCATTGCGGTGCTAGCTAACAACGAACGGAGAAAATATGTGGCAATATGAAGCGACTTGAGCCGAATGCTTCGGCGGGTGCGACGATCAACTCTGACGGGTTGAAACATTGCGAGCTCCCGCTTCTCTGGGTGTGTCCGTTATACGGATTGCATGGTGGTCCACGTTTTCGCCGGTTTATGCTAACTTCCATTGGCCCGTACCAGAGTCCACCACCACCAGCACATCCAAATACTTCAAGTTACTTTATCTTAAATATTCTTGAGAGTAACTTGGTATCGTACAAATATTTTTAATACTCAGTATTTAGTATCTTAAATGCTTTTTTGACAGTAACTTGTACTCCTTTCCTAAATTACTCCTGAGATACAACGTGATGTTCTGAAGAGAACAATAAGAACAAAGAAGGGCAAAAAGGGCCCCTTGTACTTCTCAAGCACGTGCTTCATTATGAAGAAGCCCCCTCCCTGTAGTAATAACAGCGCCTACCTGTACCACTTAGCTTGAAACAAGCCGACATGCAGCTCACTCTACTAGCTAGTTTCATTGCGACTTTTTCACGGCATGATAGCGCCACGCCATTCGCACCGGCAGACGTACGGCACCAATCCTAAGGCGCCCACAGTAGAAACCGGAGTAGGCAGTAAAACGGTTAATCCAATAGAGCCCACTGCCTCTACAACTGCTCGGCTGCGTAGTATATAGTCCTGCTCTAAATGCACTTGGCGTGCTTGTTGGGAAAAGTTGTGTGCTCCTTGTTGTGTAGTTGCTGGGTGTCTTCTTCGTACATTTATTTAAGAACGCGCGTACGTAACCCAAGCAGAGGTTGACTTTTCCTAGGCAAACTTGGCGCTTCATGTCGCAGTATAGCGTAGGCGAGGAACACGGACGAAATAACTTCGCACCGCGCGTGCTTTCGTCCACGACCTACTACTATAGGTAGGTCTATCTGTAGTAGGACAGGTCGTGCCTTCAACTGTTTCGCAGTATTCATAGGCTGACACTCTTGTCAGGCACGTTGTTGTTTGTTGGATGAAAGTTGGCCCTGTACCCTGGACACTGCCCTGTAAAGTTTAGAGAAGCAGTAACTGGTGTTAAGTGCAACATTGTGTTGTAACTGTCCAGAATACGCTGTGCAAGTATCAACTCTCGTAGGCCAACTGCCTGCGTAGATCCGCAGTCTCTCACTATTCCTGCGTGCCTGGAGAGCTACCTCTTTGGTCCTCCTCCCAATCAAGGGATAACGTCGCATCGTGAAACGCGCGTAGTCTTTCCTTCGAAGGGTCTTTTGAAGCGACCCCTACCAACACCCTATTAACGGTCACGTGATTTCTCTACGTGGGTTCTCCTCTAATGCGTAGAGACACGCTGTCACAACGTACGACGTAACATACAAGGTTGGAGCTTCGTTGTCAAGAAAGGATGGACTGTCTTTGAATGAATGTCTTTCCCTTCCTTATTCCGTCACTTTCTTTCTCCTTTTTCTTTTCCTTTTCTTTTTTTTTTTTTTTTTTTGTGAGATCACTTTCGTGTCAGATATGGGCCTTCATCATTTCCATGATCCTTGCATGTTTCCCGCTGTAGGGTGCCCAGAAGCTTAGGTTTCGTTAGCTTTAATTACAGCCATGTTCTGTATCTCATCGTACACTAGCGCATACTTTGCACACTGGCTTTTCCGCCGTTTTCGGTGGTTATGGAAGTGGATTAGCATCAAGATAGATTCGGTCATTTTTTCAGTACCTTCCTCCATACACGCGAATCATATTTTTAGTCTCTCTCTCTCTCTCTCTCTCTCTCTCTCTCCCTCAAACCGCCTTTTAGACTCTCCTTATTTCACTTTCTTTACGTCTTTCATGTCTGGCTCGGCTCCGAAAGCAGCAGTTCTTTCATCACGCACGTATGTGGGCTAATGGAGTTAGACATTTTTAAGGCTCTGAAGTTTCTCCGCTGCTGCAGTGTCACCGAAATGCGTCTTGGCACTTTGCGCGGTTAACCGTTCCAAAGAGTGAAGTTGCGATAATTAGATGATTGACAAGGCCACTCTTCATTTGAGAACACTGGTCGACGATAAGGAAGGTGGAAGACCGCGTGATAAATTTGCCGTCCTCCCAAAGTATACATTAGCCTGCGCTATCGCCTTACCATCGACGATAAAGCAAGAAGAAACTTTGTTCTTCGTCAATTGGTCAGTTTGACGAGGTAGAGAGTTTCTCTTTGCTATGTGGCAAGGGAAACGGAAAAGCGTGAACGATGTTTCTGACAGATTCACGCTAACAGAACGTACGCTCTCATTCTAGGTCGTGAAAATGCTTGCAACGGTGGTGCTGATGTTTGCCGTGTGTTGGCTGCCTATTCACCTGCTCAATCTGATCCTGTACTTCGATCGGGAGGCCATATTCCCGAGCACGGATACCGGGGAGTATCTGTACTACGCTGCCTTTTTCAGCTGTCATTGGTTTTCCATGGCCAACAGCTTCGTCAACCCTATCATCTACTGCTTCATGAGCGACAATTTCAGCGTAAGTAACGAGTCTGCTTTGCCGCGCCCCTGTTGAGAGCCTATGGTGCGCTATGAGCTATGCGTCTCTGACACTGTCAACTGGCGCTATTAGCCGATGTAGGGTCCAAATTACATGAAATCACGTTGTTAAGTTATTTCTCTTGCCATTTTATTCTGCGTTTCTCTTTGGCTTTTATAACCATTTACCGTGAAAAGAAAAAAAAGCGTGTGACTTTTTTAAATCTCGAACATGGATGTAGACCAGTTACGTTCCCATGTGTCATCCTTCTTGCAAAAACAAACAACGAGAGCTGAGAGAAAGCTGGCCCCCTGTCGCCATTGAGTATCTCATAATCTGTACTGGGCCAACCACGTGTAGCTTTGCTCCATGCCGTCCATTGCTTTATAGGGCCACGTGACAGCAGCCACGTGACCAACAATTTACCGACAACGATACGCACTATAAAGTTGAAACGCATTCGGCACAATGCCCAACGATGCAGCCAACTCTTTTCGTACGTGTTCGTCCCATTTGTTTGTTTGTTCTTTTCTCTTTCTTTCTTTCTTTTTTTTTTTTTTTTTTTTTTCAGGCAAACTGCACTTTATGTCTCTCTGTATCGCTGTCTTGCGCCAGCCTTTCCCAATGATGAATTTCTGTACTCATCTAGTAAATATATTGGACCATGTATTGTTCCGTAACGACGCTATTATGAAGTTATGTTTACGTTTTAACATCGGGCTGTCGTTTTCTGTTTCGCATTGGCGACGCAACAAAGTATGTTGGCAGTCTCTCGTATTCTGCAGTTCGTAGTAAAATCTGTGTTGATGCAAGGGACATGTAATTTCTTTTTGTCACGGCAGATCATCCGGATGCTCGGGAATAATAACTACTGATGGTTATAATTACATGTGCTTAACGGGATCACTGTCGTTTTAAGTACATCACGCCACGGCGATATACCTATCGTCATTTTGTAGACTTACCGCTGTCTCTCCTTTCTTCTCTCTAACCTTCGCCTCTCTCTTCCCTTTGTCTTTCTTTGCAAACCCCGTCCAGGCAGACCTTAAGCAACTGGTTCGCGGCTGCTGCCCGTCGTTCCAAACGAAGAATGGCAAGAGGAGGGCCCTAACGAAACATAACTCTTTCGGTGGATCTTCAGTACGCTTCAGCACATCACTCAACAACATGACTTCTGTGTCTGCTTCGCGCTACTGCAATGTCTCTGCTACTTCCTCATGCTCTGTGGTTCCTCTCAACGCTATTGGCCATCCTCCGGCGATAGGGGCTCGCATTATGTTCATCTGCTAGCGCTGTCACACTTTGCATCACTGCAGATGCGACTGTAACTGTCCAGACGAAGGAGAACACTGGACTGAGCACGGGACACGGTCATTGCCGAAGGCGTGTGAAGTCGGTAAATGCACGTGACGTTCTCCATCGTGCAGTATTGTGACTGACTTGTCCTTTTTTATGGCGCAGGAGCGATATATTGTGTATTTTTGTGCGGTGGTCTTTCGGGAGCACTGCATCGTTCTACCGCGCTTGTAATTTTCTCAGGTGCTGAGCAAGGTTGTTCGCGTCGCTAAAGTGCCACTACGGTAAAAAAAAAATTTATTTATCAAAAGTATTTTATTAGGTCAACCACGCTCAAAAACTCAGTACGCAAAATACAAACGCCGTCTGTGAACATTATGTATCTTCGACGGATTTCCGGGAGAACCCGAGGAACTTCATAGTTTCGGATTCTCCAAGAGTCGATGACGTCACCGAGACCCCTGGCGTTTGTCTCCTAGCAACAGCGCGCGCGCGGGCCTTCCCAGTGTCCGCGCACTCCGCCCCCACGTTGGGACGTTGCCAGCGGCTGTGGATGAGGAGACGGAAAAATCGACTTTGGAGGAGCAATGTTGCCAGACGCGTGACAGATTTATTTATGTATTTATTTATTTAAGTACGTTAAAGACCCCCAGGGGGTATTACATAACGGAGTGGAGAGAAGCACATAAGAAAAGTACAATAGAAACGCGTAACAAAAGTATTAGAAAAAGTGAAAAATGAAATATCAAGTTGATAAGGGAAGAAGACCATGTGTACCATGGTAAGAGTATGATGAACCTGAAGCCCTAGATTGGAGATTGCGCACGTTATGACATCATACTTCTCAAGACTAGGTGTTAAGTATGATTAATGATTAATTATTAATTTTATTGTACTTTCGCGCCACATGGACAATGTTTTGGGCGAATACAGTTCAAGACACGTGACTTGCCCCTTAACGTTTCGGTCATGTCTTGACGTTACGTTTCGGTTACGTTTCAAACGCATGTACCCGCGATAGCGATGACAGTGTGGCAAAGTGGTGGCAGCGGTGGGGTGGTTTCTGAGCTGTGGGTACTTTTACTGGTATCCGGCACGGCTTTTAACAATCACGGTGCCCCCTGACATAGGTCTCAGATATTGTTTCGTAAATGCCAAATGTTTCATGATAATCTCTTTGTGACAAAAGTCGTTTCTTTCTCATGAGAAGGTTGCTGTGTTCGAGGTTGTGTTGTGTTGTTGTTGTCTTGTTTCTTTCCCTGTGTCTCTCTTATCTCCTGATTGGGTGCGGCAGATATATAGAGTACTTCGAAGGCCACGTTATCAACGGTCTACTACGGGCACGTTAAGTGATGGCTCCAGAGCGGAGAGACAGCACCACCTAGATAAAGAAAGCCTGCTTACTCGTCGACGTGACGTAACAACTAATAGTCAGCCAATCAGGACCGTGTTTTCGACGGTGGCAGCCAATCACAAACGTGCTTTCAGCGGTCGTGGCCATAAAACCGAACCACCGTCGTCTGCGAGTTGTGATTGAACGTCCCCGCGTACTAAATCGGAAAACTTGAAAAATAAAGCGCAAAACGGTCCCAATCGTTCTCAAAACTGATTTTCTGGAAGGTGACTTGCACTTTTTCTCTAAATATTTAGGTCTGCATGTCCCAGGTGAGCTGCAATCATTTGCGGCTTCTTGAATTCGCAGAACGGTGAATCGCAGTAGCAGACGAATTCCGACTATTAATGCCCACGTATCGAAGGAGAGAGAGGAGGCAATGAGTAAGCCTTCTGTATCTAGGTGGCGTTGGCAGAGAGAGAGAGAGAGCTCCTTCTTACTAAACGGTTTCGCTCCTTTTCCGGAGCGTGGCGCTCTTAATGAGCTCTCCCGCTCCCGCTTGCAGATCGGAGCGCGGAAGTGTTGCTCTGGCTCCTTGACGTATGGAGAAAGGGGAGGCCGAAAAACCAATGAGCCGCCTTGGAAACTTCGCTGGGGCGCGTGTCGCGCTCGTGACTCTGAAAGACCGTTTAGTAGGAGTACCAGAGTACGAGGGACAGAGTACACCTAACGCGTTGGGCGCCCTAAAACTCCGTATTGCTAATGCAGCACCCTCCAGATTGCGAAGTACGCGGTGATTTATCAAGACCCCCCCCCCCTACACACAAAAAAAAAATCCAGAGGAGACCCCCTAAAATTGTGAGATTGCGCAATATCTTGTCAAAAGCAGGTAAATACACCCCTTGGCAAAGCCCCTCCCCCCAGGACGAAGTTCTGGGTAAACCACTGGTATGTCACCAGCGCATAGTGTTCTAGCCCGATACGTAAGACAAGTCTGTTACGATCTTGTGCCAGAAGGAAAGGCGAAGGCTGCAATAGATTCCCTCTCGTGATTGGACAGGGGTGAATGAGAAGGCAAACTAGTGGTGACATCGCATGTCGCGTCAAATTACGTCGCACTGCTTCGGAGGCCAGCGACAGAAAAATTGCAGTAATACACCTAACTCCGGTCCCTTCGGCGGGAAGCAGAAGGAATCATCAAGAGCACGAGGCATCCCATATCACACGTCATAGAGAGGTGAAAATATGACACTGCTGCATGGATTCAGAAGTAACAAGAGGGCTTTGAAATGGTGCCATTGATCGCATCTACGTCGTCATAGGCGGATCTGTAAAGTAAGTAATTACAAGTCACCCAATTACATTCCAAGATAACTTTCGACATTATGTAATTCTGAATGTAACTTATATATTTTGGCGAGTAACTTGCAATGCACTTGAATATTTAAAATTACTTTATATGTGATCTGGGATTCAAATTCATTTTAAATCCTGGCATACTGGCAGTTCTGGCACAAGCAAAAATGGCACTTTTTCTGCATACTACAGTGACACGTTTAAGACATTCGCAGCCTCCAGTTCAGGCATGTTCTTATGCTCCCGCTAAGCATAAATTTCTAGTCATCGTACTCAACTACAGTCATCTCATTTGTCATTCCAACAAATAGCCCCATATCTGTACTACATTCATCGGGTAAGAGAAATAAAGTTAAACGTTAAAAATCCTTATTGAAATTAATGTAACCCACTCTTCAGAGTATAGATATAACTAATTGAGTTCCAATTATGGCTTTGCACTTCTGATTGTAAGTATGTTTGTTGCTATGTGATTGTAATTCAGTTACTTCTGAAAAGTAATTTTTACATGTACTAAGACATAATAACGCATCCTGGGTTTTGCTGCGCAAGTGAAGACATAACCAAGCTGGAGTGGTTCAGTCTCAGTCTTATTAATGGAGACATACTCGTATCTTTCCACTTGAGTGAAAAGTTCCCGTACTGGATACGCAATCCGAATCGAGGTCGCTTTATATTTACTTGCTGTTTTCCTCGCCTGGTTCAAATATGTCAGGAAGCTGCCCTACCACGAGGAATGTGTTGTATTCCCTTTCACGTTATCTTGTATAGTTATTTCTGTGTACTATCACGTACAAGGTGTACCCTTGCCTCGACATTTTTCTACATAGCTTAAACTACACATTGCCTCATGGGGCAACGGCATGCTTTTTAATTGTCCTACCCAAACCTTGGTCCCACCTTTCATGCATAGGACGTGTGCAGATAAACCTATGTCGCATTTCCACGTGAGAGTATAGCCTGTGGCCTGGGCATTGATAGGGGCGCCACCTGTTACAAATTCTGCACAACAGAAATGAGCATCAATATGAGACAACGTTTCGGTTTCTGCACAGGTGGCACAACTAGCGGTACCTGCACGCAACTCTCAGGAAACCGTCACGTTAACAACAACATGGCCTATCCTAATGCACTGAGGCCCAAGTTTCCACGATCTTCCAGTACTTTTAGCTAGCATAAACGCGCTACCTGAAGATCGTAGGCAGATTAAGTATATAGGCAGTGGATTACGCGCGCAAATGTAACCTAGGTTCATCCGTACACAGCCTGCATACGACACCACCTCCGGGTATCCTTGTATGTACTTGAGCAGTGACATGTAGCTACTATGTAACATGTATCATACCTCCAACCAGCACCACTGTACAAACTATTTTCGGGCACAGTGCTCTGTAAATAAAAGCGTCTGTTGTTAGTCTGTTTCTTCTTTTTGCGTACCTGTAAACGTGCTGTGTGTGTGTCGTTCGCTTCCTCCACAGTTTCTCATTTCATTAAAGGGACGGTCGCATCTGCTCCAACCCCACGCGAAATACTGGCGTGGTTTGACTGTTATTCGACGGCATGCATGGCAAGAGCACACGCCGGATGTTGAGTGTATTCCGGAATTCCCTCTCTGGAAAAAGCGGGAAAAGAACACATCCTCAGAACCAATGAGGGCGCGACCTTGAGAAAAGGAATGCCGCGTCCGTGCAGGCCTCTCATGAGCTGCGTTCAGATGAATACGACAAAAGCGTATGGTATCAACTTATAGCAACAAATCCTCTCCGACGGGGCCACATCAACCAATCCACCGGCAGGGATAGGTGCGATAACTGGATAAGACACGCTTCTATCACATTCATGTAACCGCGGCTATGAGTTAAGGCTGGTTCACATTACAGTGTTTACGGCTGCGTACGGCGTCTTACGTGTACCTTCGTTCCATCCTGAAGGATGTCCCGTTGCAATGATTCGCTGTCAGCGGATCTGACACGCAAGCGCAACCGTAAACGCAGCAGTGTAAATCAGGCTTTACTTGGCGTCTGCACAGCGCCTTTCCTCCTCTGAGCGCCGCACTCTCACTCCTCCGCTCAGTGAGTGACGTCACGCCGCAGGAGCTTCTGCGGAAGTAGCGCTGGTCTTCAAATTTATTTAGTATCTAAGCAGTTTTCGAACCAAAAAAATTCCGGGAAGGTTGTCAGCCGATGCCAAACATAGTTGGTATGCACACAATGTATGCCAATCATTAAACTGCCCTTAAAAATTTGCCCAACACATGAGAATACCCACCCCACATGAAGAGAAGTGCAATGAGCGCAGTCAATGCAATGCGCAGTCAAACAATTCGATTGGTAACATAGACGAAAGTTCAGCGAGCCCTCGCTGAACACTGTGGCTTTGTGGTGAAATCCTTCGTAAGCTTTGTTGTGTACCACCCAATATACGTTTCAATACAACCCGTCACGGACCCGTTACTCTCGTTGTTGTGAGGGGAAACGCGTATTTGGAAGTGTCTGTTCGTATCCTATTAACCGCAACTCATTGCGCTTGTCCCACTTTATAGTTGGCAATATAAACTCCTTCTTACGTCTCTGGGGGCCAAGTGCACAGAAACTCCTTTAAGGTAGATGTTTACCCAAATATTCCCATGGCGTTCCGAAGAACAAAGCCACAGTTAATGAAATATGGCCTCGTGTGAATCTGACCTTGACAAATAAGGGCACTTTGGAAACTCTCCTGTCTCAAGTTGCATCATAGAGATTCACTTGCAAGGTAATTTGCATTGCAGCCGCCGGACAAAGCCCAAGCGATCTGAATTAGGGTCGTGCCTGGAGCCCGCGCACTTTCTCTCGCAGAAGCCAAGGCCGACATCCTCAGCGCGGCGGCTTAACTTAACTAAATGGCGGAGGAAGCGCTTATACTTTCTCAAGGATATTAGCACATATTTGCATTCGGTAGCGGGGCAGCACTAGGTGAAGGCGCAAACTTCAGATTCACTCTTCTTTCTTGAGCTGTAACCGCAAAGCCGTGGAGATGTCTAAGGACGGAACAAGCTGGAAAGCTGGGATTTAAACAGCGTCGGGTAACTTCTGTAACGGTGTATCTTTACAAATCGGGCAGTTTCCAAATGCAAATGAAATAAAACAGATGGACCGCCATGCGCAGTTTCATAGCAAAAACAAAACAGGTGACCAAGGCACGAAACTCAGGAATTACGAAGCTAATGCCATTCGAAAGTGGCGTTACATCAGAATGAGGATTATAATCGAGATCGAACTGGTGTGCACACTACAGGGTCAGTCTAGCAAACGTTACACATTTCGATCGCATCGTAAAAATAGAAGACGGGCTTTAGCCTACCCCAAACTTTGAAGACTGCTGGCCATTTGTCTCAAGTTTTACTGCAATTTTTGTAAGCACTATTCTAATGTAAAAAGAAAATTCAAAATCAAGCAAAATCTCGCCCCATGCATTTTCAATGGCCTATCTCACGCAAACGCCGCCATTTTTCCGTGTGTCTGCTTCATATTCACATCGCGTCACACAGGCGGCGCTGCCTACAACGATGCGACATGCCCATTCTGACCATGATTCTGACGTTATGCACTCATCCTGTTCTTCTGTACAGTGGCGCCATCTGTGTGCGGTGAAATAAAAATGAGGCGCACATAGGAGAAAATGGCGGCTTTTCAGTGAGATAGGCCATAGAAAATGCACAGAGTGAGATTTTTCTTGATTTTCAATTTTTCTTCTACAGGACCATAGAGCTCACAAAAAATTCCAACAAAACTTAAGACAAATGGCTACCAGTCTTCGAAGTTTTGGGCTGGTTAAACACCGTCTTCTATTTTTACGATCCACTCCAAATGTGTAACGTTTGCTAGGCTAACCATGTAGCAGTGGCGCTACTAGGGGGGGTGCGGGGCGGACTGCACCGCTTCCTGCCATGTAAACCGTCGAAGGCATACCTTGAGCTTGAGGGAACGATAACACACGAAGAAGTAGACAAGACGAGGCTCAAGGTATGCCTTCGTCGAACTTTCACCAGCTCGCTTGCCTGCTCACCCTTATTTCATGTAAACCGTCCCAAGTCGATCTTTGCGATCAGTAGATTGTTGCTTTCAGTCGACGTGCGCCCATGTAAACGCCCGTAATGGGGGCATGTGGTGGGGTGGGGTGACGCAAAGAGCTCCCGCACCGCGTACCCTAGCGACGCCACTGCCCTAGATTCCAAGGTGAAGACAAGCAACATTGTTTTTGTCTTCATTTGTTTCGCTGCATTTCGCTTTGATTGCATCAGCAAAAGCTCCGCCTGAAACGTCCGATGCCGGGATTCGAACCCGGGTTTTCTGGGTTAAAGCCAGATATCGTAACCACTAGATCACACCGGACCGATTGAATCGTGCAGATAATAAGACTACATAAGAAGCAATTTATAAGCAACTAAGAATACGGCGAAAATGTAATGTGAATATGAATTATGTGCATTACGTCTGACAACATCACGCAGCGAAGTATTGTCGGCCTAAGAATATGTCAGCCTGAACCACTAAAACGTGCAGTGCTAGAATGTTACAATATCTTTTTATCTGATGTAGGGAACTATTACTGCAATGGGCAAAACCTCAACCTAGCAACAATGACATTCAGATTTAGGGAACTCTACGCAAAAATTTTGGAAATGTTTCGGAATAAAGTACTGGGTACGGGTGAGACTTTCATTACAGTGCCTGTTTCAACGACACGTGGGTTGGCGGCGCCGACTGCCGAGAAGCCATTGAACTGCCTAAAATACGCGCCATCTCTTGGGAGATATAGGAAGCACAACATGTTTAACGTGCTTGTTTGTGCTATGCTACTGCTATGGTGCTACTGCATAATTTTTGCACCGGTACATTACAGTGTAGTAAACGCAGGAATGGGTATTCTCGTTTATTTTTATTGTTTATTTACCTTTTTACCTTAACAAATTTTATGAACTTTTCATGATAGCCATGATAGCGTAGTGTGAGCGTTTCAAACACTTTTTCAAAAGATATGCTTCAGAATATACAAGCATACTAAAATCGTGTTTACTATTACTTTTCCACGACGTAGACCCACATTACCCAAGTCTACGAACTTTATCGACCGGCGTGGCCATCGGCCGCTAGGTGCGTAGGTGATCGCAGCATCTTCGCACTTTGTCTTGTTCAATTGGTTCTTTGTTAAACTATCTCTGCAGATTCTTTGAGCTCGCAAATTACAAATAACCTTCTCTGCAGTATCCACGGCCGCTTTATGTATAGGTGAGATAGACAGTGTTCATGGGACAACTTAAAGATAAACTCTAGTTCAGGACGCCACCGACAGATGGCAGTGAGTGCATGCCGCCTGGTTTAGATAAAATCAAACAAAAAGGTCAAAATGACGGGCGCAAGCCGGCGACAGATGGCCGAAGATGAAAAGCAGGCAGTGTGTGCAGAGCGTGTTTTGTGTACGTTAACGCTCAGTTTCGAAAAATGTCCATGGTCTTGACAATGTCGAGGACACGAGTTTCAAAATTCCATGTTTTGTAATTATAGCTGTCATGTGAAAAATGGCAATGGTGACTTCGAAAACATGACGGTTTACAAATAATAGTCCGTATGAGCCGTACACGGCACCACCACCGACCACAACGAATACTTGCTCGACCAGCAAAACAATGCAACACCTACAGCAGCAAGCGTATCGCAATTATGAAGACCCGCGCATTACAACAGAAAGAACAAAACTGCACAACTTTTTTCTGTCATCTTTACAATTGGTGACACCTGAAATATGAATTCATAAAGATCACCGGCATTGTCGAGACAAGTCGGGAAAAAGTCCAAGTTAAAGAGCACATCAGCTTGCTCCAGGCAGGGGTTGCAAAAAGCGCTCATGCCCCTGACTTGTCATTGCAAAGGCATCATTCCAAGAGATTCATTGTGAAGGATATGACATAGAAGACAGTGTTCTCAACCGTCCTGCGAAAAACAGAATGTCCACAATGCATGAGACAGCGGGGCTCTTATAACGGCAAGGGCAAGTCGGATCGCGCATAGTATTATTGACTCGTCCATGGCCAGATGGCGCTAATCCATACGGGGACAGCTTTTGTGAAAGCACCGCCGAAGTCTCCAAGCCAGGCAAAGTCTTGTACTCGAAATATGGCAGTCGTCGAAAAGGTCTGCGGTGGAAATAGAGCCTGCAAGTCTTTTCCACCGCACGTGCATGAACCGAAGTAGAAGGCGAGCAAGATGATGTAGCGGACTTTCAGGCATCCTATTCCTCGAGTATGAGGAGCAAATCTTCTTGACCTTTATATGCCCACACATTAGAGGTTACACACGTGAATCACGTGATACAAAAACGTGAAATTCAGTCTTAATGGGCACAATAGGGTTTGATATGGTACAGATATTTGTGTCAAGCCTTTCTTTCTGGAACATCAACTTAGTAGCTGATGAAGAAGAAGTTGGGCTGATTGGGACGAATCCATTGGATAAGCGACAAGCAGACAAGAGACGTGGGACACACAGGACGAGTCGCAACTTCGCAGTCGCCTTTGTCGAGTCTGGCGAGTCGCAATCAACTTAGTAGATGTCCTGACTGAAACTGAAGAAAGATACTGGCTCCAAAGCACGCAGACACAGCCACATGTCGGCATTCCTAAAATAGATGTTCCCGCATCGTGGGCATCGCTGAGTCGTGTACGTCCCTGGAGGATTCTTGCTGTTAAGGACGACAACAGTTAACATCATGTCCCTGGGTCGAGCAAATAATGATGTTGTCGTGTGGTCTGAAGAGTTGTTTCAATGATGAATGCCCGGTTCAATTGCACGTTGTTGCCGTAATGACCTGTATTCAGTGCATGTGCAGAACGATTTTTGTGGTACTAATTTAATTCACCGAAAGAAGAAAGAAAAACGTCAGAGGGAGCGCAGTTCACGAGGACCAGTAAACGAGAAACTTGTCTGAAACTGAAAACCCGCCCAAAATCCCGACAAACTGGCCAAGCCCACTAGCTAGCAGCAGGATTTTGTTTACTGGAACGCACGCACAAACATTCCTGACGCGCAGGTATCAACTTCCAAACCGCGGAAGAGAGAGAGAGAGGGGGGGGGGGGGGCAGAGAGAGCAAGCCTTTTGTTGAGCAGATATCCCAAAAGGCTGTTCCTTGAGCTGTCATCCATCAGATGACCAGAACCATTCCAAGGAGCGGTTCAACTAAACTAGCAGACTCGCAGCTAGGCCTAAACCTTGCCGTTGTTGTCGCACCAAAGATCTCCTTTCCCTTCTCCTTCCTTCCTGTCTTCGACAAAAGGGGCGCTTGTGTCCGTGCCGCTGCTGCTGCCATTCAAGCAGGCCTCAGGAAAGTGAGAGATGGTTTAAAAGAACGTAAAAAGTAAAAAAAAAAAACGAAGTGGCAAGAAATGTCGTCGTTTCGGACGTTTTCTCTTCTGCTTTTGCCTCTCCGTCTTTTGATGCATTGTTGGTTCCTTCCGTTGTCGACGATTTCAAGGGCTTTGCTGTCTTTAGTGCTCCGTGGGAAACGTTACGTGCTGATTTCTCGTGTGGAAAACTGTTGTTGAATGTAGTGTGATTGGATATTTGGTACACGTTGAGAGTTGAGACACGGATTATATAGACTTAGAGTTATCAGACTGTGAGGTGTATAGTAGTCCTTGTATGTTCAGGCGGAAAGGTTGTTGCGTATATAGCCTGATATATGTTATGGAACTTATTATGCCTACCCATTTTCAAGCTGAGGCATAGTATAGGTACTGTTACACACTACGGCATGGGTTGAGGGAACCGACTTCTCGAAGTGTTGCGCAGTTCGAATGCTGCAACACCGTTGGAGGCAACAACTTGCATATCGACCGTCTACACACGTTCCTTGCGCGTCCTATAATTGCCGACGCGAGGGGTGGTTAGCGAAACGCCTCACCACACTTCTTTCCCGAATCTGGCGCACATATTACGCTTGGCCACAAATGATTGTTCATTATTTGGCGGATTATGGTGAAGTAATGGGAGCCCTGGTATCCAGCGCGCAAGTCGTCACCCTGTTCGCCAACCTACGCCAGCTGCGCGAAGATGCCACGAAGATGTCACACGTTGAGCTCAATCGAATTATAAATTGGAAAAAGAATAACATGGATTGGATTGGATTGGATTGGAAAAAGAAAGAAAAATATGGAGAGGTTAGTCCCGACCCAGTCTGAACTGGCTACTCCAAAACGCGTTTGTGGGTGAAAAAATAGAGCCAGAAAAAAAGAGAAGAACAAACAAACAAACAAACAAACAAAAACAGAAAACAGGAAAGAAGTAGAGTGGGTGTAGCAGAATAAAGGCATAAAGGAAAACGGGGGAAAGGAAAAGGGAGACGTTAGGGCACAGGAAACACTCACTGGTTCATAATGTCAGATAGCCGCGCGAACACAGTGTCACAGAAGTTGTCACAGAGTGTCAAGCAGGTTCGAAGCGGTAAGGAAGACCACAAGAGCCACAAGTCCACAAGGAGAAGAACATCCATAGAGATTAAAATATTGGATAGATACATTGTTAACTGAAACGCGCAAATCCATGAAAGCGATGGTGAGCAACTGCTCATACATGGGAGTTTGATAACTATATGGCAGAGGTCCGTGCGAACACCTGAGACACCAGGGCCGGGTCGTATAAAACCTGAGTACGAGTCTTTTCTCAACTTTGATGCCCGTACGGGCCCTGTAATACCTGAAGCGTTTAATAAAATCTACATAACGTCTCAAAATAACATCAATAACACCTTCAAGGAACGAGAGTACCTTGAAGAAAACAACATATTTTCGTACTACTTTTACGTACTGGTGTTACGCAGAAGACTGTTCGCTCGCTTCTACAGCCTATTCCTGCTGTGTCCCATTGGCACTGAAATGAGAAAAGTGGGAGAGAGCACAAAAAACGCCAATTAAAATGGTCACACATTTAATACATTACATTGCTGCAATAAAGCTCAAATCATATGCAGTGACACACTTCTTGCTAGCGCAGCTGTACGTGCTAGAAGCTATACACGGGCGTCCGCGTCTCCCCTACAGCTACGGTAGCCCTCGCGAAGCGTGCCAACGGCTGACTCCATCTGTGATCCCCTTCAGAAGCCAACCTGCTCCGTCCATTCCCTGTTTACGTCCTACCACTCCCATGCGAGTTAACAACCGCAAAAAGACCTTCCCTTCAAAACGCCTCCTCAGCAGGGTGAGGCAAGGTCGTCTGTTCGCTCCACTTCCGCGTCCTCACTGGGTCAATCTTTTCGAGTTTTAATCGGGGACCCTAAAAAAGACCCACCCCCACCCTTGCCGGGGGGGGGGGGATCGCCCTGAAGATTCTCCCCGCGCGACCGCACGCCCCAGTGGGGGAACTCCGGGAGACCAGAGGCAGGAGAAGAAGGCGGACGAACAACTTCTTCCGGGAGGGTGTCCCTCCTAGCAGGTGGAATTTCTCCCCGATGTTCATACTTGCAGGGGGAGGGGGGGATGATGATGACCCGTCGAGACAAAAATAAAATACCGTCAGGTTCGCGTGCTGAGCGCGTGCTGACGGAGGCTACGACTACCCCTCGAGGGATCCCCTCCTGGTAGAATTCCGTCAGCCCCCAACCGCGGACCGGTTCGACCCCTATCCCTCACGTGTGTAAAACTTGTTATTTATTGTCGGAAGAAATGGTTCCTTCGTAATGGGCAGGTTGTACACGGCTGAGAAAGCTGAAAAGCCCGTATAGACAGTACAGATTGTAGCAGGGAACCGTCACGGGCCCCACGCTAGCTCCTTCGATGTTCCGATCGATCATATACACGGGATTCTTACACATCAAAATTTTTATTCGAACTGCCTTCTCTAAGAGGAGATACTACTACTGCTAAAGAGTCTCCTTATTCAGTAGCAGAGCCCCTCACTGGCATGTCTTACTTCCCGTGCGGTTACTCTCATCAAACCCGCAACGTTCAATCCTGCGCACGTCTTCCGTCATGACTCTCTATCCAGCGCTCGGGCCTTGGACATGTCCCTTCTCGTATGGGGCGTGGGTATACTTGAAAATCGGCTCTCGACCTTAGTCGCGACCTGCCCTTCGACATAAATTACGTAGGTACAACGTTGAGCCATCGGTGTGCTCGCCTTAAACTTAATCGGCAGTTGTCGCGGACCTGAACTTGGGAGATCCTGCCATGGCCCATTATCAAGCTGATGTGTATGGAGAAGCTGTACACGCTTCGCTCTGTTCCTCTGTTCCTGTTCCGTATCAACAACAAGCCGCTCAGTCTTGCAGCAATTTTGGGTCCTTGTGCTAACCCTGTGCAGCACCGTCAATGCCTGCACTCATTCTGTGTGTTCCTGACGTCTTCTAACCTGCTTGAACTCCTCTGACCTCAGAGCTGTTGCCATGAATGCGGAGATGTGATCTCCACAGCACTTCATCTCCGGTGGCCAACCGGATGAACTACTATCCCCATCAGTTACGACGCACCTGCGTGTGTGATATCTCATTTGCGTGTGTCATGTGTGTGTGCGAGTGTGTATGCCTCATCTTTTTCATCGTCACCCCACTCATATATTAACCCACATTGCACTGAGGTATATGGTTGTTGGTATGTGTAGGTATAAGTTGGTATTGGAGAGTTGTTGTTGTTGTTGTCTCCTTGAGAGATATTGCCCTTTCTATGGCGTTCTACTGTTTAATTCTGGAAGATCAAACATGATCTTAGCTCCTTCCTGTGTTTCCCCTGGAAAGCTTAGGCCCACTCCGGATCGTGCACGTCCCTAGAGATGCCAGGCCGCGAGCTGAGGCTCCTGCTAATCACATCAACAAATATCCTGGCAACTGGCAAGGAGTAAAAAATGGTAGTGGTATACACATAAGGTTTTTTTTTTGCCTGTATGTAGGCAAGGAGTGAGCCGTAACGTAAACAGTCACTAGACTGCAAAAAGCCGTAAACTGCAATCAGCCACTACTGGCAACTTAGCTCCGCGTATACGAGCACACCCGCGTCCCCACACAGTCCTCTCGAACTTTCTCTTGAACGCTTCCCCGTCCAAGCCTTTCTCAGCCATATCGCTTGTTGCTGGGTGAGCACTTGTATTTCCTCGATTCTTTCTCGCTACACTTTGTTCCCGAAGTTATCTATGGCTGTTTTATACGGTACTCTTTGGGGGAACCCGGTAGCTCATTCTGTAGCGTGCTGACCTGCTACAAGCCCAAGATCAAGGGATGGGCGCGCACTCTTAAAAATGAACTTCACCGCATAGCACGCTCCTAGCCAACCATAATCGCGAATGATATCGTTATCTGCCCTGGGGGCTTAATCGCTTCATCGTCGTTACGGTCGTTACAAGCTAACGAGTGGCGGGAAATTCAAAAAGGTGGGCATGTGACACATTGCGCCTGACGTGTACCACGGCCTTCACGTATCACGCGAAGTGCGTCGTGCACGTGTTTTATCACGTGGCCACCTTTTTAAATTTCCCGCCCGCCTTTTTGAATTTCCCGCCACTCGTTAGCTTGTAACGATCATAACGACGATGAAGCGATTAAGCCCCCTGATTTGTCGAAAACGGGAGGCGTACGTCTTTTTTGTGACAATTAGGAACAGCATAAGTGTCACAAAAAAGGCGTACGCCTCCCGTTTTCGATAAATCAGGGCAGATAACGATATCATTCGTTGTTATGGTTGGCTAGGAGCGTGCTATGCGGTGGAGTTCATTTTTAAGAGTGTGAGGTAAACATTGCCTCCAGCGCCGTGTGTCTACTGTCTATAATGTCTATATGTAAATCTACTCCTTGTTATTGTGAATATGGTAGCCAGATATGAGTCGTGTGCAAATTCCGTCACTGCTTATAGCGTATAACTTGTGCTTCTTATACCCTCTGAGGTTCGAAGTGAGCTCACATCCGCAGGTATCCCAGAACATTCGAGAGCGACTGCACGAGACATCGGGCGGATGTGAAAACATTCTCGCAGCATGCTATGTTTTCTCAGCGCTCCAGCGGGCTCTGCTGTTCTCTGGTCTGCACCATAAGACAAACACGGGCGCTGGGGGGGCCCTACCTCTCTTAACCTTATTTCTCTCTGTGTACAGTGCGTGTAAACACTGCCAGCTGGAAGTTGCCATGCATTCGCCACCATGCATATAGTACAAAGTTCTCTAAATGTATACTTTGAGCAAAATATACCGAAGCCTAACGTTACGCTCCATCCGTTACGCTAACAACGATCGTATAGGGGTGATTATCGTTGGCGATTATTCTTGGAGGAGGTCAACGACTTTCGCATCATGCCTGGTGTATACTTATCCTCGTGTAGCGTTTATGAGCTCGAGCATCGCTTCTATCTTGCGCGTGTATGCCAGTCGGGGATAGAGTCAGTCGGGGACAAACAAGTGCATTTTTGCACAATACGAATCTGCACATCATTCGCTGCCATTGTTTGTATGTTCAACGATGTCTTCCGACATTTATCAACAGACAGAACAAGGCTATGGTGTTGCTCTGGTGACGAACCCCGGAGGATTGACATCCGTCGACTGCGTGTGAGTGTCTTTACTCGGAGAACTCTTAGGCCTTGCAGGTGACAACATTGGGAATTGTCCGGTTTCGGGAGGTGCGCGAGGAGGAGGGAAAGGCCACGAGGGGGTGCGGTAAGCGATTTTCTTGAAAGAACAGACAATACCAACATAAAAACCTTGGATTTATTGTTTATTACCGTGCAAGTTTTCATGCTGTGGTCTGCATTTCGTCAGCTCAGGCTACGGTGTATTTTACTACTACTAAGTAATATTAACCGTATAGAGGAATGGAACAAAATACCACTTGATATATGTAATTCAGCTTCTGGTACTTTATTCAAGTATAGAGTCTCAATAAGCATTTCTCGATCCGAGGTAGTCATGAACCATGATGAAGCGAAAAATAGTTGAATACGTATCCTTGAGTTTGTGCATATATTTGTTACAGTGATTGTGTATGATTTCACTCTGCCGTGTATATGTTTTATATATATATATATATATATTTGAAATAGAAAGGATAACATGACTTTTTAATTGCAAGACGTGTAATATGCGGTGATGAACCTAGAAAGGAGTAGAATATATATTCCCTCTTTCGCAGTATCTTCGCATTGCAGCATTCGACGCATCACGCGTCGACTGTCGACGCGACACACACAAATCAAAGAAGCCGGGTAGGTCCAAACACTTGCATTCCGTCGAGGCATATTCTGCATTCGTGCATGCATGTACTTAGCCTGAGGAACGACAATCCTGGCCAATCGTCCTGTACCCCTGCCTATATACGTCAAGCAAGAAAGACATGCTCGTCACAGCAAACAGTTTCCATGCGCACTTTCTGAGCAGTGGGATATTTATGCGAGACATCGAAGCATGTATTTATCGGTCGTTCCGATAGGGATCATTAGGACCTATAACTGTCCCCATTCCGGTAGTCAATGACACTGGAGGCTACCGCACGGGAACGCTCTCATCATTGCTATCAGGCACCTCCCTCTCACGTGAGCCGCATGCCAATTGCCCGTCGAGGAAGCCTAATTGTGACATGCATAGTTGCTTAGCCCTGCCGCGTATTTGAACTATTGACTCCTAATTACGTGACATTACACAAAATTTGAAGTCATCACGCCGCGAATTGTTGTCCGGGCGACGGTCGCAAA
The DNA here is from genome assembly GCF_037126465.1 of Ornithodoros turicata. Classification (NCBI taxonomy): domain Eukaryota; kingdom Metazoa; phylum Arthropoda; class Arachnida; order Ixodida; family Argasidae; genus Ornithodoros; species Ornithodoros turicata. Next base: position 31,084,530 of record NC_088209.1, read on the forward strand.
CATGTGGAAAAGTTACGCAACGTTCATTATTATACAGAAGACTTGACGACGCGGGCGCAACCTACGGGAAGTTCATTCTCGACTTTGTCATCATCAGGGGCGGATCCAGACCCTCGGTTTGGGGGGGGAGAGGGAAATCCAATGTATAAACTGACGTTTTGGATCCGCCACTGGTCATCATGCGATACAGCACGGCACTTGTCGAAAGTTATAGATTTTTACAGGTTTTAGCCATTCCTTGAAAGAAATCTCGAGTTGTTCGAAACCTGCATAGACAAAAGCAAAAGAACTTGAGACACCGCTATAGGGTAGTCGTGTTAAACTTAAGAAGGAAAAGAAATCTAGTCCGCAAGGCCTCAAAATATTACTGCGCCGCAGATACGATGGCTGGACGCAAGAGAGGTCACGCTCCCTCCCTGCGCCAGATAATGTGATCCATCATACTCACTCCGCTCCCGTATTGGCTGTGAAGGCTGGCCGCATGACACTACGCTGCAACAGAAAGTGCGCCCCCCTACTGAATGCGCATGGTGGCGCTGCAGTATTTCTCCTGGAGCGCTATTGCGCCTCCTTGTCTCCAACGGCATATGTAGTTGACGAACTATACTCGTCAACTACGTACGCCGTTGGAGGTAAGGAGACTCAATAGCGCGCCAGGAGAAATACTGCAGCGCCACTACGCAGCGTAGTGTCATGTGGCTAGTCTTAACAACCCATACGGAAGCAGATGTGAGTATGGTGAACTACATTATCTGGCGGAGGAGCGAGCGTAAATTATCTCCGTCCAGCCACCCTATCTGCGGCGCAGTAATATTTTGAGAGATGACGGACTACATTTCTTTCCCTTCTTAAGTTGAACACGACTATATAGGTTGATGTTTCAAAGTAGTACGTTCTCGCCCCTGATTTGTTGAAAACGGGAAGCGGAGCCTATTTTGTGCGTTATGCATGGCACAGAATAGGCTCCGCCTCCCGTTTTCAACAAATCAGGGGCGAGAACGTTGTCATTCGGGATGACGGTTTGCTAGGAGCGTGCTATGTGGTGAAGTTCATTCTTAAGAGTGCAGACGACGCGTCCACACAATGGTAGTTCATCGTTTCTCCGCAGAGCGCCGACACTGTTCGATCTCGGAGCGAAAACGTCAATCTCCTTCGGAAAGCAATGCAACGTGAATGCGCGAAATGCCATCGGAGACGAGAAAATGTTGGAGTCGTTTACAATAATCCGTCGGTCATCGTAGGAAGCGAAGTAGAACAATGGCGAGCAAACGACACGCACCCGCTCGCGGGGCGAGGTATAGCTTGCGCGAGAAAATTCATGAGCGACCCCTCTTCGACATAATGACGGCGAAATATGCGCGCAAGCGTCGGTCTTAACGGCGGTCCCACTTCTTTTCTTCACTCCATACATAGACCTTGAGTACGCAGCTGCACCAAGGCCTGGAAATGGGCCCGGGTTTCTTAGATTAAAACGATTATTTCCGCAGGTCCGGGGAACTGAGCCTTATTACTTGGAATATGCGCGCGCGCGCGCGCGCACCGAGAATTTCTATAGATTTTAATACATTTCGTTTTGTCCTTAGTTAATTGCCGCTTCGAGTGCGCCTCGGCTCGTTGGGTTCATTATTGGAGTGAGGAGCTCCCCGCAATTTAGGGGTTGGGGATGCCATGAGAAAGAAAAAGGGGGAGCTTTAATGTCGTTGCGGTACGTTGGAGATAGAACTCGCTATTGACGGATGTTGGACAATGTGGAAAGGGTGTGCGGTTAAAGTGGAGAACGTGAATAGCTCGCGTAATGTATAGGTTAATTTGTTAACGCGGTTGTGCAACTGTGTATCTCGTAAAGTCAACTTGCAAATACAAGTATACGTGAAGATAGTGAAGGCCCCCGCGGGAGGCCAATTATTCTTTGTTTCAACGTTTTCTTTCTTTCGACGTCGTTGGAGAGCAGATCGTACGGAAACTGTTTGCAACATTTTAAAATTATCTGATCTCCGGATTTTCCTATCATGACCGACACGCGGGCCGACGTGGGAAGTTCTCCTTTCAGAGAGCACACTGCGTAGCTTTTTCGCTTCTGTGCTACTGTATATGTCCAATAGTCGGCGGTCAAACTTATTTCCAGGGAAGGATAAAGGTAGAGCCTGAAGTTTTAGGGTTTTACCCGATTCTTCCCCGATTTTTCACCCCGAATTGAAGGTTGACACTTTAGGGTGAAACCCGATTTTTACACGGCTAATTGCCTTCACTGGGATGTCTGTAGGAATGCAATAGCTTATTTGTTTGGCAGCAAATGCAGTTACATCACCGCCTGTACCAAACCAGTACAGTTCGTTTGTAATAGAGCCCGATTTCTCCCCAAATTTAGTGTGCTGGAAGTTTTTTTCACCCGAATTCGCATGAATTTAGTGCACATGTTTATTTACCTGATTTTTACCCCGCGAATTTAGAAAAAAATATTTCCCGAAAACTTCAGGCCCTAGATAAAGGACGCATTTTGGTTACCGTGTCCATTTTCGTTACTGCTATATTTTCGTTTCCGTTATCCGTTTCTGATACCGGCCTTTCAATTTCGTTTCCATTTCGTTTCCGTTACTGTTTCCGGTAATGAAACGGTTGTTACACAGCTGCGGGAGGACAGCCCGTCCGGCTTTATCAGCACCCTGTTTTGCCCAAGTGCTGCTTCGGTGTCACGCGTACACACTACACGTAATTTTACGTCGCTGGGATGCGCGCATCTTGCAAGATAAAATATATATATATATGTAGGAACATGTTTTCAGTCTTCAGTCATTCTGAGTCCAGCAACTCAAGATGGGCGTAACTTCCATCCAATGTCGCATTCATAAACGGACGCTCTTAATGGTAAATAATACTGCCATGGCCAAAGTGAACAGAAAAAAAGTACAAAATAAGTAATTAAAAATCATAGACTGGCATCCTCGTGCTATGGTGAAGTATGGTCAATTGTTGATGTCATGGAGTCATGAGGACTGGGGCGAGATAAGTGAGGGATGCATCCCCATTTTGCGCTTTCTTTCCATGCTCTCGTGTAGTATTTATAGCATTACAGGGAATGAAGTCATCGGAATACAAAAACAAAAAATGAAAAGTCACTCAAATGTCATCGCACAACAGGAATTAGCCATTACCCGAACTCAATACCGGACGATAAATTCGTTTCCGTTTCTGTTTCCCGTAATGGAGGACCGTGGTATGCATTTCCGTTTCCGTTATCGTCACCAACTTCAATTTCGGTAATATACAATTTCTGTCTCCGTTACCATTACCATTCCCTGCTTATTTCATTTCATTTTATTACGTCACAGGTACTTGTAGAGTACATTACGTGAGGAAGGCAGAATACAAGAGTACACAAATAATATGAAAGAATCAGCAAGGGATATGTGGAAAATAATAACGTATAATACTAATAATAAGTCGTAACAATACCCAGAACGTAGTAATAACAAGGCAATATACAAAATTAGGCCGCAAAACACATAGATTCGCAAATGCATCTAAACTTGGCAGGACCATTTTCAATCGCGTGAATGTTCAATGTTCAAGAAGCCCATTCCAGTCAGCAATACGTGTCAGTAAAGGAGACAATCTATAGATATCTGTACGGGAATGAAACAGCATGACTTTGTGACAATGTTCACACCTGGAGATGTACATATGCCACGACCAACTAGATTATAACGACCATGTCATAATCGGCAACCCTTATGAGGAGCCCGTCCGCACGATCCGCTAGGGGCGCTGCTCATCGGCCCGCGAGATCTACATAATGATTGGACAATGGAAATTTAAATTTTGAACGCGCAGAAGCGGACGTACAACTACCGTAGCAGACGACAGCAACATCTCCTATGGAAACGCCTAGAATAATGATCATGATGATAATCAACTGCAGAAAGAAACATTTCCCGTGGGACATCCACCGCTTGAACAAAAATACTAAAGTGAGCTGAAATACGAAGTATTGCAGAAATTGAGGAAGCAATAACCGGGCCGATGAGTAGCGCCGCCGCTAGCTTCCAAATGCGGCGCTGGGAAGGGTTGCCTATGACAATGGTCGTGATAATCTAGTAGGTCGTGACATATACGCGTACATATAGATTATAGGAAGCGTTAGAATGAAAAGTCCTCATACTGCTAGCTACAACGTTGCAACAGGACTGTCATTCACTATTTTATCCAGACACCCTTCACCCCAAATGTTTGCCGACACCCCCTAACTTTTTTTACCTGCGCACCCCCACACAGGGAGACTCTTGCTATTTCAGCTTTAGACACACCCGACGTTACATGGACGATCGTATCCGTTCCAGTCGATCTCGAGAGTATAGTGTCATTTTATTTCTCTTGGACCATTGACCACGGTATCGAATAGCCAACGCGAAATAGTGGCGCAGGTTGCCGTTCGTATTCGACGGAATACATGACAAGAGCAGATGCCGGATGTTGAGAGTATTCCGGAATTCGCTCTCTGGAAGAACGAGGAAACGTCACTCCCTAAGACCCAATGAGTGCGATACCTTGAGAAAAGGAATGCCGCGGCCGTGCGGGTGCCTCGTAGTGTAATAATGACCCCCAAAATTTTGTAACCCCCCTCACACACACACACACACCGCGCTTGAGATTCTGGATAAACCATCGCTGTCACTCTCACGATATAGTGACAGGCAAGCTTACGAGTTCTAGCAAATACAACGCACCATATACAGGGTGTCTCAGTTAATTCCCCTGGCTAAATAATTCACCTCACAGATAATCCGATTAGCTGCGTTCGGCGATCTAGGATTCGACAGATTCGTAAAACAAGAAAACAATACTTCCTGTGTGTCTTGAATTCGTGCTGCCAACTTGAACAAACAACTCGAGAAATTTCCTGACCTGTCTCCGTCCTCACATATTAGACAGAGAACAAACGAAAGATGGAATACACGAGACGCTCCACACTGAACCAGAGCAGGAGGTCATCCAAACGAGCTCTTCCTGTCTGTTGTGACGTCATTTCCGCTCTTTATTATGTTGACAGCCCTTCCTGGGAATGCCGCGCGGCTTTGTGGTGGTGGTCGCTAAAAAGGAGGGAAGAAATAAAAAAGGCCATTCTCCCGCGGCGTTTCTAACGGTTCCAGACGGCGTGGCTTCTCTTCCCCTCCCCCCCCCTCTGCTCTCGTTTTTGCTCTTTTCTTTCCCTCGCAGCGTCCGAATAAAGAACAAAATCGAGCTCTCTCTTCTTTCTCAGCTTAGGCCGTATATACGTCGGAAGATGCAACAGCTCCCTGAGCATCGTGCTGAAGAACCAATAAAGCGTTCACTGTGTTTCTTCCTCGGAGCAATTGAGTCGTTCTGAGGAACAAGGAAATTGGGTTGGGGTGTCGGAACGTTTCCGTCGCTACAGTGTCTCTTTAATATTGCGTGTATGTCTTTTTTTCTTTTTTTTTTTCTTTTTTACGTTTTATGGCTCACATTCTTTGTATTCCGACTGATTGGGAGTGAGTGCAATGGCCTATAGGCCCTTTGCAGTGCTGTTCCCCGGAAGATTTCTTCTAAAATTAACTTGGACCAATGTCGCGAAGCGACTACTTGGATGTACCAGTTGCCGTGGCATAGTGGTTAGGGTGGCCGCTTTCCACGCCAAGACTGCGACGTGACGCGTGTTCGAAACCCCCGCTGTGTTGTCTGGGGTATTCCGGCAGACCTTCCAGACGAATGTCGGCACAGTTCCCCGTGAAGTCGTCCCAGGACGCACACTGTCCGCTCTGTCCCCCACTCCTTCCTTCTGTCCACGCCTGTCCGTCGCTGATAGCCACAGTTGCTTCGCGGTGCTAACACGGAATTTAAAAAAAAGAAGATTACTTCGATATGCGTTATGCAGAGCTTGATACTAAACGAGGTAAAGTGCAGGTTCATGTCCTGTCCGCCTCTGTGGCGCAGTTGCATTTTTTTTAGCCAACTGTCGTTCTTTATATTCAATGTTATGCGCTAACGAAACGAAGGCAGAGGAAGTTGACAGGACAGAGCTAGCGGAACGGGGACGGGGGAGCTTGTCCTGTCAACGGCATCTGTTGGTCCGTTTTAGCGCTTAATGTTGAAGCATGAACCAGTAGCAAAGAGCTCGATTTATTGTTCTTGTACTTTCCTTTCACTATTCCTTGTGCGCAGAAGGCTCTAAACGTTGTGCATGTTGCTCTCAGTCGATGATATCCTCGGAACGCCGATAATTCGGACTGTCAAAGAAAATTACACGATCACCACCACCACCGCTGCGGTGCTACGGATGGACGCCGCGGTACAAACCTCACCGAATGCCTCGCACCTCTTGGAGTAAAAAATGCACTCTACGTTATTACCAGATAGCATTTCCAGAGCTTCCAAAACAAACAGCATCTTTAAGAAAGCAGACGTTAGAGAAAGAAAATCACTTACCTATCATTTATCACTAAAAAAAATCACTTATCACCTTTCATATCCGCGTTCTTTCATGTATTTTCGCCTGGGAGGGAGACGAAGCAGTAGGTTCCTTCTCTTCGTTTAGAAGGCGAGAGCAGTATACTATTTTGACGCGTGATGTGGGCGAGGATTGCGCTTGTCCCATCCTACAGTTTGCAACACAAACACTAAGCAGCGAGGTAACGTCCTCTGTTGGGGAGCTGCTGTATATATATATATATATAATTAATGATAACATGTAAGAAACGCGAACTCGGAAGCTATTCCTCAACGCCTCTAAATGACTGTATCTTGCAAGTTTCGACGTTAGCAAAGTTGCAGCCATAGGCAATGCCTTTCTGCCAGGTGATACGCCTTATGCGTATCATAATGCGAATATGACTCGAAGCTTATGCAAGCCGCTTGCAGTCGAAATACCCGTATTATTCCCACGCGTGCTTTACGTAATAAACCGAGATAATCGTATAGGAACTGATGTACACACGCGCGCGTCGCAGTATATGGATGCTGCCGTTTTCGCGAAGCGCAATCTTTCCAAGCATGAACTTAAGCCTCACTCAGGTCACGACCCTACTTTGCATTGCCGACGGCGACCGTTCTCTGCATCGATTTCCCTGATGAAGAGCGCGCGTATCGTCGCTTCGGCTGTGTGGCTCGCGTGGAATGCCAACGAAGCTCCTACAAAATTCGACTTGGCTCACCAGAAGAAAGCCAATTGTCGAAGGCACGACTTCAGCCTGATTTTCTTATCTGTATTACCAGGATGGAACGATATATTGGTCTGGAATTGAAACGGTGTTTTGTTCCTGTAATGAGAAAGATTTCTTTGTCTACTTCAGTTGAGACAGAAAATAAAAGGCAGGCCGGACCCAGATCAGGGTGTGCTGATGCTAGAACGGGCACCTGTACATCGCAAGAACCAAAAAATCTTGTGCCAGAAAGCACCAATCATCATCATCATCATCATCACGTGTACCAAAAGAGAACGGAAAATTTAAAAGACTTCCTTCCAGGCTGGACAATATCTAAGCAGATTCAGACGCCTAATACGTCTTCGAGGCCAAACTTGTTTACGGAACTGGGGATATTAGGTGTTGGCATAATTCCCTGTGCGCTGCATTGGCGTTACCAACGCGAAGTTTGCGTACGCAAATACCGTAAGAGTCGTTTTGGTCAACTGGTCGTTGTGAGGCTCGTGTTGTGTTTGTCATTCTATGTATAATTGCCTCGTCCACTACAACGTTTCTCTCTCTTTTTTTTTCTTCTTTTTTTTAGGTTCTCGCGTTTTTCACGTGCGCGAAAAATGAAAAATTCGCGAATTTACGTACCCGCAAATTTGATCTACCGTTTACGGTGTTAGACCCTGAATATGAACATTGTGAGCCACCTGGACGACTGAAGCAAGAACGTGCGAATGCGCGGTTACAATACCAAACACGACACTGCTTTGCTCATGAGTTACGAACAAAGCAGTGTCGTGTTGGGTCTCATCTCAGATTACTGAAATTACTGAAAATCTCAGATTAATGAAATGAGAAATGGAGAACTGTTCTTCACGTTTCGGTTTCGCTGGCTTGGCACCTCGTGGTCAATGGGCCGAGAGAAGAAAAACCGAAACACTTTGGAGACCTTCCCCTCCTTTGCCATAAGCAAGTTCCCAAAGTCCAAAGCGGCGCTAAGCTCTCTGGGATTTTTTGAAGTCGTCTATTCGGTGTACCGTTTACGGTTCTATAGACGGTGAATATGAAAACTGTGGGCTGCCTAGACGACGGTAGCAAGGGCGTAACAATGTGGCATTACAATACCAAATACGGTGCGGCTTTGTTCATAACTCGTTTCTGAATGACCAGTAATTCCACGCTGAGGTGGGGTTGACCTCTGAAGTTTTTTTTTAATTCCATGTTAACGCCGCGAAGCAACTGTGGCTATGAGCGGCGTACAGACATGGACAGATGGAGAGAGGACAGCAGGAAGGAGTGGAGGACAGGGGGATTAGTATGCGTCCTGGGCCGACTTCAGGGGGAACTGTGCCGATATTCGCCTGGAAAGTCTTCGGAAAACCCAGGGAAAACCTCGGACAGCACAGCCGGTGACAGGATTCGAACCCGTGCCTCCTCTCAGTGTCGGCGTGGAAAGCGATCATCTTAACCGCTATGCCACGGGAGCTGGTAACCTCTGAAGTGACCGAGGGATATGAGCCCGCGAATTTAAGTTCCCGCGAATTGTTTTTTTCACCCAAACTTACCCCCAAAACGCGAAAATATATTCCACGCGAAATCAATGACTTTCAGTATAAGCAACGCGCTGGTGTTGAAAACGAGCGTCTGTGGCCTTGGACCCAAATAAAGCTCGAAATGGATAGAGCGCACCTGGCGCTTACGACATCCAAATGGCTGCCTGTGTATAGCCCTAAGGCACTATAGAGAGTTTTACCAGACCGTTGATAACGTGGCTAGCGTCGAACCGTATCAACCGGAACCAATCAGTGGATAAGATTCCGAGTCACGCACCTCTTGCGATTGATTCTGATAGGCACGACGACCTTATCAACGGTATTCTAAAGCTCACTAATATTCTCGTCAAACTAATTCACCTCGATTACTTTTTGTCTCGCCTGTCAGTAGACCTAACGTGAAGAAGGCGTGAAGAACAGGAATGAATGTCACGCGCCTTCAACCAGTTGTCGAGCTCTTGATCCTGCAAACTTCGTGATAAAGTGTAGATAAAGCATGAAGAGTGTAGGATCAAGTGCCAGACTATTGGTTGAAGGTGCGTGACATCAATCTCTGTTCTTCACGCCTTCTTCACGTACCTTCCAATGACGGGTGAAACACAAAGTAATCCAGTTCGATTACTTTGATGAAAATATAGGGACCCTGGCTGATTTCATCTGGCCTGCTGGGTGTATTAAATTTTCAGAAGGTACCTCGCGTAAAACTCGTCACAATGGTGACGAAAACCTCTTAAACACTGTTCTTCTATTCATGTTGTTTAATGGTATGTTTTGTGAAACTATAACTACGGGGTGAATTTAGCAAAGGTTACACATTTCGATCCAGTCGTAAAAACACAAGATAACGTCTCTGACGCTTCAAACTTTGCAGAGTGATAGTCATTCGCCTCAAGTTTTATCCAGATCTTTTCAACTGCTATCGTACGCCTTTTTGTGTCAATGATCATATATCCAAATTGACACAAAAAGGCGTACGCCCCCTTCTCTTCGAATCAGAAGCGATAACCCTATCATTCGAGGCAATGGTTGGCGCAGAGCATGCTATGCGGTGAAGTTCAGTTTTTAGAGTGCAGGGTTTTTCGAGGCAGCGCCACCTATTCGTGGTGGTGTGAACGTGAAGCAGACAGAGGAAAAAATGTCGGTTTGCAGGTCGTATACAGGCCATTGGAAATGCATGGGGTGAGAATTTGCTTTGCTTCTAACCTTTTTTCTACAAAGTGACATTTGACAAAAATATGGATATGGATCATCACTTCAGGCGAATATGGCTATCAGTCTGCAAAGTTTGAAGCGTCAGAAACGTTACTTTCTATTTTCATGACGCGATCAAAATGTGTAACCTTTGTTAAATTCACCCTGTAAAAAACAAGCGCTTCGTCACAGAATTACCTTGAAACATTTCTTAACGCCGCAAGTCTCGCGGTATTACGCTCTCGTGATATCCTATATCCTACGTCCGCTGCTTTGAATACACATTATCATCCTTTCGTTTTATGTATTTTCTTCGCCTTCTATCAATCCAGTTGGAGTATGCGCTGTAGCACACTCTCGCTGTTTGAACCCGAAATAGGAAGGGCCAAAATCAGCTCACTCCTCTTCTAGAACGAGAGCAGCTCACACAGTGAAGATTCCGTCCCGAAATTGATTTTCTTTCTTCAGCAAGGAATATGTAAGAAACAAGTGTAAAACACAAACGCCAAAAAAGGAACTTCGCACATATACCCCTTTGAAGAAACATCGCCAGAGCACGGACAACGTAAAGTACACATACAAAGGGCGATACTTCGATCGGCAGCCATCTTTCTTCCATTTTCCAATCCATGAAGCATCGAAGCCGTCATTTTAATAGAATGTGTCAACTCTCGCGAGGCAGAACAGGGCCTGCCGCTTTGAATTACTAGACGCCAGGGGGTTTATAGATGCAAGCCAAGACGAATGCGTTATATACTCTCGCTATATCGTAGACGGCGCTGCACTACTGCTAGGCTTGCACTCACAGACAGACGCACGCGCCAAGCGGTGTCAGCACTTTCGCCAGGAATTGCCCCCGCCGTTGCTGGTCAGCAGCCGTCATTCATCATTCGATAAAAATCCTCCTGCAAGCCACGCTTGAGCCCCATATAGCGCTTTTCCGTTTTTTGCCGTTTCGCCGTTTCGCTATTCATCGCGACGACGGTTTCGCGGAAATAAATAATAATAGCGAAAATGTGCGAAGTAGCGAATTCTTTACGCTGAGAGTGCTAGAAAGCGAGAAAAAAAAAGTATTATATAAGTGGATGGATGTATAGAATACGTGAAAACAGAAAGTGCGAAGGTCTTGCAATCAGAAGGGCTTCTTGTGTGGGTTTTAAGTATATAAGGCTGAAAACGTTGCACAATGTGTTCTTCTATTTTCTTTTTTGCTGTACTTACCAAATCTAGAAAAAAAAAAAAAGAAAGAAAGGAATGAACGGAGAAGAGGCAGAAAGGGTGGGTTCATGGAGCACGTGTTAAATGAAGTTAAAGAAAAATCGGCATGATCAACATACAGGGCGTAGTACCAGTGCTTACGTATTCCGCAGACGACAGCGGTAAAATACGTCGTAATTCTGTCACCTGCTTCGGAAGCTGTAAGTAGCCCGGGCGGCATTCTGCTCGTAAATGCAACAGAAGGATACCGTGTACGTGGATTTTACAGGAGCCTTGCATTTCATAGGCACAGAGCTAAACGGATGCATTACATATAGATATAAACATTGATATTCTACATAACCTCCCACTGCTCCATATTCGGGATTCTTCCATTAAGGATTGCAATTTGTATACTGTAAACAGTAATTGATTTCGAGGTATATTTTCGTGTTTTGGGGATATAGGTTTGAGTTGAGAAACCTCTCGGGAGAACTGAAATTCGCAAAACACGCGGGCTCATATTCCTCGGTCGCTTCACAGGTTGACCCCAGATCAGGCTGGAATTACTAATGATTCAGAAGCTATAGTTATGAATCTCCCAGGATGCAACGCGTGCGCATGGAGCACTGGGATTTCCTGAAATCGGCTATTCGCGGTTTCTTAACTTGCAAATTTCTCCCGCACGCGAAAAATGGGAAAAATAGTTCCACGCGAAAAAAACAACAACAGACTTTTAGTTACAAAAATAGGTAATTGGAGTAGTACTGTAGACGTGGTCTTTTTTCTTTTCTTTTTTTTTCTTTTTTTGCGAGGAACTATTTTTCGCGGTTTTCGCGAGCGCCAAAAACTGGCGAATTTAAGTATCTGCGAAGTAGATACACTGACATCACCGAAAAACATGAGTTTGCGCTTCTCGCAAATTTAATCTCCCACGTCAACAACGGCCTCCGCAAAAACGCGAAAATATGTTCCACGTGAAATCAACGACTTTTACAGTATTCCCCTATACTATAGTCAAAACAGCCTTTTATGCTTCACAGCTTTTTACCTTTCCTTTCTTTTTTTTTTTCTTTTCTTAATAAACATATCCTCCCTCCCCCGCCCTTTTATGCGGCAAGATCCCATGAGACTCGGCCCTCTTTTCGGCTTTATTTTCTTCATTTCATCGTCCTGTTTTTGTTCCGTATTGCACAAGCACACAAAAGACCCCTCAATTGTTCTGTGAACTACTTAACTAATTTCGTTTCGTCCTCACATCACTCATCTAAGGCCTCACATCTAATGGGGTAAGGATACAGCACACAGCGGTGAAACACCCTTATGTCATCTCAACGAGTTGCCTGGCAACGTAAAACCACGAATTATCAATTATTATCATCGCCATCATCTATTTCTTGTCTTTGTTGTACGCTGCAAGAATTGCGTTAATTAAGTTTGAGAGAGAGAGAGAGTTGTGAAAGAGGCCTATCTGACGGCTTCATGTCGATGTATACCGTATAACGTTTACGTTCTGCGCCTTTGCGTATATACGTAAGGTATAACGTGGTGGTTCTGCGCAATGCGCAAAGCCTTGTTTATGTCTGATGCGTGCGCAAAACCACGAACGCTATCCCTTGCGTACGCAAAGGCAACAACGTACGGTATACTAAAACTCACTATTCTTGTATGTTGAACGAATGACCAGGAAAAATTTTCTTGCCAATCCTGATCATGATGATGATGACTGAAAGAAAAAAATGGGGCTTGTAGCCCTGATATCTTCACGAAGGTTGATGCTTGGCATCCTATGTACTGTTCACGTATTCTACGTCCACGGAAACTCACGCGTGTTTCCGGCAAACTGTTCCATGCAAGCAAGCAATGTCCCTATCGGACACCGTGCCCCGTTGAAGGACCTCGCTACGGTTGAAGTCGTAAATTGCGAGACACATGCATTTCTTAGCAAAGAATGTGCTGTTGTCTTTCGATTGGATGCGAGGTCACGTTCGTCGCGCCTTCGATAATGTGTTCACGATTCCATCGGCTAACGTGCGTTCGGCGTCAACTAGAAGGATTAGTAGCCTGTACGCAACGCAGCTTCACGGTTCAGGCTGTTCTCGCGAAACTGTTATGCGGATTCTATGAACGTTTTATGTAAAGAAGAAAACAACCGCTTATTTGAACACAATGTTAGGGGTGCCGTATCTCTAGGTTGAATTATTTCGTATCTCCCTCTACATCTGTTATTGTACAGTAATCATTATAGTGCAACACGAAAGTCTGCAATTGTATAAATAAAGATTATATGGACATATTGAAAGAGAAACATGGAGGGCGGTGCTTTTTTTTGTGTGTGTCTGCAAACTTTTTTTTTTTAGTTTTGTTGTAAGTATTTTTAACGGTGTGATGCGTAATTAGGTCGAACGTGTGGCGAGCAGTGCGTATTAAAATAGTTTTTTTTTTTTTTTTGTTTGAGACAGTTTCAAGAATGTGTGAATTTCATTTGTTCTGTCTTTCTCGGCATATATCTCAATTCTAAATGCACAATTTATTCTTATAGCGGCGAAAATGACGTTACTATCCTTTCCTCAACCAGAGCCGTGCCCTCAACTGCCCAGAGAGTGGCTTTCTGATGAATGCAGGACACATCCTGAATATAAGTGCACCGGGTATTCACAAGCCCAACACGGCCTACAATTGAAGATGGCAGCTCTGCACGATCGGTCTTTCATCATTGAAAGGGTCCTCGGTGCGTGGTACCCACAACGTCTCGGGAAGTTACTACATCCCCCCCCCCCCCCCCCCCCCAGATACTGACACAGCTAGTTTGAAGCGTGAAAATAGGAAGTCCTGTGCCGGTGCTATACTTTGTGTATGGTTCTTCCTCTTTGCCTCAATGTCTCTTTTTCGTCATCTTACACTCTTAGAAATGAACTTCACCGCATAGCACGCTCCTAGCCAACCAATCTCGAGTGATACCGATCACGATCCTACCGAACAACGTGACGCCAGACCGGCCGGCATACGTACTCGCTTGGAATTAGCACGTCGCCTTACCAGCCGGTTCAACCGGGTTCGGGCACGTGACACCACGTGACAGTGTCACCACCACGTGATTTCCCCAGAAATTCACTGCTGGGGGGGGGGGGGGGGTGCCGAGCTTTCAAGGGGGGGGGTATGCTTGGTGAAGGTTCCACTTATGGAATTTTTCTTAGTCACGGAAAGAATCGTAGCACAGTGGTGGCTTATCTGCGCAGCTTTCCCGTTTTATTTGTATATGTTATTGCGTTAGAGCGCAGTACATTAGAATACAGATTCATTACGAACGGCATTTTAACATTAAGGTGTATAATCGCACGACCAACAAAGAAAAAAAGACTAGCACCTTGTCTCACGAAGCTCAATAAATACCTAGCAAGCGACGGTGAAAACCTTAGACGAAAAAAGCAGAATACCTCGCTTGATTGGGCGCAAATGGTTCTTGATGATCCACATTGGGTTTGCGTGGTAACAGAGCGTTATGGCTTTTCGTGCGCTACTAACTGTGGTGAACACCCTGCGACACAACCACGACGTACGTATTTCGTAGCAGACGACAGGAAAACACGCAGATGGTGTCGTCTGTTAAAGTGCGCACTCCTGATAGTTCGGCAACGTGCGAATGCTCAACATAACAGGCGGCGGAACTTCTCCGTGAGCAGTTTCCCGCTTTTTCTTCCACTAGAATATTCTATGGGGATGCCTCTCGTGTGAACACCCGGATAGTGCTGTTTTCGGTCTCTTTCACGCTTTCGGACGCTACGCTACTTACCTCTATCGCAAATATATTCGTACATGCCGCATTGGCCGTGCCGCGCTGCATTAACGGCGAAATCGATTTGGCCAAATGACTCCCGCAGATGGAGGCCGCATATCATTCGTATAGACACAGTGTATCACATACTTGCTCTATACACGTCGTTCAGCTGTGTTCCACACGTCACGGTATCTCGCCTTGGATTTCTGTGCTTTCAATAATAGTGCGTTCCAGAATTTAAGGTATCTATATAGGACCATACTGCTCGAATCGAATTTCGCGCTCCTTTTGTGCAGTATACTTGGAGTTTGCAAACAAAAGGACAAGTACTTTAGGTATCACGTGATAACACTGCGGAGCTCGGCTGTTGAAGTTCCAAGTATAGACGACGTAGCCATCTTTTTAAACTACTCCGCCCATCACCAAATCACGACATGCTACAGGGGCGAATCTATATAATTTCCCTGGGGGGTGTCCGCCCCCGGACAGCATGCTACATACCTAAGGTTCATTGCAGCACCATGTGACGACAGAAATTGGGTGAGGGGTCCAGAAACCTCTAGATCCTCGGATGACATAGTGTACATACGTACGCATATAAGCGACGCAGGTATGCCACTTTTTGTTAATTATGTGCGTGTTTGAACCCTGGGTCCAACTCTGATTGATTCGGAACCCGCTGGAAAATTCTGCTTCGCCCACGCCTAGTAGCATACAAAACGTGTTCCTGCATTCAAACTTCTTTCCGATAAGTATAAAAAAATAATAATAAGAAGAAGAAGACAGAAAAATGGAACTCTTTCCGAGCGAAAGAAAGCTTCGGAAAATTTTCTTGTTATTTCTGGAAAATTATTCATTCGTGAAGCTTATTTTATTAATTTTATTTCTGATTTCCCATCTTATTGTCGCCTTTTATTTCCGCTCCAACAATCTTCAGTGTCGGTTTCTGTATTTTGTTTATGTGATCTACAGGACTTGACTCCCCTCTTCGTATACGCTTCTCCAACTTGGGCCAGTAATGCCAAGTAGTATGCCCCGAGTAAATAAATAGAATATAAACGACATGCGAAACGTCACGGAATTAAAACAGTAGAGCGCGGAACACCATCTGCGGCATATGCTACAATCCAGTAAACTGTGCCGCAAGTCTTCGCATCGAATACCCCACGGAGGAGGTTTCTCTGCAACACACCGGAGCGTTGCGCGAAAGCAATCTTCACAGGAGGAGTTCCGTCTTCGCGATGCGTATACATATATATACGCAGTGCGTACTCCCGCGATCTCCGACGACGACGTGGCGTCCCTTGAACGCCACTTTGGGGGAAAATCGTCGAGGATCATGGCGAGCGGAAGTGGCTGCATCTTCTCGTGGCGCGCCATCCCCTCTGGAAGCGTTCCCCAGGGCGCGACCCTATGAGACTCACTCAACGAACGGGTGCCCGATCAATAGGACAAGAGGCCGAAGAGGAATGACGTCTCATTCTCCCCGCTCTGCCCTTCACCTTGCTCGCTGCATGTTTATGGTGGATCACTCGTCTGGATGTTTTTTTTTTTCTTGATCTTTTTTCATTCATATTGGAATGAGCTATGTTTTCGGAATTCTGCGGTGCGTTTGGACTAAATGCAAAAGGCGATCAAAAAGACGGGTACGTTTTTCTTATCGATACTGACGAACACGACACGAATTCGTGTTTTGTCGTGTTAGTCAGTATGGATGTCGAAATCCATCGCACACGACGAGCATACGGACAGACACGACAAAACATGACACGAGGTTTTGTTGCGTTCATCCCTTAATTTCACATTTTCATGCATAGATGTTCCCCACTACCATCTCCGCTGCTTCCACGTCGTTTTATCTGTAACGTCTTAAGAGGACAATGTCGAAACGAGCTGTCATCTAAGGGCCGACTCTTGCCCTGAGTTGTAGAAGATACACATAAAGAAAAGTCGTTCCTCTTTAACCCTATATGTGAACATGACCGCGAATCGACGTCGCTGCTAAAACGTTGAAAAATGATAAAAATTGCTAAGATGAGTCGTGCCGAGTGGGCAACGCAGAACGGCACGCGCTCTCTGGAAAAGAATGAGATTTAAAAAAAAAGAAACTTCGCATATCTTTCTCGATCATGATCGGCTGGCGTGCAATCGCGCACTCGGGAGAACGGAGCATAGTGCACACCATCATCGGTGACCCTGCCCACCCGTAGAAATCGGCCGTCGGTTGGCCCCGGTTGTGGCGAGGGGGCGCTGGCATCGGGGAGAGGGCGCGTCCCGCGGCGCCTCCCTTCATCGCGGCAGTCTTCAGTATGCCGCGGCCGTCTTCCAAGAGAACATCCGCCGCGGGAGGCCGCCACTGGATCACGTGACCAGTGACGCCATGTGACCCCCCCTCAGTGGACATTTTAACCCTTCACCCCTTTTTTTTTTAATGACAGCATCGGTGAAACAAGTCCTCCGTTGTAAATAAGTGCAAGTGGTGTCGACTCTGCGAGAGACGTGTGCGTGCGTGTGTGTGTGTGCGAACTGTTTTGAGGGACGGTGACAGCTATTTGGAAGCCGTGGACGTCGTGACGACGCATTGCCATGCGCGCTTGGATTCCCACGGACACAACGGCGGCGTATGGTACTCGCGGGATTTCGGATAACAGGGTGAGTCATCGGAACGCGTCACGCGCGTCATCCGGCGCTTGCGCTTGTTCACATCGCGCGCTGCTCAGCTTCGGGCAGTGTTTCTCCGCCTCCATTTACTTTGAATGTTTCAAGTTCTTTAAAAAATAGTCAGCGGTGCACATTTCGTTCAGCGACGTGCACTCGAGGTCAATAATCAACGTTGCCGATGGTAGAACTGCGGCGTGGAAATGATGCGTTGCTGGCGTACGCGCGTTTAAAGAAACAGCATTATTGCCTACTTATTGTCAGTGGGCAAGCGTTCACCGCTTCAGTTGTGACACTTACTTGCGTGGAGAGGGAGGGTAAAGTTAGGGCATAACGTGGAACAGTTTCGAACAGTGGAACAGCAATGATATTACCTAAGCGCAGTGCGCCCTCATCCGTGTTTTTCTTCTTTTCTCGAGTCAAAACAAGCATCCTCATCAATGTTACGTTAGATAAAAGCACGCGCAGTCTCCGACCCAAGCGACATCACATGACAACCATGTGCGCTGCTACGTCAGAGTCTCGTCCCAACAATCACATATTTATTTGGTCATGACACCTCTGTGTCGTCGTTGCCTGGCGGTCCTGGCAGCGGTAGAAAAAAGTTTTAGTACATCGTACGCAAAGGTTATAGCGTACGTAACAGATAGCGTTGGTGGTTCTGCGCACTGCGCGAAGCTCTCTTTCTGGGCGTGCACGGAACCATCAACGCCATCCCATACGTACGCAAAGTCGATAGCGTACGAAAAACTAAAACTCTAAAAACTAAAGCTCTCTATTGTCTCTAACCCGCAACGCGTGACTGTATGGTGGAACATGCAACACGCACCCAAGATCGTTTCACGAAGTTCGACAAAAAAAAGCAAAAAGAATACGCGCAGTGTGCACAACAGCACAGTAAGCTACGGCTCCACCGACTACTAAAGGGCTCGTGTCTACAGTGTGGTACAGCTGAAACGGATCTGTAATTAGCACGCCAGATTATGAGGAGGACAGAATCGGAAAAACCGAAACCGAAACTGTCTGCTTTCCCACAAGGCCAGGAACCTACTGGAACACAATCCGGTTATCCACGTCGCGCATTTTCTTGTAAGCCTCCAAGATATCTGTCACAAAACTGATCTCAGACCCGGAGATACCCATAGTAGCATGGCACTCTATAGAGCACATTGAAACTCTGCTTGAAACATTCAGGGCCGTACAGAATGATCATGTAATTCCCTGTGGACGAAAACCATAGCTCAGACATCGCCACACGTTGCGGTCGTCAGTGGTTTATCCAGAATCCCAAGCATGGAGAGGTGTGGGAAAAAAAGTGGGGGGGGGGGGGTCATTATTATAGTTATGTCATTACAGCTTAACATATCATTACCGACATATGTCTAAAGCTCATATTGCAAGGGCACCCCCTGTAGGGGGTACACAGGTGAAAAAGCCGGGGGTGTCACTGAACATTTGGGGGGGGGGGGGGGGGTAGGGAGGTCTGGATAAATCACTGGCGGTCATCTTGTCAGGCAATCGAAACAATGTGCCTGACGTTGGCAACGTATCCTTGAGCTTGAGGAAAAGACAAATGGACGGAACACAAAACGATCCACAGAAGATAGTGACCTTTTGAGCCTTGTCTGGAGCTGTTGGTTTTGTCTTCTGTCCATTTGTATTTTCCCCAAGCTCATGGACATGTTGTCAACGGTAAGTATACACCAGCTCGCTTGCATATTTGTGTTCAAGATGCATAGTTGTTGTCACGGGGAATTGGGCATGCTATCGGCGACCTGTCCTGGATGGTGTGTACACTGAGGTGTGTGCGACACGCATGTATCATGATCAGGGCACGGCCCCTCGAAGTGGGCGGGCATATCGGGCGAATGATTGTTTCTCATCTTGAGCCCAGTGAATGAAGGGAAGGCGCGCTCTTAGAAGAAAGGGTGGAGCAGTTAAACCTTCTAGGAAGTAATAGCTGTCGCGTATCTTGTTTCTAAAAGGTTGCAAAGTTCTACCTGCTATACCTGGTTGAAGTCGGCACAACAGATTAGCGCAAAAACCAAAACAAATTTTAGTTGCTGTTATCTTCGTTGTAGATAACGTGCTCAATGTCCACTGCACTGCCAATGCTGGGAAAACAACACTCCCTGAAAGTGCATTGCTTCTGTGGCTGTAAAAACAGCTCTTACACACATTTTGTGCTGCACCTGCAAAGAGGCGGTAACAGGCAAGGTTACCACCCTTTTACACCCTTTGGTCAGACGCTATGTTGACTTAGGTGGTAACTATAGAAGTTACCACCTTTTCACACCCTTTTTTCTGAGAGTGTGGTTGGTTCCGCAAAAGTCCAATGCAGAGAACAATTCCTGATTTAGGTATAACGTCTGAAACAATGAGATATTAGCTCTTGAATGGTAGCCATTGAGTAGCCATTGAGCCATTGAATGCACCTATCCCAGCTGCAGGCTGCCGTTTGGCCCCAGTATAGCGTTCTTCAGTACAGTGCATGCAGAGGAGTGACATTCACTTACATCCGACAGTACACTTTCATAATCTTATTAACGACTGGGGAACTTCGCAGAAATAGTCCACAGTTCATCAAGAGGAAAAGAAGACGAAGCTCAGTGGCTCCCCGTAGTGTATGTGTGTTTGCTTATCAATCATCAAGCACCTACAGACTACCATTACTAAGGCTCTGGGGCTCTTCAGCACAGCGCAGGGAAGTGACATGCTGGATGCATGGTCGGCGCGAACTGCGCCGAGAGATCGGTGTTCCGCAATGTTAGCACACGTGTGTTAGACCTATATGGTGACACCAGTGGAAGTCCGCTGTGCCAGGAACTGTGTCTGCGCACAAGAAGAAAAGAAACCAAAGCTCAAATACCTCCAGATGTGCTACTATAGCACCGTGGAACACTGATCTCCCGCTCTTCTTATCCTTGTGACGAAATTTCTTCGGCACTCGACACGTTTTCTCATCTAACCGCAGATAGCCGTGTCTGATATGTGATACGTTTGGTTGTTGGTTTTCTGCCAAGTGTGGCTACCGTCCCACACACAGACGAAGTCACTGCTCCCGGCCATCTGTAGTTTTTTTTTTACGCAACAGAGAACATAATTGTACAATACGCGTAATTTTCATGTAATGTTGCTCAGCGACGTCGATGACATCGAGGCTGGGCGAGGATAAATCGATTACTGCATGCGCACTTCGTGCAGCAATCGTAAGAAGTACATAGCCCCCCATACCAAATGGCGTACTCCGCATAGTATACCCACTGTAGTCATCGAATTTTACGGACCAAAAATGACAACTCGGTACCCTCGTTGTAGGTGGAGCGAAGCTTATTTAGTGACTTTGTAGATGAAAAAATAATTTTGATAGACCAAAGAAGACATAGAAAATGAACAAAAATAAATCAGCTGTCACGACAAGAGCTGTTGCTTTTCTCCCACGCGTTTAAGGGCAAGTGAGAAAGCGCGTTTCTAGGGGAGCGCAAGAAATGACCTCTAAATCATGCTGTTGTTTCGTGGGCCTTTTCCTCGCGGGCTATATTGGTGCAATCCTTTCAGGACGGCAATGGGATCAGCGCGCCAAAAACAAAAACAAATATGTTGCCAACCTTATAATTAGTCATTCAGGACAACGCTGCAGGAGACTGCTAGTGCGACCATAAGGTGGCATACTTGACCTAGGACATATCGACATGTATTGTAATCGAAAAATAATAATAATAATTTCCATATTTTATAAAGTTCCGTAGTTAGTACTGACATCTTTTACTATACATAAAATCGCGTGTCCTCAAGTCACTGTACAAGATTTCACAACTTCTGTACTCTTTATTCGGCTCTGCTTGGCTTACAGCAATATGCGTCCGCGTTATTCCGGAACGGGACTTCGTTATGAACATCCCCCCCCCTCCCCCTTTTCACACACACCGTCACCCCACCCGGCTTAACCGGCTGCCTTCCAGAGTCGCATGGCACAAGCGGCGTCTATAGTTGGCCGTGATAAATTGGATCGCGAGCGATAGAAAACCAGCTTCGCCAGCACTGAATCATCACCGGTGACTCACTGATTAAAGACGGCCCAGAGGGTCGCCATTAATTCTGATCCCGAAATGGCGACGAATCGCTAGCGCGCTGTACGAACGGCTTGTACCTCACTCACGTCGTTCTGTTTGGGATACGCAGATTGCGTATGGCTCTCAGCTTATGTTATACCGAAGAACCCATGATAGTGTCAATAAGATGTGCCTTCTGTTAACCTTCGAGGAACCTTCACATGGTGCAGGATAGAGTGAACTGAGGTCGACAAGCAGCATGTTATTAAATATTATTTCATTATTTATTTTGAGGTTGGATTGTCGGATGAGCCAACCGGTGTCGACGGTAGTTGCTAGCTCTTCATTCCCGACGATGAACGTCAGCCGCGACGTACGGCGATGTCGATGGCAACCCGGCTGGCCGAAGGCAAGCCTTGGCACGCACTGAAGTGTCACTCGTGGAAGCTCGAGCTCCTGAGATTCTCGGAATATTAGGATAGGGTTCACAGGACCCTTCAGTTCAGTTCAGACTGTGGGAGGTACCAGGGTTCGAATGCCGGTGCCCGCTGTGCTGTCTGGAGTTTTTCCTGGGTTTTCCTCAGACGCTTTCAAACATATGTCGTCACAGTTCCCTTAGAAGTCGGCCCAGGACGCGCATTCCCCAGGGCGTTAGTCGTGACGTTGCCCACCTCTGTGAGGCCGACCACGGCGAGGCCTTTCGCCGCTACCACCACCTCCTTCACTTCATCCGGCTCTGACGTCACTGCGAGCGTCTCCGCCAATAGGACTGCGCGCGAGAGGTCACGTGCTTACGACTACCAATGGGAATGATCGTTTCTCGCTCCTCGCGTCTCGCGAACGATCTCGCGTGGAAGCAGAAAGCTAGATGGCGTCTTTCGTATCTTCCGCTGGCAGAGTATACTCCGGGGAATGTCGCTGATGTGAGTACACGGGTAATTGCTCAATAAGGCAACTTAATTCCGAGCGTATAAGTGACAATAGAATGGCGTCCCTGAGACCCTCGCGCCCAGTCTGTATGACACCTTGCGAAACATCCTTATACCCGTCCCTTACCGCCACTCACTTTCTTCAAAACCCCCATTACGCAGCCCATCATCTCACCAGTCACCCCTCCAGTCCAAAGGTGTGACCCACACGAACTTGCCGCGCGTATTTGTGACGCACGCGCGCTCTCTCACCTTTGCTCTTATATACCGAAGAATATAGGGACACATTATAAGGAGCGGAGAGTCGAAACGTCGTCTCCCCTCCATTTAATTTGCGGCCGTTTATCGGGCGAGTAGGCAGCGGTGGCACGCAGCAGAGATGCGCCGCTCCCCGGAGAAGGACCCCAGGGTTTCTAATTTTAAAACCCCCCGCATCGGCCGCTTTTCCAAAGATGTCAATGCGCAACTCGGCGCTCGGATCTCGGCGCCGCAGACGCTCCTGACGCTATTTCGGGATTTTTGCCGCCTGACAGACCGGCGGATCCTATGCACGAGCCTTTGTGTACATTCACAGTTGTGTGATCCTTCAGTCGGTGTGTTATGCCCCGTTATGTCCCATATTTGATTCTATTCAACGCTGCAAATGTTTAGCGTGTACGGAGGATGCGTTAGGTGGTATTAGAAGATAATATGGGGAGACGGCATCGCAGTTTTGTTCGTACATGCAAATGCATGGTACACAAATGGTATACTATTCGCAGGTTCCTTTTATCGACTTAGAACTGTGTGTTATCCCTATCCATGCACTTATCCGTACACAGCATCCTCGCTATGTTGTCTGCCGTTGAGAGCGAACTTCAAGTTTTTTCTAAAATCATCTATCCGATTGACAATCTCAAAATGGAACAACTTACCACCATTCATAGTTTCTGTATCCGATTCTGTTCAATCCAGAGTTGCTCCATGTGATATACTTTGTCATTGAACGTATGGTACTACTGACATTATTCTTGTGTTCTCTCTCTCTCTTTTTTTTTTTTTTTTTGTCCCTCCTTATATATAAAGCCCCTTTGGGTCCTTGAGGTATAAGTGAATAAATTAAATAAAAGACGAAGAACCGTTATGACCTGCGCTGTACGAATGTCGTGTCCACCTACACCTCGTTGCTCGAGAAGGCGAGGGTGTGTTTTTCTTTACTTTCTTCCTGTTTAGTTCGAACATTTAATTAAACGTATACTTTATTTGGCCAGAACTGAAGTAAGACTGCGTTTTATCGCAATTCAAATGACTCAGATAAAAATGCAATTTGCCCACTCCAGGACTGGAACCTAGACCTCTCGACTTTCGGTTACGGATTACACTACATGAAGAGCAAAAAAAGAAAGCGGGGGGGGGGGGGGGGGGGGTAGAGGGGCTCGCGTTGGCTTTCAAAGTTCATTGTTCCTTGGACATTGGAGGCGACTATGTTTTTGTCGTCCCCCTTAATGGAGCTCGCCTCGGCAGACTCTCGTAAGTCTCGTTACTCACATTTCATAGCTCGTAGAAAACATTGCCAACGAATAATGGCAACTTTTTCCCCTGTATATAATATCAGGGAATTACAGCCCCATATTACTACACTCTTGAGTGTATTCGTGTGTTATTTGCCGCCAGGTGTAGCTAAGATAAACATTTCGAAAAATAAAAAATTAAAAAACGCAAACTGTTTGTTCACATGAAAACGTCTGTTCATCCGCTTGAACCAACTATCCTCTCTCTTTCCCACCTGAAATAACACTCTCTAAAAGATACAACGTCCCTCGCACAGAGACGTAACGCAAGCGTAGCAAGGCAGTACCACACTGTTGTCGAGCAGGCAGCGCACGTCCTTAGTGTGTTCAGTTCCGCCACCTGGCGACGTCTCCGCTGAGGCCGCCCACCGGCACTCATTTCAGCCCAGCCGCCGCCGTCGCTTTGCCCAACGGGGGCAGATGGCAGCCCTCATTTTTCTTTTTTTCGCCCTTTTATACGGGTTTTATGACGCCTTCTCTTCTTTCGTAGAGCGCACACACTTCCGCTTGCCACGATCCCTATTCTACGGCTCAAACCGACCTCTACAGCATGTCACGGCCTTGTGCTGTCTTAACGTTGTGAAAAATGTTGCTCGATTTCGAAATCGTGATGAGATATCGTTCTTATTATCCGGGTATCCTCACGAGCGACTTTATCGCGCGAGATGTTTGCGGTGACGGGAGCGCGAAAATGGCAACGTCAGAATTAGTCGAGAGCACGTGATCGTATCTGAGCATTACGTCACGTCTTCTCGCCGTATTCCCAGCGACTCGAAAAGATTCGGTCAGCTCGCCATACAACACTCCGTCTTCTGCTGCTCATCTGTTTTTGTGTCGTCTGCTAGCCTTTGTGTCGTCTGCTGCGATATCTTCTTGGCGCCAGCTTTCCTCCTCGTTCTCCTCCCGCACAAAACAACAACAACTTTATTTGAATGATGTTAAGTGAGGAGTTTCGAAAAAAAAAAAAAAAAAACTCTGATACCGTCTGCGAGTATAGTCTGCCAATATGTGGTGTGAGCGAAAGACCAGCGGCGGTTCAGGTGATCACTGTGCCAAACTACGCCACAAAGTTAATGCATGCAACGCAGGACATAAGTATTCTGCTCTGCGTTTATTACGGGAGCGCTACCGGAAGAGGGCACAAGCGAAGAGCGTGTCTTCCTCGTTTTTCTTCTCACTAGTCGCTAAAAATCATGCCAGTTATGTTCATGATGTGTGTAGGAAATTACGACTGAACCCCAGCGCCGTAGTTCAGCGGAGTCGAGCGTTTTTTGTCTGCCTCTCAAAAACGATGGTTTTTCAAATGACTTTCTCTCAGACTCGTTCCACGAAAACGCAAAAGTGTGCTCAGAATGCGAAAGATAGAAGCTAACGACAACAACAAAGTACATGAAGTGACGATGAATGAGGGAATTTCCCACTTTGTTGCTCACTATACCCCAGTGCTCACTAGTCAGTACGTGATATGAAACGGTAAGGTCATGGGTGAATAATGATCCAAGTAATTGGTGTGAAATAAAGTTCCCTACTCCGCGTATTATTCGTATAGCACTAATAGTTACCACAGGAGCCCCACATGACAAGGGGGGTGGGGGGATATACGTTTATTTCGGAAAGGTCAGCCTGACCAAAGGTCTAGCTTGCTGTTCCTAAAAAAAATTATATATATTGTACGAAGATGAAGCAAAAACAAATGTAAGATAACGAGGACGGGGTGAAGTGTAGATGACATGAAATGCTGCTGGTCAACTCATAATTTGTTCATGAGGTCTGTCGTCTGGAGGAAGTCGAGCAACGCTCGAGTGACGCACCACTGACGGGAGTGCCACACAGGGCCATATAATGCAGAAAGGTATATGTGCGCGTGTCCCAGAGCAGTCAGGCGTCCTTTGAGGGTGTCGAGGGCGGCGTTGTAACGTCTACAGTGCAGTAGTAGTACAGTGCAGTAGTACATGCGCTGTGTCTGCTTCCACATGACAAGGTAATGTCATTGCACAAGGCGTAAGCGTCACAACGTGATTTGAGTTTAGCTAAAGCGTGTATATAGGAGGGGGAGACTTGTGTCCCTTATAAAAGCCGCGGAGGAGGCCACAAGCAAAGTGGAAACCTGGCAGAATGTCCCACGATGCCGTGAGATGCGACCGACTTAATGCATCACGCGGGTTACAACGCGGGCATGTGAGAGACCACAAGCATAGCACCCATGTCGGTTGAGGCACGAAACTCGTAGCCCGGGGCAGAAGTTAGGACGGTTAATTACCCGACATTATCGATAGCCGAATCGGGATTATAGTTCCGCCAAACCGCCGCAGATGTATCGCTCCCTCTCTCTCTCTCTCTCTCCGTGGAATTGTTACAGAGGAGCACAATGGCGATCGTTTCTCCAAGGACGAGGACGCCGGCAGCTGTTTTCAATATCGTGGGAATAAATACGTCTGTGCGCGCACACGCGCTCTGTCTTACGCGGTACAGAACTCATTCCGAAATACACATACCTGTGGGAATAGAGTTTATTCACTGACGTCATCCCTCCAGAGGGCACTATAGTTTCGAAAAAAGCAAAATTGCCGCCATGATGGTAGGCCCCTCGAGGTTTGGTTCCGGATTTCTTTCGCTGCCATATGCTATTTAGAGGTTCGCCAACGTTGACAGTTTGAAAACAACTTGAATATGGTAAAAATAATATTCACGCACAATATTAATATTTTTATCCGGGACATAGAGGCGGACCAAAAAGTTTTGAGCCTATATGAGTGTTTGGTGGGTTTTACTGTTCGACTGTTTGCGTGTTCCGTGACAACTCAGTGTGTGTTTGCAATTGTTTTCTGTCGGAATCACCACCACCACCACCACTAATCATCATCATCGCCATCATCATCCTCTTCATTGTCATCATCATTCCAGGAGTTTTCCACCAATGTAACTGGTGCAAGTGATGTATGGAGTTGCGGGATTCACACCATACTGAAGCCAAAATCTCTATTTTATTTGTTCCAGAAATCAAATCACATCAAATCAAATCAAATATTCACAAAGTACAATAACTTTGAAACACCAAATTTATGGTGAATGCGATGTGCGTGAAGTTGGACAGTCAAAACCTGAGGGACCTACATTATGGCTGCAAATGTGCTAGCGACAGCACATGATGTCGCCCGCAGGATGACGTAGTCTAAGCAGCATACAAAAGTATTTCCAAATTTAGTCCACATGAACAGAATGGCACTTATTGAATTGCACAAAACGAACCGAACAAATTGCACATATACGTAAAAATGAAGGGTTTTAGTCTATATTAGAGAGCAAAAAAATGAAAGCACAAGTGCACAACATGTAGAATGGCAAATGGCTATGCAGAGAAATAATCGCATATACACTTCTTAAATTGCGTGACGTCGGTAGTGGAGGTGATGGTACCGGGAAGGCGGTTCTACTCCAACGATGCACGAGGAGGCGGAAGGAATCGTGAAATGACCTCGTTGAGCATGAGGGAATGCCCAATTTCTCAGGGTGATCGTTGTTGCCTACCTAATCATTATTGAAAATAAAAAGTAAAGAATAATCTTATTTCCCCCCACCCCTTTCTTATAGCATACATCTACGTCCACTGTTTCCATATAAGTTAAAAGACGCAGAACTCTCTCTGCCACATTTGATACGACGCGATTGTCTTCACTTCACGCGATCTGATAACTCCCCTTACCTTTCTCTCTTTCCCTCTTGTGCCTGTTTTTTTGTTTTGTTTTATTCCGTGTTAACGCCGCGAAGCAACCGTGGCTATAGGCGGTCTACAGACGTGGACAGATGGAGAGAGGACAGCGGGAAGGAGTGAAGGAGTGACGCATAAAATGTTAGTACTGCGAACGCCTGGATAACATTTCATGTATCATCAATAAGTCGCGTTGTCAAGTAAATGATTCCATATAACTTATTACAGTATCGTGAACCATCACATGCAAACGTACAGCTGAACATTTAATGGTTCGACTGGCCGCGGCGTGGTGTTAACTTTACAAAGCGTTCGATCTGAAAGCAGGTGGGGAAGCTATGGTGTGTGTGTCTTGCCTAAATGGGCGTGATTCACGTTTGGGAACGTTGGCAAACACTAGATGCTCTCAAAGGCAGGGTGAGCGGAACGTGACCTTCCATTAAAATGCTTTCAGAGCCGCTAATGAAGTCTTCGGCCAACAACTTTTTTTTTCCCTTCCTTACACACCATCCTCTATAGCTCCGTAAAGCTTATAAATTGGAGCGCTCGTCTTTTGTAAATAAGCCACGAATCGACGGAATTTCAATTCAGTTTTCAGTGTGCTATATAGGTGTATGCAGTTCAGGAAAACGGATCGAACTTGTGATTTATGTCGATATTACGCGTCTTTTCTCCGGGATTTTCTGTGAGGGTTCTGTCTTTTTTTTTAGTTCGTTTCCAAAACTGTGAACGAAAGCTCGTCTAACGCAGTTTGTGGGCACTTTTCTGCAGAGCACACACTCTTAAAAATGAACTTCACCACATAGCACGCTCCTAGCCAACCACCGTCCCGAATGACAGCGTTCTCGCCCTATATTTGTTGAAAACGGGAGGTGGAGCCTATTTTGTGCCATTATGCACGGCACAGAATAGGCTCCACCTCCCGTTTTCAACAAATCAGGGGTGAGAACGTTGTCATTCGAGATGATGGTTGGCTAGGAGCGTGCTATGCGGTGAAGTTCGTTTTTAAGAGTGCAGTTCTGAAGTCCACTGCGAAAGATCAAGATTGGCACCCTAGTATATTTTAAAATGCTGTTACTATATTCAATATTTTATGATGAATATATTTTAAACTAAGTTCACGTTCAAATTATTTTCACGTCCAGTTACATTAAACGTGGGTGCATGGCTGGACTTATAGAGAAGAATGTGCACGTGGTATAATTCCACAAATGTGGATCTGTCTCCTCCCGGACGCTTGAACCTGAGTGGTTACACAGAGAGACAGAGAGAGAAATGAAGAGACAAACACGTGTACACACAAACACACACACACACACTCTCTCTCTCTCCCTAAAAACAGAACTTCACCGCATAGCACACTTTTAAAAATGAACTTCACCACATTGCACGCTCCTAGCCAACCATCATCCCGAGTGACATCGTTGACATCGTTCTCTCCCCTGATTGGGTGCAAACGGGAGGCGTGTGCCATTTTTGTGACAATTATGAACTGCATAAGTGTCACAAAATAGGTTCCGCCTCCCGTTTTCAACAAATCAGGGATGAGAACGTGAAACTCATTTCTAAGAGTGCAGTGAATCAGACTTTAGGGTTACCGCTTATGAGTCGAAGAGGCGGGGGCGTACACCTTTTTTGTGGAAATTATCGTACATCCAAACTGCCACAAAAAGGCATACGCTCCCCTCTGTCTTCGAATCAGAAGCGACGACCCTATCAGATTCGTGTCGGTGGTTGGCGCAGAGCGCGTGCTGTGCTATGAGGTGAACTCCTGTCTTTGGAGCGGTAGTGCCCCTTTGACGACAGAAGAGCAAAGATGGCGTCCGTAACAGGAGACCTCGCGAGCTCGTGTTGGGAACAGCTGCCCTCCCTCTTGCAGTGTGGGCACACGTGTGGCCAAGATGGCAAAATTTGGACGGCAGGGGGTGACAACATCGATCGACCCCTGCGTTTCCTCTCTTCGCACTATTTCCTCATCGTCCAATCGCTGTGTTCGATGTCCCTCTCCCCGTCATTTGCTTTGCGCGCACCTTTATATAGGCCAAAATAGAACGAGCGCCTTCGGCCACAGTATATAGCGAAGAGGAGAAACGAGCTGGCGCTCGCACCATGTTGAACAGCGGCCGTCGTTACTAAAACCGCTGTGCATCAGAAACTGGTCACTCGGTTATACAGGGTGTTTCACTTAACGTGATAAAAAAATTCTAACTGGCGACATACTCGCTTTTGCACACACTTTACACTTTTATACTTTTTATACTTTACTTTTATACACTTTTGCCACCATTCAGGAAGGCTTTGGGAAATTTTTGATTGCGGGTAATTTATTTTTTCAATTAAACTTTGAAAATTGCCAGGCAAACATCACATTTTTTTACAGAAATATGAAGTCCTCCACGGATGACCACAGCCCCAACAAAAACTATGCGCAGTATCGCAACAGAAATAGTCGAAAAAAAATTAGCAAAATTTCCGCTTTAGCCCCGCTTGCTCGATTGTCGCAAAGAAGAGTGCACGGGAGATGCGGGGAGAGGAGGAAGTGTTCCCGCCTCTTGTTTTACCTTTCTTTCCCCCGCTTTGACCTTGATGCTGGTGACAACCGTCTCATCACAAAGAAAGCAAAAGGCGGGGACACTTCCCCCTCTAGACGCACATTTGGCGCGCGCTTCTTTGCGAAAATCAAGCAGGCGGGGCTAAAGCCTAATTCTTACTAATTTTTTTTTCGACTATTTCTGTTGCGATACTGTGCATAGTTTTTGTTGTGTCTGCAGTTATCCGTGGAGGATTTCATATTTCTGTAAAAGAAAGTGAGGTTCCCGGGCAATTTTCAAAGTTCAATTGACAAAAATAAATTTCCCTCAATTGAAAATTGTCCAAAGCCCACCTAAATGGCGGCAAAAGCTCTCAGAAGGTAACTGCCGGAAGTCCCACAATCCTCCGGCGAGTACGTCCCCAGTTCGAATTTTTTATCGCTTTAGGTGAAACACCCCTGTATACGTTCGGGGATACGATTATGTTCGATTATGTAAACGGTTTGTTTTCATGGGGCAGTTATGTGATACTGACACGCGTACTATACATTTTTCCTTGAGAATTTTGGGGAGTAATGCCGTTATAGTTCGAACCACGCCAGTTCCAGAAAATAGTGTCTTCCGTATAGTTCTAAAAGCGCCAAGCAGACGAAGACAAGAATGTACACGCGACATTTACGTTACAAACAGGCTCAGCAAAGTCTTCCAGGAAGCGAAGATTTATTTCCCCTTATAGGTAAAGTTATATCGTGGGTCAAACATCGTCAAAGGCATGGCCGAGATCAAACGTGATGGACCTATCACGTGTCTTAAGATTAAAAATCCTGAGTGATTTCATGTTTGTTGCTGTAGGGCAAAGAAGCGTTTTAAAGAAATCTTCATTTCGTCGATCTTCAGTAAAGTTGCCGTCATCTTCTTAGTCCGACATCTGTATGTTTCAAACTATATGAAGGATACATAATTCAAAGTTGGTTGTATTATATTGTATTGGATATTGAAAAAGTTGAGACAACAACAAATAAATCGTGACTATGGCCTGGGGTGATTCACCGCTTGAGAGCAGTACACTACCCCATTACACGAGAAACATGAGATGTGAAATATGAAAATGAAGTTATGTGCAAGTAAAACTCTTGAACTCCCCTCCTCTGGTTGCGCAACGCTACGTCACACAAAAGGAAGAAAGAAACACATGAAAGAAGCGCCAATGGTCCTTGAGACACAGGGGAGGACCCTACAGCGTCTGGAGCAAGCCGGTAGCCAAGAGGAACTCCAAGAACATCAGAAGACCTCGACGGTGTTGCACATGGCTCTGACATGGGCCAAGAATTGCAGCCAGGTTGAGTTGAGACAACAGGATTACATGTTGCCCATCAAAATTGTATTGTATCTTTAATTTTGTCATTTTTATCCCATTTATGTGTGTGTACGCGTGTGTTTGTTTCACTTGTACAAGGATTTGGCACGTAGGTAATAGCCCGTACAGGTATCAGAAATGTACACGGACGACCGGCGTTTTACTGCTCTCGCTTTTCTGTGCAGAAAGTCGTTTTCTGTTTATTTGTATTTGCTTCGTATAAGCGTTACGAGTATCTTATCACTTGGTCCAAGTACCGTTTTTGCTGCATAACGTATTACGATGTTGTCATCAACACGCACGTAAATTCTCCGCGGACAAAATAAATAAACAGCCATCTTCCAGCCGTCCTCGCAGTCGTGAATTCGTGCTCCCAGTTCTGGCCTGGTGGGTTCCGATCATGTGAAAGGTTCAGCATCGCCCCCCCCCCCCCCAATTGTGCCAATCGTTGGTCCCTGTCCCGTCGCTTACAGTTGAACAGAAGGCAACGCCGCTTGCCACAACAAGGAAACTGAAGGCATGAGTCACCCTTATGTGTGTACACACACGGATGGGGAGCTCTTACATCTCATCTAGAATTGTTCGTGCTTGGAATGCATGAGCAGGCACTATACACGTCCGTTGGACTGCAATTCTGTTTGGGAATTTTTGACACGTGATGTACGATATATTTGCTTATTTGTGTCGATGGAATGCAGCTTCCTTTCACTCTCCTGAACCCCACCCACGCTGCCGGCTTTATTTTTACTTTCGTGCTGTCGAATTATATTAGTTTTATTATAACAGTCTCGTACGTCATGGGATAACTACACGCCACCAGGCTTTAGCTGTTCTGCGGCACTTGAGGAAATAAAGTCATGTTTCGCGGACGTGCAATAGATTAGCCCAGAATAAGGTTCGTACTGCTGCACATGGAATCCAGAGGTGACAAGGGAGAACCGAGGGAGAACACGGAAAAACAAAAGCGAAGATCAGACGGTTAAAGGGGTCGAGACAGATCGTCCCATGTTATCCTAGATAAAGGCAAAGTACGCTTCTTTGCACCGATGTGTGACCTGCATTTAAAGTTTCACTGCGAAGAGTGTAATAGAAGCGGAGAAAATGGTCACCACGAATACCGGAACTCGTGTGACGTCACAGTCCTCTCCGCCGCCAGTGAGACAGCGCGCAAGAAGTCACGTGCTTACGGCTGCCAATGGTGATGGACGCAACTCTGCGCTCCGTGACGTCTGCGCTTCGCTCAGGAGTGTGCTCGAGATCTTGTATCTTGCTAAGGACGACACGTAGAGACATAATTCTTTTTTTTCTTTTTTTTTTTTTGCTCAGTATTCTGGCGTGCAATACATGACATTCTCTGGTCAACATAAACAAGCCCCCGCCACAACTTCCAGTGCCACGAAGACTTCCGGTCCTTCCGCGACTAAGGACGCTCGGAACCAGCCGCCATGCAAAATTATATATTTCGCTTTCCCGATTTGAACGGGAGGCGTACGCCTTTTTGTGGCAGTTTGAATTGCCACAAAAAGGCGTATAGGTATAGGACCTTCTCTCTCCTCAAATCAGAAGCGACAACTGTATCAATCGCCGCAGTGGTTGGCGCAGAGCGTGTCTGCTGTGAAACCGGATGTTGTTTTGGCACCAAACCGGAAGCGATGAAAACGGCGTGAATACAATACTTCCATGATGTAATGAATGAACCGCATCTATGAAAGTGTCCCGACCCATTTAACATTCATTCTCTCACAACACCTTTCCCTTGCATGAGCCACTCACAATCCCCCCCACACACACACACACAGTATATCCCCCCACTCACAACCTCAGTGATTTATATCTTATTGATCCTCGATCTAACCAACAATCCAACCACAAACAGAAAAAGTGCAACAGTCTTTCCACGTACACATGCTGAATGAAAAGGAACATTCTTTCGCTACGCTCTTGATTACCCAAAGCTCATTAAGCCACTGAAACCCTATAGCGGGAGCCAGTATCGTCTTCTTTTTTTTACCGCCCTTTCCGTGGGAAACCGCGATCTCTTTCTCAAAAAGGAAGACGCCCTCTTTCGACGATTTCATTGTCAAGGGCGGTCGGGGGCGTAAAGGACACAGACGGGGGGGAAAAACAAAAATTACAGCATCCACAAAACATAAGACGACAGCGATAGTCCTATCATAAAAAACAGACATCGGCGAGAGAGCGTTGGATAGCCCTAACGGGCAACGTCGCTCTCGTTCCCTTTCTCCCCTTCCCTCTGGGATGCACTTGATGGGGGAGGGTAACTACGCTTCCGTTTCGGACTCTCTTCTTTTTTTTTTTCTGCCTCGTCTTTGGATAATTCTCTTCTGCGCCGCGTGTGTTTTATGGGACGGAGAAAAGAGGCAGTGGGACTCTAGGTGAGACTGATCTGTCAGGGGGCTGGTGATACGATGTGTCAACGGACTGAGACAATGTTGGAAAGAGCTTGTTGTTTGTTGTGTTTGTAGCAACGCCAACGGGAAAAGTAGGCACGGCGAGACGTGAATGAGTTGTAACTTTCGTGACCATATTTTTGTGACCGTTGCGGGTTTGCGAAGCTTCTTATGAGCAGGTCGGACTAACTAAAATAATACTAGAGCGAAAATGTTCCAGGAAAAGGCGTTTCTCAATAGATGTCGCCGTGTACCCTGTGTCAACGCCCGTATTGTGCATGTTGACATTGCTCAACCATTCTTTTCATTCTTTCTATTTCGCCTCGCAACTCCCCTGCCCCCCGGCGGAAGTTCCAGCCCTCTCTCCTGCACGTCGCAATGGCTGACTCTGCGTACGTGTAAATTTACTTCAAATTGTACTCATCACACACACGTTACACACATGAACATTCGGTAACATGGTATGTTGCGAGACGTGCAAGTAAACCTCACGTGCATCACCTGAAATTCATATGGGATTCCACGACGTTGATGTCCTCTTCCGTGTGTTTTGCTTTGGGTACATATGAAACAACGTAAGCTTTTTTTTTTTTTAAATGCTACCATGATCCATGCAACAAAAGTAAGTCTTGCTGCCATTTCCCTTTGTCGCTCCTCGCAGCTACACAGAAAGTAGTGCAGCAACATAAACTATTGAGCAAAGGTAGCCTCTATTTCCAACTCCAGAAGGTCCTCAGTGTGAAAACCTTCTCAGAACCGAAAACTACAGCGACAAAGAGACACGAAATCATGGAGAACCGACCAGACATTTTTCCTATCCTCTTTTACACTTTTCTTTTTTTAGCATAGATGTATACCACATTGTATCGAGTTCGAATGTGCCAGCATTGGCATCTACGCATTTTCAGGCGTGGGAAAGAGGCCTCAGAGTAGCAATGGGCGATTGTTAGCTGTGGCACTTGTCCGTATAGTACCTCATGTGCAGGGATGGAGATTTACAATGGAGATCGTTTCTTCGTGCTACTTTTTTTCTTCTTTTTTAAGCCGACTGTGACCCCGCAATGAGGGAGGGGTGGAGAAGGAAGTATAAGACGCTTTACGGATTGGTGGTATCGTTTTGAGAGGCAGGGGGACATAGTCAGTTGCAGGTATGTGTGTGTCACGTTATTTATTTTGTTTCTTCTTTGATATTAAGCGTTGCCGTAATACTAACTTTATGGTGCAGCAAGAGGAAGGCAGATTCATGTTCATTGATGAAGTGAATTTTTATGTGTTTTGCATATACGCATGTCCTGCTGCTGCACTGTTCGTTCGCTCAGCCATAACTCTTCAAACGTTCACTGGCCCACTGGACGAACGCTAAGCCTTTACCCTGCCACGTTCCAATCCAACCCAATCCCTGCCACGTTCGCGTGCGCACGTCAGCAAATGCTACGTCATCAAATCATATCAGTCCGCATGCGCCGTGGTAGGGTCCTGCAGGCTATAAGCGGGGGGGGGGGGGGGGGGGGGGGACACCATATGACATCATTATTTGTTGTTCCTTGCACTATTGCACATCCTGCCGTTACGTAGAAATGTAGGGAATGTGCCAGTTCGCAGTGCAGGAGAATATGATACGTATATATATATACAGAGAAGCGACCTATAAAAGTTAAGCCAACATGGCTTCCATCTTGATTGTTTTCTCATAGGGATTAGGAGGTTTTTGGTTGTAACTTTGTATTGCGATGTTGAATATCGGTTTGAAATTTACCACGATGAAACGTATACCACCTAGAGTTCCACGCGGACACAGTAATCTTCCGCCTGCATTGAGTAATTGGCGAGTACGACGCGCGTAACCGTAACATTGCGCGTGGCATAAATGTTGAAGTTTTAGGGTGAGAAGAAAGCAGTCTGTTTTGGAAAAATCAACTTTACCCAAATCAATATAATAATATACTCTTAAAAATGAACTTCCTGAGTCCAGCCAGAACTGACTGGGTCGGGACTAACCTCTCCATATTTTTCTTTCTTATCCAATCCAATCCAATCCAATCCAAAAATGAATTTCACCACATAGCACGCTCCTATAGCCAACCATCATCCCGAATGACATCTTTCTCTCCCTTGATTTGCTGAAAACGGGAGATGTGCGCCTTTTTGTGACACTTATAGAGAAATTGTAATTGTCACAAAAAAAAGCGTACGCCCAGCGCTTTCCACAAATGAAGGGTGATAGAGGTATATCACTCTGTACAATGGTAGGCCTTCAGCGTGCTATGTGGTGAAGCATTGTCTTAAGAGTGATATCAACTATATGACGTCACTTTGTAAGAGCTTTGCAACAGCAATAACGGCTGCAACAGCAAACCTTGCGAAACACAGCACAAATCACAGATATGGCGAGTTCGGGTGGTCATTTCATGGCAACACGGCCTGACGCTCGGAAATGGCCCGCGCTGGGCCACGTGGCCGTTGCCACCCGAACATGTGTGCCAGGAATCTGGCGCTTTTAGCCGCTTGGATCACGCTAGGGGCATCGCGGTCGCTTGTTTTCGGGTTCCGTCGTCTGCTAACCCGCGTGAACTTCGACGTGCCAGCCAATGCGGGCCCTCGCCACCCTCGCAGTGCGGATGTGACGACACCGGATATAGTTGGGCAAGCCGCTGCTCGGTCATTTCGAGACCGGGCGAAACAAGTGTTGTCTGACGAATTTCGTGCGCTCGGAAAACGCCACGCGAACGTACGAGATTACTTCGCTTTGACTAAGCGAACATGACTGCTCGAAGTCTGACAAAAAAAAAAGTTGCCACGCAATAAAGTAGGTGAGAGCCTAACACGCGCGCAAACAAACGAAAAAGAGTGATTCCATAGAGGTCAGCCTGATCAAACCTCGCGACATAATCGACGGGGTAAGTGGCTAATGCGGTATGCCGAACGCCAACAATACCACAAAATCTTGTCGAATATTTGCGAGTACGTTTCACTTAGCCAGCGCCATAGTATCAAGTCATAGAAACTGCTGGAAGAAGCTCGCGTGAGAACCTTTCGCCGACCACGGGAGAAAATTCATTACAGAGGAACAGCCGAAGTGGAGAGACAACTCAACACAATTCAAAGAGACCTTGGTCGGAGAGGTATCTCTTCCGTCAGGTCCCGAAATTAAAGGGCGCCTTTAATTTAGCCCCTGTACAGCGAAAGAGTTCGGAAGAGCCCGAACAAGGAATAAAGACGCGTTGGAGCGGTACATAGCAGCAGCAGCAAGCAGCACTGCGAGGAACTGAGCAAGATCGCTGAGGAAAGAGAGTTTGAAATGAGCTCGCCACTTCTTTCGAGCAAGTCGAGCGTGATATTCGGACGAAAGGCTGGCGCTCTAATTACCACTCCTTTCAGTGCCGAAGAGCGCGGATCTCAGGAATCTGGATCCGAATCTTCCTGTGGTGACGGCGAATGAATGCGGCGCGGCGGGATGTGCTTAGGCAGACAGGAAGTTAAGATTGAGATAAAAGGGAAAAAGTCGCATCAGCAGGACCAACTTTCCTACAAAAGGAGAACCGGCGAGGCGCCTAGTTGGATGGAAAAGCGGACGGTAAATTAAATTCCGCTAGGGGTCGCCGAGGTAGTCGAAAGGAAGAAGTCGGCATGGGCGCTGGTGCTCGTCTCGGGGTATGGTATGGACATTTGGAGACACAACAGACGCTAAACTGTTAAAATAGAACTTCACCACATAGCACGCTCCTAGCCAATCACCATTCCGAATGATATGATTCTGTGTCATGATTCGTTCAAAACAGGGGGAGGTGCCTATCTGGGACATGCATAACGTGCCCCAGATAGGCGCCTCCTCCCATTTTTTGAGCAGATAAGGACACAGAATGATATCATTCGGAATGATGGTTGGCTAGGAGCGTGCTATGTGGTGAAGGTCTGTTTTAACACTGTAGGGGCGTTCATCTGCGGTAAACACTTTGCTGGTGTGGCTATGTGACTGCGTTTATTCAGCCATCGATGTACATAACTTATGCAAGCCATTCATTATATTAATATGTACGATAGCCACATACGTGGGCGCCGTCACGCCGACCCCCCCCCCCCCTCCCCCCGTGGCTTTCAGAAACGTAGGGCTTCTGAGCCAAGACGATGTTCAGTTGCGGGCACAGTTGACAGCAACGCCACCCCAAACATTCTGCCCTGCCTCTCCCCCCCCCCCCCCGGAAAAATATCCTGCCGGTGCCCATGGCCATATATTTTGTGTAAATAGTGCTTAGGAACATTTCGCCCTCATGTGACCAAGTTGTGTTTAGTGCCAAAATAACATTCCGGATTATGGTGCGCCGCCATCGCCATCTCCACCACCGAAAATGGTTGAATGTAATTTGCGGGTGGTGAGGGAGGAAGATCTGCGTTTCTTTCTTTCTTGTTTGTTCTTTCTTTCTTTTTTTCTTTTTTTAGGCCACTTACGTTGCTGTGGTTCCGATACTTGTTGAGGGACTTATTTTCGCATCAGATTTCTAATACTTCTCTACCAATTACACAACTCTCTCTTCGAGTCTTACCGCCGTATTCCCGTTCAGCCCTCAAGTATGGTCCGCTTCAATAGCCTTGGCAGCGCTTCATGCACGCGCAGCGAGCGCGAGTTCAATGCAATGCCAAGACTACCGATAGAGCCCCTCGAAGCTCGAGGGATCCCTCAGGGCAGAGCCAGCCCTGCGGTAAGTCTCAGGTTTTGCGCAGCGAGCCGTCTATAGGGAGGCCAGATGATATCACCGCGCAGCGGTATAAAAGTCACACTATGAGTCCCAGTTCCAACTGTAAAGGAGACCAGTATCCCATACGTAGCAGTGGCAGCAACAGGAGTATAAAATTAGCATATAAGATGATGGAACAACGTCTCTGCGTTGCCTCCTATATACTGCTTCGACACAGGGAGGACGCATTGTGCGCTGGCAACACTGTGTCAACGTACCAATTACGTAATTTTTTTTTAAATACATTTCTTGCCGTTCCATCATGTCAAAGCTTCAGGACGAAGTATACCGTCACACCTATATTTCCATGAAAGACCCGTCTAAAAAGTGAAAATCACATACTGTAAACAGTGCCGTATATATTTGAGCTGTACTCTCTTCCTGAAAGAAGCCACCAGAGATTGATATGCAAATTTGGTGGAAATACGCGCCACCGATGGGGGCACTTGGCACCAATCGGGCTGCAACACACAATGGTATGTAGGGACATATATATCGCTTCCCTTTTTTCCTCCACTGCCGTTAACAATGGCGGATCACAGAGGCGTGCCGACCCATAATGCAAGAGGCCTCTTTCTTCTGAAACGCTAGAACTATATCGTCTTATCGAAAGCAAACGAAGCGTGGCTGGCAGAGCAACTTAAAAAAAAAAAAAGAAAGAAAGGATCTTTGATTATTGTGGAAGAGGGACTATATGCAGAGATTGCGAAATGGGAATCAGTCAAATTTCTTCTAATCCCGCGGGTAAATGGCATGGAGAGGAGTATGGTGCGTCGTTGAGTGTTCTTTCCAGGCGGCTGTCAGATATTATGACACAATCTTTTTGTATCTTCGATACGCATTGCGTTGTTGGTCCTCGCATGAAAGAAGGTGAAATGAGAGAGAGAGAGAGAGAGAGAGAGAAAAAAAAGGAAAGGAACGTTAGCAGTAACAAAGCAGTAACAAACAACTTGACACAAACAAGTGAAAAATAAAATAAAAATCGAATCGCTTTGCAGTCGAATGAATTGAGTCGGAGGGCTGCCGACTAGCACTAGAAGGCAAGAGAAAAAGCCAGCAATATGTAATAAATGCTGTGGCTACATATAAACCTATTTAAACCACGACACGGAGTCGTTGACTTTTACCCTGAGAGAAGAGGAGCTTACACCAGAACGTCGATGACGATGAGTGTGCTTTTGTAGCTTGTGATTCGTTTTTAATTCTGAGAACCAGCCATTACCTCGGCTGATTTAATAAAATGAAAAAGGTTTAAAACTTGGGCTGGTTCGTGATTCATAGTTAAAAACGTTAAACGGGGGACCACTTATTAACATGTGTGGGATGTCAGGCAGAATTCCAAAAAACAAAAAAAAATTGTTTGGGTGTAAAAAACAAGGTAGCCTTCTCTTTCGAGAGGCGCATAGATAAATTGAAAGGCAGGTAGTAACCGCATCAGTAACCCCTCTATTTATCTTTCCCAAAAATATCAGCATTCATGTCGACCACTTAATGATAACGGTTGTGTGTGCAAGAGATAGTGGTGTAAACAGGAAGTCCGACACGAGGGGAAATGAAGGGGGAGAGGTGGGCTCTTATGTATTTAAGGCCTCGTTTCGCGAAATAAAAATTCTTTGGTTGGCAGTTCAGTGCGGTGTCTTCGTCTTCTTCTTCCTTTTTTTT
Organism: Ornithodoros turicata; assembly: GCF_037126465.1. Taxonomy (NCBI): domain Eukaryota; kingdom Metazoa; phylum Arthropoda; class Arachnida; order Ixodida; family Argasidae; genus Ornithodoros; species Ornithodoros turicata. The sequence continues at coordinate 31,124,986 of NC_088209.1, forward strand.
TTTTTTTTTTTTTGTTTTGTGTGTGTGTTCCGTCCTCGTCTTTCCCTGCAATGAGGGTTTTTAACTATGATTTAATAAATTACTATCGCTTTAGTTCCTTTCATATAACTTCCGTCTCCGACTCCCTTATTCATTAGTGTCTGTTTTTATACTGTTTTATACTGTTTATACTACATGGTACACGTACAGACAAGAAGAATGCTCAAGCACGGCTCTCGTGCGATTAGCAAGAAATTCCTAACAAATCTGCCGGTATACACATAGCCGGTATATACTGCATACTAGGACCCACGGCTGCTCTTGTATTGTGTCTGGTCTCATGAGCTGAATTCTACTCTAGAACATACACGCCATATATGAGGAGTGGTATTCACTTAGGCAAGTCAATTCAATTCACCAGGCAATTCAATGAGGCAGCTCCACTACACAGCTCCGCCGGCCGACTGCTGAACAAATTCCGGACGGAAATGCAACCTTCATGGAGACAGAAACAAGATGGAGCAGTTTCGAAACTTTTAGAGTCAGTATACCCGAACCCATGCAGATACGTGATAAAAGAGAGAAGTCACTGAAAAGGTTAGCCAGCTGTAGGACTCGAACCCACATCCCCAGCGACTTCCAAGGGCGCATCATCTGATGAAACAAACCAACTACTCTCTCACTCATCCCCCTTTCACTCTTACATATTTGCTTACCCATACACACATTCATATGACAGGATCGACGCAAGCGGCAACTGTTGAACATGAGAAATTGATGTTCTGAGGCTGGTGGGGGGGGGGGGGGGGGGGACATACTATGTATTTGTCCTTTCTATGTGTTCCAGCCTCAGAACATCAATTTCTCATGTTCACCAGATACGTGTTCGTGTGAGGTGCTCTGTTCGAAGTCATCGCATTCTATAGAGTGTCAGACGTATACGTCAATGACGTGTCCCCCTTACCGATTCCAAGGTAGCGGGTTCGTACCCGTCGTTGTCACTTCCTGTCTAACCGATGTCATATCTGGATCTTCATTGACTTTCAGCCCTCCCCGCCCCACCTTCGAGTTTCATAATTTCAACGTCCCACATTTCAGGAATACATTGGCGCGTCCATGCCTTACAAGTTCACCTCGAAGCGCAATACGCCACTTCCTGAATACTACATGGGTTACATCGCGCAGCATATGTGGCCGCAGTATGTCGTCGTCATACTTCAGTTCTTTCACCAAGATGTTACTCTTTTCGCTTGATCTTAATATATCTCGCTCTGTTCATCGAAAGTGGTATTTTGTACAGCTATGCGAATATTCGAGTTTTTCGAATAACGAAGCAAATAATTGTGTATTCGATTCGAACTCCGAATCTAATATTGAATTAGGTATTCGAACTGAATCAGATTTTCTTGCAAACCTGAGTATATATTCGAATCGTTCCGAAGTTGCACACGTAAGGCTTGAAAACTGCGCAAGAGAAGAGTATATATCGCGCGTGTATGCTATAGATTCATATGTTTATATCCGTATTTTGTGTTCTATGCGTACTTCGTTCGGTCGTACACTTTTAAAACGGTCACTCCTAATAGAGGTAAAAAATTTATATGCGTTTGTACCTCTAAAAGTAAAAGGTGCACTCTTAAAACGGTCACATCTCATGTTACCTCTGACAACGGATAACTCCTGCTGTAGAGGTTACATAATCGGTAACGAGCTTAGACGACACTCTCTGGTGGCCAGAGATTAACAGGCAGCGTTATGATCACTTGCAGGAGTTACACGATCGCAATGCCCTCGATGTAACCCGTAAACGAACTGTTACTCGTAAACAGGTAACGCTTATGATGGTTCTGTGTGCACTGTGTCAGCGGAATACTTTCAAGTTTCTGCCGCGAGACGGAATAGTCACAATCTGTTTCATAAACCTCTGTGCACAAGCATTACCGCGTACACAGCGCAAAGAAAGAGCAGATTTGAGAATTAATTTCAGTGTATTTTCGGCATACTTTAGATCTTGACAGCGAAACACATCCGGGTGATTACGCGACGTTGTGCAGTGCATGCCGTGTCAATGATCGGTTATGCTAGTTAGAGGTTATCCTATACCATTTACTTTTAGAGGTAAAAACGCATATATTTGTTTTACCTCTATTAGAGGTGACCGTTTTAAGAGTCAACGAAGATTTGCTTCGTATTCGGTTGAGTTATGTAACGCTTCGTGGTTGCTCCGTCTATGTATCTATTGGTTTTGTTTTAAAAATATCAATTCGCACACACTCAAGGGTGGAGCAGTTATACCTCTCAGGAGGTAATATTTGTCGCGTATGTTGTGCCTAAAAGGTTGCAAAGTTCTACCTGCTACCTCACCCTCTGCCACAAATGGTAGGGTTACCACTTCTGATTCGGTGAGCGAGGGGGGCGTACTCACTTTTACACCCTTCATCAGACACTGTGTTGACCTAGGTGGTAACTATAGAAGTTACCACCTTTTCACAGCCTTTTTTCTGAGAGTGCAGGCCTAAGTATTTTTGCGTGGGTTTGGTTTGTTAGAAGTCTATAGAAGTCCCACTACAGAACCAACTAAGATGTAACCTAATCTCCTGTCTTCCGCCTACGTTACGTAAGGAAAGAATACACGAAAGGGTTGGCTGGCAGCAAGACGTACTTCTTTTTATTAGCTGGCGGATGCGGGCAAGGAGACGGTAACGGTATTCCCCGCAGAAAATAAATAAATGTTGTCGTAGAATACCCTCGCGCGAGTGGGGGCAGCGCGTGCTCCTGACGGGGACTCTCGGGGAGGAAAATTGGTCTTTTTCTCACCTGTCAGTGCCCTTAGCACGTTCCCCCCACCGCTCACACAACCACGTTTGCGGTTAGCGGCGAAGGGCGAGGTCCCATCCCATTGGCCACACGACACAGTTGGCAACCTGTTGTCTCTCGTGTAACCACTTTGTGTGAGGGGCCTTACTATTGTTCCGTTGAGTATTAGCGCAGTTTTGGATTCCTCGTCAGATGTTCTTATAGTGTGGTCGGTAGGCTTCTTGGAACACCTGGTAATGGAACCCTTGGGACCCATATGCCTTGGGGCCGTGGAAATTTGAACCCTAACCGAATGAACCGAGAAGAACCACGAACGAAATCCACCGAAATCCGAAAACCTATCCGCCCTGTACGATATGTGCTATGTAATATGCTGGACATATAGGATCTAACGTATGAAGCAAATGAAAGCTGTAATCGTATCTAGCACAATCTCGGTCCTGCAACTCCACGTTGAAAAACGTAACGCGTGAAATCTCATGTAAGACACGGTATTGGCACACATGAACGCGTGTGGTATACGGCTACGGAGGTCATAGCATTCTTCGTGTCAGGTCTATACACGACAAGCAGACAAGGACGTATTTAGGCATTTGATAATCATTATGACTTTGAAAGACGTCCACAGCTTCACCTGACTGAAGCAACCTCGAATTAGGCTCTCCCATATTATCATTAGGCTCTCACAAGGCTAAGCATTCTGCACGCGTCGATGTGTCAAGGGGCATGCGAGACAGGGGCTAAGCTTCAGGACTTGTTAACGGATTAACCGTTTTGCACAATCGCATGAACACACCTGCTCGCAACAGACTCTGAAACCTGAAAAGCTGTAACGACCCCGAACTTGACCTTGAGAGCGCAGACTCCGTTCAGAAATGCTTCGCTCGAGATGGCCCCGCTGTTGAACTTTTCTTGGCTAGAGGCAAGCTATTTTGAGATTTTCGTTTTCTTTTTTTTTTTTTTCGTTGCATGAAATGATGGCACTAAGCAACGGCGTCCTAGTCCTAGCAACTAGTCCGCATTCACCGCGTTAAACAAGACAGCAGGAAAGAAACCTGTCATGCGATACTGGAATTTTCCGTTTCACGGCTTTGGTTAAGCGAATAACCCCAGCTGCTGACCTCTACAAACTGAAACAGCACGACGAAAGGAGCCATTCAGAAGGATATGCCAACAATGCCGTTTCCAGACGTGCATACAGAACAAGAAAATAAGAAGAAGAAAAAAAAGCTGCAATCAGCAACAACGAGCGCGCAGGCAGCTTGCAGCTGCCGTTTCACTTTTTCCACTTTCCGGACAGCCCGAGATAATTTGGTATGTTTCCTCCCTCTCGCCGTTTTCTTGTTAGTCTCCGCTTCTCTCTCCCACCCACTTTCTCTCTACCATTACGTTTCATTCTTGCGTTCCGTTTGTGTTTTTCTTTTCGCTCTCGCTTCATCCAAGCTTTGGAGCGACAGTTGCCGAAAATAGAAACTGCTGGACCGTCCTCAAAATGGCGGCGGACGCCGCAAACAACAACAGGGAGCACACAAAACTCGAAGGTTGCGCCCCCTGACCGTAAGTTCCGCACCTTTGCAGCGGCACCTTCCTCCCCTTCGCCCACAAAAAGGAAGCGGTCCATACCTCCTTTCCCTTTATCCCAAATTACCCTCACCCTCAACTTGTGATCCTCCGTTTCGTGGTTGAGGGAACCTTCTTTTCGTCGAGGCGCGTGTGTGCGTACGCGGGCCACGCATTTTGACAGCAGGCGAAAAAAAGTTTTCGAGTGGACACTTTTGCAAGAACGTTTGGCAGACGGACTTTGTGGGATTTTGTGTTGTGTCATTACTTCGGTGCCGCGCGGTCAAAAGTGACAACAGTGCTAGGTTGTGCAGCGTGGAGGACCAGGTAGTTCAGGTTCGACGGCGTCCGCGAAACCATGGTGGGCGCAGGACAATTTTCTGGCGGATAACTCTGTGATGGAGGTGAGTCACTTGCAAGGGAATTAACGCAGGCCTGAGGATGAGGGCTTCGATTCGCGGGACGATATCTCTGTTGCAGAAGACTTTTGCGTTAGTGCTGTCACATGTGAAACGCATGACACAACGCTTACCCTAGTCGAAAGTGCCATTTCTTTTTGACGTTCGCATATTTTAGGGCCATATATGTCATGCACAGGATTAAAATCGCGAGCGTTTGGCAGATGTGACGGTGCATAAGTAGAAAAAGTTAGGATGTGCAACGCATTTTGTCAACTGCTGCGGTGAGTTAGACCTGCGCATCGGTCTATTTCTGCACAATGCTTGTTTTCGCCAGTGCGGTTCACGCTGCCTATACGCATGTGCGCTAGCATAGGTGTCATAACAATGTATGCATATTCGCGTAGATCAGCTTGCTACACAGTCATTCATCATCGTTCACCATCCTCTCCCCCTCAAGGAAAGGGATAGGGTGCCGCCTCAGCGACGAACATCCCACTACATTGTCATCACTTATTTGTTGTTGTTGTTGCTACACAGTCTGTCTGTTTTGACTGTGAATCACAAATTATGCGCATGAGACTTTGCCACCATTACTAGAATGAAATTCGAGGTAGCTCTGCCTCCAACTGCAGTGTCAGTCATGCAGTTGTAATGTTAGGCTTGACTTGCATGTCACCAGAGACGCCTACTTTGAACACTGGCTTATTCATCCTTATCTCGGACACACTTGGAACACACTATTCTTACTGGATGGATACACCGATCGTATACAGATGTGTGACAGCAGGGAGCTCCCTTTTGTTGCGATGTGTCTTGCAGGAATTTGTAAGCGTATGCAAGAGAGCCGAACACCATGCTTACTCTTTTCTTTGTGATCTAAGTCTTTCCCAGTGATGAGGACCTTAGTACAAGCTGTAGAACGATATCCTACCGCATGAACCAGCTATACGCATTTTATAACCTATACTTTCGCATCCGACGAGGTTAGGTTATACTTGTCAAAGAAATAAAGTATGGTGACGTTAGACCCGACACACTCAGAAGTAGCCATAATGCTGCATCTAAACCAAACTTCTCAAGAATATTTGGATTTCTTCGTTATCCTGTGAAAGAGGGAGTTGTTTAGTCTTGAGCTGGCACACGTGGACCCTTGACTTTTCTCGGAGAATCTTCGGGCAGGTGCACCAGCAGTAACATGCGTGGAGAGTAATACGGAGGCGCAGATGTTGGTTGTCCGACTTGGCAGCTTCAACGCTTTGGGGTCCATTGCCAAAATGTTGGCCCTGTCTTCGTTTATATATAGCGCCGCTTTCAGATGTGAAGGTCAGCAAAAGTCGACAGACGCGAAGACAGCGACGATATTGCAGACAAGATCGTCTGAATGCCGCACGTCACGATATACAAGATGGTCTTTTGGAATTCCTTTTATTTTTCTTCTTTCTTTTGTCGTTTGCTATCACGGCGGCATCCTTTTTTTTATGAGTGAAAAAGAGTGACTGAACTTGTTTCGCGATAAGGACGGCTACAGATTAATAGTACACAACGTTACTTGCAGCACATCTGTCGTGTTCATTTTCCGGTACATAATTTCTGTTCTAAAATCATCTCATTGTGAAATCCGCAGGATGAAATCGTGTTTCGCATTGGTTGCAACTGATCGTAAGAGATACAAGTCGGGAACATCCCCAAGCAGCACAATGTACTGAAAGTTGAACAAGAGATACGCAGATGACGCACCCCGAAAGTCACTGGAGAGGCGTGTTAGCTTAGCTCAATTGGTAGAGCCCTGGACCGGCAATCCAGGAGATGTGGGTTCGATCCCTACAGCTGGCTAACCTTTTCAGTGACTTTCATCTTTCATCATTACTGAAAGTTGAGTGCAATGGGGGTGTTATCAACACTCTTTAGTTTCACGAGTCTGTTCAAGGCCTTCCACCCCTATTGCACTCGACTTTCAGTACATTGTGCTGCCTGGGTCGATGCATGAGAATACTACGTTTTTGTGATGAGGACCACTGCCGGTGATTTAGTGAATACAGTTTTCATTCAGACCGTTCGCGAGCGGTTCCGCCGTTGCCCAATCAGAGGATCACCCGAGGTATACCGCACGCAAACGATTTGAACAAAAACTACTCACTACCAGTATAGGTTGAGCTGGTAATTCCGTATGACGGCAGCGATTCGAGCTGGTCTATGCTTTCAAGTTTGCGCAACCGTACCCGATTCATCTCTTCCTTTGCCTTACACCTGATTGCACGCATTTTGCTCTCACAATCGCATTCTTCTCTATTATCCTAGTCGTTAACGAAGACGAATGTTCGTTCTACGTGAATCCAGCGAGAAACCCTTTTGTAACCTAACAAACAGCACATACTGTAGCAGTACTGGAGCCTTCTTCCGTGGCTGTAGCCAGAAAAAGGAGACTAGGTCCTAACGAACCTGCATTCAGTAGTCTGCGCGATTGTCTCTGCGAGCAAATTCAATCGCTGTGCCGACCCGATCAGAATTTGGGGGAGACGGGAGGGGAACTCCGTTATCCTGCCTATTCAGCAGCATGCGAGAAGGCGCTCTTGGTCATTGGTATGCTGGGAGCGGTAGCGAGCACTACGTGCGAGGGTATATAGCGTACACTGGCCCTGACGGACCTCCGCCTTCCCGGAGTGAACTCCAGGGAGAGCCAAGAACGTGTGACGCATGTTAAACATGGACACAGGAACGTCTCCTGGTTCTTAGCGGAACTCGTGGTAGTGTGCCGAACGCACCTACAATATGTTTTTCGTGTCCTCGTCAAAGAAAATAATCCGCTTTCGCGTCTGCGCATGAAAATGGAATGTAGCTGTTTTCGGTGGACGGATGGACGGGTATACTGTGATTTTTCGCTTCGTAGCGGACAGTATAGCTTTCGCCGCCTAGCCTGTGTAACCTATGTGCGTTATCGCTGGTCTCAGGAAACGCCTCCCCATAGTGTGTGCAATTCAAATTTTACTGTCATACACAGTCACCGCGGTTTGTTCCTGCACAAGTTTCTCCTTACACCATCACACGTTCAGCTGACCTTCGGTGTTCTATACTAATTTGATACTATACCTTCGGCTCTGTCGTTGGGAAAAGTCAATGCATTCCTACGTATACCGCGCTGATGGCGGAAGGCCCTCACATTTTAACATAAAACGCTCCACAGCCAATTCTTCTTGCTTACCCCTATCAAACGTCTTATCTACGGTTCCTAAATATTTATCACGTGGGTCCACCTGATAATATGCGACGAGATTCATCTCCTTTACCGTTCTTTCACGGTACCTCGTCTCATTTACTTTCGGCGACATGGATCTCGCCGACTTTGCATATTATTGACTCAGAACCGTGCTGTTCTTCTTCTTCTTTACTGTAGCTTCCGGCCACGCTGCTCACCAGCTGTGTTTTGAGTACCCTCCTGGATGCTGCACATCATCTTACGCGTGCATCTGGTGCTGTCTCAAACATAGAACACTTTCTCCACTACATGTCCCTATATTCCCGTGTTCTGTTTGCGTTGTTCTGTTATTTTGCCCCGCTTCTCGTGCCTACAGATCAACAATGTAGACCTTATATCGCTTCAGGATGTGCACACATGCCCTCTACCGGTGCATTCAGAACGAATGACAGTGTCCTGCATTTTCTTCTTTGTACAACCCTGCCATTATACCGGCGTTGTTTCTCGTCCAGTGGATACATGCACCAGTGCAGCCACGTCTGCGTGACTGGCTCGACCTTGGAGCACGCTAATGCTCGCTTTGCGAGAGGTACATCATGTTAGGTGGGTGACACTGATAGGCCGGGCGAAGACGGCGAACGTTAAAACCTACATGCGATGCGCGCATCTTTTCGTGCATGGGAAGAAACGTTACAGGATGTAATGCGCTCGATACCTTTGTAATATTTGCTTCCGATTCGAATGAGATATCCGGACGAAATGATGAGTGTTATTACGTCGTTAAGAGAATCGTGTGCGAGAGAAAAGAAAAAGAGTTACGAGGGTAATTCGAGGAGGTGATCGAACAGGAGGCCTCCCGGTTGTAGCTGTGGTTGTTATTGCTTGAGTGGCAAGGCTGGGAAGTGGTGTAGAATATATCTACGTAAGACGAAAAGCAATGAAATGGTATATGCGTTGATATGTTTTATTTCGTAGCTCCCAGTTCTTCTTTCTGCGTGCAGCTTTGATTTTCACCGATTGAAATCTCCCTCTTCCTAATTTCCCTAATACCAGCTCCAGTGGCATAGTGGTTATGATGATCGCTTTCCACGACGAGACTGAGAGGTGAGGCGGGTTCGAATCCCGGCTTAGGTTTTTCCTGGGTTTTCCGGCAGTCATTCCAGGCGAATGTCGGCACAGTTCTCCCTGAACTCGTCCCAAGACGCATACTAACCCTTCTGTCCCCCTTTCCTTCCTGCTGTCCTCTCTCCATCTGTCCACATCTGTACGTCGCTCATAGCCACAGTTGCTTCGCGGCGCTTGCACTGAATTAAAAAAAAAACTAATATTTATCTCTTTTCTTCTCATTTTCCTTCTGTTACCCTCTAAGTCTCTCTAGTTAAAAGGACGCGCGCAAGAGTAGCTAATTCTTACCTTGTCTGAATTGCCGTTCCTGCTTCTTTTGGCAGTTATACGTAAACATATATACTGAGCTTTACGATGTTTACGAATTAAAAGCCAGCACGAAGTCGAACACGCCGACACCTGTCACTCATTACAATCTGCTGGACCGACAATTCGAAATAACCGCTAAGCAGTCACGATATCTAACAGGGTGGGTGGTGCTGTTTCTAACAGCCCTGGGGATCGTTTAACCCAAAATATTTGACCGTGCCTCACAATCAAGAGATTTCCACGCACGTTCTGAACATCTTTTTCAACTTTTTTTTATATTATTATTAGGTTTTCGCAAGAAATTATTCATGAGGAACGCGCGCACGTATCGCAAAAGCTGACAGTAAAGCCTCATAACTTTGAAGAGGGCGAAAGATAAGCGAATTTTCTGACACATATTTCTCGTCGCGAAGCGAACACGGCTCGGCTTGGACGTGCCATATCCGGGTTACAAGACGGTGGCGAAAAAGAAGGAAAGTAAAACGGCAACGGCAGAGCCAGCGGCGCGTGAACTATAACGGAAACACTTTCGCATAATTTGGGCAGGAAGCAGGGAAGATCCGTCTTACTGGACCCCGACCTTCCTTCTCCTCCTCCTTGTGGTTCTTCCGCCTTTTCCTCCACCAGTTCGCTTGATTAAGCGACAGAGAAAAATATGAGTCACGCGACTGAGGGATGCAACACAGTCAGTGCAGAGGGAAAGTTGTGGATGTGTGTACTGTTACGTTTACAAGCGTTCTTTCGATTATGTCCAGCGTAAAAAAAAAAAAGAAAGAAACTGTGGAATGTTTGGAAGATTTTCGTCCTTTGTTGTCCCCGTGGTCGTATGGAACACAGTCGCTTCTGCAGAGTGAAATGTGTCGTGGCACAGATTAGATTATATTAGAGGAGGAAAGGAAGGAAGAAGCGGAGTTGTTAGTCTGAAGAGGGGTCAGGACTGGCTACCTCAGTACCTGTATGTATGAACTTGTATGTATCTGTTGTCGTGGCATGCATGCATTGCGATTTCCTTTATCGCCCTTGTTGTTTAAATACAAATCCCCTTGTTGGATGCACACTTGTGCAGAGGTCTCGATAGACTCGTTCTCGTGCCCACGCATGTCCTGAAATGGCGTCAGGTATAAGCGAGATCATGTCGTCCCTCGTCCTGTAGTCATTCATGTGCAGAGTGAAGAAAACATCAGTCGATTTTTGTCTTCCAATCCAATCAAACCAATCTCTCCCAATCTGTGACGTCGCTGCGTCCTTTTGGTCGTGATGTGGGTGGCCTGTTCCCGTAGGTATTTGACCTGCAATCGCGTCTAATGCATGTAACCGATTGGAGCACAGCATCATATACTCGCCGCGACTGACCACTTTTACTGTCACTACACACAGTACTGTCACATAGCACGCGATAATATCGCTACAGTAGCACAGAGAAGTATATTTTGTAAACCTAGACAATTCTTGGCCGTGATATAAAATTTAGAGAGCGATTTACAAAGGTAACATGTGAGAAGTAGAACCTTGTCAACATTTCGCAGCACATTGCTCGGAATCTTTCATTGCCCTACACAACTTCCAAGACCGTCACCACGAAGTCGAACTCAACCGGAGCTGGAATCTAGGTGGAATCTACCGTGCTGGTTCTGTTACCGTGCCCGCGTGAGGTCCCCCGCTGTGACCTTGCCCAAGGCGGCTGCCATTGTGTGTCCAGTTGCAGCTGCAAAGCTGCTCGGCATACCTCCGTGCTAACTCGCTGTGCCACCCCCTGCGACCAATGGGCCGTCCAGTTGCCATGGGAACGTGTGAAGCAAGGTTTTCCCCTTTTGCCTGGTCTTCCTCAATGCTGACTACCATTTATTCATTTTGACGGCCTTTATGCGCCTCTATCGGTTGACGGGTGTCAATTAGCTTTCACGTTCCAAGTGAGAGCTTTCTGAATGCCTGTGTCCTGCCTTTTGAAAGGCTGCTCTCGGCTGTTTCTCAGATGAGGTGGCTCTTTCACGCGCTCGTGAATACGTTGCGAGAAGTTCCGTTAAAACTGTGGTTAGTAGGAAAGAAAAAAAAAGAGGGGGTGGAAGGAGACGCGCTCTTCGTTTCAATATGTCGCTCAGGGTGCGGTTTTTCACGTTACTTCGGTCTGACGAAACTCGAGCTTATTACTGCGCAGGCTATGGCGTCTACGGAATGGGCCACATCTCGGAACCAATCTTGAAAGGGCCAAGCTGTTTTTTCTGGCCGTTGTCGCGTAGACACAATATGGTCTCTCCCAGATGTGGCGCCAGTGTACCAGCATCTTTCCGTCATCAGCAGTGAACCACATGCAATCTGTCGTCGGAGTAACCGACATCTTGTCTCCTGCTACGTTCTTCCATCTTCCTTACTTTTTGGTGCCATCAATCCATCGAGTCGTTGCTGACATGTCAAAGTTCTGAAAACGTATCTCTAATGGAAAGAGATCTGCCAAGGATATTTACCCTGTAAACGAACTTGTGTTCTTCAGCATAGCATTCGTCCCCTCGTTTTTGGGTTCTTTTTCTTTTTTTTTACCGTGTAACACACATGTTGAAGGAACTTCCGCTAAACTTTTCGTTTTTTATGCCGGCCTTCTTTCAGATGCGCTGTGCAGAGTCAAATGCTTGAACGTCTCGTTCTGTTCTTCTGACAGAGCGCGTGATAACCCTCCATATGGCTTCAGTGCGGTTGTAGCTTACTCCTGTTGCTGTAGCTTTTTCTGTTTCCTGTTGAAGCACCGTTGTTATTATGGCTGTAAAGAGACGAGCTGTACTATATGTCAACGTTTTTAACCGCCTTTTCTTAAAGCGCTGTCGCAAGTCTTGTAGTTTGCTCATTCTGACGTGATGGATGTGTACAAATGAGGGAAGATAAGTAAAAACGGCTGGTCCACAGCAGAGCATACTATAAAAAAAAAGAGTAATTTTAGTTACTTTAGGGACTGTTAGTCAACCGTCAGTCCCTTTCTGGACTAATGGGGTTTATTCACATGACGTCATCCGTAGGAGACCGCCACTGTCGCTAGCAGGCAGATGTGCTCCCGTAGGCCGCCATATTGTACGTCCCATCCAAGCTGTCCCCCACATCGCACTCAACCATATATTTGGTGCTTCAAAGTTATTGTGCTGTGTGATTTGTAGCATATGCAAGTAATTTATATGCTTTCGTCATTAATAGTCATCCAAAAAGCTTATGGCAGGGAACGAATGCGGGAACATAACTTCGAGGGACATACAGTATGGCGGCGACGTGACGTCAGTGGATAAGCCCTATTGGACAAAGTTTAGGGACTATTTGCAGTGCTGGGGAGCAAATTATTTGAGGGTCAGGGACCGAGTTCGGGAGTAACTGCAGTCTAGGAGACCAGAAACTGCAATTACTCCTCAATTTACTCCTTTTTCCTCTCTCTCTTCTGAGAGTGTACGTTACGTATAATGTCGTGTCTTACAAACGCACTCTGCCGTCTGATAGTTCACAGCTGACAAACTATTGGACCTGGTTGTACCGCTGAAGCATGCACGAGAGACGTTCTCTCCAGTCCTGAGTTGAGTTGAGTTGAGCTGATAAGAAAAGAATGGAGAAATAGGCACTCATTACGAGAACCGGCTACTCCAGATCACTTAGAAAAGCCAAAATGGCTAACTACAATAAGAACAACGAGTGACAAAGACACTCAGTCAGTCACTCAAACACACTGTTCACACATGCTGTCACACACACCGTGTCCGCCAACTTGGAGTCCGCGCGAAATCGCACGAATGCCTGCATGACCAGTGCATTTGGCTACATTACTCATCTATCTACGCTGTCTGTCGCGTCATTTCCAAAAACGCCGTCGTTCATCAAAGCACAATGCCGGCCACATTTGGGGAAGATTGCGTCCGCCTCGTTCCGTCAGTCCCGTCCTTTCGAAAGGCGTATTCGGATTAAAAGGACAATCCATCTCTAATCGCACGAGCGAATTTGCGCGCCACGTATCCATCACGGCACAAATATGCATGCGGTGCTTCTGGGTAACAGGCTTTCGTTCCCTTTGACCACTCGGAAGCAGCACGGTTTTTCAATGCGTGCTTAATGGCCTGCCAGCGCACACACTTTCGCTTCTTCTTTTTTCTTCTCTCTTTTCATTGCCACGTGGCGCTTTGTGTTCACTTGGGCACCAGGTGAAGCATAACCAGCACGTTTCGGGTTTTCGCTGCAGCTGATCGTCGAACGTGGCCCGCTCTTTATTCTGAGCAGAAACTGTGACATTATTGGTGAGCACGTCATAGGGGGCCGCGGATTAACGGTCGTCGCGATATTTTTCTTGTGTTTTTGGAGGAGTGGAAGCACCAGGGCAGTAGATGACTCATGCGTTTCTGCTGCCGAACAGGTATTTCAGGAAGGTACTACACTTTAAGAAGTGAAATAGCGCGTCACTTGAGGAGCAATTACAGCTATAGTCTCCTAGAATGCAGTTACTGCGGTTTTTTTTTTTTACTCTACTGGCGCTGAAATTTACTCCAGAGCACTGTAAATGGTCCCTAAAACTTTCCACAAACGTCAGCGCGTTTAGTCCCGAAAGCGATTAATGGACATGTAGTGCGTCTATAGTACAACTTGGTACACAAGTTTACGGAACACCGGTATGTCGCATTTCTCCGTTGGGGCGACACCCTAGTAGCAAAAGTAGGAACGGACACGCATACTGAGAGATGAATAGAATATCCTGTCACGACACGTTTATTAGTCGACATCTTCCTAATAGCTAGCAGGGGGCTGCTTCGATGAAGAAATACGCCAGTCACGTGTTCCGTAAACATTTGTCCCAAGCTCTTCACCAAAAGGGCTAAGATCACTCTCTCTTACACGGGACGCTAAAAGCGATGTCAAAAGTGGCACACTGTACTAATAAGTCTGCAGCTGTTAGACTGCGTGGTTCCACAACATACCGCCTTAACTGTCGCATCACCTTTGGCACAGTGTTTTTGCGCCACATCTACCGCCGTGAATCTACCGGTTTGCAAATAATTGTGGGACACTGTCAGAGCAGTGTCAATTCAGAAAAGAAATCTTCTGAAAGCCCTGGGATGGTTCTCGATTACATTTCGCCGCCGCGCAAAGCATGCTGATGGGCATTATCAGCTTTATCAGCCTATCAACCTACGCGTTTTTCCCGCTTCTTGCCCAGCACAGCAAAATATAACCTCGAACCGGTCTTCTCATGACGTCACATGTTTGTAAACAGAGGATCGTCTATTCGCTCCGAGATCGAACGGTGTCGGCGCGCTGCGGAGAAATGAACTACCGTACTGTGGATAGCTTCCTCGCGTCGTCTGCTTTGACACGTTTATTCCGCGTTCAATGCAGTAGGTGGAGCATTGGGGAACCGAACAGTATCGTACCATCGCGGCACAGATGATCTTCCGGTGAATATACACAAGAATTACGGAAAAGAACCGGCAACTCCGAACATCGGCCGACGTGTTGTCCATACTGGAAAGGTGACGGTGTCGCCCCCTATAAGTCGATCTCGCAGCGGATACCGAAACGACGCGGCCTCACCGCACTTCCGGGCCCCTGTTAGCAGTTATCGTTATTTGCCTTGCCACATGTGATACACGAGATCGCCTATTTGTGTAAAAAAACGGCGCAGGAATACACATGAGACGTTGTTTATGGTGTTCCTTGAAAAACAAACATGCCACCCGTTTGTGACGTCATATGCCATCCGCCGCGTCGTAACCCTCTTCGTAGCGATATTTGTGGGGCAATACCGCGTTGAGTGACTGCTCCCGTCCGCATCCCCCGTATAGTTGTCAGGGGTCAAAAGCGTGGTCATATTTCATTACTACGAAAGCCGAGAGGGTTTGGGGGGAACCCTTTCTTCACGCTTACAACGAAAGGAGACCGCCAAGCCGTATTCCATTGAAAGCGGGAAGCATTATGCTCTCTTGGATCGGCTTGTCGTTGGATTAGCGATCGCGGATTCGTTGAAAAGGGAATTTTGGACAGTACACTCGTTTTCAGCTTTCTTTTTCTCGTGCGTTCCAGAGAAGGAAGTTCTGTGCTCTCCTAGAGATTAATCCGCGATTCTGCTCTGCGTGGGCTCGTTCACTAATCCGCGCCAGCAAAGAAAATCGTGATCGGATTATGTATTCGTACTTCCACAGAGGAGTGGGAAATGTGTGTGCCTGCACCAGCATTTCGTGTGCGGGTTGTTTGTTTACACGTCTAGTGATTGTGGCATTGTGCGCGGAAACCCTGAAATATGATTCTCTGCTTGTGCGTTTCTGCCTTGTTGTGTGCGTTTGTGTTGGTTACCTCAAAACACGTTTCTTTGAAACGGGTATCAAAAGCACGACCCAACACTCAATAATGAACAGTATTCATACATAGGTGTCCGTGACGAAAGTGGTCTACCTCTCTGCTCAGCAGTTACTAACAACGGAGTTACAATAAATAAGATGTTCACTTACCACCGCACACTGCTTTTCTTCCTGTCCTTTCCATAGGAAACACTGGTCTCCTTTACAATCTTTAGTGAAACAGGACCCATATTGTGACTTTTATGCCTTTGTGCACTCACATTATCTGGCAATGAGGGCTTGAATTCCCATATCAAGGGCTTGAATTTCGTGCCTTTATTCCCATCTACACCTCATAATTTAATCTCAAATTAAGTGGCAAATTTCTTCACTCGTCGTCACTACATGTATTTGTTGTTGTTGCTACGTAAGCTGTGTTTGTCATAATACCGGAAGTTGGGGTCAAACGGGCAGCTCATTTCAGCGATCAAAATTGCGTTCTGCAGGAAGCGGGCGAACATCGTATTCGCTATGGACTCCGGGAACGATGCACTATACTTCACCACAAGTGCTACGTGTGCGTATTGCATGATATGCTCGCGACGTTGTCACGAGACCGAGAGCGTCTTTAACAACTCTACGGAGTCTACGAGGAAGCAGAGATGGGGAGCGAATCGTTCGTTTGGGTTTTGTCCTTCATTCATAACTCCCATATAGACCCAGGGAAATATCACCACAAAATGCGGGTCGTTTAGGGAGGCCTATGTGATGCCAGTGTTCTTTTCTATCTCCCTCTTTTCCTTCCGGGTATGATGACAGGGTTAGTTTTGGTATGCTCCAGAATCGTATGCCTCACTGATACTACTGTGTACAGGGTGTTTCACCTAAAGTGATACAAAATTCTAACTGGAGATGTACTCGCCGGAGGATTGTGGGACTTTGGGCCATTACCTTTTGAGAACTTTTGCCACCATTGAGGAAGGCTTTGGACAATTTTTAATTGCGGGAAATTTATTTTTGTCAACTGAACTTTGAAAATTACCAAGCGAACCTCACTTTTTTAGCAGAAATACGAAGTCGTCCACGGATAGCAGCAGACCCAACAGAAACTATCCACAGTATCGCAACACAAATAGTCGAAAAAATTAGTGAAAATTACGCTTTAGCCCCGCCTGTTTGATTTTCGCCAAGAAGCGCGCGCGAAATGTGCGTCCAGACGTGGAAGTGTCCCCGCCTTCATTTGTTTTGCCTTCTTTGTAATAAGACAGTTATTTTGTTTTCTTTATGATAAGACGGTTGTCATCGGCATCAAGGTCAAAGCGGGGGAAAGAAAGGTAAAACAAGAGGCGGGAACACTTCCTCCTCTCCCCGCATCTCCCGTGCGCTCTTCTTTGCGACAATCAAGCAGGCGGGGCTAAAGCGGAATTTTTACTAATTTTTTTCGACTATTTCTGTTGCGATACTGTGCATAGTTTTGTTGGGTCTGTGGTTATCTGTGGAGGACTTCATAGTTCTGTCCAAAAAAAGCGAGGTACGCTTGGCAATTTTCAAAGTTCAATTGAAAAAATAAATTTCCCTCAATTAAAAATTGTCCAAAGCCTTCCTGAATGGTGGCAAAAGTGTATAAGAGTAAAGTATAAAAGTGTAAATGTGTGACACCCTGTTAGGTGAAACACCCTGTATTTTATTTTGTGATTATCATAGTAGCTACTATTTTTACTGTAGACTTCAATTAGGACGTTCTTATCGACAACTCTCAACCCTCCTACACTTGCACACTCTAAAGAAGAAGAAGAAAAAGAGTAAACTGAGGAGTAATTGCAGCTTTTAGTTCCCTAGGCTGCAGTTACTCAAAATTTTAGTCCCCTGAAGTTGCATTTTACTCCCCAGTACGACAAATAGTCCCTACACTTCGCATAAGCTTCCGTGTATGCAGTCCCGGAAGGGACTTACGGTTGTGGCAATGCACCTAAGCTCAAAAAGTGCCCACTAAGGAACTACTTACTAAGGAATAGCATCCGTCGTTCCTGGCTGAGTTTTCCTGCCAAAATAAATAGATCCTGCCCTCCAAACGACTAAAATAACTTTTTATTATGATGCAACTTGAAGGTTGATAAGAAAGCCTGCCAATCCAAGGGTTTGTCGGTCTGTATGAATAGGACATGACTTTTTAGGGTTATACCCGATTGCGCTCGATATCCCCCCACGATTCACGTCAGCAAAAACAGGGTTTAACCTAATATTTTCCTGAAAACTGCTGGACTAGGGGGGACCCGAAGTCATCACAACCGACACAGAACTTTGAAAAGTGTTGTTGTAAATACAGAAATATGCTTATACAAACTGTCAAAAACAGAGACCCTGCTACCTCTTAGGTGCATGGACTAAATATTGATAATAAAAATAAATAAGTATAATGTATAAGTAATGTATAGTGTAAGTAAGTATAATGTATAAGTAAATATTGATACTCTGTTTTTTTTGTTTTTAATTCTGTGTAAGCGCCGCGAAGCAACTGTGGCTATGAGCGGCGTACAGACGTGGACAGATGGAGTGAGGACAGAAGGAAGGAGTGGTGGACAGGGGGTTAGTATGTGTCCTGGGCCGACTTCAGGGGTAACTGCGCCGACATTCGTCTGGAAAGTCTTCGGAAAACCCAGGGAAAGCCTCAGACAACACAGCCGGTGACAGGACTCGAACCCGTGTCACCTCCCAGTCTCGGAGTGGAAAGCGATCATCCTAACCACTATGCCACGGGAGCTGCTTATGCTCTGTGTCTACTGGTGTGTGTTATGTCGAGTAAACGGAAGATTTACACCTGATTCAATCCGATTCAATGGGAATTGGGTTGAATCAGGTTCAGTTCAACCCGATTACCCCCGAATTATCGATGCAAAATATATCCCGATATTTACCCTCCGAAAAATATAACCCGAACAAGTGATGCCCTACGTAGGAAGCACCTTACACGACATCTGTCCTTCCGCAAATTTGTACGTGCGTTGTGCCTCGGTAATAACTTCACCAACAACAACAAATATCCTTTGGATGTACGAATAATGTCCTAATGAATTCGTACGTCCGATGGATATCCCTCGAATATCCGTCGGACGTACGAATCCGTTAGGACATTATTCGTACATCCAGAGGATATTCGGTGTTGTTGGGGTTGGCATTACAGGGTAACACGCTGAGATATTCCTTCAACGCGTTGCCTTCAGAAAAATCAATTTGGCGCTGTCCATTTCGTGACCATCGTGTCCGTGCAGACTCAGCAGCGGCGCCATCAAGTTGCGAGGCACCTCTGTGTACTTACTGGGCCCAATATTTGCGACCGTATACGAAGTCCCGCGAGAGCCGGCATAATTTGAACGAAACTAATTTTGATGGAAGGCGACTAGATATAAAAAGGGCGAGGGGATGTGTGGCAGTGAACGAAAATGACGATGCTTCCGAGAAGAGACGAGAGCGTTTGCACGAGGGTCCGCCTTTCCAGGAAGCAATAACGGCTGCACAATGAGGAAAATGGGCTTCTCAGAATGACGAATCCATGATAGCGCTGCTGAGCGCACAAAGTTTTGGCGATATAGGCATGCCGGGGTTCATCCGAAAATGTCCTGTCGTGTAATGGGTTTCGGCCATGGTGATGATGAAGAATGTTTGGCATCGTGTGATGCATGAGTATCTACTATAGCTGTTATACTCTCGTGGTCACGAGATGGCTGCAAGGTGGTTGTCAACGTTGTTGTAGGGAACGGAAGAGAGGGAATGTCCAGTCCAAAGTTGTTCTTATTTTCCGAGTCTGAAAGGTTACCCAGTTATTGAGGTATACACCGGCACAGAACCATAATGTAGTAAATCCTGCTATATTCGATCCAATACTACACTCGAGTAGCGCCTACATACATACAGATGTGAACGGGAACAGCGCACACTTACGTGCAGATACCAGCGCGAAACAAAATTGTTGCGCTTGCTTTCTCTTACTAATCCAGCTGTCATTTACCGCCTATTTTCATTTCTTAATGACAACTGATGGGAACCTGCGCACTGATAAATTTCGTATCGCGTAACTCATGTCACGCTCATATAACACGCATCATCATGTAACACGCGGTCCACGTGCAAGGTAATCTGCCTTCAAAATGTATCGCAAGTTCCCCCGATATTACAAAATACGCTTTATGCAAACACTCAAATATTGACTGCATCCTTTTGGCATTCTATCAGACGCGTTTAAATGCATTAGCTCCATATAGCGTTGAACATATGCGGCGGTTACGGCATCGTTATGATTATATAAAACTAGCTGGTTATGAGACTTGTCCTGTCTGTCTGTCTGTCGTCCCGCAATCTCAAGGAATGGCCAGGAATATCCAGCTTTACAGGCGCCATCGTTGCCGGTGGTCACGTGGTCCTATAAAGCTACGGACGGACCTACACTCGCGGATTTTTCCAGCACCCCCTAAACCCCCTCCCTAGTAAAAAAAAAAAAAAAAAGACCGGCTAAAAAGGCCACAAAAGCAGAAGCAGCAGATAAGGGCATCCCAGCTCCCGTAGCATATAGTGGTTAGGATGACCGCTTTCGACGCTGAGACTGGGAGTTGACGCGTGTTCGAATATTCGCACCGGCTGTGTTGTCTCTGGTTTTCCCTGGGTTCTCGTGCAGACTTTCCAGTCGAATGTCGGCACAGTTCCCCATGAAGTCAGCCCAGGACGCATACTAACCCCCCTGTCCCCCACTTCTTCACGATGTCCTCTCTCCATCTATATGCAAGTCTCTACGCCGCCCATAACCACAGTTGCTTCGCGGCGCTAACGCGGAGTAAAAACATGATATATGGACATCACCTCTCCCCATCGAAATGAAAATCCTGCCAACATCCCTGGCCTACACTGTGGTTGGCCCTGTGAACCTATATCGCCTCCAAAAAGCACACCCCCGCAGCGCAACAAATTGTTCGTAGTGCATGTCATCGGTTGGAGCACGACACTCCGCCGTTACAAGTAAGAGGTGTCGGCAGATGAAGACAAAATTAAGTCGCAAACGGCATCGGCCCGTGATTCCGGGTGCTCGACGATCTTCGCCATCTGCCCTTGAAACGGTACATTGACGCGGGCCCATGCCGCCGCCGTCGCGGCTATCCCAGTTGAGAGCGCATGAAGCCGGTTTGCTTGCAGTCTCCGGAGCCTCGCTTGCGTTGAGCCAACACAAAACAGGCCGCCAACTAGTATTACTGGGAAGTTTTGGTGTATGAGTTATGGATGTGGTAAGATTTGTAGCGTATCAGTCCATTATCAAGGCGCAAGCATTCCTCCGTGCGCGCTCCTGGTACAACCTATGTGGAGGCACTTGTCTGCAATTGCGGCGTTTGTTGTTTGTTGCGGTGTTTATGGTCGTGCGCTTGGTGCGCTTTGTGCTTAACCGACAAGATTTTGTTACGTACGAATTGCTTGATACACGTAACTTACGTCTTTGACGCCGAAACGTGTGACAAACCTGTGCATAGCGCTGGTTGTACGCTAACGTTTGTGCTCATTTTCGTAGCATGAGTGTTGCAAGAAGAATGACGCTGCACTAACATATTTTTACCACAAAACAAAACGAAATAGAAAGAAGACGTGGCTTTCTTCTGTCAAACAATATTTCTAAGCGACAACGATGGCTGTGTCACTCGCGGGCGCAACTTGTGCATTTCAAAGCGTTGAATACATCGTTGTCTCCCTATGACAATGAGGCCATATGACATCTGATGATGTGCATACATTATAGGCCCGTTCTTTGGGATTATACCAACCAAATATTTTCCAATCCAATCCAGTCCAGTCCAGGTCCAAAGTAAAGCCGCTTCACGAGCCATAGCTTTGCTCTAGCCTGTGGTACCCAGAACGGGAGCAAATATTTTCCTCTTCACTGCGAGCTGACACCCCCAAAAAGTCTCTTGATGCACCGTCTGTTAGCTCCAAATGCCGTCTGTAGCAACGAACCGGTGTGGGAGGTGCTGAACGCCCGCCACACACAAGATTCGATCAGAAACGAACGACACGCCTCTGCGGCGTGCGTTCTCTTGGTCGGCGGCGAGCCAGAAGATTCCGACGACGAGTGCAGCCTGTTTACCCACATTCGTGTGAGAAAGACTCTTAAAATACCCTCCGGCATGTTCGTGTTTTCGGCATGTTTCCAGAGCGATGTGTGGCGCGAGGAGAAAGTTGTAGACCCAGTGGTGGCTTGAACCCTGCGACGTGTGCAGTTCGCTTGTTTGAGAAGTCAGTATATGGAAAGTTTCAGATGAGTATAGTCAGTGGGATGATCGCTTTTCCGTTGGCTTGCAAGAGTATAGTCGATTAACTTCAGCAGCGCCCTGGATAGTCTGTTTCCCTGAAGTTCGTGGGAGTGGCGAAGATGTGTTATACACGGCGAAGTTTAGAAGGGAATACCTGTCTCATTAGGTCCCTTCAACTGACAATTACCGCGTGGAAGACGTTTCGGTGACGAATTATAAATAAGCTACGACTTTTTCGGGTTAAATGTCCTTCCAGGATTCGGGGGGAACGGGGGTACCAGATGCTATTTCGAAATCTGAAATCGGGTGCTATTGATAGAATCGGGTGTGCTCGGGTTACTTTTTTTTTTTTCCTTCTGTCCAGCAAGCGGCCCGTAGTTAGAGGTACATACGCCGGTCAAACGTGCATTCCTAGCGATTTATAGCCACAAACGGCACATGATGTAACATTAAATGGGTTTCGCATAGTTGGTTGTTGCACTCCGATAATATTTTCATCATATGTGTGCAGAGATTGCTCCTAAGTCGTGTACGTGATAGTGGTACAACGTGATTAGAATTCGGGGAGAAATCGGGTTTAACCCGAATTGGTCAGACACTGATTCGGGAGGGAAGAATTGGGCGGAATCGGGTTTAACCCGAAAAAGCCAGACCCTAAATTGATAAAATAATCTTTCCCTGAGACACCTTCTTTCTTTTCTTTTTTTAAAAAAATAATTGTGGGGTTGTCGCGAGGAGTGAGAAAGAGAACTGCACAAAGTAGTAGAAAAAAAAAACAAGAAAAGAAGTAGAAAAAGAAGAAGAAAAAAAGAACGTTAGCAAAAATAAGTCCACTATACGGTTTCCATTACAGCTCATATTCACCGAACAGCCGAGAAGTAATTCGATAAAAAATCTTTCCCAACATTGTTCATGCGGAAATCCCTCCGTGCCAGGGGGTTTCTGTCGTATACACAGGTTGTACAAGACAGCGCTAACGCAAAGATACCCAACGTCTCAGTCTTTCGAAGGCCTTCTACCGCATACATGCACCCTACACCACCAACCAAAAGCGCATTACACATGGCCATCGGTTGTTCACCGTCCAATGTACGGCAGATGATTCCTCACATCCAACAACTCAGCTTCAACCGAACACCGTGAGAGAGCGCTGCCATCTTCCAGGCCGCCCATCCTTTTCATTAAGATACACATCCCGATACCCACAGCAACAGCGCATGGCCAGGTGTGTCATGTCAGAAACGCGCGCGCACACAGCAGATGAACTGGCCAAGTAAAAGGAAGCAGTACACGAAACGATCACAGAGAAGCGAGCACACATACACATACAGAGGCCGATCATAAAAGAGGCGAAGAAGAAGAAAAAAAGAACGCAAAGAGAGGTTCGTTGTTGGAGTCCGCACCTGGCGTCTAAAAACGCTGCTTACTTCCAACGACAGATGGCGGGTCAGTCACCGTTTTTTTTTTGTTATTATTATTTTTCTGTTGAGAAATATGTACGAGCAAGCGGGCATTATCCCGAGTAAATAAAAGAAGAAAGGGCCACGGAAAGAAAGGGCACAGGAGAAAGAAAAAAAAAAGAAGAGAAAACTTTGTTTTGGATGGGCTCGATAAAGATTCGTAACGGCGGAGAAACACTACTGCTGGACGAGCCTATTGTGGTGTTTTCCTTGGTTCTTTTTTTGTGGCGCGTGAATAAATAAGATACAAAGGTTTCTCTGTGTGCGTGTGTGTGTAGATGCAAGCTGTTATTTACGTTCGCTTTTTTGTGCTACAGACGTATGATATTTGATTTCGTCTCGTGTGAATCAGGTCCTTGCGTGATTCACATAATGTCAGTTGCTGAGGGCACGAATACGCGTTTGTGATTCAATTAATTTGGAGATTAAGGCTTTCAGGGAACGTGTAATACGATGGTGTCGCAATACAGGTGGCGGGACAGGCATAGCGGCTCGAACAAAGACGCAACGTTCGGTTCGTTTTAACAGGAAATTCGTTATAAAAGTCCGTGTTGCGATTTTATTTAAGTTGACCTAATTGCGTTCAATTTAATTTGCATGGTTCAATTTAAATTTACCGATTACCTGCCTTAATTAGCTTTTCGCCAATTTCGGGAATAATAATATAAAAATTTCTTTTCTGTTTGTTCTTACAGGAAATTCGTTATAAAGGTGCCCGCGGCGATTTCATTTAATGTGACGCGACTTCGTTAAATTTTACTTTATATGCTGCTCCAGCGCTTCGTAGTGTAATACTTTTTCAGCTGATCCATTGCGATGATCGCGAGAACTTATTTTTATATCGACAACGAACACTGTACTCGTGCAGTGCTTGACATAGCACGCTCGGTATCTTCCGGATATAG
Organism: Ornithodoros turicata; assembly: GCF_037126465.1. Lineage (NCBI taxonomy): Eukaryota > Metazoa > Arthropoda > Arachnida > Ixodida > Argasidae > Ornithodoros > Ornithodoros turicata. The sequence goes on from NC_088209.1 coordinate 31,149,306, forward strand.
GATTGACTGCTGTGGGGGCCTGCTCGTATGGAAAGATATCCCGCTATGAGCTGGATAAAAAATTGAGCAACAGCATGACCCTTCGTGGACGTGCTGCGAACTTAAAGCGTGAATGTCACCGTCTAGTCGATCGGAAAACGTCGATACCACTCCGGCCTGTATAATTTATGCCGTACGATGGTCAGTTTAGTATCATCTTCTTCGTGGAAACTACGTGGGTGGGCAGCGGAGCATGGAACGCTACGGGGGACCCGATATGTTACATGGACGTTATGGACCATGGAATCTCCATGAAAGACAATAACGGCGCGAGGACCAGAGGGTGATCATTTTTGGTCGGTGAAGGGTCCTGTATCTCCGCCATATTTCCTTTAGCGACATCGCTCGATTAGACTTGATTACTATACGCTTTAGGTCGGTGATTGTGTGATGTTGTAGTGCTGCTGTCAATATGAGATAAAATGTAGCCTGTAACTAATGTGAGTAACGGGATGGACTTATCGGTATGAGATACGGTTTCAACAGTTTAAACATAATATTGTGTCATCTCGTTGTGGTCACGTACCGGACACAGAGTGTAGTGGTGGCGCACACCAACGTGATTATGCAATAATACTTGATAACTTTTCTTCTTCTTTTTTTTTTTACGTGGAAGCGCTACGTGCTGTGGTTCACTGATAAACAGAAACACAGTTTGATGATTAACATCATCATTTTTTTAGAGTGATAGTCGGAAAAGGATAGAAACTCGACGGAAGCGCTACTATTGCACGGCGTGGCGAGCGTTGGCGATGCCACGAATGTGGGATTCAGCAGTTCTTGATGGTGTACGTCATTTCGCACGCATTTGGAGGGATTGTGGAATAGGTGCTGCGAGGTAAATCTGTGACAGTTAGCCATCCTTCCAGGGTTTTAGAAAAGCCAAATCCTTATGTATTGAAATATACACAAACACACACACACAATGTAGGAAGCCTGAACATGTCCGACAGAACCGGAAACGCGTCTTCCCGGGAAGTCGTGACGAGGTTAACGTTTCTCCCTCTGAAATCTGGATAAAGCTCGAGATAACTGATTTTTCACACGGATGGGCCTTCTGAAACACCGTCGCCAGCTTTATTTCGTTTTTTTTTTCTTTTCTTTCAGCAGTAAGTCCACACCGTTCGTTTGCGTCACAGAGCCCAGCGCGTGTACATTCAACACCGGAAGTGAGCGAGCTCAAGGCCGGAAATCGGCTCCTCGATGCCCGGATGTTCGTCTGCACTGTTTCTTTCAGCCGCCCGTGTGTACATCGCTTTTTCTCTTTCCTTTCTTTTTCTTTTGTAAATTTCGGTAAACATGCGGTTTTTTTTTTTCTCGCGATGAAAACCTGGAGGCAACAGCTCGCGTCAGTGACTAAAGAGCAGAATGCGTACTTAGTGGAACGTTCGGCAGCGGGCACGTCGTCTCCTATGCTTGCGGCTTCCTTTCGACTCTGACTTGGCGCGTACCACATGGCTTTACTGTCACAGTCCTCAGCGGCTGTGCATGCGAGGTTCACTTCATACGCTGAGGATACGGGCGCACGAGAATTCGATGGCTTGGGCATCACTTCTCGCTGGGGACGGTGGAGACTATCGACTAGGTATTATCAAAAGTTCGATCCGCATTGTTTCAGATGCTCAACCACAAATGGAAATGACTACGTTATAGTAAGTGTGCATGACGATGTCATGTCGCACGTAAAAAGAATATTAGTATGTTGGCTGCCACACCAGAGGAACGGGCTTTTAGTTTTTGCGAAATTTTTCTTTTTGTAATAAATTAATCAACGGGCTAACTACAGTATTGATGATAATGATGATCTCGACAAAGTCCAGCTGATTACTCCAGTACACCTATACACAGTTGGTTAATAAAGGGGGGGAAAGCGCGCACACAAAAGAGAAAAGGGGCAAAAAAAAATCTAAACACGGAAATGAAGTAGCAAAGCCATTGGGAAACACTTGTCGTGTATCGACAGTCCCAAATATCCAGAACAAGGTTAAAACTTGGGCGGTTAAAACAAATATACAGTAGCTGGGTTTCTTCAAGGAAGCGTTGGAGAGCTTTCAAAGCTATACCACTTGATGATGCGATCGATGGCAAAGAACCCAGAGGACCATTTGACGAATGTAGTAATATGTTGCAGCTCGCCGTAGCCTAGCTGCTATGACTGAGCATGACATAGTCGTACTGATAGTCTTACTTATTCAGCGGCATTACATATATATATATAGCCACAATATGCACACGGTGTTCAAAGAAATCCCCACTTTTTTTTAAACTTCGATTGGATGCTATAGGAAAATAAAATTTTATTTTGCGTTGTCTTGTCATCCGATATGTAAAAAGTGCTGTAATACACCACAAATGATTTCAGAGTGCACCAGTAACGCAATTGTTTGGAGCTCACCGGTCGTTCTCCGGTTTGCTTGTGGCAAAAGACAACTTTTACCTCTAGATAGTTGAGCGAGTTAACATGTTACTGGAGGTAGAGAATGGCGCATCATAGTGGTGCGAATAGGGGAAATACCGAACCAGGTAAAAGAAAAACTCTGTCTCACGTACTTGGCTCTCCCTCTGGGTCATGTGCTTCTCGCTCAGGATGCTCAGTATGCTGTAGCGACCACGACCTCCACACACAGCAGACCATGCACATACAAAACACGCACCACATATTTGACAAAGTGCACTGCTGCTATAGATTTAGTTGGACGAAGAAAACAAAGCACCAAGCTCTTTCTGAAGTACGTCGTGTGAAACGCACGGACGGTTTTTTCACGCCGCTTCAAAATAATGACACACGGTTGCCGAACGAGGCTTTGTCAAATCTGCAAGCGCGCAAAATTTAGCTACGCGGAGGTTTCTGTGGTCGGCGTGTCGGCGTCTTCGTGCAAAAGAAGGTACTCATGTATGGATGTAACGAGGGATGCAGTGATGAATTGTACTTCATGGAAACTTATTAGAAGTGTTGTTTCTTTTTTTTTTTTTTTGTGATGAACTAAACATTGCTTTGTTTTGGTGAAACACACCATCTTATCATCAACATCTATTGTTGTTGTTGTTCGTTTTGGCATATTCGTTCTGGATATGTTCTCGTATATGTTTCGTTCTGGAATATTTTGCTTCGTTGAGTCAAAAGAGACGAGGCAACGGGATCAAATTTGTGAAACGAAACTGTCCTGGCAAAAACGAGGCGTCTTCCAGTGCAACCCTTCAGCCGCTGTGTATGCGATTCACGCGCATGATTCATGTGATTCATGATTCATTGCTGGAGGTGTGGCGTACCGTTATTCGTAGTGTCGTACGGCTCTACATGTGGGGCCGTGTCAATTTTTTTAATTAACAGAAAGTAATTAGTGTTAATTTTATTTTATTCAATCGCGTGAAGAATTTAAAGTCCATCTTTCATGTGTGCCGTGCAGTTACATTTTCACACGAATATGTTTGCTTCAATCTGATTGGTTGATTGATTGATTGAAAAATAAAAATATATGGCTTCAATCTACCTTCGCCGAATCAATTGATTTTCAACAGTTTGATATCCAGTTCTTGGTGCGTCGGGTGTGGTTTCACTTTACGTTGAACACCCTGCATGTCGGCGAAAATATGTTGTGGGATAAACACAGTATTGCTTTGATAAGTCATATGCACCATTACACTCACTGCTTGCATCACCCACATCTACGCTCACGCTATAACCGAAACTCACTCCCAAGCCTTCGCAGTTGTTATCGAAGCTTTTTGCACTTGCAACTGTTTCTGCCCTTTCTTGCCTCAATACTATACAATGCTTTCATTCACACTAACTGGCACTGCAACTAACCGCAATACTCTCTCTTTCCTCCTCTCCCTTCCTCCCTCCCTCTTTTCACTCTCTGGCCACTGCCGTGTAGAGGGGCCTCTTTCGGCCGGACACGGGTTCACCCCTGTGCACCAACAGCTTCAGGCTGGCCGGGGGTTGCACCCCCTTTGCACGAACCCCGGCTTCTCGTGGTAAGTACTTTCTTCCGCGCGGCAGGAGTGTCTAGACGCTGAATCGTTTCTCGCTCGTCGTTTTGCATGAAGCACGTTTTGCCTGTTGATGCTCATTGCTTGTACATTACAGGTGGTGTTATTGGTTCTTTGGTAGAAGCCCAATTAATCACTAGTTATTTATAAATAATGGTGGTCTTAGAAGATAAGATATGCTTTATTTTGTTTTCTACTTTAATCTCTTTTATTATTTTTTTACTCTTACTTTACTGTCACCCTGTTTTACTCTTGCGCGAATGACTTGGTTTTGCATCCGGTACGTTTTGAACCTATGTCAGATGAATGCAGCGTGGCCTGTTCATAATTAAAAATGTCATTGGTGTTCAAAGCTCAGTAGTGTCATCTATCTTGTGTCACGCTTTCCGTCACACTGTTTTCTTATATTTGCGTCTTTGTGTGTATTTTATTGGAAGATATGCCACCTTATCAAAGCGTTATTCCTTTCTTACCGCGGAAGAAGAATAAAAACTGCCTTTTTTTTTTTTTAATGTCATTTACCTACTGCACGCCGAGGCAATTTGGAACACCTACCACAATCCGAATGACCAACATGCATGGTGGAAGAGCGAGAGGATGGGAAAGAAAAAAGTGTAAACCGGCTCAATTTTTCTTTACGCTTTCCTTGTGCCACTACATTTCGAAATCCAAAGTCCTCTAAGGATGAGGTGCAGCTGCGTAGGTCGCGTAATATGTAACGGTTCGACACTTTGAAACCCCCAGTGTGCGCTATGCTCGCCGTAATTTTGCTCAGCTGTCTGCTGATTTGTGTTTGACAGAACCGGTTCTGAAAACAAAGCTTATCCTGTCGCTGTGTGGAAAGAACGAGTTTTCTCGCTGCACGAGAAAGAAAAGCGATCTGCTGCATCCGTATGTTCCTACTACTATTGACTGGAACACGGCGGCCATTTGTTCCGTTTCGCCGTATCGCTTGCACGTTGTGTAACGGAAAAAGAATTCTGGTTTGGATTTGAGTAACTTGTTCCTTATCTCGTTATTCTATTATAGTTGTTCTTCTTTGTAATGACCCTTATACTAACGTGGTCGCATTCGGAAAAATGATGGCAACAGATCAAAATTAAAAATATTAAAGATATCTGATAAATTTACTTCAGGTTATTGGGTACATCGGAAGCAGTATGTCGTGTTCAAATGTAATTCAAATTCGAATTCTTGAAGAAGTTCGAAGCTGAGAATATCTTAAATTTTAATTTGCTTATGCTAACTTCTCTCTAAGACAGCTCTTGTTCTGCCTTCTTTCAGATGTCCGCAGCCTGACAATGAGCGAGAGGCAGCCCGGGGCCCTGCACGGAGGCTGCAGCCCCTTCGAGGGGCCCCCATCCCACCACCCGAGCCCCACTGGGCCCGGCCCAGGTCCTCTTCTGGGCCAGGACGGGGGCTGGATGGTGGGCGGCGGCCCTCCTCCCCCGTACCCTCTTCTCTCCGGGCACTCACCATCGGAGTTTCCCTTTGGACCTCACAGTGGTCATCCGCCGTCAAACGGACCTGCGCATGGCTTCGGACCCCCTTCCTTCGACCCTATGGCTCAATTTGGCAAAGTTCCTCCGGGCTTCCCACCGTCTTCCAGCTTCCCATTCGCAGCGCCGTTTTCCAACACCAACTTCAAGGAACAGCCGACGGAAGACTCTTCGCAGTCTAACGGGAAGGATGAAGGACTCAGTGCAAGACTAATCGACAAGAGCGAGAGCAGTTCAGGTCCATCACCGCCGTCCCGTGAAGGAACCCCGGCAGGTAACGTTGGTTACCGTCCGTGGGAGCAAGAAGGCTACGAAGGAGGTCGTCCACCCAGTGCTCCGCCGTCGAAAGACCGACCGTTTAGCAACGGCGGAGACAAGGGTCCACCGTCTTCTCCAGGAATGCAGTCCCAAGACAGTTCCCAGTCGAGCGAACGTATGCCGACACCAGTCGACAAGATGGCAGCGCAGAACCCGGCAGCTCACTTTGGCAGCCCGATGCAGCATCATCCCTTCGCCGACTTCCCCCCGCACCCTTCAGCCGTTTTCCAAGGCTTTCCCGAAGCGAAGCGGTCGTCCAGCCCGGGCGAGCCCTCCTTCCAAGTGCCTTCGGTGTCATCCACCACTACGAGGTGCCACACGCTCATGCCCATGGTGCCGCCGCAGGAACCTTCACCAACACCTACCCCAACGGGACCGCCCGGTGGGTGGCACGGTGGAGAACACCTGGGCCCACCTTCCAACGGTGTGGCGCCTCACCATCACCATCATCATCATCATCACCCTAATCATCCGGCACCCATGATGCCGCATCATCACCAAGGGGTTGTGGGCGGTGGTAACGCAGTGGCGAGTGGCGACGAGAAAGGCACCAAGAAGAAGCGCAAGCGCTGTGGCGAGTGTCCAGGCTGTTTAAAAAAGGATAACTGCGGCGAGTGCGGGCCGTGCAGGAGTGTGCGCAGTCACCAGATCTGCAAGATGCGGAAGTGCGATCAGCTCAAAACGAAAAAGGAAAAAGTGAGTAGGCATCCGTATTTCTTGCTTGCATCCCATATTTTATTGTCCATCGTGGCCCATGGGTCCTGGGCGTTGCATACCATAATGTAGTGAGCAACGTCCACGTGCTTCAAGTATTTGGAAGACAAATTACTGACGAACTTCGCCGGTCGTTTTCGTGTTGTGGAATGTGGTGTGCCGATATGAGTTCAGTGTAAGAATGACCAAAGAGCGAACAAGAACGGCTAATGAAACGTGACGCATGTTGCACTGAAGCAGAGCAATGTAACATGCACACTCAAGCCAGTGTAAGCTTTTCTCCACTACTGCGACGAGCGGAATTCGCCACAAGTTCAGCCAATTCCAATGCACTATACTCGTGCCTGACTAGTTGCAATGTGGTCCCGTTAAGGCGTTCTTAGCATGTGCGGGTGGGAAAGACTCAAACGCCCATAGTTCGCGGACCATCTGGTCTGGAGGAGTTTCATACGGTAACGGTCTCTGTCGTAGATGATACGCGGAGAACGCAGCTTTGGGAATGGCGTGCTTGTGCGTCTGTAATACGAGGGACTTGGATCATTATGGGCTTGGGCTCAATCATTATTCACCCATCACCTCGTTACTTCGTATCTCATGCTGACCAGTGTGTCCTGGGGTGGCGAGCCACTAACCATTTTCCTCGCTCATCTTCACTACATGTGTTTGTCGTGATTATTGATCACATATCGATCGGCGACGTATTATGTCACTCGACAGCTGAAGTGTTTTTGTTTTGTTTTGTTTTTTCGCGTGTGCGTGCAACTAACCAGTAAGTTGTAGAGCCTTGCGGAATAGGGTTACCCGTTCCATTCCAAGGAATGGAGGTTTGGGATAATTCCATTCCTTTCATTTCCTCTGAATGAAAAGGTATGGTCAATTCCCACTCCTTGTCCTGGAATGGCTTGGCAACTCCGTTCCATTCTTTTAATTCCATCGTAAAACAGGAGGGATCGGTAACAGTACTGGGGCTAGCCCAGCAGTGCTAGAGGAGATCGACATTACCCAGCACGGAGACGAGGTTATTTCGCTCTTGACCAAGTGCAGGAGCGGAAACAGGAGTGCGCGAGGGCAGAAACAAGCCGGTTGAAACAAAGACTGCCACGGGCGCACCCAGACCATTCCATTCCAATTCCATTCATGCGAAAAAAATACCTAATTGCATTCCCATTCCATTCCTAGGACAGTTTCCATTCCGAGCTGGAATGATTCCAGAATCATTCCAACTCCTGGAGCCTTTATACCCCACTAACTTCTAGCGGCGCCTAGCGTGAGGCGAGAGAAGACGTGTGTACTCAATGGCGCAGCAAAAGTGTTTTGCCGCCGGGCACTTCCTGCAATGCGCAGACGTGCACATAAAGGACTGGTTGTTGCATACACAACTGAGACACTGAGATTCCCAAATTTGCAAATGGCGAAGGCGCGCTTTCCATTTTGGTCCGTTTGCTGACTCCAAGCACTTTGCGAACGCGCAACAGGGCACGTCTGTGCGGGGCTGGTTTACATTTTTGTGTTTAAAACTCTGCCACGCCATTGCCAGCCCTTGTAAATATTATGCCGTTCTCCGTATAAAGATCAGGAACACGGCCGATTAAGGGCCAAAGTCAGGGACACGCTCTCGGTATACTTCATTATTTTCTGTAAATATGGCTTACGTGGTCCGCAGCAATGATGCGGCAGAAAGGCATATGCCCTGTATTTGTTACAAGAGGTCCGTGCTCTGTAATACCCCTGTCAGATGGGCACATTTAAGGCCTTACAAGGCCTGATAAGGCCGTAAGCAAAAAGTGAGATGGAAGTCATCCCAGACGAACGGAAATACAAAAGGAACGGAGTTCTGAAAGCTCCGTAAGTTCCAAGCTGCCCACTCTCGAACGCAGAAGAAAAATGGATTCTTTTCGACGGCAGGCACAATCGGTCGTGCATGCCTGTTGTTTTGCCGGCAGAACTGAACTTCGCTCCGCACTTATTTAGCGACCAGGTCCAATTTTTAACATGTGGGAAGGAAAGGCTTGGTCGGCAGAAGCGGAGGCTGGCGCGTTTAGAGTATATCGGGAATCGCGGACTCCGAAAGCGTTATCAGTGGTTCTACCCGGATTACGTGCAGCCCCGCCTGCTTGATTTTCGCAAAGAAACGCGCACGAAATGTGCGTCTGGAGGAGGAAGTGTCCTCGCCTTCATTTGTTTTGCCAATTTTTTTCGACTATTTCTGTTGCGATACTGTGCATAGTTTTTGTTGGGTCTGTGGTTATCCATGGAGGACTTCATATTTCTGTAAAAAAAAGTGAGGTTCCCTTGGCAATTTTCAAAGTTCAATTGTAAAAAATAAATTTCTCTCAATTAAAAATTGTCCAAAGCCTTCCTAAATGCCGGCAAAAGTTTTCAGAAGGTAATTGCCGAAAGTCCCACAAACCTCCGGCGAGTGCGTCGCCAGTTAGAATTTTTTATCACGTTAGGTGAAACACCCTGTATACGGCCTTCCCTTACGACTGTACCGTTTAGAAGACCTAAAGTTGTGCTGTGTGTTTAGCGTACAAGCGTTATGGTCAGGTTCGATGGAACAAGCTACGCATATTGACGACCTTCAGGAGCTGCTCGGTCAACCTATAGTCGTGTTCAATTTAAGAAGAAAAAGAAATCTAAGTCAGTCATCTTCATACGCCGTTGGAGATAAGGAGACACAATAGCGCGCCGGAAGAAATACTGCAGTACTGCAGCGCCACCATGGGGAAGGGCTCGCGTAGTGTCATGCGGCCAGTCTTAACAGCCAATACGGAAGCAGAGATGGATTACATTATATGGCGGAGGAGGGAGAGTGACGTCTGTGCGCAGCCATCCTATCTGCGGCGCAGTAATATTTTGAGAGCTGACGTACTAGATTTCTTTTTCCTTCTTAAGTTGAACACGACTATATAGTCTATCCTGTCATCTCTTGTACGCAGGCTATCCTCCAGAATAGTACGGCGCCTTACAGTGGCGAAACGAAGTGGACTAACCACTCAGGATGTCTTGTCCTTATCCCTAAAGCCTGCTGGTATCTTGCATACTTAGAAGCCCAACTTTCGAGCATTTCCGATCTACTTTCCGCGAACTTATGTCAGGTATACCTTTTCGGGTTGTTTTCGTTTCTTTTTCTCTTTTTTTTTACGGAACTATTATACCGCTATTATCCTTATTTCATCGCCCACGTCCCGCTTCCGCTGTCGTCACTTCCGGCGTCGAGCTGCGTCCTCCAGCTGTTTTGCAGCTTGCTGTTGCAATGCTCGTGTCTTCCGCAGATTAATTATTGTTTTCGTTAGCTTCTCAAAGGCTAGGGTGTGCGCTCTCGTTTCAACATCGTTAGGATCGTTTCGTGGGAGGTAAATAACGGGTCTGTACCGCGAAGAACAAGAACATATGGCGGCTCCACCGAAATAATGGCCGGTTGCAATGATAACGTGTTACGGAGGATGCGGTATAGATTGTTTCCTTCGGAAGGAGATGCATTGTTCGTCCGGGATAATGAGAGAGCAGCAATTAATGTGTGTGACGGGCCGATTCATATTGCCTTAAAGCACACTAACTTATTAAATTAATTTTTCTGTTCTTCTCGTCATTCATTGCAGATACAGATGCGGGCACTTCGTGATGAATGACGTAGTATGCAATATGCATGAGTGTTCGTGGCAGAACCGACAGCTGACAAGATCAGTTTATCCCGTTTGTTTTTGCATAATTCAATCTAATCCGTCGTGATTCCTACACTCAGGCGGCAAGCTAGTGACTGTAAATGCGGGTCTTCCTGTCGATATATGCCAATCCTGGTAATTATTTCTTTGTTGTTGCGCTATTAAACATCAAATCATATCTTAAGTGTTTCTAATTTTCTACAGCCTTTTTTTTTTTTCTGAAGGTTTTGACATGAGCAAAGCAAAAACAGAAAAAAGAAGAAGAAAAAGAAAGAAAAAAAACGCCGCGCGTTGATAGGGACTTTTAGTAAATCGGAAGCTGTTCACGGTAACAGTTCCGAAAATACGATAAGCAAATCGCGGCACTTCGTTGAAGTGGGTGACATCAGGTTGCCAAGCTTGGATTTGATAACTTCCTTTATCTTATCGTTTTCCGTAGAAACAGCGAGTGTTAGTAGATCCGAAGGTGTTCAGGATAACTGTTCCGAAAACATGATAAGCCAATCGCCCTGTTTCTTTGAAGTGGGTGACGTCACACTGCTAGGCTTGGGTTTGATAACTTCCTTTATCGTATCGTTTTCGTAGATTTCTTCCAATGCACTAAAACTCCCTAATAGGGAGCTCCAAGTAGACCGTAAGGACTGTGCGAAAACCATACGATACAGGAAGCGTTCAAGTCGAAGATCAGCGACGTGATGTCATCGTGCTTCAAATGATAAGGCGATTAGCTTATCATACTTTCGGAACCATTATCGTGAACACCGTCGGTCTTTCTTTATTTTGTCTTCTAATAACTATATCCCCCTTCGGTCCGATCTACCAAAAGCCGCTGATATTTCGAGTTACACGACCGTCTGCGACTCATCGCACATTGTTGCGGCCGTTCAAGCCGTTACATCATCACGGAGGACTAATCTTTTTTATTCTCACATCTTTGTGCGCTACGTTCAGCTCATAACCACAAATCTATCCTAACAGCGATATAAAAGATACTGAAAAGTGTCGGTAGCACAAACGCTCTGACGCAGCGATCCGGAAGATATGGTCAGCTTGTCGATTTCCTTGCGCGTCCCCCAACCACACTATAACCACAACGAAAAAAAGAAAAACGTATCCGACGGAAGAAAACAAACACGTACGAAGAGGAACCTGGCGACACATAAATTCGAGACACCCTTGCGAAGATGCAAAGATGGGCGAATATCTTCCGGCGAGCCTCTGTGGCTGGATCTCCCTGGAGGAGGCCCAGCGCTCCCCGACGCACGATTTTATAAATAGAGTGGGCTATTTCGATGAGAGCGGTGTGCTCTTGCTTCTCGGTTGCTCGCTCATTTCGTTCATACCTACCTACGCTTCCGTCATTTCCACGAATTTTACCGTTAACGTTGCCACGGCTCGCGTTAGGGAGGTCGAGACAATGTGAGACAGCCGTGCGACGGTTACCCACTCAGAAAGTGACGGAGTGGTGCAAAGAATTTCGTCGGCGCCCGTGTTGGGAGAGTCTGCCCTCGAAAGCCCGGTTCACACTATATGCGTTCCAATGTGCGTGCGGGTTGCCGTGGTAACGAACCTGCGCGTCGCCCCCTCGCGACAGAACGCGAGGAGATGCAATCAAAGCATGGGCGACGTACTTGTGTGTGAAAAATAATATAATAATATTAGGCCGCGCTCCAGGTAGAAGAAGCAGAATGTTTGCTGCCCTGAATTTTGGCTGCTGCTTCATCCTCTACCTCGTGAGGTGACGGAAGATGGTCATTGGTCGGTGCTTGCCGTTGCTTGCGGTGCTTCGACGTAGTTCTATCATCACCATAGCGTTAGTCGTGATGTTGCATAGCGTACTGTGAGGCCGGCAACGGCGAGCTGTTTCAGAAGCTCCACCACCACCGCCACCACAACCACCACCATCGCCACCACAACCACCACCAACATCCATCATCATCACACCAGCTCGCGTGGCTAAGTGACGTCGAACCTCGGCGTCACCAGCGCTGGCCATGCCACGCCGAGACTCGGAGGTGCCCTGGTTCGAATGCCGGTGCCGGTTGTGCTGTCTGGGGGTTTTTCCTGGGTTTTTCTCAGGCGCTGTCAGACATACGTCGGCACAGTTCCCTTAGAAGTCGGCCCAGGACACACATTCCCCCCAAAGCGTTAGTCGTGACGTTGCCGCACGCATTGGAACGCAATAGTGTGAACCAGCTTAAGAAAAGAGAGAGACATTTTAATCATTTCGTGGCCTAGATGCATTGCTGCAACCGTTAGTCCCTGTCGGGACTAAATACACAATAGTTTACGCCAAGGTTAGGTACCATTCGCACTGCTGGAGAGCAAATATCAGGGTTTGGGGGGCTTAAATAGAGAGTAATCGCAATACAGGGGGCTACATAGAAACTGCAATTTGCTCACAAATTTACTCCTTTTTTCTTAGAGTGTGTATACTTGCGACGGTGCACTCTAAGATATGGCGGTACTATAAGGTAGTGGCGTTTAGTAGGTGTTCTCAGAAATTGAGTGTCGAGTGCACTTGTCGAACTTCAACGTTGAAATATTGTGAGTAGGTTATTTGCTGCGGTATGCGAAGGTGATTTAAATGAGTTAACTTTGCTTTGTCTGTGCAAGCGCGCAAGTCGTCGTTAGCTGTTAGGTAACTAGTAGGTTTTCTGAAGGCGAGCTGACAGGACCGCGGGTTCCGTCCAACTGCTTCAAATGAGTAAAAGTATAGGTATTGTTTGTTAGAGAAGCTCTCTCTCTCTCTTTCAATCTGTCTTGTCAAGTCTACAACACTGTATGTAATTGATAGAAGACATGTTCGCTTGTTTTTGGCTTGAAAAAGAAGACAAAGAAATACAGGAATATGCAGAGGGCAGGCTGGCCCAGCTTGTTCAACCGACTGGTAAAATAAACCCAAACTGGTAAAAGCATGTCGTTACCGCTGTTTTTACCGCATTTATGCTCAGTACATTAGATATGCGTGCAACAGATCCGTTTACAGCGAGCTATGTCTAAAAAGACATGCGCTGTCTTAAGGTTGGTTTGGTCATGCTAGTAAACACAGTGAAAAAAATGTATTTGAAAGGAAAATAAATAAAATAGTGCGCACCCGTATCCAGTGAATAACCATTACGAAAGATCATAAAAATTCTAGAAATTGTTACGTGGTTTTGTAGCTAATTTAGTAGTCATTAATGTTGGTCTGCGATCACGCACGCACGCAAACAAACGTTTACACGTTTCGCGCGCAGCTGAATCTGTGTTCCGAGCACACAATAAAGGTAACACTAGAAGTCCGTGTCAGTAACTAAAGATGGTGTAAGAAACGACAACCTTACCGACGAATTGCGATGAGCTTTGCTGTATGCTGGCCTGTCTAAGGCTATTGGCTAAGTGCCATACCTTCCGGTGAACAAGAACAATACTAATAACAACTTCTTGTGCAACTGCCAAAGTCGCACACTAGGGAAGCGTTAAGAATGTTTGCTTTGGCTTTCCTTTCACTTTTTCCCCCTACCTCCCGTTTCGACGTGGAACAATGAGAAAGGACTAGAACAGCGCTGTAGTACAAGACTAACAAAATAGTAAACAACAATACGTGGACCAAATGTGGGAAGCTATCCAAAGGTGTCAGAACGTGAATGGTAGATGGTAATGCTCTACATATTTCTGAGTATACACAACGTATCCCAAAGAAAGGCAGGCCCCCACGTTTTTTCTAAAAGCTGCGGTGATTTCTCACGTCGTACGTGCTTGCGTGCTATAGCATTCCCATAGTTGAACAGTCGTGTGATTACGCATTAGTGTGATTAGGCTGATCTCGTGCACGTGCTCGTCACGTATCTGTCGTTGGCTTTTTCTTCGTATAATAATTATGATTTGGTATATAGATTTACAGTTTGGTTGTCTTTGTCGGAGCTTATGTGCAGCGTCATGTACTCTTCTAAGTGGTCCCTTATTTCCGGCGTGTCTAGAGGGGAAAACTTTACAGCTGTTTGTGTCCTTCAGAATGGAAGTATGTTCTTCAGACAACGACGACGACGACGAGAAGAAAAGTGACACTTGCGCCGTCTGTTCGAAAAAAAAACTGCGAAGGAGCACTGACCAGATGTTTGTTCGCATCTTGCTCGAATTCGGGGGAAGTGTTTGTAGAGCTATCGAAGCAATGTGTAAGAAGAGCACAACGTTAGATCTCCTGCTTCTTCGGCACGCGCTGAGGTACGTGACGCCAGGGCCAACACGACCACATGTGTCACGCTCTGCTTCTCGAGTGGATTCCTGTAGAGTGTGATGTGAGCGTTGCATTGTTGTCTCACTTAATGTAGTGCTATCGCTTCGCTGCTAGTAATACTTGATTAACTTGAATCGACGTACACCTGAGGCAACAGTCGAGATCAAGTCTCTACGACGCATTCTGGTGGCACCGGTGTTTAACCAACGACCATGTCATAATCGGCAACCCCCTATGAGGAACCCGTCCGCACGATCCGCTAGGAGCGCTACACATTGGCCCGCGACATCTACATCATGATTGGACAATGGAAATTTGAATTTTGAACGCGTACAAGCGGACATATACGACTACCGTAGCAGACGACAGCAACAGCTCCCATGAAAACGTATAGAATGATGATGATAATCAACTTTAGAAAGAAGCATCTTCCGTGGGACATCCACCCCTTGTACAAAAATACTAAGATAGGTTGAAGTATAAAGTATTGTAGAAATCGATGAAGCAATAACCGGGCCAACAAGTAGCGCCACCGCTAGCTTCCTAATGCGGCGCTGGGAAGGGGGTGCCTATAACATGGTGGTTGAACCATTGCCTGCATGCACGAGTTTGCCGAATGAATGACGATGCGTGGTAAACCTTCTCGTCGCTCTCGGTCAGTTGCTCGGAGCAATGGCCCTGTAGGTGCCAACAGCGGTGCTTCTAAAATCTTTCATGGCGGCGTCTTTACTGTGACACATTCGAACGCCGTTCACGGTTAAGTGCACGCTTTAAAACGAACCAGAAATGCAAACATGCTTTTTGGGACAGTCTCTAAAAAAGCATCAAGAAAAAGGAATAAAATGGAATACAGAAAAGCGTTGTTGCTGCTGCGCGTCGCGGTTCTACAGCAGCACATCCAGATGTGGTGCCTTTCTTCTGGAGGCCATCTGTTCGACGCTCTGAATAGGCAGCGGCTGGCGCTCATTGCGCATGCGCAGCCTCTCTCTGCTGCTCTGTTACTCTTCGTCAATGGAGTGAACAACGCGTCCCCGACGGCAATTCCAGCAACTGCCCAGGAAGTGACGTAGTTACGTATCCGGCTGATTGGTCGTGCTAGCCGATATTCGGAGCAGATGTTCGTCCGTAAGACGACACCAGAAACGTGAGGTACAGTTTGAAACATGGTGCACATTTTGAAAGAATCCGTGACTGCCGAAGCCGTACCTAAATGGCACAACTTTTGCTGTACATATTATTTGGCTGTTTAGAACGTAACAGCTCGTGGGGGAAAAAAAAAGTAAGTTTGTTTCAGTCTACCCACATACACAAGATGTTGCGCTAACAGTTGACCGTGCATTTTATTTATAATACAGGTCAGGGGCATCTGAACATTAGCACACACGATGAGACCAGAATTGGAACATTCCTTAAAAAAAAAAAATCGTGCCGTCCAATATAGCCTCAGTTCAGAGACGATATCAACATGTGGGTAATAGTACACGAAGACTTGGGAGCACTATTCGCGTTTGTGAGAACTTCTAGAGCTCTACCGTGAACATGTGAATGTGTATGGAAGTGGAAAACATAATTGCCAAAGTATTGTACCGAGTGCGAAAATGTCGCCGTCGCGCGTTGGTCCAGTTATCTCCTTTTGGGGAAATAACATATGGCAAGCCATGCCGTAGATGCAGATCAACGTTGTTCGTTAGTTTCGTACACCTTTGTTTCTCACAGAGGAAAAGGAACGGCCACAAATGAACGAGACAAGACACAAACCAACAATGCTTCTTGCAACAACTTGCATTTTCCTTGCATTTTGTTTCTTTGTTCTACATTGTGAGTTTCTCAGATACACGGTTAGTCATTACACATTTGGATCGCATCGTAAAAATAAGACTGGATTTGTTCCGCCACAGACTTTGCAGAGCGATAACCATTTCTCTGAAGTTTTATTGGAATGCTTTGCAAACGTTAGGATCCTGTAGACAAAAAAAAACAGCAAGATCTCTTCTCATGTATTTTCAATGGTCTATTTCACCCAATAGGCGCCATTTTTTTTTTTTCCTGCGTGCGCTTTGTTTTGATATCACCTGGCACAGGTGGCACGACATACAGGAGAGGATTAGTGCATAATGTCTGTACATGGCATTGTTCTAGTCAACGCAACCTGTGTGTGGCGATGTGAACGTGACGCAGACACAAGAAGAAATGGCGGCGTTTGGGCGAGATATATAATCGAAAATGCGTGAGGTGAGATTTTGAGAGATTATTTTTAGTTATTTTTCACGGGACTATAGTGCTTGCAAAATGCCCCATCTTCTGTTTTTACGATGCGATCGAAAATTGTAATTGTTACGATTGCTAGACTAATCACCCTCTATCCTGGCTAAGTCGACTGATCCCCGTGAACATTTCTAGACGAACGAGATCTACAGAATAACACGAGCCGCAAATAGACAGCAGCAGAGCAACATACAGAATAACGCACCTGCCCGTTACGTCTGCTAAGGCCACGCGCAATGAATTAAAAACAAAAACGAAAAAGAAAACGAGGAACGCGTATACCTTCCGGTTTTCGAAGAGTCGACGCCGGCTCAGCCACCATCTTGTCTTTCTCAGAAAACTGTCGTCATGAATCTTCTTTCAGCTGAATACGTGATGGCTGCAACCACGCCAAAAAGAAAAAAAAAGTGAAACAGACACACAGGAATTTCCGCATTGCGCAAGCAGTAGGTCTCGTTTTAAGGCTCTGTCTTCGTTCGAGGGCGAGGACGACATACCGATTTTTTCTCCGTTTTTTTTTTTTTTTCTTCTTCTTTTGTTTCTCAACTATAAACGTTACTTGGTAACACTCTTCGAAGAAGTCTTGCGCCTACCGATCTTGTGTTCGGCAAATGCACGACGTCACAGATCTCTGAACATAACTTTGGTTTGAGGCCTGCTGTTCAATTGGAGACAATCGGAAGTTAATTCTCTGTTAGAGTAAACGACAGAGTACTCCAGCTGTTTCTTCGTTTGGGCACACAGGAACTGCCATACGCGTAGTCACCCTCACGTGTATTCTCGAGCTCCAAGAAGAGGCGCGACCATAACCCCTTGCAGCTCGCCAACATTTCCAAAGCAGACGACACAATTGCCCATCTGCAAAAAGCACGCCTCTCCCGAGGTGCTCGAATAGATGCAAAGCTTGTCTCGCGATGCTGGCGGGATATGCATATTTATATCGTGTCCACAATACAAGGGGACACGCTGGTGCTGTGTGTGATTTCTTCGGCGAAATAGTCACTGAATGTATTTGTTGTTATACGCATCGGTCTCATTTTTGTTCTTTTCTAATAGTATTATTTTTTGTTAAGTTACGAGCTTTTGCTCCAACATCAAAAGAGTCTACCGCTACCGTGACAGGCAATTACCACAAAGCTCCAACTGATCGAAACGTAGTTATTGCAAATATCTCTACGCAGAGCGCTTGACTGCAGGAGGTGTCTCATTAGCTATTGCTCCTTGTAGGTCGCACCCGCTTATGGTCAAAAGATCCAACCCGGTCAAAAGATCCAACGGGTCAAAAGGTCCACTGTTGGATATTTTGACTCGTTTGATCTTTTGACGCTTTGGAGCTTTTGACGTGGAATCGGAAAGCTGTCGACCAGCATGCTATTAGAACTTCACCTCTCCCTGAAGAGAAACATGGATCCCCCTTGAGGGGAGAAAAGCCACTTTTTCTTCTTGATTTCACTTTTGAACTTCTGGTCGTGAGATTTATAAGCCAGATGGGCATTCGTTATGTGCACCTTCCTTAAAAGGTGTTTGAGCTCCAAATATCCTAGGTATTGTTCAGACATCAAGGAATGGGTAGGTCGTACGGTCCGTGTTTACGCTTATGGTCCTCCTGCGTGTGACGAGCTTTTCGATTGGTTCTTGTCGATAATTAGCAAGGCGATGAAGGCTGGTCGAGCGTAAAACTAAATGTTGAAGCACACCTGTTTTGTTACGTTACCATTGCATATCGTTGCACTGACCCACTGCTTCACTACGAACGACATGCCCTGCTGCAACATGGCTCGCTCATGTAGTTATATCTCGTGTATGGTATCCATGCAGATTTATCGTGCGGATGTCGTCATCATCACGTACACTCTAAGGAGAAAAAAGAGGGAGGGCGAGAGAGAGAGAGAGTACGTTTAGTCCACTGGCACAACAATTATAGTCTCCTTCGGTACTAAATTCGCGGAGATTTGTACGAAATGTTTGAACAATTTGTTGTACTGGGGAGTAAATTTTAGGGCCAGGGTACTAAAATGGGTAGTAATTGAGTAGGCGGCAGCATTCGACCAGGTGGCCCCATGAAATATGCGGTGCCGTGACCTCTATGCGCACAGCCAAACAAATAATTAAATAACATACCCCAAATAAATTCACCACAACAGCGCATCACCTTCGCACATATACGTCACTGGATGTATAGCAGTAGCATAAAAACAACTCGGAGGTGTCAGAGGGCGAGAACGAAACGAAGGAGGGAAAGACCTTGTCCCTCCTTGTTGTTGGATCAGCGATAAGAGAGTGAGAGGATCTGAGGAGAGAAGTAGACATCGCTTCCGCGGACGCGCAAAAAGAGAAATCGATGAATGTGGGGGAAGCAGCAGACAGAGTTTGTGGGGGGGAGGGGGGGTCCTCGATGAGTCAGAGTGTTTTCCTCCTTTAGTATAACCCGTGAATCAGCCATATAGGTCTCTCACCCCCATCACTGGAGAATTTTCCAGGTCTCTGGACCACGCTCTACTGACTGCGATGCTTATGGGAAAACGAAAGCGGCGTCCTCTACCGTATTACGACGGAAGTGCTGTTCTGTATCGTCTGCTTGTTTACGACCGCAGTCGTCTGCTAGTTTTATGTCCGAGGTAGTGTCTGTCCGCCTGCATCGATGTGGTTTTATTTCTTTAGTGTTTTTTTTTTGTACCTCTTGATTTTTATATTACATAGGGTACATTCCACGCTTTTTGTTGTTTTGTTTTTTCTCTCTCAGTTTTGTCTTGCTTTTCGACGGTAGTGAAATAGCCGTAACGGATTTTTTTTCATAACTGCGCTCGCATAATTTCATAGTTCAACTACTACTTACTACAAGTGTAAATGGTTTCTTCGGGTACACGCTGAAATCGATCGGATTTTCGTATAAAATGTACATTTCCGTGTAAGCAGAATTAGATCACCGTGGGGTCACAAAATGTTGCATTGCATGGAACCGTAGTCGTTTTGTTGTTGTTGTTGTTGTTTATTACGACAAGTGTAGCATGATCTCGAATGAGCAATGTTCAGTGACTGAATGGCGAAGCGGTATCCGTTTCGCGTAACTCCGCTACAGCGCGAACGAGATCATTGATATTAAATATACATTCTACCATCACAGGAAACATGTGTTCACATAAGTGTGCATTTGCAAATCTGTTTAACAACCCATTCGGCGTCTGACATGCCCAAAAATTTGACCACTACACTACCTTACACTACCTACATTACCTTCCTCCTCGAATGGTCGTCGTGTTAACCGGATAACAAAACCATAAAACGAAACTTGCCCACGCGAGCAGGTTTCTGTACACAACTTTTACGATTCCTCAGGGAACGGATATACCCCCAGCTCCAAGCGTCACCCTATCGGACCACGTGATCGTACCCCCCTCTTCCCACCGTCATCTTGCTCTAAACCGAATTTTCCCTGGAAGCATCCATTTCCCGATTATAATTCCCTCGCATTCCTCCTTTTCCTTGTGCGTCACTCTCCCTGCCTTGGCCATATTATAGGATGTCGTGATATTGTACGACACGCGGCGGAATGCGCTAAAGGCGGCTTATCCCTTTTGGCGTTCGCGCATCTCGCCGCACTTTGCTGGCGCCAACTTGTGATTTGTAATTTACATTTACGGTTTATACAGCGCTCCAATGTTCGTTTCGGTAGTGACTGGCGCTTCTGTAATGTTTTGTACCGATTTTTGTACTGTTCTCACGTTTGCGCGGTAATAAAAGGCAAAAAGAAATATTTGCAATGAAGAATGTCGAAACGAGGATAAGGCTGTAGTGAAGAGGCTTCCACACGTTATTGAAAAGGCCGAGAAAGGACGGAGGAAGAAGGAGGGAAAGCATGGGTAAAAGAAAAACAAGGTGGGACGTAACCGTTCTGAGTTTAGAACACACAGAGAGAGAGAGACACACACAGGCAAACACAACACAAGCCTCAAGGTGCCTCAATCTCAATCAATCAATCTAAAAAACAAGAGTGAGGTGGAAACACGTCTACAAAACCCGTCTCTGAAAATGCACGCATTCTCCCCTTTTGGGCGATATTTTTACATGTGAGCAGCACTCCGCATATGAGAAAGGGTGGTGTATATACAGTATACCCAGATAAAAATCAGCACGTGCGATAACATGGAAATGCATGCATTATGAACGACTGCGAGCAAAACAAGAAAAAAAGGAAAAGAAAGGGGGTTTTATAGTGAATTTGAGCTATCGTAGTCATAGAAATAATAATCGGATAAAAAAATACAGAGCGTGTAGTCTTTGTGCCTCACGCGGTACTATAGAGACAAAACACAAAAATTGCGGAAGAGGTTGCCGGGAGATTTTTGGGAAAGGGACCGAGGGGTGGCGTCAAAGAGTGCAGTGGAGCCATAATCGTTGTTGCTTTTTAGGAGAGGAAAAAAGAAAACAGTGAAAATTGATGACTGTCTCGCTTCCCTTTTGCAAGATTACTTTGCTGAGGGGGTTGCCCAAAAATGCGCGCGTGCAGCTTTATTATTTTTATGGCGCGCGTTGTTTGTTTTTTTCAATCGATCTACTTGCAACGCAGTGTAAACCCGACTATAGTGATCGGGGTTGAAACGTCTGCTGCGCTTTTAGGGGATTTGGGTAAAGGAGAACGAATGTTGCGCGGCTGCTGTTGTCTAGAAAATACAAAACAAGATTTTCTTTTCTCTCTCTCCTTCTTTTTTTTTTTTTTTGCAAGAGTCGCTGGTCTAGACGCGCATATGATAAATGAAAGCTTCCATTACTGATATCGAGGCGCAATAGGGTTTTGTGATTCGATGTGATGTAGCTTTGTTACGGAGAAGAGTCACAGCAACGGGCTTATTATATAGGACGCGTCTTGTGGTGATTCTATATGCAACAAAAGGATCGTCTGATCGGCATATAGTCCTTGCTTGCAATTTATCTTTTCCAGACCTATTTGTTTTTCCGTGCGAAGCGATTAATACGGGAAAAACGCGTTTGAACGGGTATTCGAAACTGTCAATGTAGTCAGCCAATACAATTTATCAGTAACTGGTAGATAAGAAAATGATAAAGTCGGACTTCCGCGCGTGGTTAGGTGAAGATGCTTATGGCGAATTCGGGTGGTCATTTCATGGCAACACGGCCTAGCGCTCGGAAATTGCTAGGTCGGCGCCCGAGCTGGATCACGTGACCGTTGCCACCCGAACATGAGTGCCAGGAATTTAGCGGTTCTAGTTGCTTCGATCACGCTAGGGGCATCGCGGTCGTCCGTCTTCGGGTTCCGTCGTCTGCTAAGCCACGCGAGCTTCGACGTGCGGGCCAATGAGGGCACTCGCCACCGTTGCAGTGCGGATGTGACGACACCGGATATAGTTGGGCAACCCGCTGCTCTGTCGTTTGGAGACAGGGCGAAAAAAAGTGCTAGCTAGCAAATTCCGGGCGCTCGGAATGCGCTCACGCGAACGTGCGAGATTGCTTCGCTTTGACCAAGCGAACATGACTGCTCGGGATCTGGCAGAAAACGTTGCTCCGAAATGACCACCCGAATTCGCTATTAGGCGACAGGTTGGGCTACCACAGCTCCAGCGGTCGGACGCATCATGTCGTCGTCGTCATCATCATCATCATCGTCGTCGCCATCATCATTCGTCATCGTCATGTATTTGTTATGTATTCCGTTGTAGCTTGAAACGGATCTGCCACCATACTCCTAGTTTCCCCCTTTCTTTGTTTTTCTGCCTTTCAGCTACGTGCTACTATACATTATTCTGTTGTACGTACGATGTGATTTCACTCTAGGGAAGTAGACCGTCAGTGTCGTCGCATGTTATTGACACGAATCTTCAGGACTTCCCTCCATCGTTTGAGTGTCCTTGCCCACTAGAACCATCAAGTCTGCGACTGCGGCGCCCAAGATGACAGATCCCACGTCAGATAGCGTTATACGGTCTTTCGTTGTCGCTTTGGCCCACCCATGATTCGTCACCTTTAATCCGTGTGTCCACCTCTCGCACGTGCTCACACATCCCACAGCTGGCTGTCGTCAAACAAGTTGCCCGTCCATCCCTTGTCCACTCGGCTGAAACGTGCCAGAGAGAAAAGCTTTTTCGGACGTTTGCACGCGCAAACAGAAGCGCATGCATTTTTGCTTGGGAGTGATATATCATCTCCAGAATCAACCCCTTGGATGAAGGAGGGCGACACAGCAGCATCCCACTTCAATTTCTCTCTCTCCATTCTCGACAACTCTTCGACAACTAATTTGGTTTCCGATGCATACAGAATGAATGTTCCTCCTCTTGTCCGCACCTTTTGTGTGCAAGCAGTGTTACTTTCATACGACATTACATCCCGAAAACATTGTACTGTAGCGCGTACAGGGCTGAACGAAGCTGGCAATCTTACCTTGTTCAGCCCTGTAGCAGGGCTATACGGGGTCTGAGACTCTCGGGTATAATTGGCGCCACAAAAGAACAATCAGGAGTACATGTTGAAAATGTGTTACCGGAAACTCTTCGGGGGCTTTTCGCTTTCTTTGTAACGATTATGACGTCCCCGTAACCAGGGGGAAAGTTCCGCAAGTATTTCGACTCAGCAAGAGCAAAAGAACGTACGACATGCAGCAACATGCTAAAAAGCTGAAAGACAGAATTGGTGGCTTACACTGAAGCCAATTGACGTGCAGATTAGCGCTGTGCCGTGTTCTGGTATACTGCCTCAGTTCTAAGGCAAGTAACATCGTATAACATTTTCAATAATTTTCGTCTGCTCCGTCCTCAAGCAATGACATAGAGTCGTGTACCATCATCCAGACAGGAAGCCACCCTAAAAAGGAAAAAGAAAAGAAGAGATCGTCTTGACAGGTCCACTTTCTTAACGCAAGGGGGACCATTGATGATAAAAGAGTAAAAAGAATGCCAGTTGCTCCTTCTGGCTCTTTCCCTTGTCGTCGCTGACACAAGACAGCCCATTGGTCGAAAGGGGGGATCTGTATGTTCGATGACATGACAACTGAAATCGGACAGCTCGTCTTTGGTAAGGCTTAGCGCTAGGCCTACATGTTGTGATGGTTGGCCGCGCGTAGATTTTTCCCTCACCTTCGCTGTTTTCTTTTTTTTTTTCTTCTTCTGCTTCTTCGATATCGCTTTCCGATTGTACTGTGCTGGTCTGTTGCGATTTTATCTCGTTTTGAAGAAGGACTGGTTCTGCTGCTGCAGACACGTCAGAGTCACGGATGTTTTCATAATGTCGCACGACAGCCCTTCATTATTTTGTTTCTTACTTCCTGTGTGTCACTACATATGTGTCTAAGTATAGCGTTTACAGGGCAACAGAAGTACGAAACCACCTAGCTGAGCTGGAAGATGTAGTTTAAATAACATATATTTGAGTAAAACTTCAAATATAACTAGAGAATAGTACATTGCCGACATCGGCAAATCGCATTCTCCTTAGCTGGCACAACGTTGGCTATAGGTGGTATCAAGAATACGTGGATGCGTAATTTGTACTGTTTCACAGAGTTCAAACAACTTCAGCGTTCAATCTATTATGCCCTATATCGAATGCCCTGCTCTTCCGACGACTACAGCCGTCCTGTACCATTTCTATCTTACTCGACGTTACGTGATCTTTTCTCCTTTCAAGAACATTCGTTTTGTGTCCATCATTGGAGATTGGGTTCCGCAGCAAAGCTTCATGATCTGTCCGTCGTTCCGAAGACATCTTACCTCATCAGGCAGCCGCCCGTTTGATCCCCATCTTTCCTTTCTTTCGTCCTGAAAAGGAAGGTCGTTATGTACGGAAAGGGAGAATTACTGCGTCCGAATAGAGGAGCGAGATAGGCGATTTTCGACCCCAGTGCGTCCACAGAACGAAGCCGCTGGCTCGGAACTGCTCTCTATACTCGAAGAGCGAAAGGCTGCCGTTCTATTCCGCAAAACTCAAAAGGTCACTTCGCGTAGACGAGCTCCCATTTTGTAGTGGATGAGAGCAGCGCGCTGTTCGATGTGAACCTTTCTGCGGCTCTGTCTCACTCGGTGTGTCAGTTATACGTGCTTTGCTGGTTAATTTACTGTTTTGTACTGTCGCAGAAGCGTGCTACGACTAGCAACGTTGTGAAGTTTCTAACTCGGCGAATGATATTGCGAGCGAATTATCTAGCGAAATGTAAATAATATATGTAGCGAAATATATTGATGAGCGAATGCGCGACTCGATATTCTCTTCCGCTTGCATATCAATGCCCAACCTGCTCTGAGAAATGTAAATAGTGTCAACATGTAAACAGTGTCCTAGAATATGTGCGTATGCGTGCTCGCCATGTCTAATAAATTTCCGTGTAACAGAGTGTGCGACTGCGTAGTTCGGCGAGTTGAACTCTCAATGCATGAACCATACAATGTAAGGAAAGCATGCGTCCTTTTGCGACTGGCCAAATGTAACAGTTGAGAAACAGGAATCCTTAAGGTTAAGAACTGTAAAAGCCCAATTAGATGTCACTCGCCAAAAACGAAACTAAACGTTTTATTCTAGCACGTCTACTGTAAAACGGCATAGCGACGAAATCGTGCAGAAGGTCGTGCTCATGACTGTGTGCTCATGACGCTCATGACTACTGTTTTCTTTCTATGAAACCGAAAATTATCAAACACTCAAACAGGGTGTGTTCAAATATAAGCATACTAAAGCTATAGACTACTAAGACCAACTAATAAAGTCGACAGCCGTGTATGTCTGTCCGTAGCAGTCGCGGAGAGAGAAGGGAAGAAGAAGAGAGAATGAAGATGTAGTTACAGGGAGAGGTTTTTTGCAGTAGCTTCCAGAAGGGGAGCCCGCTTTACTGACCTAACCGGCGGCACAGTCACTTATACTGCTAACCGTGGGGAATAGCCTGCGTCACAGCCACGAGATATTCCGTAGCAGACGACAAGTAAAGTCGCTAACTGTGTCGTCTGCTAAGTGCGCCACTCCCGATATTCCGGCACAGTGTGAATTCTCAACATAACATGGGATGGGGACTTCGGCTCTGTGAGCAGTGTTTTCACGTTTTCTTCCACTAGAATCTTCCGTGAGGATATCGCTCGTGTGCAAACACGGTAACGCTACCACGTTTAAACGTATTTGGCAAAATTCCAAAGATGCAGTCAATTTTATTTGTATTAATTAATTATAGCCACCTACTCTATTTCGGATTAAATATGTGTAAAAAAAAAAGGCAACCGGATGCGCATCTCCTCACTCTCCTCTCGGTCTCTGTAATGTTACGTCCACGTCCGCATGAAGTGTATCGGTGTGTATCCTTGTTGGTTAGCTGCGAGGAAACAAGACTTGTGCACTCGTCAAGACTCTTTAATGGGCGCTATTGAAGAGCACGACGATTAAGAATCCGATCGGTTGTTCGTGACGCAGCTGCGGCACATCCTCTGCCAACATCACCACCCACAGTGCTGCCGCCCATTCCGCTTTCTAGTATCCAGTAATATAACAGAGAAAAAGAAGAAAAAATCTGCTGCCACACACACCTCGAACGGATACTGTTTTCGCCGAGAGCTTTTGTTGTTGTTCTCCTAAGCTCGGCGTGTATGACCCCTCCGATCTCGTGCGTTCCAGGTGCTCGATTTTTATAAATTTTTTTTTGATTCGTGATAATACCTCTCCTGCGGCTACCTTTCTTTTCAGTTCTTCTGTGCTTCAGACCTTTCTGTTTCTTTTTCTTTTTTTTTCAGGATTGTTTTTGTTTAATTAATTTGGACTTGGATCTCTTCTTTGCCTGACCTTCCCACGGTTACTCTTTGATTCTTTGCGGGCAACGTGTCGCTCATTATTTTGTTTTTATTATCTACTTTAGTGTAGTGACAAGTGCGGTATATGATCGTGAGAACTGTTGTGTAATGCTGTGCGAAGTGGCCTAGCAATATTAAGAAATGCATCTGAGAGGGATCGAACCCCCTGCAGCGTGAAGAAGCAAAAGATCAGAAGCGATCGAGGTGCTCGACAAATCATGCCCTCTTTTTTTTTTTTTTTTTTAAAGAATAACGGCTATACGCTGCCGCCATATGTTGAAGGCAAATATCGGCACGGTTCCCAATGAGGTCTGTTGAAGACGCCAAACAGAAGGAATTCAAACAGCTCAGCAAATAACGACACGGGCAGTTCCGTGTTTTTTTTTTCTCTCTCTCTCTCTCTTTCTTTCCTTCTGTTTTCATGTTAGTGTAGGGGGCATGTGTTTAGAATAGCAAACGAAGTGAGAGAGAGAGAGAGCAGAACATCACACACAAACTATACGCCTTGAGGTTACCTGTAAGTAAATAAAAGCAAATAAGAAACGCGAATAAGTATCTTTTCAGTCCGTGAATGGCTTTTAACTTTTGTAACCATTAAAAACAAAACATTATCTTGTTTGTTAACCCTTTGGCGAACTTACTTTCCATACTTGATGAATAGAGGGCGGATATATGTTTATTCGAAGGGGGAAAAAAAGAGAAGAAAAAAATGGAAAGGTCTCTCAAACGCAAGTGCTACTGGTTTCAATATTTTTTTAGAAGTTTGTTTATATAGGACATAGGACTCAAAAAGCAAGCAAGCTAGGCTAGTTGTCTATAACATTTCCATCAATCTGGGGAGGTATACAGGAAGGACAGACGACATTCAAACCAGCAATGAAGTTAATTATGTGCTGGTTACATTTCCCAAGCCTGCACAAACAGCACAGCAATTTCATTACATACCTGCCTCTCTGGCACGCACAGGATATCACGCTGAAAGCGTCAAGCATACAATCTGCTAGTTTGCTACAAGGGTAGCTATACCACCACGCAGCCTGGCTACCGAATATCTTTTCGGCTCTTCTCGGCTTCTCCTCTCCACGCCCCCCTGCGTAGCACGAGACACAGTCAGTACACACGAGTCTGCAAAACACCATCCAAGGTCGTTCGCAGTTAGCCTGCAATTATGGCGCCATTGGCTCTTCAGACCAAAGCTTCAAATTCTCCATAGCCGATGCTTTAGAATGCCCTGGTCTTTCAAAGTGGCCTTTTTTTTCTACCTTCGAGAGTTGCTTAATGGATAACACTCCGAAGAAACTATTCTTTGAAGTTTTACGTGCCTCGCTTCCAGGCACAAACCTTCGAAGAAGCGTCAGCCATAAAAGCAATTAGCAAGAAGGAGAAAAAGAGAGAATTAAAAACAACGCTTCGCAGCCACAGAACAGAGCAATGATGTGTGTTATAGTTGCCTGACTCTTGTTGCGTATAGGGGTTCAGGATGAGTGTATTGCGATGAAAATAATTTGGAAATATCGATACCTTCTCAAGTTAGCATCAGTTATGTTCCATAATATTCGGCGTAGAACAGGGTGATTGACTTGGGTCAGTTAAATTCAGAAACTGGCAGAAACTGAAAAAGCACATTCACTGCGCTGTCGCGCTTCAGTTATGGTTATAACACATTATCGTTAGGTTAAGTGTAGTAAGAAAAATAAACATGTTATCGTATTTCTATTGGTGGCGGTGATAAAATGACATTCGCTATTACAACTAGCTTCGATAGAATAAAAAGCGCGAGTTTGGCGCAATGTTTAGGACAAGATAAACAGCTGATATGTTTTTTGTTAGCTTCACAAACGTGGTCATTTAATTGGTCATCACAATGTTTAACGACAGGTGGACGCGCAATACATCGAATGGAAACTTGTCTGTTCTCTAGTAGTCAAGTGGGTTTTATCAATTGCGTTGGTGCCGAAGCGTTGCCTCTGCAATACGTTATCTTCTGCGAAAAGCTAATTTGTCAGTGGAAATTTACTCGACAATTACCCATACGCTTTTTTTTTTTTTTTTTTGTATCGAAAAGTTGAGAATTCAAGGGTCCGGTGAAGGAACAGCCTGAGATCGCGACCCAAGCTGAGGAGGTTTTTGCTCCAATAAACTTTGTTTTTAAATGTTTTGCACCTGAAATAGCACGAAATTATTCGAGCAGACAAGGCATGGCGTCATACACGCCTCTGACTGTGCATTGAAATGAACTACGGAGAGTTTCTTCGATGTTTTGAGATCGTGCCCACTCGCAAGGGCTTGCAAGGGCTCGCGTGCGGCCGTGGCGCAGGACAGCAAGAACGGGATTCGCAGCTGAGCGCGCTGAGCTACGAACGGGAAGGGAGAGGGTGAGCTTGCGGCAATGCGGGTTGGAGGGAAGGAAAATGCGAGTCTTTGTTGGACGGCCCCCGTCAATAGCATGGTTAGTCACGCGCGCGCTCCTAATGGCTTCGGCTGGCACGCACCACGCTGCTGTCGCGGCAATAAAATTTCTGCACGGCCCCTGGCTTTCTCCCTTCCACCCCAGGTTCGATAATGCACGCGCGTCTTGCCACGAGCACTAAACAACGCAGTGCGTTTCGTGACGCTGTTGTAGATCGATCACGTGATCAGTCGAGGTAAGAAAATGTGAGCAGGTACTGCGGCGAAAATGCCGTGGACGTCAGTCACCACGTAGTTCTCAAAATGAGCAGTGCTTGACCCGCCTTTGGTGTCAGCGGCAAAATCCGGGAAGCCTTTCGAGGCATTCCTGTATAAGAACGACCTACGCCAACGCCACCTAGATACAGAAAGCCCGCTTGATTCCTCCTCTCACTTCTTCGCTATACGCGGACAGAAAGTGTCGTCTGCTTCTGTCGTCGTAAAGACGTCTGCTTCAGCCAATCGCCGCAGACGATTTCAAGCACTGGCTTTCGCTGGCTGCCGGTGGCTCCCCATGCGGCTGAAAGCACTGTCATGGCCACCGCCACCACGTTTAAGCGAGCAGGCTTTGTTCGTATACGTGTCCAACCTAGGAACGGCACGAAATGTAGTACGAAAACCCTAACAGAGTTATGCTGGCGGAAAAATGGGAAATTATATTGCAGTGCCACCGGGGGGGGGGGGGGGGGGGGCTGCACTTGCCACCCAAAATGGCGCTGCCCATCTAGGATAGGGGGGCAAATAGTGAGGATAGGTTGGTTGATAGTGCCACCTATTTCAAGATGTCATTGGTCAGAAAGCTGAAAAAGTGGGTGGAGCTTCAGGTATAGGCATGACCCATTAATGGCCAGACTCCCTTTTAATATACGGCACTAGGGTTCCTAGAGTTTCGGTGTTCGCACACTTACTTGTCGGAACGTAGTGATGCGGCCAGCTATTCCAGCCAATGGGAACAAGCGTAGGATGGGGCAAAAACGCACCTAGGTTGTACAGGACTTTTATATATAGACGATATAGGTGTCATAAGGCTCAAGTTTGTCAGGTCACCACCAGAGGGCAGCACCGAACGGTTCAACGGGTGCTGTCGATGTCGATGCGAGGTGCCGATCAATGAGAGGCGCGAAATCACAGGCCGGACCCTTGTTAAAGAGACCCTGCGATGGAACGCCCTTGAGGGCCTCCCCCGCCCGTCACTTTGATGGATTGCAATTATGATCCACAAGGGCGCCTTCAGTGCAACTGCTTCAGAGCGTTACTCCCTTTCTATGCGTGCTTTGTTTTCCATAGACCTAGTCAGAATGACCCAAACACTTTTTTTCACCGGGGAATAATGTTCACATGTAAGCAGCTCGTTGCCTAGACTCGCGAACTCTCTATAACAATACTGAGCGATAAACCTGTTTTCTCATGATACTTTCTCATGTGTTTACGTAAAAGTATGTAAAGGTAGTGCTGTGTGCCAGACATGCAGTTTAAAAGACGATAGTCTCGGCACCCATCCCAATGGTACATTCCAAACGGAGAGGCCCACATTCGGGGCGACCATAACATCAGGTCAGAGTGCAACTCCGCTGTCGGGATGGACTCTCACCTCGCTTGGCAGTCGGTTTCCTTCGAGCATCGGAGCCACTCGCTCGTACTCGACATGTAGCCTTATTGATCAGTATTAAATGTGTTATGTTGCTGTAACCCACTCGGATACACTTCAACTGGCGACGAGGATGGGATACTGGTGACGCAGCGGCAGTACACGACGACACGTCAGTCACCGCACGTCTGAAAACATCTCATCCGACGACACTGCATTTCCCTTTCTTCTCCGGAGCGAGGAAGCAAGATGGCTACTTTCGGAACCGCCCCAGCCTTCGACGCAGACGTGGAACCATGGAGTCACTACGTTGAAAGGTTAGAACAGTACTTCGTCGGAAACAAGATTACAGACGGGAATCAGCGCACCGGTATTTTTCTCTCGGTTGTGGGACCGAAAACCTACGGGCTACTTCGGAGTCTCCTGGCCCCGGCCAAACCGAGCACAAAGACTTTCGTGGAACTAGTAGCAACACTCAGCAGTCACTTCGCCCCGAAGCCGTCTGAAATTGTGGAACGTTTCCGTTTCAACTCTCGTGTCCAGCACGAGAACGAAACTGTATCTACATTTATCGCTGAATTGAGAAAACTATCTGAGTTCTGCGAATTCGGAACCACTCTGGATACGATGATACGGGACAGGCTGGTATGTGGTGTCAGGGACATTGGCATACAAAAGCGATTGCTTGCTGAGCGGGAGTTGACCCTGGAGAAAGCTACTACACTTGCGTGCGCCGTAGAAATGGCAACCAAGAATGCCATGGAACTGAGTCAGCCTCCGGACAACTCAGTGAACCGAATCATCAACCGAAAGGGTCGACAACGTCCGGTTGGTCAAGAGCCTAAAGGAACCCCACCAAGACAGGCAAGTCAGAGATTTAAGTGCATACGTTGCGGAAGAAGCGATCACGGA
The DNA here is from genome assembly GCF_037126465.1 of Ornithodoros turicata. NCBI lineage: Eukaryota > Metazoa > Arthropoda > Arachnida > Ixodida > Argasidae > Ornithodoros > Ornithodoros turicata. The sequence goes on from NC_088209.1 coordinate 31,180,742, forward strand.
GCACCAGCATGCCCATTTAAGACTACTGAGTGCCACCGCTGTAAAAAGAAGGGACACCTTGCAAAGATGTGCTTGTCAGACTCACAACAACCAAGACCACGAGCCCATGGTCGGACGAATGCTATTTCAACAGAAGGGGCGACCTCAGAGGCAAGCCTTAACCTGCATGGAATCCATAGTGTCGACACCCAGGCAACGCCGCGTCCGTGGATCATCACCACTCGTTGGATGGACATCCCGGTCGACATGGAAGTTGACACAGGTTCGTCTGTTACGTTGATACCTGCTAGCACGTACAGGAAACATCAAGCCTCCTGGCCAACGTTATTGCCATGCCAACGCAAGTTATCGTGCTACATGGGTCAGCTACCAGTGCTAGGCGTTCTGAAAATGGAAGTCACTTACGGACACTGCACGGCAACAGCATCGCTTTACGTCGTTGGCCGTGAGGGCCCAAGCCTATGTGGTCGTGATGTAATTGCAGCGCTGGATCTGCTTACCGTCAACGTGAATGCTGTTAACAGCGAAGGCAAGGTGACCAATCTGAAGCAAGAATTCAAATCCTTGTTTGAGCCAGGCATCGGTCTCATGGTAGGTCCACCTGCTCATCTACATTTGAAGCAAGGCATAACGCCCAAGTTCTGCAAAGCAAGATCTCTTCCGTACGTAATACGCGACAAAGTGTCTCCGGAACTTGATCGGCTGTGTGAAGCGGGAGTGCTCACACCGGTGACCCATTCCGAATGGGCGACACCTATTGTGCCCGTCATGAAGAAAGATGGCACAGTAAGGATATGCGGCGATTTCAAGGTTACGCTGAACGAAGTCTGTGATGTTGAACAAACTGAGGAAGAACTCGCAAATTCAGAAGCGGCATGTTCTATCCAAATCCTAGAGGAGGGGCCACTGTCAGCAAAGCAGCTAGCCGACTTGACAAGCCAAGATGCTACCTTGTCAGCACTCAGGGATGCCATACAGCGGGGATGGCCACATAAGCTGCAAGACAAGGCATTGCAACCGTATTGGTCTCGAAGAGATGAGCTCTCGACGGACCAAGGACTGATTATGTGGGGAAGGAGGATAATAATCCCAACAAAAGCACGTCATGCGATGCTACTGGAACTCCACTCTACACACTCTGGAATGGCACCAATGAAAGCAGTAGCAAGATCACTATTCTGGTGGCCCGGAATAGATGGCGACATCGAAAGCACGGCACGGCACTGTCTGGAATGTCAACAGGCACAGCCAATGCCAGCATCAAAGGAACCTCTGTCCTGGCCAACGACAACTATAAGATGGTCACGCGTGCATATTGATTATGCCGGGCCAATCGAGGGAATAATGCTACTCATCGTAGTGGACAGCTTCTCACGTTGGATTGAAGCAATTCCGGTTAAGAATGCTTCGTCTGAGCAAACTGTGAAGGAACTTCGCAGTGTATTCGCACGTTTTGGAATTCCACACTGCGTAGTGTCAGACAATGGCACGCCATTCACAGGAAAAGCATTCCAGGATTTTGTGAAAGCTAATGGGATACGACATATTCGTACAGCCCCATACCACCCGCAATCAAACGGACTAGCAGAGAGGGCGGTACGCACGGTGAAGGATGCGTTGAAGAAAATGAAGACTGTGGATTTGCGCACAAATGTGGACCGCTGGTTGCATTCATACCGTCGATCACCAAACACTGTGTCCGGTAATTCGCCATCGGAAATGCTACTTGGGTACAACATCAGGTCAAGATTGGACCTCATCAGCGTCCGAGAACTGAGCAATGAGGCTATCTCAAAACCTGACCGGGCACGACCAAGCCCAGAAAAAGAATCAAGTTCGGAAACAGGTGTGCTTCGGCCAGGGACGCACGTGTTCGCTCGAAATTACGGGCGAGGACAAAAATGGATTCCGGGAGTGGTACAGAACCAAAAAGGATCCCGGATGGCTGTGGTGAAAACGGCAGTCGGAGACATGACGCGCCATGCCGACCAACTGCGCCGACGACCTGCGTCGCGGATCGCCACAGAGGATGACACCTGGATGTCTGACGTGGAAATTCACAACCCAAGCCTCCTGACTCCAGTTCGTCCACCTAGGAGATCAGGACGATGCAGGAGGTCACCACTACGCTACGGACAACCGGTGACATACTAAAGGGGGAGGAGTGCTGTGTGCCAGACATGCAGTTTAAAAGACGATAGTCTCGGCACCCATCCCAATGGTACATTCCAAACGGAGAGGCCCACATTCGGGGCGACCATAACATCAGGTCAGAGTGCAACTCCGCTGTCGGGATGGACTCTCACCTCGCTTGGCAGTCGGTTTCCTTCGAGCATCGGAGCCACTCGCTCGTACTCGACATGTAGCCTTATTGATCAGTATTAAATGTGTTATGTTGCTATAGCTCACTCGGATACGCTTCAGGTAGCGTAAAGGAAACTCTTGTCGATAGATTTTGTAGGTGTGTCAAGTTTATAAATTAGGACGGATCTCACATTTGTGGTAACAGTGTAGAGAACAAAGCAGACGACAGCTTCGACAAATCCGTGGTTGCTGTCGTCTGCTTGTTGCCAAGGGAGAAATGCTCAGTTGTACGAAGATGTACATTTAAATTTTTCCAGTGAAACGTATTTTCTTCGCCTCATGCCAGCCTGCTTAAACGCGTTTTATACAAGCACTCTGTCCATTTCTTTCACCATTTATTTTGGCAACGCACGAGGAAAAGGAATTGCACAAAATTGCTTCACATCCGGTAACGGCACATAGTGGTATAAAACGAGTCGTACAGTGGTACGTGACATCGATTCTGGTAGAATACGAATTGGATCAGCTCTTTTTAATTCGCTCCCATGCCCGTGTTCTGCAAAAGGGGTTCACCGCGCAGTGTTCCAATCATCTTGGAGGGGTAATAAAGTTGCGCGGGCCGGAAGCAAGTCCCAAATCAGGTCATTACCATCGGAAAGGAAGCTGCTCTGTGCCCCCCCTTCCCCCTTATTTCATCTTGCTTTCATGGTCCAACCTCCTCTGCTTTCCGTCTTGGAGGTATCGACCCTTCACGGATTGCGCTCCGAGCCAATGACTTCTGGATTGGATTGGATTGGAAAAAGTCTATGATTTCTGCTTTGTGCACTCCCATTGGCATCTCTTATGTGCCACGGTGGTTCTGATGGTGATGGAACTGCCATACGTGCGATGGAGATGACGCTAACCCTCGAATTCACACATGTGTCTTGGCTTGAAGCCGCACCTTGACTTGTGCAAGTCTGCGCCAAGACCTGTCTTCGCTCAAGACGGTTTGCTTGTTTCATGAACCTTCCCGCTGGCTTACTTCGTCAAGTCGCAGCCTGCTAACTTTAACTGCGTCTGGGAGCGAGATTTTCGTACAATTTTGCACTTAAAAATTTGCTTTGCAGTATGAAAACACTACATTTCTTAGCGTCAGGGCTCACGATATGTGCTAATACCTGTCGCCCTGCACCAACACTTGTGCAAAGGTCCTGTAAACAAATTGACGACGCATTAGCTCACGCAAAGCCAAGACAAGGTGAGGTTCTGAGTGCCGTGTGGCTTCCCGAGGCTGCCGTAATGGAGCGCTATCGAAGTCGGGTTCAAGGTAGCCCGAGCGCTAACTTGAAATTTTCGCCACACCTGTCAAGTCGAGCTCGCTGCGCAAGAACGCTTCAAGCCGAGGACGGTTTCGGAAGTGCAATGACACTCTTCCAAGGCAGCTGCAAGTCAAGTCCAGATCAAGTCACACCCATGAATTCGTGGGCGAGGCACGGTACCCAACAATACATTTAGTCCAAATATCAATGGTGGCAATGTTTATATTTATTACTGCTTTGTCGGTATAGCCTGTTTCCCATAGCGTGACATGATAAAAGTCACCAGTAGAGAACATTTTGACCTCCACAAGGAAAGAACTGCCTTTCTTGCATCCTTTCTCGCGCCCTATCACCCTTTCTTGCTGTGAGCGTATTGATTACAGGTCTACTTTCGCGCAGCGCCGTTTTAATATTCTGCAGTTTATACCCATTTCTGACTTCCTATAACAAACATTACGGCCCATGCCTTATCATCATGCGCCACCCGCATATCGCCATCGTCGAAATCCTCGTAGAATGTGTTTACCGTCTTTATATTTATATTACACTTTCACATTCACCCTTTCCACATTCTCTCTCTCTCTCTCTCTCTCCTATCGCCTGCACGCGCCGAGCATTACGTCACGCGTTCTTCGTAAACATTGGAAATGCGTCGTCGTACATGCAGCGTGTTTTGAGGCAAAGTGAGGAAAAAGGAAACTGTGGTGCAGTTCGTAGAAATTTCGTTTCCGCGAATCAATAGGGCGCTTTGCTTGACAGCTGGGCGCACGTGCGCACGCGCTGACGACGTCATCGGACACGATCTATTTATCGGATGAGAGAGGGAAGAATCGGGAGAGGATTCTTCCTCCTGGGCCTCTCGCGATTTGCATCGTTGCTATATACGCGACAGGGTGCTTGACTTGCAAATCAGAACCGAGCGCGCACACACACACTCTCTCTCTCTATTCTGATCCTCCAATTCCTGCGCGCGCCGGCCGCTTGGGCACGTTTATATCTGTCGCTCACTATTCGACGCCATTGTGCCAGGCTCTACCGTCGTTGCTATATGCTTAAGATAGAAGATATGTTCTAAAGCGCGCGTATAGAGCATTTTTAGTACAGGAGTACAAGTATTTAAAAGAAATATATGTGCACAAATTTTGTTTACGTGTCCTGCAGATGTGAACGAAAGGGATGATGGAATGCAGATGGAACATACAGTGCTCAGTGAATCATTCAGTGCTACACAATCTTATAATCGACAGCATTACAACGAGGAAAGCAATCAGTATAATACTATAACACTATAAATGTAATATACTACAATACTGTCAGAGAAAAAATTGTCTGCATCTTTAGCTCTGCGGTAGCTCTAGAGCCCATCTACCGACCCTGATCTTCGGGTTTTCGGGCTGAGAAGGCTTTCGCTTTTATACCGTTCCGCTACTGTTATGTGTCACTGGACGTTGTCACCGTTCCCTCAAGTCACAGACACGTCCGTCAAACGCGGACACCGCGACCCCTGTCGCTACAACGCTCGTAATAATAATGACCTATTGCAATATAGAGCCATCGCGTACACTTTCGATTAAAGCTGGTCTCCACTGAGACTCTCATTCACGCATAATTTCACGTCAGAAAGAAACGTGTCTGCTCTGCCCCGCCACCAGCACTTGACCTTTTCCTTAGCGGACCACCTGAAAGCATACCTTTTGTCTGTGTATATTTTAAACTTTTTTTTTTTTTTTGTGAACGTGTCTATACATGATTCGCGACATTGAAACATACCATATAGCCAACGTGATGCCTCTAATAAAGGCCCCGGTGGCCATGGCTAGTCACGATCTATGTGGCTCATACACGAGCCGGAACTTTCAGTCTGGCTACACCCTCCCCCCCTCCTCTCTCTCAATTCCTACACTCTCTCTACATTGCACGTTTTAACTGCTGCGGTCTACCAACGGAGAAATGAAAGAAGTGTGAGAAAGAAAGACGTGTCGAATTCGTAGAGTCGTGTGATGGTATGCAGTATTGCAACGACGTGGTCTTTGTCGATTGCAATGTCAAAAAGAGATGACTGTGTGGAATGAGAAAGCCGTCTGTGTTCGACTTACATCCAGTACAACGTTACACGAGAAAAATGTCGCCCGCCACGAGTGTTTTCGCCTGTGCGGATGTGGGAGTGAGTTGCAACAACGTAAGAATGAATGTGTCGACGTTGTGAGGCTTGTGTTGTGTTTGTACTTCTCTTCTTGTTTAATTGCCTCATCCACTACAATATGTTCAACGTATGGCTCCCAGCATCCTCTATACGTGTACTTCCTCAATATACGCCATATTAACCTTCTCCACTGTTTTCATACGAATTATTATTTAGCTAAGCTTTCACTTTTGACCTCAGAACTCGTCAAGGTGGCCATGATAATAAGCGAGGTGCAGCGTTCACTGTGTGGCCTACATTGTATAACACAAAAATATTACCATAGCAACGCCTCCACTCGTGATTGCAGTGGGCAAAATAGTATTCCACGTAAAAACGAAAAAAGAAAAAAAAAACACTCCCTTTCCCCCATGCGCAGATATGGAAGCATATCATCGTTTACGCGACATGGTGCGAAGGTATGCTTCCAGCAGAACGTGGTAGTAATTATTTGCACGGTGCCGTTTCCCGCGTCGTAGGGCAGACGGTAGTCTGCGCTTCACCGCGGCGCGCGGTGGGGCCAACCTCACTCTGGACGACAGGAATGCTAGCGTTCTTTTTCGATCTTGTCGGCACGCGAGGAACGCGTCCTCAGTCGATGCGAATCGATAGCAACGGCGCGTGCTGACTGCTCGCCCAAGTATCGACATTCATATCGATTCCGTCAAGACGACCGGCGATGGAGAAAGCTTGGGGGCCGCCCAATAAATACCCTCTGAGCGCGTCCAGTTTCCAGCAGACGACATCGTTTCCGCGTCGTCTGCAAATCAAACAGGTAATGTTTACACGAGAAAACGATGAGTGATGAAACGGCGCGGCATTAGAAACTGAAATTCAAACTGAAATTACATTATAGAAACAGTAGCTTAAATAAATGAGTTTTTTTCACTGAGGAAGAGAAATAGGTGAATAGGTGAGCATGATCATGGCATACAGCGACCTTGTTGCTGATTGGATTAGAAGGCAAAATGCAGGTGTTCCTGTTTGGGGGCAGCCTACGCAGATTCAGGATAAATTTTTGAGAGAAAACTAGCTTGCATTTTCAGGGAGCACGTCACAGGAACTACTGTATGACAATCAAGATGTCGAAAATACCAGTCGATTTCAGATTTTTTTGTTGGTGTGCAGGCGTGCACACCAATATTCAGTCGCCAACCACCGTTGTGAAGCAAATATGCATCTTCACCCTCGTCACCCTGCCAAAGCCGGGCACTTTTCTCATAAAAAAAAAGATATAATAGACATGCCCCCATTCCAAACGCAATTCAATTCAAGTATCGTCCACCTTGTAGAAACAATGACGTCAATTTCTGCACGTTGCATCATCACGACCCTGAAAACCCAATGACCGAGCAAGCGCTCCATGGTGTCAAGAAGCAAAAGGGTGCGCAAGGGAAGAGAAGAGAAGAGAAGGCCCTGACGTGCACAAGTCTGCCACAGGGAGGCGCGTATGTCGGAGAATCCATTCCATCCCCTCCCGCTGGCGGCTCGCTTTATACTTGTGTTTTGTTTTGCTCATTTTTAATGGGCGCGGGCGTAAAAAGAAGACGTTCAACCAGAAACACTCGTGGGATATCCCCCGCCTGTGCTTTTTTTCTCGTCTGCTAGCGAGTGGCGTCAAAATGACGTCACACAGGCGCTTCTCGAGCGGAAAGGAGAGCACAGCCAGGGGACATATTTTTTGTTCACAGCCTGCCGGAAAACGTTACGAAGTGTTACTTGTTGCGAAGTTGATATCCAACGTATTGTTTATACCCAACACGGAGGAAGTGGTCGGACCATGGAATTGAAGAGGATACTCATCTATGGGGGAGCGGGAGGGGGTTGTAATTCCCTATTGGGGGGGGGGGGGTGACACCCGTATCTGCTTGCTTTTCGGGGTTATTTGGCTCTTTTGGCAGGTAGTTTGACCCAATTTTTGTGTGTTGTGCTATCATAATAATTTTGTGCCGTGCTTGTCAGAAATGACTCTGATATGATGTCTTTCTTATTTTGGTAGTAGTTATTTTTCCTGCTTACGTTCCATCCGTCCTTACGTCGCAGGTTATTCAACCTGGTAGCTCAACGCCACAATAAGGTGCCTCACTCCTAATATATTGTTCACCCAGTCGATCGCATAGAAATAACAATACTGAGCGCCATACATTTCGCTGTATGGATGTACAAAACGTCTTGGCGGGCTTGACGTTTCGGCGTCTGCTTCTTTTGACGGTCGACTCGCTGAATATTTCCTCCCCGATTCGTAACTTCTGCCGCCTCTCCTCCCTTTGCGCTACGTTCAGTATTACCTTTATCGACATCTTCATTCCCAGCAGCTGTTAAATTAGATGCAGGTCAGACTACTACAACCGAACAAAACCAAATGATGCACTGTATCCTAACGCGGGAGTCGAAAATCGAAGCCGCATTTTGGGTTCGATCTCACTCGGGCCTCGGAAACGGATCGACTTCGTGGAAATTCCGATCGATATTCTTCCGAAGGAAAGAAATCTATATATATACATATAGAAAAGTACACAGGGTAGCTGATGTGCGAGAGGGAGAGAGGAGGCACCTGACCTTCTCTCTCTGCTTTTGACCTTCCCTATATACCGCGGAGAGTGCTTCCGTAGGTGTGCTGAGCTTTGCGACATTTGGAGGGTGCTGGCGGGTGATTGAGGTATTTCGGCGGAGGCGCCGACACAGTCTCACCGCTTGCGACAGTCGGAACACAAGAACATCTCACGTACCTAAACTTACGTAAATACGGACTTGATTTCGAAAGCTACGGAATGTGGTAAAACCGAGCCTTGCGCTTTGCAGAAGTCTTCACGGTTTCTCAGCAGTGTTACTGGGGGCTGACACTCTACATGTTGGAATATTCTACCGCGTACAATACACAGTCAATAAGGGACAATCTGTTGCAGAACCTTTCCGGTTTCTAGCAAGTTCGAGAATAGCGAAGCACGCAATATTACAGGCAATAATTGGTCCCTACAGCTGGCTAACCTTTTCAGTGACTTTCATCTTTCATCAATAATTGGTTGTCTGCATGGTGTCGAGTTGAGGTCGTTCTTCGTTTGCCGCTGTCGAAAACGGTCTACCTATAGGTGTCTCGCGACGACCAGCGGTTCACGCGCTTTTAGACGGTCCTTTCTTTCCGTATTGATTTTCTACGAGTCGTTCCTCGTTCGTCTCTGATAGGCGGACAAGGTCGGATAAATTGGGAGGAATACCGAAAATATCCAATACGTTTCGCGCATGCGCGGGAGTGGCAATCATTATTTTGGTGCGTGTAAACCCGAAAGAGCGGTGCAAAAGTCTGTTTAGGTTTTAGCGTAGCGGGCAGTACACCCTGGAGCACGATTGCGTTTCAGGGCAATGTTGCCAACGGCCCAAAGGTGTCTTTTCTTTGTGATTTCTTTGTTTGTTTTGGGGTGTCATTTGTGCTTTCTGCGTTTCACACGTTCCGTTTGCCACAATTGTGGCAAAGGTCCTTCTCGTCCGTGGCCCTTTTTCGGTTTTCGAGAAATAGCAGAACTACATAAAGTGCACACTGGCGCTGAATCTTTCCGTACAAGCAGTCTAAACGATTATGCGCTGTGTGTGGTAGGGTGGCGACCTCTCTCAAGCGCGTGTTGAACTATCGACGGATCGTTGCGAGCTTCCGTGGAGCTTCGCTTTCTCCAGCACGGTCGCGGCTGCCTGCTAGTCACCTATAACATGATCGTCTCAGAAAGCATAGCATCTGGTTTTAGATTACAAAGCTGAACTGTTTCGTAAGTGCTGCAAGTTTGATTGTTTGCATTTTTGGCCGACTCCTGCAAAAGCGTTTCGTATTCTATACGTGCACACCTGTAGAAGTGAATGTTTCTGGACCAGCTGTGTGAAATTGCCATGACTATACCTTTCAGGAGCGCTATGAGAAGATGATGCATCAGATGCACGAAAGGCGCCGGGGCACACCAGATGAAAATAAAAATATGCAACAGGTAAGTTGTGCAAGTGCGAACCCCCTGTTTCAATTTTGGAAACTAACATGCATCGTGTTTTGCTGTAGAGCGCCTTGCAAAATTGCAGTGCACGCTGTTTCTCGTCGAACAGAGGTAGCATGATCGCCTGCATGACACGCTTCGCTTGTTCGCACCGCTCAAGGTGTGCTTGCAGAACGATTGCTATTATTCGTACCAGAAATTTGCGACCGCCTGCGCAGCATGTCATTCAATAACAGCAGGAGATTTTGTAACAGGTCTTCGTAAGGACGCGTGATACTTGATATATGTGCGGTGGACATTTAGGTCGCGCGTACTCTAAAAAGGAACTCAACGCGCCCGCGCGCGCATCATCTCGCAAGCTCCATTCTATTGGCGGAGAATCATCGGTAAGCTCGGAACGGCGGAAGGTCTCGCCCACTTCCCCCTATCGCCGTGGTTGCCTTAGCAACGGGTGCTTTTCCGATTGTTCCGCCCCGAAGTTACAACGTCCACCATTTTCAATATTTTCGATCGACATCCACGGCGGGTGTCCTTAGTGGACGCGTGCATTGCAAAACGTTGGACAACCCGCGTGGAACAACGGGCCCATCTGTGAAGCCGTCTGCTTTGCGGGAGAACGTCACGACACGTGAAGCGTGTTTCCGTTAGGTCGACTCCCGCTGTGCATGCCTGCGATCATGGCTCGGTGGCCTTCGTCCCCCAAGGAGTGTGTGTGCACCGCCTGTTCGTTCGAAAGGACAGGCGACCTTTTGGGATGTTCATTGTGGGGGCCTTCGCAGTGATTTTTGACTTGATCTTGAGCGGAACCTCAACTTGAAGCGCTGATCCGCTGCAGGTTGCGAGCGCCATTTGCGGAAGCGGTGTGGTTGGAAAAGACGGAATGGCGTCCTCCCCCGGCAACAGAAATAATCTCAATGGGCGGACACTGAACGGAGGGCCAGTACCACCGTACCATTCTCAAGGTGTACCCGATCACCTCGGCCACCCCGGGGTGAGTGTGATTGTTTGTTGTTTGAAAGCGGGCTGACGAACGGACGCATTTCTGTGTTCGTGGGAGTGTCTGTTTTGAAATATCGCCTGCGCGCGTCCTTCGTACCCGTTACATGTGTTTTGCTTGCTGTGGCTTTTGTAGCTTCGCGGGATTTCATAGGGCGCGCGCGTTGGTGTATTCTTACGTACAACTAACACGTGACTGACCTCTGCAAGTTATTGCATTTTTGATGCTGTTAATCTGTGTGCTGTCTGCTAATGTACCCGTAGTTTTGCATGTCGTTTTATGAGATCGGGCTGAGCGTAACTATATGATCTATAAGGGAGCGCGAAGAAAATACACCCAAGTAGCATTTCGCTCAACAAAAAACGCATTAAAATAAAATGTTTCAAATAAATTCGAACTAAATTACTCTGTGTACGTGCTATCCAGATGTCGTTTATTATCAGGAATTGTTTGCCACAACTGAAGCAATCCACACGCATATACTGTTTAAATCCCGTTTACTTGACAACTAAATGCTGAGTACACAGCATTGTTGCTGCTAAAATGATTTGGAAGAACAAAAGACATTTGGACCATTTATTCAGTAGACTAAGGTAACTGTATCCATATTTAAACAGGTAGGAGGATTTGGACCTCCCAATGAATACCACCTTGCCCAGGGGCACAAGAACATGCAGGGGCCTCCAACGAACCAGATGTACGAGATGGCGCCTCACTTCGGAGGCTTTCCTCCGCCTCAACATCACCCTCAGCAAGGCATGGGAGGTGGCCCTCCCTTCAACGGCCACCTACAGCAGCCCCCGCAACAGGAGAGTCGGCAAAGTGAAGATGCATCGATGGACTTTGGCTCGCAGCAGGCACGTCACCAGATGATGAACAATCGTCTCAAGACTCTGATTCAGACTAGGCAGAGCCAGAAGGAGCAAGGACCTTTCCATGGCCTCGAAAACACACTGGGACCTTCGCTGGGGGGCAATTTCGCGCACCCGCAGCCACCGCAAGCCTCCGACGCTCCCTCGGACCCTTCTATCGGCCATCAGCCGTTCAGGCCCGCACAGCCCGACGGGGTGGTGAGGGGCTTCCCTCCTCCGCCGCACAACGGTGGCGGCAACACCGCACCTCCTTCGTCGAACAACGAACTACCCCAGGACGTGTGGCGGGACGTGAGTCCGTCCTCGGCAAGGTCTCAGAGCAGAGGCGGAGGCCACGAACTGCAGGAGTTCACCAAGAACAACGGTTCTTCCTCCCAGAGTAGCAACAACCACTCCGAAGCAGAGTTCTCCCAATCTGAGGATCAGAGTCGCGAAGATGAGTTCAACGAGAACGCCCCTTCGGCCGCAGGCATGCAGCAGGCGGCGGCAGCGGGGAACGGGCCGCTGAACGGAATGATTCAGTACGGTGCCTTCTACGCGGGATCCCCGACGGAAGGCAAAGTGGAGGCGAGCAGGTTGAAGGAAACTGGGAAAGAGATGAGGACTGAGGCTTCGACGGACGGTCAGGGGAATGTGTCTTACCAGTTTACGTCTGCACCCTGCTCGTCGCTAACGACAACTACTACCACATCCACCGTGACGGCCCTCAAAAACTGCAGTGCGCCTGTTCCCGCGACGCGGCCTCCGGACACTGGAAACAGCCTCCAACAGCACCAACAGGGTCAGGTACCACCGTGTAGCGACGTCGAAAACAACAACAACAACAACGAGGAACCCACGGAAACGGCCACCCACACTCAGCAGCAGCCTTTTTTATCCAATACGACCACATCTATGAATACATATACAAGTATTATCAGTACATATAATAGCTTTGCTGCTACTTCTGCGCCCTCCTACTTTGAGCACCATCCGCACGGCGGGACATCTCAGCCGAAGTTCATTGGGCAAGAAGCGGCGGCAGCGGCTCGGACGGGGGGAGATGTGTCAGACGTAGATGGTGGTCGTATTGCAGTCGGCGAGTTCCGTGGCCTCGAGTTTGGGCTAGTACCGCTCCAGGGGGGCCCCGACGGAGGCCCCCTCCTCCCCCCGTCCCCGAAGACGTCCAAGGCGTACGGAAACATGCCTTACCAGGGCTCGTTCCCGCCGGTCGAAGGGCCCTTCCAGCCCTACGGCGGCGTCCTGCCGGGCATGTCGTCTGCGCCGCCGTTCTCGTTGCCGCCAATGCCCGCGGGCGGCTCGCCCTTCGCCCCAGTGAACCTTCCCGGGGTGGATCCGTGGTGGGAACGGCTGGAACGGCTGCGAAATAATACGAAAGCCGAGGCGCCCAATTGTGACTGCTACGGCAACGAGGAATCACGTGAGTACCGTCAGCCAAGCCCCTCGTCCTCTCTGCCATCCACGCTTCCGGCGGCGATGTGACCGTGAGAGTCGCGTGAATGCACGTGACCGCGTTTTTTGACGTCGTTCTACGATGATTGTGTCGTTTTGGTGGACAGTGAAAAAAAAAGGGGGGGGCACATCTCTTGCAACGAAGACAAAATTCTCGTTGCGAAGCATAATCCCCTGTTCCTCACTCCTGTCGTCCGGCAAGTATCGTCTCCTAGCAGCCGAAAGTCACTGCCACAAAAGTCCCCGACGGGCCTCCTCGGAAGGGGGAATAGTCATTTCACGGGGACAGGCAGAAAATCAGGGGCCAAAAAAAAAAAAAATTCAGCAAAACACGAAAGAGGTGTGTGCTGTGTTCCCATATTCATCTCGTTTTCACGCCATCGGTGTTTCGAGGCTTTCATCAACCATCACAGGTCCTAGATTTGCTCCTTTAGTCTCCTTTGACATTGTCATGTACGTATTATAAGCTATTTATTGTTGGCCAGGGTGACACTGGGCATTTGAGGCGCAGGTATCCTCTCTCGAAGGGAAAATATGTGTCTGTGGGGGTAGCTTACCATTCTATGCAGCTGTACGTAGTAGTAACGACGTAGAGCCTTGTACATTCGCAGTTCGTAGTGGCTGTGAATAGCTTGCTGTAGGTTCAAAGTATAAAGCCGTGCCTGTCCGTTCCAAACTTGAGAAGGCGCAAATTTGCTATGCATTTCCCAACGGAGGCAGATCTGCCGTGCATCTTCTTCCTTCCAAATGTAACGCGATGCAGCGCAATCGAAATGAGAACGTCGCTTATCTGAGCCCTCTTGCTGTAAGACATTGTAGAGCTCATCCGAGGGGAAAAAAAAGGAAGAAAAAAAAAGCGTGACCAAGCGGACTATTTTTGTATTATCTCAGATGGGAAAAAAAAAAAAAGAAACTTGCGGGAACGTAACGAACTGCACGACTCCTAGAGCCTGTTAGAACATTCCGCATATCATAATGAGTCGCCCTTGATTTCGTTAGCTTTATCATCTCTAGCGTTGAATGTCGCGGAAGTGGTGGATGAAAACGTGCCAAAAGAATTTGCCAGTGATGCACAAACTCTACTTTCTTTCTTTCCTTTTTTTTTTTTTTTTTGTGCATACTAAGTTAAGGGCATTCTGCGATTATGGAGAGATTATTGTATACAGTGTGTGGTTAGTTTTTGTTGTGTACATCAGTGCCGGCTCCGCGTGTGGCCGTGCTCACTTCCTAATTTCGTGCACGTCTGCTTCCTTGTGTGCCACTGTGTTTTGCTTCTTTGCGGACGACCTCGAGAGTTCCGTGCTCGGTGCGTTTTTATTTTGTACATTTTGTGTGGTGATCTGCGTAATGTCTTTTTAAAAATGTTCTTAGAAGATTGAGATTATTGGGAGAACGAAAGTTATGGCATTCGCTTGAGTGAACTTAAGCCTCCCCACCTGTGCACCGATACATTTAACGTTATTCTGCGCACTTTTTTTTTTTTTAACCACTTCTCATTTTGGGGGCGTTTATTTGTGTTTGTACATGTTGCATTGTGTCGCATTGTGAGCAACCAGTTGTCTTCAATCTTTTTTTTCTTTTTGTTTCGCATAAAAAAAAAATCTTTTGTGCACTCAGGGAAAATTGAGAGCCAGGATTGTTGGAAGTGATAAATGAAGATATGCAAAAACGTCGAAGAGCATTGAGCAGTGTCTATTTTGGAACAAGGGGGTATTTTCTGGTTTTACTGTGGAAGTACTGTGAGCGTGTGGATTACTTTTGTGTCCCTACTTAATTGTACTGCAGTATAGCTTTTTCTTCTTTGTACACACGAGATTGAAATCAGTTTTATGCAGTGAGTGATTTTTTTGTTCTCTATTATTATTATTAATAATGAAATGAGAAGAGATGTACAACTATATCAATACTCTTTGCTACTATACAATTTTTTTACACTGTGCCATAGATTTTCTATCTATATAGAATCTCAGGTTTTGAAATGTGTGAGAAATAAACCCTTTTCATTTCAAAACACGATGACACAGTCTGTTTTTGCTGTTCGTCCTTTGTTTGCTAGTTTTTTCACGAATAACTCGTGACACGAGGCAAACCACCTCTGTGTTATGCTACCACATGTAAGGCTGAAAGTATGATGCCCACATGCCTCAGGCAACTCTTCAGAACCATTTATGAAAATTTATTGCAAAAAAAAAGAAAAAGAAGTGAACGTTCCTCCATGAACATTGTGCTCTAGGTGATTTCGTCCTCGCCAGCGGCACAAACGGACTTACCGGGAACGAGCTAAGTACCTTTCTGGGAGATAAACTTGCTTTCTTCCCGATTCGGCACAGTTGCTATGGCATTGCGAGAAATTGCGCTCGACAGCAGTGGGTAACGTAATTGCAGCCTTCAGAAGAAGCAAACTGATACATATCGTTTGCTCAGGTTAGTAAATCTCAGAAAAAAACAAAGCTTCAGCAGACAGCCTGTGTTATATGCAATACATGTTCTGTGTGGTGATGGAATTTTTTGCAGCAATCCTCTTAATGCTTGCACCCATTCTTTTGCATGTGCGTTCCTCTGAGCTCTTCTACTCTCTTTCTCTCTGATACCCTCCCACAAAAGTTTATTCTCTTTGTTTCCTTCTCCCTGTTGCTTTGCATGTTCTCTACACAGTTCTGTTATGTTCTAAGAAGGAAAAAGAAAAGAAAAAAAAAAAGACTAGCAGAGCTTGAGTTTTTCGTAGGGGACAAAAGTGATCCACAGCTTCACAGTGTACTCAATTGTTCGAAAGTCCTCCTTTTCCACTTCCACCAGTCTCTGTTCAGATTTCTGTCTCTCAGTTGTGCGAGGTATTGCAAAAACAAAACGGAAGTTGCAAATTATTGCATCATCACCAAGTTGTACCATGTATTGTTCATATTGCACAGGGCTTTCATATTTGGTTCTGAAGAAATGGTACAAAAGTGGATGACAAAACACTAGGCATTAAGTAATGGGGGAAGAGCGCATCAAAATGTCCTATTTGAGAGATAATGGCCTTAAATTTGATTTATTGTTGCATCAAAAACTTGCTCTATTCATCTGCACAAGGTACAGATGACAGTACACATGATGGAGCTTTGTTTCTTTGCTCGGCGTATTTTATATCTTCAAATTATCCTTTGGTGCCCAAATATGTGATTCTTCTTTCTGTCAATTGAACAAAATCACTAATTGAACGGGCATACTAAGTCACCTGCAAGCGCAGCAAAAGTAATGCAGTGAATGCACCCAGTTGGATTCTTTTTTGGAATACACAGCGATTTCTAGTCTACGAAAAGCAAAGAAGGGGAAGCTTTGTGCTGCTACTTTTATACCTCAAGTGTATATGGTACGTAAAACAACGCACAACTGGAACAACGACGTTACCCACCCTTTTTGCGGTAGCAATACCACCTAAAAGCCTCTTCAAGCCTATGTTTGCAAGGTGA
The DNA here is from genome assembly GCF_037126465.1 of Ornithodoros turicata. Classification (NCBI taxonomy): domain Eukaryota; kingdom Metazoa; phylum Arthropoda; class Arachnida; order Ixodida; family Argasidae; genus Ornithodoros; species Ornithodoros turicata. Next base: position 31,197,276 of record NC_088209.1, read on the forward strand.
GTTCGAACAGTCTTGCACTATTAAGTGAGCTGCTGCCACTCGTGCTATCTGCTCATATTAAATACGCAGTCAGGAGATATTTCGCGGAGTACAAGATATGGAGATTACAACCGAACTGCCTACTCTTAAGAGACCCTCAGTTTTAAAACTTCATCGAGCTATGCAATATGTGCAACTTCATTTTGGAATGCCTCGCACTTGAGAATAGGGTGGTTTGCTCGTGCAGTCGCTGTTTCGGGGTTTGTGCTTGGTTGTATCGCAACTGCTGCAACAGAGAAACTGTTTCCATTCACAGCCCCCATGGACAAGGCTCCATACTACACGCATCTCGGCTCCGGTCCCAGTGTATCGTCAGTTAGAGACATGCTCGAAAAGAGGTAGTGGCTTGTTGACAGTTTTTGTCTGAAGTGAACACACAAATCGAAACACCCCTGCTCCTGTTCCTGTTCCATAGTAAGGTTAGCCACCAGAGTGCCCACCACTAATGAGTAGAGCCTGAAGTTTTCGGGAAATATTTTTTTCTAAATTCGGGGGGGGGGGGGGGGTAAAAATCGGGTAAATAAACGTGTGCACTAAATTCGTGCGAATTCGGGTGAAAAAAAACTTATGTTACGCTAAAATCGGGGAGAAATCTGGCTCAGTTATTAGAACTAACTGTAGTGGTTCGGTACAAACGGTGATGTAATTGCATTTTTCTGCCAAACAAGTAAGTTGGTGCATTCCTACAGACATCCCAGGGAGGGCAATTTGCGTGGTAAAAATCTGGTTTCACCCTAGAGAGGCAACCTTCAATTCGGGGAAGAATCGGGTAAAACCCCAAAACTTAAGGCTCTACTAATGAGCTATCATTATGATCAATTAGCTGGCCTTACCCTGGCGGTGTTTGAGGTGGTGGCACCAGAAAGTCATGTGGAACTTTCTCTTGCGATGAGAAACCCACCAGAGGCTCACTCTAAAGTATCCAGACTACAAAAATGTGAAATAAAAGTCTGATGCTTATACCCATGTTGAACCTTGTGGTCCCCTTTGAGAATCTGTATATTTCTTTGGCAAGTAAACAAAATTTCTACCTAACAACCTAGGTATGGCACAAAATATAGTCCATCAACCTTAACAGAGTTATTCTGTTGGTCTGTCCTACACACTGTGATGCATTCCTATTCCTTTGATAGGAACCCCACCCTCCATCTGATATGGCGGGCATTTCTGCTGTTGGTTAGCAACTATTTTCAACACCCCCCAAAATATATCCTGGTAGTGTGTTGTCCTTATTGTTTAATGTCCTTTAACGGTCATTTATTTACTGTTGTTACATTAAGGTGGTTACAGTCCAACCATTCCTGCTTGATCTCGTGTAGGTTGAATGAGAGAGGACCGGCTCTACGGTTGGAGAAAGTATTGTATACGGGCAAAGAAGGCAAGACGAGTCAAGGGTGTCCATTGGCAAAGTGGATCATACGGCGCAGTGGTCCAAGCGAGAAGGTTCTGGCAGTACTGAGGCATCGACTGGGTCATCGCTGTTCCTCGGCTTATATTGTGGTGGCAATTGTCGCTTGGGAGGGAGTAGACAACAACATGGCTGATGACCTTTACCGAACTGTAGTGTACAAGACTGTGCAGTTTGGCCTGCCTACTCAGAGGAGATGTGGCACTAATGAACAGTGAGTAAAATATTATGCTCCCCGCACAGTAACGTGTCGGAGCCCTATTCTGCCATGTTCTTCATGCTGGTTTATCTTGAAACAAGCACTACCGCTTGTCATCAGAGATGAGATAAATCAAATCTGTAACCTGATCATATTCATCAACCAAAATATGCCACACAATCAGTGTAGATTTTAACGATGCTAATTAAATAAGGATCTCAGTAATGCTTGAAGCAAATATCAGAGCCTGCATTAAACTGAATTTACTCCAAAATCAAATGAGCTAGTCCCTCATGACAAAGAGAAACTCTGTGCTTGCACTGATCGTCAATCTAATTTCACTTGCACCTTGTGCTGCCCTGTGCTATGTCTTGTGGCTAGTACTCGTGACAGGTATCTTCATCGAGAATTTCATTCTATGCTCATAGGAAAACATTTCTGCAACATTTTTGCAATGTCCCCCCCCCCCCCCCATGAAATTTCTGAGACTGTCCAATACAGCTCAGCTATCAATGCACATACCCACAAACATGTGTCCATATGCATATACCCCACCCCCAGAGGTCGATTTCTGGGGACATTACTGTCCATGGCCAGCGTCAAACCCACTGATGGTCCAGGAACCACAAAGATCTTGAGTGGTCGTGTTGCCCCCATGCAGTCCATTAATATCCTGCAAGAAGAATTGCATCAATGAGTTGACTATTACCTGCGTTCCTGTTGTCTTCCAGGCGCACGTGTGCATGTCAAGGCAGCGATCCAGACACTTGTGGGGCATCTTTCTCGTTTGGTTGCTCTTGGAGCATGTACTACAATGGCTGCAAGTATGCACGCAGCAAAGCAGTGAGGAAATTCAAACTCTCGGAGCAGCCAGAGGTTAGTCATCTCATTGTGCGTGCATCGCGTAACTTTTGATTAAGCTCGTCAATTTTTTGCTTTTTAGGAACAGGAACTAGAAGACAAGTTACAGGTTCTTGCAACGGAGATGGCTCCCCTCTATTTAAAAGTAGCTCCAGAATCATTTAGGAACCAGGTATGTACCACATGTGAAATTTCCCTGTACTTTTGATCAACCTTTGCACAGTTACATTAGTAAATCACACGTGTTTTCTTCAGGGTAACGCTTTTCTTTTTCTCTCTCTCTTTCCCCAGGTGGAATTTGAAAGTGAGGGGTTGTCCTGTAGGCTGGGGCTAAAACGAGGCAGGCCATTCTCCGGTGTGACAGCCTGTCTTGACTTCTGTGCCCATGCTCATAAGGATCTACACAATATGAACAATGGCTGTACTGTGGTAGGTGCACCGTGTTTTGCTCTCTAAAGAATGAGTGTGAATTGCTGCACGGCAGTGTTGCCAAGTCTGCTCCTGCTGTCCGTCCCAGAAATACCTCCGTATGATGAATTTTCCTCAGAATCCTCACTATCATGGTAACAATTTATAAAGATATTGACGTGCATATACTTTCGTCAAATACAGCTTCTTGAAAACACTCGTTGCGCATCTCAGCGACAAGAGACTTGATTATATGCATTCACTCTGCTATCCTGCATCCACACTTTTTATTCTGCAGGTCGTTACGTTAACGAAGTACCGACAGAATGAGAAACCAGATGATGAACAGCTCCATGTGCTTCCATTGTACATATTGGATCCAACGGATGAAAACGGAAAGAAAGACGGAATTGATGAAAAGGTTGGGAGTGTTCCATCTAATCAATATGTGTACTATGCACTAATTGTAATCAAATTTTAATCTAATTCTCAAGGCCCCAATATTACTTCCCCATTTTAATCCTCTAATTTCCTCTTCCAAGGTCAGGAATGGTGCACTTGAAATTCTCAAGAAGTACCCAACAAAAGCAAGAGTACGGAGAGTCCCGCTAGGGCCCTGCAAGAAGCGCGGCAGGAAAGAGAAAGCTACAGAAGAGGGACTTCAGTCCCAGTGTCAGCCAATGTCAGGAGAAGTAAGTGATATACGTGCTATAAAACTCGAACAATTCTTTTTAAAAAAAAAGTTTATATGTGCTGACCCCAGGATTCAAACCTATAGACCCACCTGATTTCCGATCAGGATCCTAACACAAGATTTGATAAATTACTGGGTAAACGCAGACATAAAAGTAAGCTACACCAGTCATGCTTTGAGTGTGCTTCTTGCATCTTTTTTTCAGAATTTCGATTTGGAGAGGGTACGCCTCCTCTATAAAACGCTTGCCAATGCTTGGAGAAAATGTACCACAGGGCAGCAGCAGCAATACAATTTAAATTGTTTTTTGTAATTGAAGTACCCACAGAAAGTCGTCCATTACGCCTCGTGGCATTTGCTATACGTAGCGTGCAAATTCTAACATTTGCTTGGGGCTTAATATAGCTTAAGCGTACAATATTGCATGCCATAAGTGGGGCTGAGAGAAACATGACCAACTGTAAATGGAGCACTCAGTGGATCTCTTTTTTTTCATCTTAGTTGCAGGCAGATGAAGGCTACTCTTCTCAAACTATGCCATCTCCAGTATTCAGTCCTGGTGCTGACATGCCACAGATGCGGAAGTCACCTTTCGAGGAAAGGTACCGCAAAGGTGCGATGTCGATGAAGCAAGTGAACGATTTTCCCAGCCCAAAGCTCGATCAAGCAAGACATTTTTTCCCATCGCAAGGCCATCAGCAAGACCGCAACCATGTCGTAACGCCAGATTCAAATAACATCATGCCAGGGAGGGTGAAGGATGAACATAGCATGCAGACCGCCTGTCAATACCAGCAAAATAAAGAATACAATTACATGTGCAGCACACCTGCAGGGCCGCAGTCACATTATACTTGTCCAGAATCTCAACACATGGACATAGAAACACAGAGGCATGAGACAACAAATGTTCACATCAAATCAGAGTTCAGTGAAGTAGAAACCTGCATCCAGAGTGGCACAAGTTTGGAAATGAGGAAGGACATGACTGTGGAAGACGTACGAAGAAGAATGCCTCAAGATCTTCCGCTACGTGAGCAGCATCCCATCAAACAAGAAATAGTGAATTCCTATGGATCGGGCCACAACCATTGCCCTCCTCATCATTACAACAACCACTTCACCAACCACCGTGTTCAGCAAAACAGGCAGCCCACTTACAACCATGTTCCTCAAAGCCCACAGGAAATAGGTGCTTTAGATACACCGCCGGATGACCACACTGTCTTCGGTAGTTATCACGTGCAGGGAAACCACCTTTACAGTGCTAGTCCGGGCTACCACCCTCACACTACCAACCAGAACTTTGAACAATCCCATGGCATTGACCACTTGCAAAACTTGGCCTCTGTTTCAAATCATCACCTGCAAAATCTTACCCAGCAAGGAGAAGGCAGTGGCCTGTGTTCACCATATGGAAGTCCGACTCAGCGCCATCCTTACCACCCGGCGCTGAATAATTACGCCTACCGCCACCCATCAACACCTCCGCCACGTGACTCGATGCCACCCCCGTCACCGTTGCACATGAAACCTGCATCCCCTCACGTGTTGATGAGGAGCCCTACGCAAAGGTATAGCCCCGTACCTTACCCAAGAAGCGGTGGCGGCTTCTTTTCACCTCACCACGAAGCCTATTCTCCTCATCCGAGTCCGCCAGTCACTCCTATGACACCCCCGACTACACCACGGTCAGCAGACCTTCACCACACACCGGGATCACCTATGCACATGCGAGAACCTTACTACCCAGCAAACCCAAATACATACAGCAGCACGCAGATGAGCACAGGCTACCACCCTGCAGCCAGCAGGTGCCACTCAGTGGGCTGGCAGGCTCAACAGGACTATGCCGTTCCCCACGCGTACTATCAGAGGCGTCCCCCGTACTTTCCTGCCCCTCCAACGCCACCAAACTATTTTGCTTCCCATCAGTGTCATCCATTGCATCTTCCGTCGTCCGGTGTGACGCCGCCTCCGCATCGAGCGTGCCTGCCGTCGCCCGAAACCGCCAAGCCATCCAGTACACTTCCTCCATTCAAGAATGCATTTCTTCCACCACAGTCAGCTCCCAATGGGTTTGAACGCCACACGCAGTCTTTCCACTCCGCGCTGGAGCAGGCGCAGCAACGGATGCAGTGGCCCACATCACCGTTCTATCCAGGGCATCAAGTTCCTCATAACAGGCCTGTTAGTCAAGAGAGGTCAGCAGCAGTGCAACACAGGGTGCCACAACTCAGCTTCTCACCCATGGAAGCCATATCGCCGATCGAGCAAGAGGACATCTACGAGGTGGACTCTGACAATGAGTCAGCCTTTCAGGACGATGAAGTTGGAGGGGTCGCGATTGCACTGACCCACGGTTCTGTTCTGTTTGAGTGTGCTAAACATGAGCTCCACGCAACGACAGCTCTGAAAAGGCCTAACCGGAAAGACCCCACCCGCATCAGCCTGGTGTTCTACCAGCACAAGAACCTCAATTTCAGGAACCATGGCGAGGAGGAGTGGGAAAAGAAGATGGAGGTTCGACGGCTGGAGAGAGCCAACGGTGAACGGCCTTCAAAGAAGAAGGCAAAGTTTTCAGACGCCAGGTTGGATGAGGGTGGGCTTCTGCCATCAGTTCACGTCGACGACGCAGGCCAAATGTGGACACCTTCTCCTCATGTGCCACTTCCATCCATGTTTGCCATGAATCCCTACTAGGGTTTGAATTATTAGCATGATTTCACACATCGTTCATCCATATCAGGCCATGGTACTATTACCAGGTTGCAAATGTCAATTGCAACTTGTTTTCTCATTGACAGTATTAGATTATTTAAGATGGACACATCACATGCAACTTTTATTTGTTGTACGTATCTTACTTTTAGGTTGTCCAAGTCCCTGTGCCCACCAGAACAAAGTTCTGAAAGCAGTAACAGTGAAAACTCATTAATTTTACTACCATCTCTCGATTAATTTAACCCTATTAGTCAATTTCTTGTAACGAAGACATATCTAAAGCCAAAGCATTTGTACCTGTTTTTGATGCGTCCCTCATCTTGTGACAAGCAAAACTCTGTGCTAAACTGAGATCTCAATTTTTAATGACGTGTTACTTGTTAATTTTCTTTCACTGAGAGTTGATTAGCTTCTTGAGTTTTACATTTTTAACTTGTATCATGTGTGGAGCTGAAATTGATGAGGCTTTACTGGCCAGGGCACATGATTTTTTAAATGTGGGATGTGCAAATAATTTGTGTTGTACTGCTATAAGCAGGAGATATTCACTCAAAGTATACAATCAGTTGTGTGACATTGATGATGTAACAGGTGTGATGTTTTGTCTATCAGATTATACAATAGGATGGACTTTGTTACACAAAGCAGTCATGCATAGGATGCAGAAAAGGCATAGCATACGAAACATGGAAATTTCAGTAGAAAAAAAGTTGTCAGTAGAACATGGCAGTAACCACGGATCTGGTGTGCAAGAATGAATTTGGGAAAGATCACGTGAATGATTATATCACTGTACATAGAACGTAAAATACGGCATATACAACCGCATCTGGAAACTTTTAGCTTTATTTATACAGGCATGGCTGTAAAGTTATGCAACACGGAAGTACAAAACGACGTTCTGTTTAGGTTCCATCTCATCAATGCATTAGTATCTAAGAATTTAGTCCCAGTTGAAGTGCAGTACTGATTCATTCACAAATTCAAATCACACCCTTTTACATAAACTACATCACATAATAAATTATTGATTTGCAGACATCTACCATTTTTTCAGAGTTGTTCTGAATATGAATATATATTTTATCATCTCATATTTATGAGATAGTTTTGTTGTCTTCTCACTAAAGCTACATATATGCATTGTCTGTCGAGGGCAACAGAAATCTAATGGGTTTTAATTGAAATTGCCATAATTTTTACAACATCACTGCCATTTTTTATTTTACAACTGTATTGGTGTTCAGCCTTCTTTGGTTGCATGTTTTGTTCTTCATAAGAAGTCATTATCATGAAACTTGTCATTGTACAGCTACTGTATATAGGTTGTTAGCCAACTACAAATCAGCATCTTTACATGATGTCATAGGTCATAGTATTATGTGTTGAAATATATTGTTTGCCCATTGATTCATGGGGTCTATAAAATAAATTGCACAATGATATTTAAATCTTTTTATAGACTGTGCGTTTTCCTCTGCAGTTTTCACCAAATGTGACCTTACTGACATGCGAGGTAATAAGTAGAGCACAGATAAATGTGCACTAAAAACTGTTGAAATATGCAGACAACTATGCACTGAAAATCTTCAAAATATGCAGTATAAATTCTCAATATATGTTGGGAGTAGGGTTGCCACCAGGCCGGTGTTATACGGGCACAGCCGGTTATTTGCTCGCTCTGCCGGTTGCCGGTAGGAAGGTGATACCGGCAGCCTTTTGCTGGTATGTGTGACTCAAGACCTTTCATATGGGCTTTTGCGGGGTTTTCCCTTCAACATTCCACTACAGCTTGAATAAATCTGGAACATAGCCCCAACTCCGCAGTCACCAGTTCTTTCCTTAGTTATTCATCATTATTATTATTATTATTATTATTATTACACACAGGAACATATGTTTCCTCGTATTATCTTGAGCTCTCTCTCTATCTCTCTGTTTTCTGTGTGTGCTCTTCCACCCCTCACCCACTTCCCTTTCCCGCGAGCCTTTCCCTCTATTCCACCTCCTCTCCCTCAGCCGGTATTTTTCACTACGAAAGGTGGCAACCCTAGTTGGGAGTGACGTCTTCGGGGTAAACCCATAGTTCCGCCAGTTTCATTCTGAGTTATACACAAGATGCTACATTTAGAGACTGCACTCATGCCACAACTGTAGTTCAGATGGGCGGATCCAGACCCTCGGTTTGGGGAGGGGGGCGGTTTCTTTGTCGGAGCGGGTAGTGGGGTAGTGGGAAATCCAATGTATAAACTGACGTTTTTTTACCCCCCCCCCCCCCCCCCCACCCGCGAATCCCCCACTGAGTTCAGGTAGTGGCCGGTTGGGGCTTGCTGGTGTAAAAATTGGTCAGTGGAGTGCAGCTGTAGCTTCTACAGAATTTGGCACTGGAAAAAGAACAAAGAAAGAAAAAGAGAGAGAGTGGTATTGTTGATGCGGGGGGAGGGAGTATGGTAAGGTGCTGTAAGCCTGCTCAAATTTGGCGGCCAAGTGCATCAAGGGGAAGGGTGATGGTTGTACAGGAGAGGTAGAGGTGTCCACAGCGTACGTGTTGGGGGCGAGGCCGCGCGCATATGGCGAACTGGCGACTGCAACATCAAAGCTCCAGTCCAGTGAACTAAACTGCTGAACTATCGGTTTGCTCACTGGTGAACTAGTTCGTTCAGTTTACCCGAATGACTCGTAAAGTCTGAACGGTTCATTCAGGAACTACACATCACTATGTCCAGTCCTTGATTCGTGCAGCCTGTCACTGCTGTCACTGGACAATGGACACCTGGATATCCGTTGCATCGTATATGAATTTTCCCCAAACAACCCTCCCTGAGCTCCCTCTCTCCCAAAGGTCGTCTTACAACAAGCTTCGCCATCGAAAGAGCCCGAAAAGCTAGCAGGTAGGTGCGGCAAAGCCTGCGTCGGTCGCAAAAGGAGCGAGGAAAATGCATTTGGTTTCTTGTTGTCGATCAGAAAATGTATTTACCGTCTACGTAAGGAAGTCTGAACGGCAATCCGTAACTCGCGTACGTCCCGTACACCAGACCCCAGGAGTCCCAGGAACCCAAGCTAACAAAGCGTCGACGGCTTTGGTTGACTGTGGGCGTTTTGGTCTGGCAACGCTGATATACATTGGCTACTACTGGCTTTCTGTCGGTCGCTGTTCATTCATTTTAGTCAGTCTGGTCCAATCGTGAATCGTCCAATCCACTCCAATCCAGGAGTGCGCAGGATCTTTTGCGTTGTTCGAGAATCGTCTGAAAATTGCCATTTCAAACCTTCCGCACTGCCCGGTAAATATATTTCGTTGACAACGAGAAGCAGTACAGCCAGTATTAGCAAACGTGTTTTCGTTACAAGCCCGTGGGACGGGACTCGATACCGGTCTTCATACTGCGTACGCTCGGTGCAGCCTCAACCTTCTGTGAAGGGATACTTGTACTGCTAACAGTTACTTTTTGTGCAGGAACTGGCCATTTGTGCAGTTATTGACGAATGTACGCATCGAAACTTAACGCGAATATTCAATATAATTTCACGAAGCGCGCACGACCCGGACCGGATGGCCGCAATATTTGTCAAGAGTGTATTTGTGAACAGCTTAACAGTTTATTATCAACAGCAAAGGCACATATATTTCAAAGACAATTATTTTGATATTCGTAATTATGAGTAAGCACTAAGCGGTGGTATGAAGCCTCTGTGACTGGCTAAGACTCTGACGTCTTGCATGTACAAGTAATTCGATTCGATTTGAAGCGTGACCTCTGCGTAGTACTGCTTAAGGAACGCTTGCCAGAAATATCTAGCTACACAATGAGTATTTCGTGCCATGTTTTTCACCTACTGTAAGGCTGTAAGGAAGGCTGGGGCTGACTATTAATTAGCATGCTGTCTACGACTTCATTCTTTGCACTGTCTTCTTTGTGTGTAGTGTAGAAGTTTCCTCAATTCCTCGTGCATCATATCGAAATATAATCGGCATAGCATAGAATACGGGCATTTCAGCAACGAGCACTAACGTGTTATTAACATTATTGTACTTGTAAAGCTAAATATACACCAGCGATACTTTTTCTAGTGGTAGGCTAACGTGGTGCAAAACCTCTTCCTTCAAGTAAATTGAGCAATGCAAGTACATACAATAACAACGGACAAGGCAAGCATAGCTCACACATAGTCACTCAGAGGAAACACAATTTTTGATTGGTTGAGATGGCAGGAATGCGAAACATTGCTTTTCTATCAGCTGTCTATCTATTGTGGGTGGCTTCCAAACTTGGATGCTTCGGCCTCCAAGAGGCCACCATTTCTCTCTTCCTGCGTCCGTTCTAGCCATTGTCCTCGTGATTCCTGTGGTCACTACACTTGCAGCATGATAGCCTCCCCTCGGTGTCAATAGACCTCTCCCTGTTTGTAAACAAATGACGTCATGGTGTTTGACAGAGCCACCAATTTGGTAGAGTTCAACTACGCTCGAAGCGAGGGGCAAACAAGGTCGCGCCCGAAAGTCACGGCCTTGAGGGGATTACAGTTGTCCCTGAAAGGGACGCGACCTTCTCGTGGAACCCAGCCCTCCCCTTCTGATTTGTTTCGGTTTCAGTCCGTCTACCGACGTCATGATGTTGTTTCTCGGGTATAGGTCTATTGGTGACACTGTCAACAGTTGATGCTTGTGGAGTGGCCCAATATTTCAAACCAGTGTATTGCAACCTGTGCATAAACGATGCAGCCCATGCTGAAACCATTGTAAAGTTTGCTTTAAGTTTGTAACACTATGCATGGGAGCAATAGACGATTACACGAAGTTAGGTGTGCTCTCAAGCAAGCCACGCAAGGCACTGTGGGCATCGAAGGGCGAAGCAGCGTCGTCTGCTTCTCGATGTGACAGTGTACGTGTGAAGCTGCAGAGTTCTAAAATGTTGTGATGCAACGTGTTGTTTGTGCATTACAGCATGTTTGCCCGCCGCTTTTCTTCTTCGTTGGCGGCTGTGGTAAACCATGTAGTAAAGCGTCGGCTACTGCAACTATCGGCTGAGTGAATGGGCAGGCTCTCTCCCTCAAATATCCCCCAATCGCTCGCTCCGGCCGCTCGCGGTGCTGCTGCATGTAAAAACATCTGTTCAGAATTATCTGTGTAACAATTGCAATCAATGACTGTTTCACATGTTTTCACGTGTACCCAGCGTGACACGCTACCATGTTGGTGATGTGGAAGTGCTGCTCGTCGCCCGCAGCAGTGGTACCCATTAAAACATGGGTCAGCCATACCACGCGTGCTCCAGCATTGGTCCAAAAGACCCTCGGCATGTCGACTCGTGCAAGGCCGAGGTTTCAGACCGCAACAGCTAGGCGAAGGACTCTAAAAGAAATCATCATGGCTCCTGCAGGTGACACAGGCAAGCAGTGTTTTTACATTATTATTTCCGTTATTTTGTCTCAATTTTTTTAATTGTGAGCTTATCCTGTTTATGTTCCACCAAATAGCATTCAATGTCGGAAAAGCAGCGCTTGCTGGAGCTTCCGCATTTGGTGTCGGTGCGCTTTGTTACTATGGCCTCGGGATGGCAAATGAAGCAGGTGCTCTGGAGAGATCTATGTAAGTGTTATAGTGTGATGAGCTGAGATGTGAATGTTTCGTTCTGCTTTCAGTCGGCTTTCTTAGCAGGTCATTGAAGTGGCTGTGGCTTTTTTTTACTTGAGTGGCGCATAAATAAATTCCATGTCTTGGTCATGGAAATGAACCACATTGAAATTTGGGTGGGCTATTTAGTCCACCCAAATTTCAATGTGCTTCATTTCCTGCCTTATATTTTTGGTGCTTACATTTTTAAAACTGTTAGTTAGATATCTACAGCCACATGGTTTCATTTCATTTCCCTCAAGTGAAAGTAAACTGATTTGTACAGGTTGTGGCCTGAGTATGTAAAGCAGAGGGTACGCAGCACGTACATGTACTTTGGTGGCAGCATCGCCATTACCGCTGTGTCTGCTCTTGCTGTCAGTCGGAACCCGGCTATGCTAAACTTGGTGATGAGGAACTCGTGGCTGGTGAGTATTCCTTTTCTACTTTACCAATAACATTATAGAGGTATCATTTCATGTCTCAGAGAATTTATAAATGTGCCCCTCAGTGTGACTTGCGTATGTCGTGAAGACATGAGCCACCGTTGTGGCTGTCATTCCTGTTTCACTTTCAGAACAAGTCAACAAAGCCGCAGTCGTATAAAATCGTAGGACGCAACATTGGAGTTGCGAGTTGTGGTTTTTTCCGGATTTATGAAGTGTTTTTCGTGTTGAGTTTTTAAACGCCCGATGTTCCATCCGTTAAGCACTTTATGGGTGTCCGCGTGTGGCTTTTTGTGGATGCAGAGCTGTTCCATCTATGCTGGAACATTGTGTGAGGGAAGAGCAAACACAAATTAAGGGAAAGCACGTTCAAACTACGTGTTCATTGAAAGCAGCACAATCCCCTTGTTCACCCCCTTTCCACGCCCCTGAGAACATTGCTGCGAACTACGACAAACTCGAAAACAAACTTGCATAATCCCAAATTTTCGGCAGCGTACGCGTTATGTGGCATCTTAGGAAACTGGCTGCCTTGTTGCAACCAGATAAGCTGCTGCATGTAAACCGGCGGGGTTGTGCTCAGTATCATTCCCTTTATTCTGCCGTTGTTGCAAGAATGACTGTTGCAAATTTGACAGGCAATCGGGGCCAGCTTTGCAGCGATGATCGGCACAGGAATGCTTGTGCGGTCGATGCCATACACCGAAGGCTTTGGTGCAAAGCAGGCTGCGTGGATGTTGCACAGTGGAGTCATGGGAGCGCTGGTGGCCCCCATATGTCTCTTGGGAGGACCCATTCTAGTACGTGCTGCATGGTACACGGCTGGTGTGGTTGGAGGGCTCTCCTCAGTTGCGGCCTGTGCTCCAAGTGAAAAGTTTCTTAACATGGGAGGACCCCTTGCTATTGGCCTGGGACTTGTCTTTGCATCATCTATAGGTATGTCCCTCTCTCTCTCTCTTTCCTTGTGTCTTGCTGGCCAAGGGCATGTGCTACAAAGAGGTATTTCTCTGTCGCAGGTACAATGTTCCTGCCAGCGTCAACTGCCCTGGGTGCAGGGCTGTACTCCATGAGCATGTATGGTGGTCTGATCTTGTTCGGAGGCTTCCTCCTCTATGACACCCAAAGAATAATAAGGATGTCCGAGATGTATCCTCTGTATGCAGTCAAGCCGTACGACCCAGTCAATGCGTAGGTTTCTTACTGTCTTACTGTAAGTCTCTTAAGTTACTGGCAGGTGAAGATGAGGCGGTGTTTATCAGAACTGAAGAAAAACACTGGTCCCCTTAGGAAAGAGTGAAGAACCCTCACGTAGAAGGGGTAAAATCTGTGTAAAGTGTTATGATGGGAGCATAATAAGCAATTTCAAGAGATCCCAATACTCCTTGCACGCAAATTTCGTTCTCTGTGCTTCACCCAGGGTACAGTAGGATAAGCCTTCATGTTTCTTCTCTCACTAACTTTGGCACCTCATGGACTACAGGTCGTGAGCGGAGGAATTGAAACAATTTGGACACTTTGTCCCCCTTCCTGACAACAAGCTCTCTGAAGTGACATTATGCTCTCCTATATTTTGCTAAAATTGTCAATAGTGTGTCCCACTTGAAGAAGCCATGAACAGGGGCGCAGCCAGATATTTGTTTCAAGGTGTTGGAGGGGGGGGGGTGCCGCCCACACGAAGTAATCTGTCTGTCTTTGCTCCCACATTCACGAGGCAGAATGTTGATTTTGCTTTGTGATTTTGCATTTCTTGAGTGCGTCATCAAACCAACCTGAGCCACTGTGACACTTTGGGATTTCGGGGGGCCTATCTGTGCCTACCTGACCATGATGGTAAAGATACAGGGCATATTTTTATCCTTTAGTACAGATTTTTTATGAAAAACTACAAAAAACGAAACCTTTTGAAGTTGAGTTTCACGACCAGGCTTTGACAGTTGAAGCCTCTTGAAGAAAATATGTAACTGCAAGATGACTAATTGCCTAAAATTAATTAATTCTTTAATTAGGAGATTTTAGGTAAAATGAGATAGCATGATGGAAGGCTATGATGAAGGACGGATGACAAGCCGTTTGGCTTAAGCAGGTGTTTTTGACTTGCAAAAAATTGTGATGAAAAATAAATTGTTATTATTATTATTATTATTCTCGTATAAAAAATCCTGGAACACTCGTGTGCACTGAAATATCCATCAACGAATTTTGATGTGTAAATGAGCCAAAACTGCTGCGTCCGGGAGCGCATGCTTTGAGACGATGGACATGATTGGAGTAGGTGCTGATCTGGTGACATCAACTGCTTTCCGGCCAAGATAAGCCTCCGTTGGCCAAGGTGATGTGCTTCTGAGGTGCACAGTTTTGGTTTTGGCTTATTTACATAGCAAAATTCAGCAATGGATATTTCATGGCATGTTCTCCTTACAGGAGCTTAAAAAGATAAAATTGCTTTCAGCGAGGATTGTCTCCCATTCCGCTATTGTGCTTGTGCCCAAAAATTCCCTAATTCATGCTCTTGAGGCTATTTGTAGTTTGGGGAGAACTCGATGAGAATTCCATTGTACAGGTACCTTGTTCATTCTGGTCTTACCTTCCATTTTGTCTTCCAGCTCCATCTCCATCTACTTGGACACGTTAAACATCTTCATCAGGATTGCAGTGCTTCTGGCTGGTGGTGGCTCCAGAAGGAAGTAGAAAAATGTTTGAAGAATTGGAATGTTCAACGCAACCTAGGGCACTGACAGCATTTGTGTAAACTTTCTGAATGAGTAGATGCATGAAATTGTTCCCCCACTTGTACACCATCAAATATATTTATGGGCATAACAAAAAAGATATCATTCTTTCACTTGCTCTTTGTATACCCACCTACTCAAACATTCTGGTCAACCATTCTGATATGACTGAAATTCACTTGAAATGGAATACTGGAGCTAACTTGAAAAGAACAGTTGTATTGATTTATTGGGGATGAACTGTTTTCTGGTTGCTCATTGTGCACGAGATACCATTTGCAGATAAGTTAAACTGCCCATTCAATATCGTAACTGCAGCGGAGGGAGTAGGAACTAAAGGCGCTGCTTTCGGATCTTTCTCCATGTCCTGTACATCATTTGCTACAGCTGCAGAAGACAATGCTGTGTCGTAAATCTATCCGCACTTAATTATTATGCCTCGCTTGTTGCAGAATGGCCACCTCCTGAGCAGAGCTGTAAAAGTGATCTACTCTAAGAACATTGCTCTTTTTTGGCGGCCATCGAAATTCACAAAAAACGCCTTTCGATGTGTTAAGCCCCGGAACACACTTTGCCCGGCGGCCCCTCCTCCCTCTCTTGCGTTCGAGTGGGGCGTGGGGCCCAGTGAATATGATCCAATACGATGTTATCTTTTCCAGTTATGATAGCTGAAGTAGGCCATGAAGCTCATCACACCAATCATAAATTCATTATGTGTGTGACACCAATAGCAAATGTATGGTCTGGAGTCAATATAGAATAGTCTTTTTCAGCTTTTCAGTCAAACGTGTTACATCTAGATCACCTACAAGCGTCTCCAATACGTCCATGTGATTTAGAACTCCCTGTAAATTCCTCTACTACTGGTGGCACAATATACTAGGCACTGGTTTTAGCTCCTTTGGCTACGTGTAAAGTCGGAATTCCGCGGCACCGACCTGTAAATTCCGAGATTTTCCGCGGCGAACAGTCAATTGCTGCTTGAAACGGGAAACACTTTATTTTCTTGGATAGTATGGGAACAAAAAATATTTTATAAAATTACAGGTTCAAAGCACTGTTGTGTCTCAGCATTACATACATGATAACTTGTGTTCTCCCCTGATGCGATCTGTCGCCTGCAATCATTTTATACCTGCTGAAAGATCACCCAGCATTTACAGAGTTTATAGGAAATTTATAGGAAGGAGTTTAGAATACATGCCCTGGGGAAGTTGCATCTCTAGGACGCCCTTTTTGTTCCTCGGCTGTAGGCATTATTTAAAAGTCAAATCAAAATCCCCCACTGTCACCGCTAAACTGCACACTGGAGGGACGCCGCCCCTTCCTCAGGCGAAGCATGCACAATAAACTTGGCCTAACGTTATTCAATCTGTCTGTGTTTGTCCTGCAGCATGGATAGTTTCGTAGAGCAGGCTTCACCTCATGCAGGGAAGCGTCAGGTGAAGCCCACTTTCGGGAGCTGTCGTTCGTATTCGGCGAATAGTCGGAAACCCGAATATTGGGTATTCGATTCGCGAATGGGATACTTCCGAGTGATTGACATTCGATTCGAATTCGAGAACTCGAATATTCGCACACCCCTAAAAAAGAAGGGGTTCCGTGTAATTCAGTGCCAAACGAAGTATTCCGCGATTAATTCCGCGGAATCGCGGAAAACCGAGGGCCTTCGTGATTTCGGGTGGCGGTTCTGTCGCCCCACTCTCTTGATCACTTCTCCCTACCTGCCTGCACTCTGCTTCGGCCCGCCCCTGGGACCCGCCCGATCAGCGCTTGTCCGTACCATTGGTCCGGTACTTCTACCCATCGAGCACAAGACGGAAGTCCAGCCGTCCCTGTTCCACGTGTCGCCCCTCTTTCTTCTCTTCACGTGTCGACGCGAACCTCAACCACTAGCACTACACCGCTCCGCGTCTGATGGGGGGAGTGATGTGGCGGCCCGTGGACGACGACGAAGACGTGCCTCTGCTGGCGTGCGCAACTGCGCCTGCCAGCCAGTTCTACCGGCACCGTCATAGCGTGAGGCCATGCACATCTGCCCGCTGGGACATTCCATCATCGCCGATCAGGACTCTCGTCCACGGGCCGCCACAGAGGTATTCGAAGGTATCACTATAGCAGCAAATAAAAAAAAAATGTGACCCCTGAGAAGTGGACATTCCAATCAGTGGTGGTGACAGTCACGTGTATAATCAGCCCTTTACTAAATGAGCTCTGTTCACCGCCCTATGTGCATCAGTTGATAGTGTGTCCACCGACCGATCCCAAGGTCGCGGATGGGTAACGTTTGAGTGGGTGGCGTCAGGTCACGTGGAGCGTGATATCCTCCCGTCAGGGTGAGAGACTCACCACTGAGAGCCCGGTGCAAAGCCAGTGAAGTACACATACAGGGAGGAAAAGTAGCCGAAGCTCTTTGGCTGCACGTAGAATAATGCTTACAAATCCCAAACGTCGCCGCACCAGCACTTGACGGCTGCTACGGCCTTCTTGAGCCTCTTCAGTAGTGCGCACGTGGGCAACGTTTGAGTGGGTGGCGTCAGGTCACGTGGAACGTGATATCCTCCCGTCAGGGTGAGAGACTCCCCACTGAGAGCGCGGTGCAAAGCCAGTGAAGGATACAGGGGGGGGGGAAGTAGCAGAAGCTCTTTGGCTGCACGTAGAACATGTGTTTACAAATCCCAGACGTCGCCACACCAGCACTGGACAGCTGTTTCGGCGTTCTTGGACCTCTTCAGCAGTGCGCAGGTGGGCAACATTTAAATGGGTGGGGTCACGTGGAACGTGATTTCCGCACTTAAAAAACGTGATGGGATCTGAAGTCAGTGTGACGGGTTTGGAAGCTGAATGATGGGCTGATGATGTACCCACAAGAGACTGAAATTATTCCGTTTCTTTTTTTCTTCTTCTTAAAGTGTAAGTGTCCAGTCGAAATGATCCCTTTCTATTTGTAGGATCATGCTCGGGTTTCGGTTTACTCTGCGGACATATAGAATGCTGTTAACGTTAAAAACAGAATTGTTTATGCTTCTGCCAGATGTTTTGGTGAACGCAGTATGAACGCAGTCATCAGGAATGGCAGTAAAGGGGAATCCACGCAGGGGAATGGCGGACAGACATAACACACCTTACGTTACGGACCTTGCGTTGTATACCTTACGGTGAACACGAACAACAACTTTATTTAAGGTAGTACAGAAGTCATTTAACACCCTGTTTTCTTTCTATAAAACTGCTAAGTAGGTCAGTAAAATGCACCATGAGAAGTAATTCCCCCCACAGTGTCGTAATTATCGCAGAAATTGAATTTGAAGTACGCCGCAAAAAGCGACAGTGCGCAACGGTGGTGGAGAGCAGTACCAGCCTCTGACCTTGCGCTGACGCTGCACCGTCCGCGCTCGCTAATTGGTTGAGAGTATCGTCTGCGGCTCAGCTGTACAGGGCTGTGAAGGAGCATTGCCCACAGGGAAACTCCCGCAGGACATTCAAATCCTCCATGCCCACGGCCACCCTTTCAATTCCTAATCCCCCCCCTCCCCCCAAGGGAACAAGTTTACCGACTACAAAAAAAAGAAAGCCCTCACACACACAAACATAAAGGCAGGCGCTGACCTCGACTGACCAGGCAAACGTAATGACGTCATAGATCGTCCCTCTCCTCCTTGTTACACTCCGGGGGGGGGGGGGGGCGAGTCGAAAGTGAACGAGCGTGGCTGTGTTTGTGGGGAAAAAATGCGTATAGCAAAATCTTTTGCGCTGTTCGGCAAATTGACGCATATGCTTTCATCAGATGAAAATATTTTGGATGGCCCTCTGTGCTCCTTTATTAAATGATGATGGGTGGGGAATGTCATCACCAGGGGCGATACCCTAGTCCATTACTGGAGGTAATGTGGCGAAGTCGCCTCACAGTGAGGAGCAAAGCCCAAAACAGTGTCGAAAAGCTTCAGGAGTGCTATTAGGGCAGAGCGTTGCTGGACGGGCTGGATTCGGCCATGGACCAAGCAATCTTGACATAGCGAGAGAGCGTGAGTCCTGCTGATTTAGCTGATGGCAGATTTTGCCGGCGCCATCACCTTTACTCGCAACCGCACAGCCACCAGCGTGTGGTCACCGATCATGCATCAGTGCACCCCCACCCACATTGAATGCGATGTGTACAAACAATAATTTTGTTTAAAAACTGCCGATTGACCATCCTAATTATGGAGCGAATTATAATGCCAGTCAACAGAGGGAGAAGACCTATCGGATAGCTTTTGCAGCGTCACCTTCAAGTAGAAAGCAGAGAAAAAAGGAGTACACAGTTAACAGCAAAAACACCGGCACGGCTAAGTGGACGAAAGCATCCGATTGTTTGTGGGACCTAGAAGGCCATGCTGAAGACTGGGGAGGAGGTTGCTTCGAATCATATCAGCCGACTGGTGCTGTATAGGGACTTCCGGCAAAGTATCCTGACGGAAGTGAGCCCGGGGACGCATATTAACCCCCCGTGTCCCCAACTCCTTCCTGCTGTCCCTTCGCCATCTGTCCACATCTGTGGAAGACACATACATAAAGAGACGATGATGAGATTTGGGGCCGTGGAAGAAAAAAAAGTGCCATACCGCAAGTGTATGTGGTGGTGGTGGTGGTGGTGATGTTGAAAGGGCTTGCAAGGGCAAGTGTATGTCCACTTTGCACAGACAATTAGTCAACCAATCATGTCGAATAAGTCTTTTTTTTTAAAGCAACTGCATCCTCAATCAGCTGCCTCTTAAAATCACCCCTTATTTTTGTTGTTACAGCAGTCCCGGTCAGCGGGATAGCATAAAAGATTATGGCGATCACCTGCTGTCTTTTTAATTTCTCCTTCCTGTTCTGATGTAGGGTACCAATGCAGCTATTACAGCAATTCGGGTATGTACATAACCGTAAGAGGGCATAATAACTTTCCTATCTCATAATAATGATTAATGCATGATACCAATCCGTGATTGGGCTTCTTCCTTCCGTTTGTTTTAAATAATTGTTGTTACTGTTCCTTAGTAATTCCATGAGACTGGCGTTTGGTCATGGGAACCGAACGAAAAAATGCGCTATCGTTTTAAACATATCTTGGAAAGGTACTGGGACACACGCACAACAACAACAAAAAAAAAAAAAAAAAAGAAAGAAAGGAAGAGAGAGAGGCAGAAAGAAATGCAAGGAAGGGCTGTCTGGAAAGGGAGAAGCGATATTGGGAAGCGAAGTTTCCCTTTCTGGCCAACCCAGTAACGCAGTGGCTCATTTGAATAAATAACTGACAAAAGACAGCAGAGCTAAAGGTACTCAAGAATTACATAAAATTATTTTCAATTTTTTTCTTTGCTTTAAAGTGAAAATCCACTACCGTTGCTCAAGAATCACATTGTACACCTAGCACGACCATTTCTTTAAAAGCAACGCGCACGCTCAAGAAGCCACCAGTCGCTTCTGGATGTGGTGTTGTGAGCAACTCCCACAGTTCTCGACTCGAGATAAGTGGTGAGTAGTCTTGTCGGTAATATCTATTATCTGTCTTGACCGTACGCCCTTTGCTAATCGTTTTAGGTGACACGGAAGGCATCTGGTTCTACGCAATTACGATAAGGCGGATTTTTGTTCTTCAACGTACACGGACTGGTAGACGAAGCCTACGAATGGTGAGCGTGATCTTCTTTCGCAGTGACCGTCTGGGCTTTCTCATTCGGCTCTGCAACAAGGGGCCTCAGTTAAGAGTTCGTTAGCGAAACGTTAGCGTTCCTAAACGGTATAGTTGTTTCGCTGTAGCTATAAGCTAGACAGATGAAGATGGCAGGCTTCAAGAGGAGCTACGCGCATTTGTCTTCGAGCAGCTTTAAGTTAGGCTTAACTGAGCCCCCATTCTGTTCGTCACAGAGCAACGGTCCTTGTAACGTGCTGACGCAGTTGGGCTTTGACGAACGGAATGTTTTCTTTTTCTTACGCCAACCGAAGAGGAACTTCGCGTTTCAGTTCGTAAGCCAAATGGGTGTTACGCCAAAGGTAAGCGATAAACTTCTGTATCCACCTTCGATTTCCAATTCCATCGTGGTTAGGGTTAGCTTATGGTCGCGCTGCTAGGTGTGATGCGCGAGGTATCTCTTCGGCTTAAGTTTGTAACTCGGCCACTTTTCCTAATAAAATGGTGTTCCTTTGTGTGTTTCTTCACTCGTACCCCTTTGACGCAAACATGCACTAGCTTACTGGTTGAGGCAGGTACATTTTGGGCTGCCCCCTTTGCCTCGTCCTTTTGCTTTGTCCTTTTATTAGATTTGTGTCTCTTGTATTTTCCCGCCATTTCAATAAAGCCTTGCTTCCTCATCTTGACTTTTTCTTCAATCCCTGATACGCAAACATGCACTAGCTTACTGGTTGAGGTAGGTACATTTTCACTACCCCCTTTCCCTTGCAGAGACTATAGTCATGTACTGCAGCGCAGCCTAGTTTCCCTGGTTCATGGGAGGACACCGTCCGGCAGTGCCATGCCCCCACTGGAACCTCGTGAAGTATCTCACTTTGTTCAACTAACGACACTGGCTAATTATTTGCTTCTTTCTGCAGGTACTGTTCCCTACGGTATGGAGACAAGGGGGCGAAAAGAGCCTTGAAGCCTTTTGTGTATTGTTCCTTTATTGCTATTGCTTGTTGCGAAATAAACACGTTTCTGAGAATTTTCGCAGTTTTCTTGCGATGCTGACACACGAGACAGTGCCTGTCTGCCCTTTCCAAGGTATTTTTTTCCCGTCATATTAAAGCCCGGTTCCTGCTGAGTGGCTACGTGAAATCCTAGCTCCATTTGAGCACTTTTATTTTTTCCCCAAAAATGGAAAAAACGGTAAGCCTAACCCCTTGGTGTTTTTTAGGGCAAAAATTCGAAGGTCTTTTTTCGTCGCAAAATTTGCGCTCGTATTAAAGCCCGGTTCCTGCTCAGTGGCTACGTGAAATCCTAGCTCCATTTGAGCACTTTTATTTTTTCTCCAAAAATGGAAAAAACGGTAAGCCCTTGGTGTTTTTTAGGGCAAAAATTCGAAGGTCTTTTTTCGTCGCAAAATTTGCGCTCGTATTAAAGCCCGGTTCCTACTGAGTGGCTACTCGAAATCCTAGCTCCATTTGAGCACTTTTATTTTTTCCCCAAAAATGGAAAAAACGGTAAGCCTAACCCCTTGGTGTTTTTTAGGGCAAAAATTCGAAGGTCTTTTTTCGTCGCAAAATTTGCGCTCGTATTAAACCCCGGTTCCTGCTGAGTGGCTACGTGAAATCCTAGCTCCATTTGAGCACTTTTATTTTTTCCCCAAAAATGGAAAAAACGGTAAGCCTAACCCCTTGGTGTTTTTTAGGGCAAAAATTCGAAGGTCTTTTTTCGTCGCAAAATTTGCGCTCGTATTAAACCCCGGTTCCTGCTGAGTGGCTACGTGAAATCCTAGCTCCATTTGAGCACTTTTATTTTTTCTCCAAAAATTGAAAAAAAAAATTGGCAGAAAAAATTGGCAGAAGAAAAAAACCCTTGACCGCATGTCTCTCCGGGGCCTACATTTTTTACTATGAATTGAATGAAATGCAGCTTTCATGGCATTTTATGCCATAAAACGTGATATTCAATCAATGACAGTATTCTATTCAGGAAGTAATAACCGCTGCCATTGAAATGAAGCTGAACCATCTTGTGCCCACAGGGAGTAAGATGCAAAGCGTTCGAATTGTTGGACATAAATGAAAAAGATCTAAGCGTGTTGCACTCCTCTGCAGGCAACTCAAGGTCTAACTCAACTGTTCATGTGCGCTGCACCTGTGTAGTGCTACTTTGTGTCCGAAGTAACTTGGAAGTAACTCGTTTTTTTAAGTAACTCCGTAACTGCAAGTTACATTTCAGGCTGAAGAACTTCGTTATTAACTTACATTTTTCACATGGTAACGGTAATTTTTGGTTTTCACATGGTTTCAATTTTTCACATGGTAATTTTTGACGGGTAACTTCTCGATCTATGGGTACAATTAGGCCCAGAACGTTTGTACAGTGCTGGAATGGTTTACGGAAAGTTTATGGCACCTTCCTTCCTCAAGAGTGACAGCAGCGAATGGGACCGTACGGACTAGGTAATCCGGTCACATGTTTGGAAGTGTGTACTGTACCATTTGCTGCTAGTGTGCCACTCTGAGGAAGGAATGGAGAGGAGCATGTTCTGTAAACTTTTGTCCAGCACTGTACTAGGTCCTATTTTCTTTTCTGCTATAGTATGAACTGACAGAACAACTTTGAAGTGGTCTTGGATAGTTGTAGTAGACAGGTTTATTCCATAACCTGTGGCACATTCATACGCAGTTCTCCCAGCCCGCTGGGGCAAGCAAGATACGTACCATTGCAGCTCCCTGAGCCACAGGTACAAAACAAGAAATGGTACATCATCATTCGTCCAACAATCATTCTGTTCACGTTTGCGCGTTAAAATACAAAATCAGTATCACATAAAACTGGCTAGCAAAAGCTGACTAATCTGTTGCCAAATGCAGCACGGATCGCGAGACAAAATGCACTTAAATTAAAATGTTGCATGCACAGGCAGGGGTGTGATCGAAAGTAAAGGACACTTGTCGTTTGCTTCTCACGTAGATAGTGAACAAGAGGTAAGGCATGCATCTATGTACATAATATATTACAGTAACCTTCATGTAGACACTGATGCACTTAGTAATCCTTAAAAAATCACTGGTGTTCGTCGTTTGCAGAAGATTAACTGCAGATTAGCCGTGATTTTCCACTGTGCCTTTTCAGGATACGCACTCCAAGGCAGTACAAAGTGTGTAATGCCCTTCAGGTTCATTTTCGAGCACATGCTCAGGCAGTACGTTCGCTTTTTATGTTGCAGTCAGAGCTTGACAGATGACAGTACAGAAAGCAAAGTATTGCTGTTGTTTCTTGGGCAGGGAAGTAGTAATTGCTCCTGTCCACCTGCTGTGATTGGGTTATTCTGCAAAGAGAGGATCACTGATTTCTAGCGTGCCCTGGTGGGTGAAGACACCAATAACGTGTACTAACCACGTGGTAATCGATAAGATACTTCAGGCGAGCAAAAACAGTTTGGTTGGCGCCGAAGAACTGGCAGTGGCCCAAGGAAGCATCGATGAGGTAGTGCTTGCATTTCTCACTTGCTCGGTATGAGATGACATATCCCTTAATGCGCTCGTGCACACGGACCAAGAAGCTGCCTTCAGGTTGATGCATCAGCATCTGCTCAGACTCTGGGCGTGATATAAACCCTAAAGAAAAAAAAAAATCAGTGGCGATTTAGTAGTAAATGCGAGAGAAGTACTTTAGCATTAAGCGCCTTTTCCGGTCCATACTTGACTTCCGGGTATAAACTTCTTGTCTAAACCCAACTCCCGGTTGTCCACTTTCGGTCTAAACCCGACTTCCGGTTGTCTACTTCCCGTCTATACTTGACTTCCAGATCAACACTTTCAATTAGTATATATAAGTCCATTCAACGGACCTTTAATTAGCCTCAGTTACCTTCAATTGCCCTGTAATTACCCTTTAATCGCCGAAGGTAACCGCGGGATGCCTGAGGTGATCTTGAATTTCATTTAATTCACATTGATTACATTTGCTTCATTTAATTATGCTCAATTCCCCTTTAATTGATGTTAATTACCTTTAATTACATTTAATTACCTCCGGTAATCTTTAATTTCATTTAATCTTTCTCTTAATTACATATATCTTACATTCATTACCTTTAAACACAACTTTCTTGCTTTAATTACCTCTAATTACCTTCAATTACTCTTACCTTTGCTTTTAATTACCTTCGATTACTTCAAGTTCAAATCATTTATCTCCATTTACATTTACCCTCTCAAGTCCCGTTTACATGTCCACTTATACCGCTGTCTCGGTGAGGCTTCAGCATCTCATACACGGACGGACGGACGGACGGACACACACACACATACATACAGCTTTTTCCATTTTGACACTCCTAATGCTAACGCAATTAAAAACCATAGCCCCTCAATAAGCCCTAGTATGTAAGCAGAGAGGAATGCTGCTCCAAATGGGACCCTATTGTTTTGAAAAATAATCAACAGGGTACATACCATGGAACCATAGTGCAGGATTGTTTCCATTGTTGTCATCAACAGCTCCTAGTGGATATTCTTCATTGAGGAACCAGTTCATAATTTCTGACTTTGTGAAGAGCTTGGCATCCTTACTCCTGCATTGAAGTACACTTATTTTGTTAGCACTGATAGGCTGTGTGTGCCCAACTCACACTCACCTAGACGTAGAGTGTGAAGGCAGGATGGTTCCATTTCTCTGATTGTTCAGGTACAGTGGCTTCTCATTGAAGACTTTGGGTGGCACACTTGGCTTCAGTAGTTCCTCTTTGCCATTGAAGGTCCCATTGTTCACTCCAAAGAGCGCCCGTTTATGCTCCTCCCGTGCCAGGCGCGCGATTTCACGAATTTGCTTCTCAACTTCCTTTGCCTTTTTCTCTATGGGTGAAGCCATGTCCACTATGTAGTACAATTCCTCTAACGTTCAACTAAGTACAGTAAACCCTCGTTTATATTGGCTTCACTGATCCAGATCCTGCACTACCCGTGCAGGAAACATGGGGATAGATTTCAGGCTATATGCTGATTGCCTTCATTTATGTGGGCTTCGGTTTCAATCGGAGACAATTTACGACCTACATTTCGTGCCAAAACTAAGATCAACAGCTGTGGATGACACCACAGTTTTGGGGTACGTCAACGTTATAGGTCCTCCGACATTTAGACATTTCTCACCGGAAATGGTCGGTGCCAGATGAACGATGGTTGGCCGTAATAGGCGGAACATATATTAAGACTCGCTTACCCTGCTCCATCCAAAGTTCTTCCTGAGCCACACTCTCCCTCTCAGCAGCCTCTAAACTCTTCCGTTGTTGTGCTTTGATCTCCTGGTAAATTTCGTTGGACCTCTGTTCGACCATGTGTTTTAAACTTTCTTCCCTGTTCTGGACACACGAAACCATACAAAAAAAGTTACTATTAGTCTGATTGACACTGCACTCACGAAAAGCAGCACCACATTCTTGCACGTTCTACGATCAGCATTGTACACCCATTTAGAAATAATAACCTTGATTTCTTGCTGCTTCTGTGACAACCACGTGTTGCGGTCAACGGTAGTCTGAACCCCTGAATCCTCGAGCAAGGCAGCCACTTCTCTTTCTAAAGAGTACCCTCCAACAGCCGCATTCTTCTTCTTCCGCCTCAGCTGTACAGGTTGGTTGTCAATCTTGATTTCCAAGTTGTTTTCAGGTTGAATTTGTTGCGTGTTTTCTACATTCCTGAAGAGGATCGGGGAAAACTATCTTACAGCCACTGCATGCCTCCCTGTGTTTGACCAAGTAATACTTCCTACATACTTTATCTGCTCTACAGTCTCCAGTGTAGCTTGCTGCCTTGCCTTGTCTTTGGCTTCTCGCTCCAGTATCTCATCAATGCTGGGGTCATTGGGATGCTCCCCCATTACCCATGTCCAGGGTTCGCCATCCTCTCCAAGAAGGAAATTCACCCGCTTTGACCCTACGTGTGTGTCATTTTATGCTTTTGTCAGTTTGAGGCATGAATGTGCATTAACGTAACTCTGCAATAACACAAACTCTTTCGTAACTCTATACGAATGAGGAGCGTGGACTGTTGGGCTAGTTTGTACATGACCACTGAAGCATTTAGTGTGAAAAGACGAGAAGAGAGCTTGTTGGGTCTGTGTCTCCTTCTATCGTCTCGTCTTTTTGCGTTAAATTCTTCAGTGAAATATACTAACGACCCGTGATATTTTACCATGTAAGTTGTATCTGCTCCCTCGAGTTCATAAAGTCGTATTTATGCAACCACTCTTGTTACTGTTGGTGGCATTCAATTGAGACCCTATACATCGTCGTCTGGCTTTCCATAGGACTCCGATATTTTTGTTACTGATCGAGTGTCAAGTATTCAGCGTCCCCAATTGCCTCAGTATGCTGATGACATCAAAGCTGTTCACAGTAGTTTCATCTCTGTCTGATTGCGCTTTATTAGAATACAATATTGTCAACAATATTGACAATATTCCTCTTGGTGTCTGAGGAATAACTTGGCAATGAACTCCACTAAAACTAAGGTTGTACCATTTTCACGTAACATTAACATACTAGCTCGCTTCCATTACTTTTCAGATGGCAAAGCAATTTGCTGCGATAGTTTTGTATGGGACCTTGTATATTCAGTACAGTTTTCGGCACTGTGTACACAAGGTCTCCTGACATACAGGTGCAAATTATTCCCGAACCAGGATGCTTTTGTTTGCGTACATAGGGCCTACGTTTGACCGCCTCTCGCCAATGCGTCCAGCCATCCAAAGCATAACTGTTGCAGCCATACTGATTCCCAAGTTCCCAGTGCATTGAAGCTGTGCATCAGAAAGCAATACACAATTTACAAATTGTTTATGTCCAAGAGATGCATTGCCCCTGGCAATGGAGCTCCCCACTCATCATCATCATTCGAACAAAGTTTTTGTTGTTTATATTTGAGACTTATTCCAGAACTTTCGTCTTTACAACTTGGGCACGAAATAAAAAGTGTTATTATTATTATTATTATGATAACAACATTCACTCAAATAAACACAATTAAAATGAATATGAAACAAAGTTAACATTTGGGCAGGTTGATACGTTATTACTTTGAGAGTGACAAAACCTTTGATGCTGGGTAGCTCGTCTTGTAATTTTGTTGCTCTAATGTAATTTTGTTACCGTTGTGAAGCCTAACTCAATTAAACAGCTGATAATTTCACACAGTCATTTCACTGACAGCTGAACGGAGGCAGGGTGTGTACAAACAGTGCAAGGTTTTCTGTTGTCATTTCTGATTACCTGAGTACCAGAAGGGGCCTTATGCATTATTTGGAATGCAGAATTTAACGGCTTTAAATAAGGCATGCAATTCGGTTGAAAATGCTGTTAAGAAACCGTTGAAAAGTTACATACCTGGTCTTGGTGCAGTCCTTGTAATTTGATCCATCTTATCCTCTTTCTCCTTCCACCGGCGTACCTGTTCTTCCCTCATCTTGCAGAAGAGAATGTGCTTTTGCTCTTCATCGAGTTCAGCCAGGAGCTGGGGGTCAATGTACATGTCCTTCAAGATCTGCTGCAACATCTTCAGGCCTGCAAGGAAAGACCGAGTGGTCAACGCACATTACATCACTTTCGTTGACTTAAAAGCAAATGGCAGAATACACACTTAACCACGCAAAGTAACGTTAAAAGCCGCTGCGCGCCAAACAAAGGGAAGGCAAACCCTGGAAATCTTTCTTATCCAAACGCTGATATAATGTAGAGACCGACTGAAATTGGAGCTTTTTCACTTTTACCGTTCGGTTCTTTCACGTAATAACCTGATCGGCATGAACAACTGGTGCTGCCCCGATTAGAATTTGAAGTACATAAAAGACCACAAGTCACCCCGATGTCATCCAACAACGAAAACACATTCAAATGCCAACGCTCCGCTTACCGCTGTAACGAAAAACCCCTCAGCAACTAAATTGCTGAGGCGTCGACGTACCGTACCGCCGTCTCACCTGATGCACAATTGGCGGTGCACGCTACTTCCATGTGCAGATAAGCGCCTCGATTACATTTATCAATTGACGCGATTCTGACGCACGCTTCAGGAATGCAGGCTCCATGGGTGCACGCCGCGAAATACGTAGCCCTCCAGGTAAGCTGTCACGGAAGCACAGACTTTCCGCAGCTTCCCCAGAAACTCACGCCTGACGGTAACACAAGGCCCACGATATACGAACGTTGAGGGAATTCACTAGCAAAGTCGAAAACAAAATGTCAAGTTGTAATGATAAGGAACGACACGAAAAGCCCGCTCCCGAGGTAAATGCCGCGCCTACGCACACACAAAGTTGCCAAACTGTTCACGGTAAACCGCGAAATTTGAAACAGCAATCCTCGCTTGCCGAAGTCGCTTCTGAGAGCTGCGCCCGTAGGTACAACATTCAACTTCGTGGAAAGTGTGGATAGGCGCGCAGTTTCAGAAGGTCGAGGATCGCCCTGCGTGACTGAAGGACTCCAGACAAAGACTGCGGCATGATATTAAGAAACAACGAGAAATAGCAGAGGCAAGCAGGAAACGGGGACGAGCCTATCGGTCTTGAATGGACCTCTCCCTGTTTGAAAACAAATGACGTCATAGTGTTCGACAGCGCCACCAATTTGGTAGAGTTGAACTACGCTCGAGGCAAGGGGTGGGTGAACAAGGTCGCGCCCGAAAGCCACGGTCTTGAGAGGATCGACCTTCGGTCCTACTTTTCTTTCAGTAGGAGCCGGATACGTGCCCATTCGTGGAACCCGACCTTCCCCTTCCGATTTGTTTCGGTTTCAGTTTGTCTACCAACGTCATGATGACGTTTCTCGGGTAGAGGTCTATTCGGGCATCAGCACCTTTCTCACCCGAGTTATTTCAAAATTCCGAGAAATTAAGACATATGCATGAAGACGCTACGGCGTGGAGTTCGCATGCCTTTCTATTATTTCGCTTAGTTCCGTTTCATCTAATCTGAAAAGAAGAAGTCCTGCTTTTCGACCCCATACATAACCCGTAGTCAAGTAGAGTCGCCGGCTGTACTTTTGGGGAAGACCACGCGAAAGTTATGCCAATTCTCTCTCTCTCTCCGTCTTATTCTTTTAGCGGCACCTAGAAATAGACGTCGCCCTTTGTTCATGGTATCCCACTGGAGGTCTGCTCAGCGGCTCAGCTGCGTCAAGATCACTGTCAAGACTCCCCCCCACACACCCCGACATGTCCAATCGGCTCCCAAGCCAAAATACCCACGCGCCATTCTTGCTCGCCCATGAAGACGTCGACACATGAAAGCGCAGAGCAGTAAAAAAAGAAAAAGAAAGCAACAACCATGAGTACGTTACGAAAGTAAGTTCAGGGTCAGGGAACGCTCGGGGACTTTAAGTGTGGCGCTGTCTAAGAACTGCCGTTTTTAGCTTTAGCTCAACTGGGGGGGGGGGGGGGGGGGGGGGCATTGGCTACGTTGGAGATACATCGCGTAACGGGAGAGAATAATGAGAGAACATCATCATTCAATGCTGACAAGTCGTCCTGTGGCGGAGGAGGAGGAGGAGCCGACGAATACAATGTGCGTTATGAAGATTCCTGTACTGAAAGGCATCGACTCCCAATAGACGAGTTCGCAAGATCCCAGAGTGCTTAGTGTCGCTTTGAACTGTGGGAATTTACTAATACGAAAGACACGGGTGACATCTAAACTGTTCCGATTTCTCACTACCGGTCGATTGTCCACGAGGTGTCAAGGTCAGTGAAAGCGAAATGTGAAGGATTATTCTTTGTTCCCCCGCTCAGCAAGTGCCCAGGATGCAATGCGTGCGCAAAGAGCACTAGGATTTTCTGAACTCGTCTATTCAATGTCTCGCTGTAGAAAAAAAAAAAAAAAACGAAAACGCTATATTGCTTCATAAAAACAAACTGCTCGACAGAACTGGTGTCACAACTATGCAGGCACTTCATGAAATAAAACAAATGTATCATGAGTAATCTTCTTTGGATATGGTACCACGTACGCTTTCGCCAAGAGATTAACAGTATTTTGATTGAACATTCTTTTCGTTTCCACGTATATGAGAGTATTCACCAGCGGCATGGCCGAGCGGGTTTAAGGCGTCCCGCTCGTTGGTGGTAGCCAAGGTCGTGCTGAAGACTGGGAGGTGGTGGGTTCGAATCTTACCACCGGTTGTGCTGTCTGAGGTTTACCCTGGGTTTTCCGAAGACTTTCCAAACGTATGTCGGCACAGTTCCCCATGAAGTCGGCCCAGGACGCATACTGACCCCCCTGTCCCCTATACTCCAACCTGTTGTCCAATCATCATCTGTCCACATCTGTACCCCGCTCATAGCTACAGTTGCTTCGCGGCGCTAACACGGATTTTTTTTAAAAAAACGTATGATAGTATTTGAACACTACAACTGTTGAGTGAAACAAAACAAGCAAGCGAAGAAAAACGCCAATCACTCTCTAGCCTGACTTGGCCTTGGTTGACTGTCTTGAAATTCACCACGTGGTTCGGAAGACTATTTTGTGTGCCGCGTGCTTCTCGCGCGCCAGTCAGTACGATGCCTTTCACCTGTTACGAGACCTCGGCAACGGTGCCAAACACGATATATCGCGTCGAGGAGTTGGCACTTGTTGTAGCAGAAACAGTTGGCGACAAGGTTTCCACAGCTTCTATCCCGTCCGCCGTAAATGAGCGTTCATGCAGTCAGCCAATGATCGAGAATGAAATTATTTTTCGCGCTGTCCTCGTTAGCGTGTGCCGTTTTCCAACTTTTCGTCGTCTGTTTATACAGGGTGTTTATTTTTAGCTTCTACAGAATTTTTATTAAAAAAATATGAGAGCAGCATAGATATCGTTTTTCCGGTTGAGTTCTAACGGCCAGACCGACATCCTCTCGAAGAAAGTGTGCAACTACGAGATGACTAATTACCTAAAATTCATTCGTTCACTTTTTAATTAGGGGATTTCGGGCAAAAGCGAGATGTGGAGATTGAGCGACTATCCTAGTTGCAAGCCATTTCACTTTGAACAAATCTCGAAACACGCACGTGCGTTAAAATATTCATCCCCGAATTTTGATAGCCGAAACCGCGGAGACTGCTGGGAACGCGTGGACTACAGCGCTCATTTCACGTAAGAGGGCCACGTGATTTGGAGCAGTGAGGAGATGATTGGAGTAGGTGCCGCTCAGCTGGCCAGATAAACCGCTTTCCGGTCCCGTCCGTCGGCGAGGGTGATGCGCTCCTCATGGCGCGTTTTTTTTTAAGAGTTTTCTTCTTATTTGCATATCAAAATTCGAGGATGAATATTTTAACGCACGTGCGTGTTTCAGGATTTTTTTTAAACGCGGAATAGCCTTCAACGAGGATAGCCTCTCAATCTGCTATCTCGCTTTTACGCGAAATTCCTTAATTACAAAGTTAATTAATGAATTTCAGGTGATTAGACATCTGGTGGTTACATACTCTCTTCCAGAGGATGTCCGCCGGCCGTAGAACTCAACTGCAAAAACATCTATGCTTTTTTTTTTTAATCTCATAGTTTTTTTTAATAAAAATTCTGTAAAGGCTAAAAATAAACACCCTGTATTTTGCTTTCTTCGCCGATGACTTTCGAGAATGTAGCACGCCCAACCACTTCGGCTGATTAGTTATGGTGCTAATGGTTAACTCCTGCCGGAAGACACTGGTGCCGCCTTCGTCCGCGCACGTCTAGCGTCACGATCGTTACTTACCTGTCTCGGAACAAATACTAAACGTTGGCGTAGTATACATATGTATACGTGGTATACATATGTATACATATGTATACGTGGTATACATGGTATACGTGGTATACATGGTATACGTGGTATACATGGTATACGTGGTATACATATTGGCGTAGTTCTAAAGAGTGCAGTGGGTGCGAAACCTCACGTCCCTGTAGACCACGAGCAGTACAGTCGGCCTGAGCGTGGTCCTGGTGGCTATAGGTCAGAGCCAAGCGGTCAGACACTCATGTGTCGTCCCACACAAGTGAGCGTCAAAACACACAAGTTTGAAACTAAGGTAAATACTCCTGGACATGCATGCTTTCGCTGGTGCTTGAAATAACTGTTGCAGTTCGGTCAAGCACCACGTCAGTTCCGCCGTAGCTGCTGCATGATACGCTCGGACAACATATGTTGTGATGTATGATAAATGTTGTCATCCTCGAAGATACGTATATTACGTATCTTCGAGAATGACACAGAGAGCTTCGGTTTGACGCGTTCTCTCTTGCAGACGCCACAGAGTTAGTTTGCCGTAAAGAATGAGGTGGGGTAGGTTTGCATTATCGAGTTATTTGCATTCTAATGTCATGTGTAATGTTTTACAGGCTCGATGAAGCATGCTGCCACAGAGCAACTAGTACATGGGTTAGTCTCTGTCCTGGTCCACTGCTGGCTCGACTTCAACGTTAGCTACGCTGTGTAGAACTTTCTGCGTTGGAACCACTTTTTTTTTAATTTCCAGGCCCCGTCCACATTCATTTAGGACACCATACTTTATTTACGCGTTTTGATTTTATTGTGTTACAAGACTGGACAATCCCCAAGGGCATGGATGATCTAGACAGTGCGGCAAATGTGGAGCCACAGTGACCCACGTAGAAGAAACCGTCTGTCCGCCATGAGGCAAACGGAGTATATATTAGCCGTCAATTAGGCCCACTTGGCTCGTGCTGAATACTATTGTGGAGCAAGGTTGAGAACATGTTGCCGCAGAAGCACTATACGATGATTCGAGCAGTCGACCTTGTTTATCTGGTTTCTCGGGGCGGCAGGTCCGGGTCGCGGAAACTTTCGTTATTTTTAAGAACCCCGGAGGGAAACCCACGCGGGCTGTTACTGTCGATCAAACAAACGCGGGTTGGTTGGGTGGGCCAATTCTTTCTTCGTCAGGGCTTTGTTTTCGCTCTTTGTTACCAGCCAGTTTCTCCCAGCACTTTTACGATCGTGGGTGGTAGCTGGCGGAAAAGGAAAAAGAAATACGAGTAAAGGGGGGGGGGGTATATGTTTATTCACACAAACGAGGGTGTAAACAACAAGTAAAGGGACGGATTGGAAATAAGCCAATAAGCTGTCGTTCAGAAATTTCGAAAAGAAAAAAAGTACACCGTATAGGCAGTTAAGGGCTGACCTTTACGGTTAAACCCGATTTCTCTTTTTTGTTTCTTGTTTTCTTTCCTTTTCCTTTCTTTTTGTTGCTTTTTTTTCTTTCCTTCCTTTGTTTCGATTCCTCCTTTTCTTTTTCTTTCCTTTTCTTTTTGATTCCACATTTTGTTTTTTTCTTCCTCCTTCCTTTTCTTTTTCGTTTTCCCCTTCCCCTTTTTTCGGAATAGCAAGCCAGCTCTTTGCCTGGCTAACCTTTCCTTTCTTTTTTTCTTAATAAACATATCCCCCCACCCCCGATTTCTCCCAAGTATTCCCTTCGGAATCAGTTTAAACCACCAGCGGCATGGCCGTCCCGCTCGTTATTGGTAGCCAAGGTCGTACTGAAGAGTGGGAGGTGGTGAGTTCGAATCCTGCCACCGCACCTGTGCTGTCTGAGGTTTTCCCTGGGTTTTCCGAAGACCTTCCAGACGAATGTCGGCACAGTCCCCCCTGAAGTCTGCCCAGGATGCATACTAATCCCACACTCCTTCCTCCTGTCTACGTCTCTACGCCGCTGATAGCCACAGTTGCTTCGCGGCAGAATAAAAAAAAAAAGTTTAGGACCAGTTCGGGTTAGACCCGATTTCTCCCCGAATTCAAATCACGTATGATAATTGTATCACGTGTGGACGTGCACTAATTAGTAGCACATTTTATGCGTGTCTGATGTAAATATCGTGGGAGTGCAACAATAAGCCATGCGGAGCACATATGAGGGCGGCATGCTGGACTGAAAGGGAAGAAAATCGACAACACCCGAATGTATCTGTAGCGCACCAGATTT
The DNA here is from genome assembly GCF_037126465.1 of Ornithodoros turicata. Lineage (NCBI taxonomy): Eukaryota > Metazoa > Arthropoda > Arachnida > Ixodida > Argasidae > Ornithodoros > Ornithodoros turicata. Next base: position 31,232,007 of record NC_088209.1, read on the forward strand.
CACCCTGAATTTCGGATTTCAAGGTGACACCCGATTTTCCTCCCTTTCGTGAAAGGCATTTAACTCGAAAAAGTCAGGCCCTGCCTATAGTACATTGAAATACAGGGCGATTCCTCTCGCTCTATTTAATGTATCGCAAAAACTCTACCCTCGTCTTATAGGTCTCGTCATTAAAAAAAAATACAGATCCAGCAACACTGCGTGGCCGGACGGCGCCGTGTTGTCTTCTTTTCCCTTGTGCTTGACCACTGTTATGGTAGGCGTGTAGGTATACCAGTGTCCTTGTCGCTTCCGTACTGACAAAAAACCTGTGTCTGTCTGTCCTTTTGACCGCATTCTCAATTGGACTTTTCATGGAAAAGTTATACAATTTATATTACATCCCGTTCCATGATTCCTCCATGTTTTTGATCAGAATAGTATTGAAATCAACTCAATTAATTCAAGAAGGCTCGTCAGTAAGTGCAGATTGACGACACTAGATACCCCTTTTGTAACAATACATCTACTTATAAGATGTGATCTCGTGTATTAGATTAGATCAGAATAAAAAAATAATATGGAGGTGCCAGTCCCGACGTGATCGGGTATGGCTACTAAACAATGCTTGCTGACTGAGAAAATACACTGGCGAGTACTCAAGGTGCTAGTTTTCATATTTTTTCTGCTCATGTGTTGCCAGCATTGCGAATGCTGTCAGACCCGTTTACTTTTTGTGACAGCCTCCGCGTTGGTGGGATGCCCTAATCATGTCATGCACCACCCGATCAAACGTACGACCTTTATGTTTATGAGTTACATGAATCGCACATTTTTTATAATATCGTGTTGCCGAAAGCATACTCATGATGGTAATGGTACGAGCAGTTTCGCTTCACCGCTTCAGTCTAGCAGATTTAATAAATCCGATTAGTACATTTCGCAGTTCATCGATATTTACAGAAAAAAAAAAAAATGAGATGAGAGCCTACCTTTGCCACTACCCCAAGGTTTGTCCATCCTTATGATAAACATGACTCGCGATTATTCCAGTGGGGGTCGTTATGAAATTGAAGGCACTGTTCAGCACACCACCACTGTGAGAATGCACTCCGACACTTTTCTACACATCGGCGACAACCAGGAAAAGTTCTCAACCGCTAAGTAGCAAAACTCCGGGCACTGTGGCCTTATTCCAAGAGCGGGGCAACTGCCTCTGAGCGTTTTAGCTAGGCCACGGCACAAGCCACGATTTGGAAACCAGTCGGCAGAGTTGGCAAAGAGGGCGCTACGAGGTTGCCTCCCCCCTTCCCCCTCCCCTCGCCACCGTACAGTCAGTTGGTTCTAACCTCAATGAGGGAAGGAAGGCCTTCCTTCGAATGGTTTCTAACCTCGGCGCTAAAACTGAGGAGAAATAATGTAATTTGGCATGTGCTTGCGTCGAGGACTAACAAAGACGCACAACACAAACGTGCGTGTTTGCGAGTAAGGTATACTGATAGGGTTCCGCATTTTCGATTTTTTTATATTTGGGCGGATTCGGCGTACGTTTTTCGGTGTTTATTGATTTTAACGAAATCGGCTTTCTTCGATGTTTTTCCTAGCGTGTACATGGCTTAACCGGCAGTTATCACAGAATAGAAACCACAATGTAATTTCCGTATGACGCTCATTCGCTGCGGTGGCGTTTTACGGCTAACGAAAACGTAAACGGACATTTTTCACGACTATCCCATCTACACTCTTAGAAATGAGTTTCACCGCATAGCACGCTCCTAGCCAACCATTATCTCGAATGATATCGTTATCTGCCCTGATTTGTGTAAAACGGGAGGCATACGCCTTTTTTGTGACAATTATGAACAGCATAAGTGTCACAAAAAAGGCGTACGCCTCTCGTTTTCAACAAATCAGGGCAGATAACAATACCATTCGAGATGATTGTCGGCTAGGAGCGTGCTATGCGGTGAAACTCATTTTTAAGAGTGTATGTATGGTTTTCTGATCTGAGCTCTTAAAAATGAACTTCACCGCATAGCACGCTCCAAGCCAACCATTATCTCGAATGATCTCGTTATCTGTCCTGATTTGTTAAAAACGGGGGGGGGGGTACGTCTTGTTTGTGACAGTTATGAACAGCATCATTGTCACAAAAAAGGCGTACGCCTCCCGTTTTCAACAAATCAGGGCAGATAACGAGATCATTCCAGATGATGGTTGGCTAGGAGCGTGCTATGCGGTGAAGTTCATTTTTAAGAGTGTGCATCAACAACTTGCTGGGCATGTGCAGCAATTTATCTCTGTCATCGTTCCTGGAATGGCCCTCCTAGGTATACATTACTTTTTGCATGCCTTCCGAAGGCATGCGAAAAGTAATTTATACCAAGCCATCAGTTTCGTTGGTGCGTAGAGCAGTCCCTGTCTAACAAATTTAGATAACTGCACGATGTTTATTAAATACATTAAATTGTGCAACGAACAGTAAACACGAGCCGCGTGCAAGCTAACAAGGGTAAATGCTGATATAGCATTGTGCTGTTCACCTTCTGACCATTGCGGCCTATCCCAGAATGTGTATACGTCCAGACACATATTTACCTCAAGTGTCAGTATGGCTCAAACGAATGGCGACCGTGAAGTGGGCGTATTCTTAAAAATAAACCAGCGCGCAGAATTTCCGCCACGGTTTACGGCTCTCTTTAGGAATGGTTTATTTCCTTTGCTAAATGGACGCTTTCGGTTGAACCTGAATAGTAAATATAGCCCACCGAAGAGAGCTAAAGCATCCCGCTTTGTTAAACGACTCGAATAATCTCGAGGCCCCACATAACCCAGTCTAGTTCCGGTACGTATAACAGCAGTTATAACAGCATTACAACAGCAGCAACGTATAACAGGTCAGTGAAATGAGGTTGGCCGTCACGTTCAGGCATCAGCATGCTTTACCCAGCCCAAAATCTATGTAGTGCTTTATCGGAGAAAGCGGATGTTTTGGCCAGTTCTTATCAGCGTAGAGAGTGGGGTATAGTTCACGACGCGGAAGCCCCGGTAGAAAGCGACGATACTGGTAAACAGTGTACATGCCGGGTTAAGGTAGGGACAAGTAAAGTAGATAAAAATTAAACAAACACAAGCCACCATGCTAAGGGTCATGTTTCTCTACGTTAGATTCGCGCACTATTTTTCATTTTAGTTAGCTTACAATAACAATCATGCCAACTCTATAACCTCAGTCATCATTAAATACGCCGAAGTAAAACGCAGCAGAAAGCAACACTTGTATATGAGTGGTGGCGAGTTCCTTTGCGAAAATCAAGCAGGCGGGGCTAAAGCGTAATTTTCACTGTTATTTTTTTTTCTTTTTTCTATTTCTGTTGCGATAGTGTGCATAGTTTTTGTTGGGTCTGTGGTTATCTGTGGATGACTTCATATTTCTGTCAAAGAAAAGTGAGGTTGGCTTGGAAATTTTCAAAGTTCAATTGAAAAAAATAAATTTCCCGCAACTGAAAATTGTCCAAAGACTTCCTCAATAGTGGCAAACGTTTCCAGAAGGTAATTGTCGAAATTCCCACAATCTTACTGCGAGTACTCGCAAGCTAGATTTTTTTATCACGGGTAAAACACCCCGTATACCTGTCAGCATCCGAACATTGTGGTATGGGTCTCATACACACGTTCCCAGATAGCTATAGACAGCAACGTGAATAACATCCATTCCTTTGCTTCTTTCACTTTACTGCGTTAGCTCTTGCAAGCCATTCAAAATAATTGTAAGTAAATTCAACTCGTTTATTTGTTTCGGCAATGTCGATATGTCGTTATTTATTTAAGTCATTATTGTCTTCGGTGACAGCTCCTGACAAGGTCATGCTCCATCCCAATTTATTATTTAAAACTATTTAAACTATACAGACGAGGGAACCTCATTTTAAGATTTTAGCCACAAAGCTGCAAATTCTTCTGGATTAGCCGGGCACACGTGTAGTGGGACCCTACTAGACGCCTATATTTAATGAAAAGAATGAAATAAAAAAACAAGAAGAAGAAGAAGCCCACGTATAATCAAGGCTATCCGCAGTCCTACCCTATGTCATGTGCAGCATATGCATGTCGCCACACTAGGCTGACACGCCTTACGTGTAAATATATTCCAATTACCCATATTTTTCTATCATCATCATCATCATCTTCCTCTTCATCATCATCCTCCATTGCGTCTGGGTTCCACACAGCGCAAAGACGACAGCTGCTGTCTGGGGCAAATTCTCACGTAGCAAATTCTCATGAAACGAAATTGAAACGATAAAATAGAAGCAAGAGAGGGGAAAGGACGTGTAATGAAACCAAGGAGTACCGACAAGTGAACCAGGCCACCAGGTTTGTCGGTCGGAGTTTCGACTACAGGGTCCCCGCGGTCGGAAACTGCGATGCAGCCGTTTCGAAAAACTCCGCTATCGCTGCGGGGGAACACAACGGTGCTTTTATTTTTGGCTTGCCTCTGTCATTGCTTCAAGTGTTAAGCCTTTTTTCTTTGGTACCTCCCCCCTCCCCTCCCCGCGTTTTTACGTGGTACCGTTGGTGTAATTCACGCGCTCTCCAACCGAGACTGAAAGGTGAGGCATAGGGACGTGAAGACACTGAAAGACACGTTCGAAAATTGTTACGTTTTAACGAGCATGTTTTCATGCAGAGGAACGCGCAGGAATGTGCACCGCAATGTAGTTGGGTCATTACTTACGTGTCGCGCTTCGCATCGCGTTGTCTCTGCGTTGTATACAGGTCACGGGTCGTCTGCTCAAGGTGGAACCAGTACACTCGACTGACGTACATGTATTAAACTGATCGCACCTAAACTTCTTAGCGACAGCTTGGTGTCAGGGATGTTAATAAGAGAAATAAACTGGAATACACACGAGTGAAGAAAGGAAACAAGAGTGCAAGGGTATACTATATGTAAGACCGGTAAGTTTCACCGGCTAAGTATAATAATAATAATGGTACTGTGATGCCTGCTGTTGCGTCTGAATGCCGCAACTGTGTAGGACCAATGACCGACACCTTTCCGATATTGTATTTTTAGACCTCTGCTCGCGGAGATATTTCTATACAAAACGCTTACGCCACGCGTACGTCAAGGAACATGCGCGCGAGCCAGTACCAGCACGAGCATGGATTATTACCGCCAGAAGTCCTATACAAGCATTATCATGAGCACTATTCGCGGTCCTTTTCAATGCTGCGTAGATTCTTCGTTTGTATGTCTGCTAGAAGAAGATGGAATATTCAATCGGCCTTGTGGACAATGGCCATCACACGAGGAGAGTAGAAGGAACGTGCAGCAGTGAACGGAGTGACAGAGAAAGGTGCAGCCAATTCTCCAGGCGCTGGTACTATCGGATGGAGTCGTGACCGCCAAGAGTTTCGGGGCGGCAATTTACTCAAATGAGGTCGAGCAATTTGTACACTTTCACCAACGTTGGAGCCTGAGAACGTATAGGAGATGAGTTTCCGTTGCAAACAGCGTGGCGACACACATTTCGCTGCAACCAATGGATCTAGGTGGATGCAGGCATGCTCGTAGGATGACCTCACGACGAAAGGTGACGCATACGGCGCTGTCCTCAAAGCAGTTGACGTCAACGCATTTACATCCACTTACAGCCGTCCTCCCATCACAGACGGTAACTTTCAATGTGAGCAATCTTAAACATGAGGTATGTAGTAACCTTCGTGTAAATCTACTAAATATTATGAGGTATGTAATGTATAGCTGGCCTACCTGTAACGTCTAGGTAGTGTGCCTGAATACTAGCTCCCTCTGTGGGAGCTAGTATTGAGACACCCTATACCTATATAGCTCTAGGGAGCTTCTTCTTCCTCACACACGCAGTGGACGTGACCTACGAAGGGACATTGGTCAGGAGTAGAAACAGAATGAAAGCGGTAAGGCGGATGAAAGGAATCCTATCGGGCAGAAATGACAGAAAAAAAAAAAAAAAAACGGGCGGGGGGGGGGGGGGTGCTAATTTTCCCTCTCGCCTTCCTCCTCCTCCTTTTACATGTAGCTCAGACGGAGGAATAAATAACATGTCCCAGGGGTTCAGCGAAAGATGGCCAATCTAGCTGCAGTCAACGCAGAAAATCCTGTTATGGTTGAGTATATGTAGTACACTGCCAATGTTCTCCTCTCATGGAACACTGTTTAGAACCTGACGTGCGACCAATCGGCGAACTGCGCCATGTTCACTCGCATCAAGGCGACTTTTAAAATTGTAATAGCTATGTGCTGTTATTTAATCGCACTTGAAGTCGATGTCCGAGATGTGCAAGGGGCTTGAGACCGGGAGGGAAGTTGTAGCCCAGCTCCCAGCAGCGCTCCTAAATACACATCATCGTGAGATGTTGACATCAGCTATCTGCTGTAGTGCCGGTTGATATGACGATAACGGCGAAGAAGCAAGCCAACGGCCTTAATTTGTTGGCATCGGCATAGAGTATAGATTGCGACAAGAAGACAGATCGCCCAGGTGCTCGTATGTAAGTGAGGACGCGCGCGCCATTGTTCCGCTAGAGGCGATCTGGGAACAGAGCCAAACGAAAATCGTACGGGCGTCAAGCTAGATGCAGCTGGAGCATCTGTTACCCAGCAGACAGCGCGTTACTTAGCGAAGGCTGACACGCGCACGGCGCTCAAGTGTACACAACGGACTAGGACTGGTTAGGACTTTGAAAACAATTTGCGACGGAACAGTTCTGGTTTGGATTATACGTCACTCGTTTCGTCTGCTATTCAAGAGCGGTACTGCCCTGGACTGAATGTCCGTCCAACAGCAAAAATCGCGCACGACTACGTTGACCTAAGTACCTATATAAGAAGGAATGAGGGTAACCTAAGTCTTGTCCAGCATACTGAACCCATATACCGAACCTATTCCTACACTCTATGTATAGCTGCTTCGTGGATCTGATTTGATTTTCTATGTTCTAATGCGTCTTATCTATAGGATCATCGAATGACCTCAAAGAAGATACCCCGCCGTCCCCTACACGAAGGTCAACGAATCTGCGGGCAAATGCGCCGCGGCACACGCAAACCAAAAATAATTTGCTTACGTCCGCAAATGCCCATGCAGTCTTTTTCTTTATTCTTCTTCTTCTTTTTTTCTTCGAGTAATGAGCCATACCAGCTTTGCTCCCTTTTCCTCCATTTGCTGCTTAGCTGTCAGCCGTAGTTTCTTTTCTTTTTTCGCAAAGCGAGCATGTTCAATTAAAACTTTTTTTTTTGTTGTTGTTGTTCAGCGTAGGAAGCTGATTCTGATAATTCTGAGAATAAAGCTCTGTTGGAAAGCGCTATACAGCCCTCGTGAATTTAACTGATTAACTTCTCCATAGGGACGCATATTTTCAAACTTCGTGCAATTCCTTTTTTGTTTCTGTAGGGGTTTCTTTTGTTTTCCTTCCACCTTCATCCTTTCATGTGAATTTTTGGAATGGGGTAGGGTCCTGCACTCAACGCAGGGAAACATCCCACATCATCATCCATTCATCTATGTCGTTGTTGTTGTTTCTCGACCATTAAACATAGCCCCCCCCCCCCCCCCGGTCAAGGTGACATTCGGTGAGATTGAGGGACGACGGCGAAGAGACATGAAACAAGCATAGACTCGTCCTGTTTGCTTTATGTCCGTCCGTTGTCGTCGCACAGTCTCAAGGCATGCCACCGTGTCCAGGTGTATAAACCATCCCGTTCTTTCAAAGACGCTGCACTTTAAGTCCTCGCCCGAATAATTAGCGGACCTCCTCTCACTTCTTTCGTCCTCTTTGCACTTAAAATAATTATTTCGCCCACGCAACTTGTAGGTCACACTACACTTTTTCTTTCCTCGTGCTAAGTTTTTTCTGAATTTCACGGACTTGCGAACACAGAGAAGACAGGGTGAGACCAGCGGGTCAGGCAAGGCCTTCAACGCAAGACGGATGTTTCTGTTTTAAAAAAATGCGAGCACGCTCAATAAATGGGGGTGGTCGTCTGTCAACGTCTGTCTTATTGCCTCGCTAGCACACTGGGGTAAATAACAGGAACATTCGCTGGGAAAGGTAGGCGGCAAGTTATTCTTAGACAGCGTATATAAGTTTCGTAAATTGTTCCTCCTCTTCTTGAAACGACTCCACTGAGCCCGAAATGCTATTGGCAGTATTTTTTTTTATGTGTTTCGTTTGTAACTGCCTTGTCCTATAGCAGAGACATTTTTGGTGTAAGTCTGACATCGTACAGGGTGTGTCGCAAAACACCCTTCTAAATGGCGTGTTCTACAAAAAGCACCGTTTCAAATGACATATCCTGCAAAAAATAGAATTTTCGGCGAGGTTTATGTCCCATTTAGAGCACTCTCTCAGATGGGTGCTGTGCAAGCATGTTTCCAGTTGAGCCTGCAGAGTATAAGGAGAAAAAATAAATACGAGTTCGCTCCATTGGATAGATTATTATTAAAGTCAGTAACGAGAGTAATTAAAATTAAACTAATTGTGTTAGTTTAAATTACCCCGTGACAAAAGAAAGGAGAAGAAAGAAAATATAACGCCAAAAGATTACACGAAACTCTGCGAGACACATGAAAGATGCAAATTCCACGTCAGAAGTGTGTTCACTTGCACAATTACTGTATTCCATTTCGAGAAGGTTCAACCTAAAATGCTAACAGTCGCGAAAGCTAAACGCCTCGATCTCGGCGGTGTGCCGCTTTAGACAGCGGTGCCTCAAAAATCCCCCTATTTTTTTCCCCCGCAAAACGTTATTTCCACACGGCACGAAACGCGGCGCAACTCCAAGAACCCTATCTGCCGCGTGCCTCTCTTCCGGAAACAGCTAATGACATTCACTTCCTAACCCTGCCTCATAATGACAGACGAAAGCGAATCCCCAAGGTCATTTGAAACGCCATTGTTCTGCTCAAGACGTGACGGTCGCCATAAAAACAATGCAGAGAAACGGCAAAAAAAAAAAAAAATCGTTCATCTTTTTGCCATCTCCTGCACGAAACAATAGGCACAGGTAGCAGATAACCTGGCGGACAATATCCCGCGCGGACAAGGCGAACGTGCGTATGCGAGGTGCACGATCAGTGCGCCGTTTGCCTTATGGTCTCTCAATGGATTCACATTGTGTTACAGTATCGCAAGCATTGAAAAGAGGCGTACTGTTCTATGGACTGCAAGACGATGCGAATGGCGGTATACGCTGCATCGAGACAGCATAAAGATGGAAGTGATGCTCGTACGCGTAGCCTTGAGAAAAAGATCGCTCTCGTGTTGAGTGAAAGAGTAGATGTAATTAGAATGCGAGGCGTTCTCTGCATTCCACTGGGTATAGAATAACGTTCATCTACCGCGAACAGAGCACGCCTTGTCTCGGAGTATGTGCCGGCCGTGTTCCAGTGAGCAATCAATGTTGTGACTCAAGGCATGCCTCTTCTGTATAGGAGGTTGACGAGTTGTTTTGAGTTGCTACTCTACATAATGAAAAGCGGAGGGAAAGGTCTCATCCGTGCCCTGTGACTTTTCCACTGCCACATGTTACACGAAACTGGTGGATTCGTTTTTGTCGCCCACTCATGAAGCGAGGAATTACCGTATACTGTAAATAAAGGAAGTACAGTAGGGCAGTGGGTGAGCAAAAACAACAACAAATGCATGTAGCGATGATGGTCAAGGAAATTTGCCCGCATAATCTGTAGCTCACTCCCCCAGGGCACACTGGTTAGCATGAAATATGAAATGATGGTGAAATGATGAAGTGATGGGGTAATGGTTGAATCATGATAATCGTGATAAGTGCACGTCAAAAGAACCCCCAGGTGATCGAAATTATCCGCTCTCCTAGCCTGCGGCATGTGCAGCGTGTAGGCACACAAATGTGGGCGGACTCACCCTACGTGTACTCCCAATTATTATTATCATTATGATAATAAGTCTAAGTCCTTGAACATACACAGCTATAGTGTATATTTGATGTTGGCAACATGTCCCTGCGCTTGAGGGAAAATATAAATGAACAGAACTGTGCACAAAACTGCATCAATTTTTACAAGACTGTGCAGTTCGTTTTGTTCTTTCCCCAAGCTTAGGGATACATATCGCCAACGTCAAGTCCACGGTATGACATGGAACCCTCCTGGCCAGATAATGCCGGTGCACGAAGACCATAAATGTCACAATATAAGTCCAGTTCTACTAAAGCGCGCAAAGAAGACCACAGGGTTATAGCAAACGACATTTGCACTTGCCATTTTGTCACTTCCAGGCGGTGTAAAGCTAATCGACAGAGTAATGGCTCGGTAAGACTTTGTGATTAGAGGATAATTTTCATCTACTCGAATGAATTTTCTCAGGAGCTGGAAAGCTCCCGAACTCGAAGGGGACAATGACCGCATGTAACCTTCGAGACGTTTTCAATTTAAAATCACCGACGATAGTTACGGGGAGGTATAGTGCAATGAACATTCGACTTCGTGTAAAGTCTATTCACTTCGACGTTTCACCCTTATACCTCCACTTTCTGCAGTTCGCAGATTGCGTTCACTCTCACGTATGGAAGGCGAAGGAACAACCATCATTCCATCCCCTAGGAACAGTTTTTCTCTTCAAACAACAATGATGATGATAATGATGATGATTGGGGTGTTTCATCACCACAGGCGATACTCTACTCCATTGTTCGTGGTAATTTTGGGAAGATACAATGATGAACCTCACAATGAGGACTGGAGTAATACGTTGTCCAGAGAGGCGGGTTAGTTGGGGGCAGAACGTTTATGGAGTGGATTTGAGCATGAACCAAGTAATTTTGTCATGGTGGCCGGCATCAGCCTCATCTCATCATCGTATCTTTATGCGTGTGTGTGTGTGTGTGTGTGTGTGGTAGGATTCGAATTCCCACCACATCAAAGTCTTCAGCACGACCTTGGCTATACCACCCTTAGTTGATTTAGATACACTATAATACTAGTAGCTTGGCAGTAGATGCAATGGAGTACATAGGACGTGCTCCATATTTTCCAAGTAGCCACAGTGACGGTATGTTGGAGAGTCAACTTTTCGCAAACGCTGACTGAGCTGTAAAAGCGATATGGAGTCGCATCCCATGAATTAATGCAGCGTCCTGACGAGATAGGCTCTGTGGCATCCGGGAAGCGAGCGTTGGATCAACTGCTGCAAGCATAGATGTGGAAGTGCAATACTCGACCAACTGCTACACGAGGTTTCAATACGTCTGACACGCTCACGCCTTTTTCGTTGTTGAGCTGATTAATGAGCCATAACAACTTGAACATGATTTTTGGCTTTGGCTCTTGTTGTCACTGTAGAATCGACTTCTTTCATTCGTAACTTTTGGTAAGCCCGGAAGCCCAAGGGCGACTGAAAGCAGAAAGAGAAGAACGTTGACCAGTCCACTTCCGCGTGTCTCGTCCGTATAAGGTCCTGCCTAATGTAGAAGACGAGCATGTAGGGAAGGGCGATAAGGCAGTCCAGCGTGACCATATGTGCGTGTACCGTGCCTTTAAATAAAAGCAGCTCGCTACGGTCGGTTAACTCCTCTGGGAGCATCAAAGGACTTCACTGCACGCCTCACTTAAATACCGTTGATAGAATCTCACGTATAGGCTGTTTAAAAGCAGTTGTTCAATGTGTATTCTGCCCACAGAAAAAAAAGAAAAAACGTAGGAACACTATTCTATGCAAAATTGGTCGCGATGATAAGCAATTGTTAGTCAGTGGCTCGAGGCAAACATCAAGCTCGATCAAGGTAAAAGCTGAACGTGTTGAACGTGTCCTGCGTGCGGATACCAGTGAAGAATGATTACAGATCTCTCTTCGTTTTGGGGGCAAATACACCTGAGGGCCAAACCGCAGTTCACAACTAAAGCAATGGGCAATGCAGCGCAAAACATGTACCACTTGGATCTTTTTATCTGTCTGAATAATGCTCTCATGGATTACTACTGCATCTGATGTGTGCTGAAGTTTACGTCACAGCAGCAGAGCGGGTAATCCCTAAACTTCGCATAAGCGTTGTGACAATGCATCTAGTCCACAAAAGTTCGAGTGGAGTAGACTCCGTCCATAAACGCACAGCTGCGGTGGGGAAGGAACCACGTGACGTAGATCGTATAACGTCATCGTCTCTCCGCGTTGCCCATGCACTATATGAGTATAAGAGCAGAGTATAAGAAACAGAGTATTCAGATGAAATGAAGAGCGGAACTGAAATGGAATAAGGACTATGGGGTTTCTCCTATCGTCCACGACCTCGACAGAAAGCATGAGATTACAAGGCTCTCGGCCTTCATGAAGGGCATGATCGATGGCAAATGATAACGGATGTATAACGGAAGACGCGACACGTAACGTACTGGCTTTTCTTTTTAAATACACGTCCTTCATTTTGCATCCGTGACACATAAACGTCCATAAAAACGCGTACCACTTTCCTAAACCGTACAATCTCAGAGCTGAACTTCACCGCTCAACGCGTTCTTTGCAAACCATTAGGAGCAGTTTGCTCTTTTGTGATAATTATACAGTTGTGTTAATTGTCACAAAAAGGCGTAAGCCTCCCTCGTTCCTCAGTTAACTATATTATTCCGCGCAGTCATTGGCGAGGTTCTGTTTTCAGAGTGTAATTACCATTAACGAGTACTTAAAGGGTCGCGGTCTTACTTAAAGCACGTCATCTTACAAGCAGAGCAACGTCCCCAATAGTTCTGTGCCCGACAGCGTGGAGACTTTCTTCCGTGTTCAAAATAAATCACAGCCCGGCAAGCGCATTTTCAAGTTCACCCCCAACACAAAGAATAGTAAGTAACGCCCTCTGTGCAAAAGCAAATAAAAAGGGTGCGTCGTCCCACGACTGAGTCGTGCGAGGAGCGGACCCATAAATACGCAGAAGTCCACGGCGGCGCCTCGCGTGCAGACCGGAAGAGTTGGTTATCAATGTGCAGAGAAGAAAAATAGAAAAAGTAAAAAGTGAGCGAGGAGGTTAATATGAAGAACTGGGAGCCAGACGTACTGGCTCCTGAAATGAGATAGTGGGTTGGACTGTGCATATTCACGTGGGCGGCCTAATATGTTGCCGTCTGCTGGGTCGCGCTGGCAGACGACGATTGTACGACGCATATGTATGCGTAGACGAGAGGAAAAGATGGGAATAATTCCGTGCGTTGTCGTCTAATGCTTCCGTGTTGACATGCGGGGGGGGGGGGGGGGGGACATTGAGAAGTATAATCACGATGGAGATGTTCATTGTGGAAAATCTGATTTACTATGCCCATATAGGAACTACCCAAACAGCTACCGCCGCCTATAATATAAATGTAAATTGGACTCATTCGTTACTAATGTTATGATTGTTGTTGTCCTTCTTCCTTTTTATGGGAATGGCTGCTGAAGTGTAATTGCGGTGAATAGTGATTAGCGAGATAATAAATCAATTCGTACATCACTAAGCTCAACTGCCCGACTCTCATCGTCACTTAGATGTATTTGTTTTTGTTGTTGTTTCCCGAAAGCTTCGGAGTTTTAGATGAATGTGATCGGAGCTGTTTACAAGTTTAGAGTGGCATTTTTTTTACTTCAGCCTTGTTTCTACGAAAAGAAAAAAAAACAACAATAAAATGAGATACGATTGGGAGGCATACTGGCACCGAGTAATGCTTCTCATAACCCCGAAATCGCATCACTTGGGAAAAAATAAGCGTCCCAACTGCTAGCAATCCGTGGCTGCTTTTCTGTCTACAATGAGGTTCTGAAGAACACAAGAACCAAAAGTAAAGCTCGATCTGAACATGACGACTGCGATGACATTGACGATATCGACAACAGAGCAGGGAAGTACTGTGAATTCTTGTGCGTTTTCTGCAATCCAGATAATTTCACTGGATAAGATTAAAAATGCCCGCCAAAAGAAGCTCCGTAATTATTCCGAGACACTTCACGAACGAAACGCTTTCGAAGGAACTGCAAAGTGAAAAACACGGTACATCTCGAGCAACGTCAAACGAAGTGAGACCAATAATTCTGGAAGCAATTGTTTGTCCCCTTCCGTGTTTCGGCGTCGACCGTTGCTGTGCTGGCGTGGCGACCACGTTAATCAGAACAAAGCATAAATCGGAAGAAAGTGGGGCACGACAAATTCGTACAGAGTGGATCCGCTTCTAAATGTATAGCCGGGGATACCGCGATGTTCAAAACCACAAGGAAAGGAAAATAAGTTCGGGTCTTACCGTTCCTCCATGTACACTTTACCTTAATCTGAGGGGAACTCAACGGACGTCTAAGGTGGAATTTCCGGTATTACAAGCAAAAAAGGCCCAGAGAAAGAAGAAATAGAGTGAGAAAAAAATCGTTTTCACGATTTCAAAACGCCCAGAACTTTTACAGCTTTATAGCTCGTTCTCTGAACATGACGAATTTTCTCATCCTCAGAATCCCGTCGGTCTTTGCGTCACCAAGACCAAATATGTCCCATCTAGTTACGTCACAAATGCAGAGTGACACCAACACACGTGACGAACATGAAAAACTTTCTCCTCCTCATTGATTGGACGAAAACGGGCGTCCACACTCAATGACTCCGTTTTCCGGTTCTCACTGGCAGGATTCCAGACGTTACGCAACTGTTTTACGAAGCCCGCGCGAGCCACCTGACCATAGCGACAGCCTTTGCCAACAGCTTTTGGCTCAGATATATGATGACATCCTTTCCTTGATCTTGTACGGAACCACCCTGCAGAATCGGGCGCTGAGCAATGTCTGACTTGCGGCCCCATCTACATTGTAAGAAGGAAAACAAATCTAGTCCGCCAGCTCTCCAAATATTACTACGCCGCGGATAGGATGGCTGATAGGAAACGCTAGGATGATGTAGGATGGCTGGACACAGAGAGGTCACGGTCGTTCCTCCGCCAGATAATGTAATCCATCATACTCATTCTGCTTCCGTATTGGATGTTTAGACTGGTCACGTGACACTACGCTGCGTGGTGGCGCTGCAGTATTTCTTCAGGCGCGCTATTGAGTCTCCCTATCTCCAACGGCGTCTTTAGTTGACGGACTAGACACAATCATTAGTCCCTTTTGGGTACTAAATGCACAGAAGACTATGCGAAGTTTAGGGACTATATTTGCTATGCTGGGATGTAACTTTCAGAGTCGGGGGAATTGCTGTCTCGTGGGTACAACAGCAACCTTATTGAAATGATGATCGAGTGGAGAGTTTCATCGGCAGGAACGATACCCTACCACATATTGCTGGCGGTAATTTGGTGAAATGGAACACTGAGTCGTGTCGCCTCAGAGTGAGGACCGAAGCTCTACAGTGTCCAAAAACTTTAGAAGTGCTTTTAGGGAAGAGCGTTAGTGGGCTGGATTTGAGAGTTGAGCTGATTTAGAGTCTGCCCATCGCTCTGGTTTATCTTGATGTAGTTTGTCCACCAGCTTGCCTGAGTTCATGCCATACTCTCGGCTGCAACTGCTTCCCGGTCGAGGAACTACCCACTGGTGGACCTTGCAAAGCGTACATTCCGTCCTAAAACCCAAATGGAAATCACGAGCACAGTAGAAGCAAGGGAGAGAGAGAGAGGAGGACATCTTCACAGGAAGCCCATCCTATAGACGCAGCTTGAGAGGATAAACGGAGCTCCATTACCCGTAACGAATGGTTAACGACAGCCTTGGCATCGCCCTCGTGTTAAAGAAGTACTAATCAACCCGCTTTTGTTCACGTACAAAAGAAAGAGCAGCGTCGCGGAGTGATAGATGCGTGGTGGTAATATTGAGGGGTGTTCACACGCGCATCCGTAACCTACATCGTCTCTTACGACATGTATACGCTCGCCTTGGCAGATGAGTTCATGCAGGAGGCCATCATTATGCTGTCCGAGAAAGGCGTATGAAATATGACTCATGGAAGAGAAATACGCTGGAAGGAAGAGAGAGTTGGTGCCGTTCCAAGGCTTGCTTCTGTGTATGGCCATCACGAGGGCCTCTAATAGGCATGTGACTGTTATTGATGTCAAAGGAGTTGTTGATGCGCTTTTTACGACGCTACTAAAAAGTCTTCACTTTCTGATGTTTCGACTTGACCTTGTAGGGAATTCGCGGAATGTCGGTAACTTGGGGGGTCATATATTAATGATGTCGAAGGTCTCACGGTGTGATGGGGCGCGACGTTGGCTCGACTCGTCCAGAGAGCATACAGTACAATGCGAGTCAAATGCGGGGTCGTGATACGCGCTGGTGAAGGTGGTGTGCAGTGTTTTACACTGACGAACAACTCGACAAAAAGAAAAGGGGAATGACGGACTAATATGAGACATTTGTGGAACGAAGTAAGATACGAGCGTATGCCCATTTTCAATTTTAAAGTGCTACTAGTTTCTCTTCACGCAAAGACGTTCGAGCAGAAACTCCTCGTAAGGCGCGCACCCACAGATAAGCACACATTTTATTCCCAGCACAGCCGGCTTGCTTCCGTGGGCGATTTCCGGGGCACGGGAAGCGCAACACGTGCCGGTCTCTCGTCGTCTTTATTCCACGGATTTCTGATTTACGAAACACAAACTACTATTACGTGAACGATATTCGCCATGTGCTCACAAAACCGTGAAAGCTGACATAGAAAAACGTTGAGAGAGAGAGCGAGAGCGAAAGCAACAATATTATCGTAGGCAGGACAAGGCTTTGGTAATTTCACTCACCACGGACCGCCTGGTGCTGTTACATACACAGCCGCCACAGGATCGTTTGCCTCGAGCCTGTGAAGAAAACATATTCAAAGTTAGCCTGAATCACCTAATTTCACACTGCGGCGATTTAACAAACATGACAGGACTGTAAAAAAAAAAAAAAAGCGAAGAAAGGAATGAAACCTGTCAGGAGGAATAGAAGTTAGAATCACAAGCTCTAGGACACATATTCACGTATGTCTTGTTTATTCTGTCTCAGAGCTCAGAAAAGCGCCTTCCCTCAGCTGCCAGGCTGTGACGTCACGTCATTCACCCAATAGTGAGGCGCCTCCCCTTCCTTTCTTTATTTCTGTCTCTCTCTTCTTTTTGCAGTGCTACGTGGCGCCGCCCGTCGCGCGTCTGAAGCAGAGCAGTCGACCGTATAGCAGACGATTCTCTGCCGCCAATAAACGTGCTCCACGGATCTGACCTCACAACACTCCAGAAGGAGCTCGTAAAGACAGCCTAAATCACTAATCAGGAAATGCGCCCTTGCTAAAGGAAATATTCTGCGTGACAGTTTATATATCACGCGACAAAACAAATCTCCCTCTCCCAGGTGCACTACCAAAGGTACGATTTCGGGAAAGGGGAGGGGGGGTTGAACCCACTAAATTTCCCCTCTGGATACGCTACTTCATATGTTGTCTGCGAAGTATCCAACCGGGCAACTCAGATGGTGGTGGTAATCGTGAAAGGGCTCGCTATTGTCGGCCTCACAAAGGTGGGTAACGTCACGACTGACGCGGCGCCGCCCTGGGGAATGTGCATCATGGGCAGACTTCTAAGGGAACTGTGCCGACATATGTCTGAAAGCCCCGTCTAAGGAATTCACAAGGAAGTCTAAGTCCCGTCTAAGGAAGGATTCACATTGTAACTAACACGGGGTCCCATACTAGCTTGCTAGGGACCCCCGTCTGTTTATTACGATTTGTACTACCTGCAAATAACAATAAAAAACCTGAAATCTAAAGAAAACCCCATACAGCACAGCCGGCGCCGGGATTCGAACCCGGGTACCTCCCAGTCTCGACGTGATATGGCCGGGACGCTAACCATTGAGTCACGCGAGCTGGCGTCTGATTCAGAGCTGCTCTAAGTGATGTATTTTATCATTGAGTATTTGCTTTTACTGTATTGTTTTTCGCCTCCCCCCTTCTGTAATTCCCTTAATGTACGAATAAAGAAATAAATTTATTTATTGGATTGCAAAAGCGTACACACACTACAATTATAAGCTGGAACTTTCAAAGCAAGCAAGGGCAACGCCCAGGAAAATTTCAGCCTGGCGGCGCCAAGTATCCACACAGTAAAAGTACAAGATCACTGAAGACAACAAGGAACACAAGTGTGTCCTACTTGATCGGGTAATATGCGTCATGAACCAGATTACGGTGACATATCGCGGGTTACATTCTGACATCCGGCTTCCGGGTGTTCCGGCGAAAGGAGTGAAAACCACCCAATCAAGACCTAAGGCGATCGCTTCGCTGAAAAAGAGCAGGGAATACCTGGAATCTGAGTGGATTTGACCCCCTTTCTGCAACGTACCAACTTAAAAGTTTTGACAAGCTGTCAGCGCGCTTCCGACAGCGGCGCACTACATGGGACAACAAGGCCTCTGAGTCATTAGACAGGGCGATGTCCACAACTATACAAGCCTATTCAGCTGTCATTGCGCATTTTTATCCGGGGTTTTCCAAGCATATAACTAAATGCTGATTGGAGTGTTGCATTACGTGTTCTTCTGTTAAAACGCACTTCTGTACCTGTACAAGTGCAAAGACGTGAAGAAAGGGGAGTACATTCCCTATGCATTCGTAATATTAATCAATTCAATTAATTAATATTAATTCAGTTCTTAGTGCTTTTAATGCACATGTTACCGTGGCTGGGAGGCCCAATAGCAAACTAGAGTTGGGGTCCGACAGGTTAATTACTATTTAACGGAAGTGTTAGTGTAAAATGGCTACAGATGACGTTAAATATAATAATGCGATTAATAAGTATAATAATGCCAAGCTGATGCATAATGATAGAAAATATAATAACGTCACAAGTAAAACAGACCTCAAGTGAAATAGGTCTTGACATCAATTGGAAAATGAAAGAGTTTGAGGGGTCCATGGTATGCGGTACACCCATGCATATACAGTATTCCCTTTTTTTTTTTCAATACTTCGAAAACGAGAAAATCAAAAACATCAGCACAAGTTCAGTAGGGATCCCCAACAATGTCGGCCTCTAATGTTCACCTCTCTCATTTTTATTCTTTCTCTCGATGTCTCGATAGTGATATATCGCTTTCCAACCCAACCACGTTCCATAGCTCAAATCACACTCTCCCGCGGTTACTGCAGCATGAAATGAGAGTCACGCGGAGAGAGCAATGTATGCAAAAATTCATCTCGGCATTTTCCGCTGTCACTTTCCTTCGCCTGGTGCTCTTAACCTCTCGCCTCGTCCTGACACGGCAAAGATTGTAACAAAAAAGAAGAGAGCCAAATGCAAGTAGTGCATCCATCATGCGGAGTCACCTATCCCGAAACCTGACTCGAGACAGAGTAACATTCTTGAGATCCTTGGCTTTTACATTCTTGCTTCGCCTGGGCCGTACCTTCCCACATTGAAATACCTCGAAGTGGTGCTGCCACTATATAAGCACTCAAGAAAATGAAACATCCTTTTAGAGATAAATCCCCCGTAGCGGCAGCAGAGGAAGGTCAAAGACCTTGCACTGAAGCCAAGGTTACGCGTACGAGAAAGCAGACGAGATTTACCCAAGCAGACGACGGCAAAACAAAAAGCCTTGCCGATGCAAAAGACGCGCTGGGGTCGAATCTCCAGCCCCCGGACATGCTGTTCCTGTCGTACTTTTGTGTCGCTTTCTTTTATTTCTGATCTTTTTAGCTCGAAGTGCGTGCGTGCATGAGTGGCTTATCTCTTGCCCTACTCTGAGGAAACCAAACGTTGCGTATATGCGTCCCGTTTTTCTTGTTAACCTTCGACAGTCCCACACTTAGCTTCCTCGTCATGCACCCACGCTGGCATCGATAATACACGAAGTTCAGATGCAGATGAGGACAAAAATTTGTATTGCATTGATCTATATACATATGTATTCTGCGTAAACACCGCGAAGTACAGAGTCAGACGTGGACAGAGGGCAGTAGGAAGGAGTAGGGGCCACCAGGAGCGGTACGGAACGTGGTTGGACTCCTGACGAACTGTGATTTCGCAGGACATCTGCCTGGAATGTCTCGCGGAAAACCTAGGGAAAACCTCAGACGGAACAATACGCAGCAGTGGAATTGGATCCTAGTGCTCTAGTCTTTAGGGCCCTTGTTTTTAGCATGAGTTTTGAGTTGCTACACTTCCCTGCGGATGCATTACCCCGTCGTCCACCCGCGGTGACATATTGATCTATCCGTGCATGCACACGAGCGACATCCTTACGGAATGTTCTAGTGGAAGAACAAGAAAAAAAAAAAAAAAACTTCTCACGGGGCGGAAGTTCGGCAGCGTCTTGTGTTATGCATTTCGCGCGGAGCCAGAATATCTGGAGTGGGAGTCCACATAGCAGAAGACACTGTCGGCCCTGTCGTCTGCTACGGAATATCAGGATAATCCCTGTGAAGAGCACGAAAAGGGATGACGTTGAGCGCATCTTTCGCTGGAGTATTCTGGAGAATATCGCTCGCTATATGTGAATACACGGTGCGTCTACTATAGTGTACCAGCGTTCAGGAGCGCGTTTTCAGTGAAACGATTGCCGTTTACATGACAACAAAGGCAAGCTATATGTAAAACGAAAGCAGACGAAAAGTTTCTAATCCCCTCCAACCTCTCTGCCACCAGTGTTCTTATAAGGCAAAAAGGCATTGCACGTTGCAGCTCGGTAAACTTCAGAAGGTCGGAGGGTGGTGCTGGTAGTAAGGTTGTCCGTTCTACGTTCTATTCTTGGCCATTAAGATGGGGGGTTCTTCGTAATACTGTTTGTTGACGAGCAATGGTCCCAAAGACGGTCCATCCAAGACTCTCTACGGCGCGGCTCTCGTCAAAGGGGTATCCTCCTTTTAAGCCTCCATCTCTTCTGCAAAGGCCGTGAGAACTTTCCCACATCAAGAAGCTCTTACAGGATCGCATCTCACACAGAATTACCCGTATCATTCATTCTCTGCATCATGACGTTAAGAAAAAGGGGTGACACATTTTTTTTTTTTTTTCTGTCTCGTTGGAATATCGCTTCATTCGAACGAATGGAACAACTTGAGATCCACGACGCAGGTATTCCCTCAACTGCGTCCGTCTGCTTGTGTGTGCATGAACCTGAGAAAGGTACAGGTAAAAATGTGAGTGTATCCGGTTCACGACATCTGAAACGGCCGCTCGGAATTCTGCTGCTGCAGAGGAAAAAGCGTATCCTGTCAACACAGGGCACACGTGACCAGACGGCCCAGCAACAGAGGAAGATGGAACACAAGTCAAATGTTGACATCCGTCACTTTCTCGAGAAGTGTTCCAGCAATGATTCTCGTGTTACCAACCCACAAAGGATCTGGGAGCGTGCTGAAAGACACACGAAACATACATCTTGGAACCACCTTCGTGGAATTAGCCGTCCATTAGAAGAAATTTATTGTTTCCGTGCGAACCTTCCCTGTCTTAATTGCTGCTGGACGACATGATCTGAGGGAATAAGAGATATCGTACGGGAAAGGCTACATAGCAGCGAGTGGGGATGCGTGAAGGAAACTGATCAGGAGGTTACACTTTTCTCGCACTTTAGGACGATATGGTTTCGGACGATATGGTTAGGACGATATGGTTCGATATGGTTTCGGACCTAATGGTCCGAAACGAAACAGCACTGTCATTTTGTCACTCCGTTGAGGCAGCTGGGTCCCATGAAACACCACTTAGCAACCGTCTGCTATAACGTTCAGACCTCGAGTTCCACCACGAACACGACACGGAAAACCCCCGCGATTCGCAGAACCCAGGTTGTGTCCGCGTCGATAAAGTAGTACACAACCCTCCAGACGCCAGAAATGTAACATACAAAGTGTGTGCATTACGCATCGCCTCGTTTGTTTGCACACATTCCAGACACAGCCGTTATTCGTCATTGCCAAATACACCTTCATGGAGCAAACCAGAGCAGCAACTTCCCTCCGTCGTCGTATAAGGGAGCACTCCGTCTGACCGATGGTCCAACACCGAACAACCTAGCCAACGCCCCTTGGACCACGCAAAGAAAAGCACCCCCTAGTCCTACGTTTACATCTTCCTCGTTGTCATTTCTCCTCCAGTCGCCTGCGCGTTCTGTAAGCGTTTCGCAAGCATTTTCTGCCCTTGCAGGCTTCCGTCTCAATCCAAAACAAAAATAAAATGAAAGAGAAAGTACAAGGTCGAAAACAGCGCGAGCCTAGAAGCCAAGCTGCCGTTTACGGAGGTTCGCAACCCTTCATCAGCAACATCACCTTGCACTATTCGGTCAGGCACAACACCCCGGTAAGTGTTTATGTATCCGAATACGTGTTGGCAGGCATATGGCATCTAACCGGTTGTGCAGGCGTGTCCAGTCCAAAATTAAACGAGGCTCTCTGTGGGCTCTGTCCGTCCTCAAGCAAATCGAGGTCATCACGCTGCGTTATGTACTTTCGCTTTTCGGTCCTGGGCGGAACCACGATCGTCGTGTGACGTCACGAAAACAGATACAAACGGCACCATGGGAATGGGAACATCGTCTGCTAATATTATGCATGCACACCGTCTCATCTTTCCTTGAAGAGTTCTCTCCTCCTACCTATTCACTCACTCGTGATACGAACGGACCAGCGCGCGGCCTGGTGATTTCGAATGCTATCATTTGTACTCTTCGTGAATGACTTAATCACTTTACTTCACGAAAGAGTCGAGGGAAAATGTTGAGTTTTAGTTTATTACGTAATTAGGTATAAAGCTTAGGACTCCAATTATAATGCTTCACTAATTGTGCCTCATTGAGCTCTCATGCATTTAGCTAGTTTCGCACATACAAGGAAGCCGTTTGCACGTGGACTACTTTCGCCAATTTCCATTCTGACTTGTAACATGTTGTGAAATTTAATACGCCACATCAGAGAGACCTTAATGTGGCAAAATATGGGTTGCCAGGAGTCAACGCAGGAATAAAAGAAAACACAGTACACGCACAAATCGATTATGCGCAGCATCTGATGAAGTGATAACATGCACGTGTGCATAGCAATACTTGCTTCTATAAGAGGATGCAGCTGGGAAACATGTGGACGTTTCGACAAGTGTACGACTCTATGTTCGTCCAATGCTGATGCACGTTATTTTTTGGTCGGTATGTGCACATTGGAGCACATCTGCAATGGTTCTTATTTAAGCTTTCCACACGAATTTACAAGTTTTGACACTTGCTAAAGTATATATCGGTCCTACATGTAATGATAACAACCTTATTTCGAGACGATGAATGGGGAGATTCATCGCCAGGGACGATACTCCACCGCATTACATGTAATAGCATATGAAGCCTAGTGAATCTGTCCAACGGCTTCTGTACTACATCTTCCATCCCTTATCATAAATGTATGAATAAACATGCAATCCCGTACAATAAATAATGATACGAAGCTTTACTACCATTCGGAAAAATATATGCATATAGTTCGGCAGTTGGAACGAGAGGCTCTTGCGTGTCGCAGCTCTCGCGATGCGGCTGTCGTTCGAGAGCACATGTAAGAGCAGTCGTGAAAACAATGACGGTTCCTCCTGCCTTCCAGGAATATTTCTTTATCGTGTAGAAGCGAAGCTCACGAGCTTCGTGCACGTGGTATTATGTGACCGTTGCATCATTTGTTGTAAGACCTGGCCTCTATGTCCTTCCTGTTTATTTCTGTTTCTATGTCCTTTCCTATGATCCGGATTCCTGTTTCTATGTCTTTCTGTTCTCTATGCCCACTTTTTGTAGAGTCCGTTGTTTGCAGCACTCTCCTGGACACTTGAAGATAATGCCGACAGCTCCCCTTTCGAAGTGGCAGGCTTCTGTCATCTGTCCTGTTGTTCGGAGCACACCTGAGTTTGCTGTAATCTCTGCTACTGTAAATGGGCCCTGCAATGTTGGGTTGTACCAAGTAGGTCCTTGACCTGCAGGCTGCAGCCCGTGGTTCGTTACTCTATACGTAACAGAACCACGAAGGCGCAAGTTTGTCAGCTTGTAGCAGGGGTGAATTGCTGTGAACTGCAAGATGAGGCGAACAGCACAAGATGAATATAGAAGTAAAATGCAAGCTCGAGATGTTTGATGTAAGATCTGGTACGCGGTTTAAACTGATGATTGTAAACATGACCGCCATCCACGTAACAAACAAGATGTACCAATCGGAACTGTTTTATCGCACCATGATGCCGGCGGCAGAACGTAACGGAGCCGCTCAGGTTTTGAGTGCGTCGCGTGTCCAAACTGCCAAGCGGTAGCTGGTTATTCTGGGTTCGTTGTCACGCATCATGATTTTAACGTCCTCGAGTACCTATCTCTTGAGGAGAGCAACCATATGTGCGGTGCGTCTTCCCCGCGCCTGCTCCTGTACATGCCGCTCTGGTGTATTGATCGTCTGCCAGGATATCAGATTGGACAAGGTAAAGAGAGAGAGAGAGAGAGAGAAAGAAACGGAGACGTTGTAGTCCCGATATGCGGTCAAGACTGGATACTCCAATTCTCGTAGTCTACAGAGAAATAAAGGTGAACAGATGAATAGCAACCAAACGACGTCGAAAAAGCCCAGATGGTCAACGTCACGACGCAGGGAAGTGAGACGATCTGACGGAGGGCAGGACGCGATAAAGATTGACTTCGACAAAATAGAAGTAAAGAAAAACGATAAAGAAACAGATAAAGGAGTATAAGTGACGAAAAGTGGATCAATGCTTGTGTCCTGGTATAGATGGCCACTAGTAGGTATCTGTACATAGACAAGGTGCAGTACATATGTGTCTGTCAGTCCTCCTATCCGCCTACTACTGACATGATGCCCCTCTACACATGCCGCAGACCCTATAGCTTTTTTTCCCGTTCAGCAAGTCCCCCACTGGCTGAGCACAGACTATATCACAACGTCACTTACACAAGTTTAACTCTTCGCTCAAACATTCCATCCGTTCCGGGTCTAAGCAACAAAGCTAGCAAGACACTATTTTCAGAACCGTGATGACCACAAACAATGTCTCCAGCCACTACCAAACAATAATAATTAACTGTCAATACCAACACTGTCTTCTTTTTCTCGCACTATTATCCTTCCCAGATTCACTCTTGCATCAAAGTACTGCACGCGACGTCCAACGCCACAAAAGCGAATGACTTCATCACGCTCAGGGCGTTGCGACAGCCCAGCATATGTCCAACCTCGAACGTGCCTTGTCCCTCACCCGGCCACCTGATTTCACGGATTCTGACGTCGCGTCTGCAGGCGTTTTCTAATGCGAAGTCAAGTGCGTGGAACAAGGCCGCCCCCAAGCTGCGACTCAAACGCGCAGGGGACCGTTATCTGAAGAACCGGAGCGTGTCCGTCCTTGGACCCAAAGGAGCTGGTGCACGCAGAGAAACCCAGATGTTCACGGAACGCCGTAAAGAACCGTGCACATTTCGCGCCTTAGGCTGTGAAGGAGAACGAGAGGAAACACGAAGAGGTGACTTTCGGGCCACTTGCGGTATGCATGTATGCAAGGATTTGGTTACCTTATCCGTGCATGGCCACCGTGATGGTCTTACCAAAGTGCACGTCTACTGCGCGGTACATGCAGAAAGGCATCTCCGGGATCTTCAATTGGAGTATACGAATGAAACCAAGTGGAGAAGACAGAAAAAGAAAGCGAATAAAATTGTGGTGCCATGCGCACCAGCGCAATTTGAACCGTGATCTGCACAGGGGGACATTTTTTCTTTTTGTCACAGAGCTCAAATCGTACTTGGCTCTCTCATCCAGATGTACATAAATAAACTTTGAATGTTGTCATAATGTGTCGTTAATGACTATAGACATTTAAAAAAGGCCATGCGAATGTGAAGATTATGATGAAGGTAGTATGTTGTTGTATGTTCTTGAACCTAGGAAAAGGGGCATCGGGAACAGAGACGGAGACACGCAGAAGGAACCAATACGTAGGGACTCAAGAACCAGCAATGGAAGTTTATTAGCACGAAAGACAGGGTTCCAACAAGAGACAAGATACAAAGCATTTTCTTTGTCTAGCTTTGATTCTTGTGCCTTGTTAAACGCTGTCTTTGGTTCTTGGGTCCCTCCGTGTTGGTTCCTGGTGTGTCTTCGTTCCTGTTCCTGGTGTCCCCTTCCAGGCTCAAGGAAATGCTCCTTTCATCGCGATTACACCAGCTCGCTTGGCCCTAGCTGCTGTTTTGTTCAACGTAAAGGTTATGTTTACTTACACTGGAGCAAAGTGGGGTATATTATACATAAAGAGGTCATACAGAGAGGTAGGTCACACTGAATTAGGACCTGCTGCTATATGAATTCATGAGCTGTTAGTGGAAGCGGGAAAGTGTCATTACTAACGGTTAAGACACATACTGAGCCATGAGCGATAGAGGTTTGTAGGGCAGTAAAATGAAGCGAAGTAACTTGGAAGCAATTGTTAACTAGCATCAAATTATGACACATTTTCGAACGTGCTTCATGACAACGCAGCCAATCGCTACAACAGCATACATCGAATGTGTACACAGAGCGTGGTTTCACCCGGATTACTCGGAAGGAAATCCATCACAGTAAGTGACGTAAGTATCGGGCATTAAATGTGAGGGATTCTACCGTGTACCCCTTGTACCCTCTGCCGAAATGAAATGGGCAAGCGCCCCATACAACGTGAGAGAAGAAACAGTTCCGCCCTCCAAGAGAACAGCAGTTATCTCGTTTCGCGGTGTGTGGTGAGACGCAAAAGACACGAAGAGTATGGGTCAGAAAGTGTTGTCTCGTGTCCGCCCTACATTTGAGCCAATTTCTTCAGAGACACCGCAGCGACGTGTGAACAATGCTGGCAACTTTTCGCAAGTCCGGAAGCCTCTTTCCTGGACAGGAACACTGGTCAAATTACCACCCGTTTAAAACGGAGAAAAGGAGAAAACTCCTCGGACAGCAACGAGTGACTCGCACTGTCATTTTCAACGGCAGATTTTTTTCGTTGCTTACTGATGCATGGCCGCCCTCACAAGAAAGAAAGAAAGAGCCGTGGAGAAAAATAACAAAGGGGGGCTGATATGCGAAAGCCGCTTATTTTCTACTTCCGCAGGCCAATTCAGTTTGAGGAAACGTCAAAATAACCTTGGGCGGGTGTAGTGCATAATGTGAGGCGTAAACGAAAATATATATACCCTCCTGTGTTGCAGCTTCCTTGCTACTGCACCTTCGTGACTCATCAAGAATAATCCAAGTTTAGATGGGTCCGGTATGTTCTGACAAACTCGTATTTATCCGATAACCTATGTGTATTACGTTGTTATTCCCATGCAGCGTCCTCTCAAACTTTAGCCTGTTCGAACATTTTCTAGTTCGTCCCAAACTTCGAACTCAATTCGAAAGCCCATTTGCCTCAACGTCATTTTCTTTGAGTTTGTCATTTGATTCCTCCCCGAACTCCAATCACGCGTGTCACATTGCATAATGCGAACAAATGGCACTTATGCACAATTGAACTCAGGCACCTTGAGGCTTGTGATGTGTTCGTCTGTTGTGTTTCAGCCTCAGACTGCTTTCCACCATGCATAATGTACCTCGCACATTATTTCAGCCAGTTCAGCTCAGCAAAAATTCTCGGGCCATCACATCAGATGCAAGGCCTAAGAGTTGTTGCTGAGTTCCTCTCCAGCACTGGACTAATGGACGAACTCTAATAGGACACTTTTCCATCATCATCATCCCTTTCTCATCCCTCCCGCAAGAGCAATGGGGCAATGTACCGCCATAACGGCGGTGAATGACCCACCATATCATCATCCTATATATGTGTGTGCGCGTGCACATTATTTAGTAACAATCTGTACGCATGTCTGATGTAAATATTACTTGAGTTGAGTGCAACAACAGACTATGCGGTATGCGAAGCACATTGGATGTTACCACGTGTGGTGCTTGTGACTATAATTCGCGAGGAATGCATGTTTGACCAATACCGTATATGCTCCTTCAACTGCGGACAGACATGTACAAGATACTATTAAAAATAACAATACTTAACTCTGACCCAAGAACGTATTTGAAATGCAGTACAGATACTTGGAAAGGAAAGTAAAGTTGAGTAGCTAATACTTCGAAAAGTACGTAAGATACACTTAAGATACAGTACTTGAGTATCGGACATGAAGCCGATTACGGATATTTTATTTAGACATAGTCGTTTCTGGCAGCTTGTCAGCGCCATTTCGCTTCTGTCGTTGCATAGTAGTTGCGTTTCGCAGTGTTCGTCAATCGGCCGTCTTCTCTTTGTTTGAAAAATAACCTAGTCGGTCAATAAGTTGTTGTTCCTTTGCATTGAAACCAAGAAAACGACCGTGAAAGCAAGGGTATACCTTGTTATGAAACCAAACATGGCATGGACACAAACTGACAAACGAAAAGTCGTTGGAGTGTCAAGCAGAAAATGACGAAAACTAGAAGTATTTCAAATAGAATACTGAAAGACACTGAATAAAATACTAAAATACTACCAAATGTACCTAAAATACAGTATTTTGAGTACCGTACTACAGGACTAACAGCGGGTATATACTTGCTGAACAACGAAAAAAAAGAAAACCCGATAACACCCAAATGTATTAGTAACATCCGATTTTCCTCACCCCCTCCCTGCTTCGATGAACACATCAGAACGAGATTATTGTTCGATTCACTTCGATATTTACAAACAGCGCCAATAGAGGTGCACGAGCAGTGCATCACAGAGAAGGTCTGTACAAGGAACGAAGACTCACTCAACGGCTTCTGAAAAATCACTGAACCGGCAACGAGACGCACTTGTGGCAGATCGTAATCCAGGATCGTTAACCGATCTTATAGCGGAACAGTTCAAACGGTTCGCGGCCAACTTTACTGCCAGACTGCGTAACATTGAACCGGTTACATGTCTGGGCAACGTGTAGTCGTCAGAGAGACAGCGGCTGGAAAATAGGTTTTGAGGGTTCCGAAAAGCTAAAGAAGCACTGAAGGGGCCGCATATACAAACGTGTGGTGTATCAATCGGGGTAAATAGATGACGCTGCTTTCCTATAACCAGTATGTATAAGCACAAGGCAATTGTATTGATGAATACCCCATGATTTTTTTCCCCTTCCTTCTGTTCATATTCTATATGAAAGGACACATAATGGAGAAACTTGTTTTGTTCTTAATTTTTCTCAGACGTGTAGCCGCAGACCGAAGACACTGTAAAACTAAGAATGGTACGTTGATTCCCTAGCGCTTTTGCTGTATACGTAACCACAAAGTTCAACTGCGTTGGTCAAGCCTACTCGATGCTTGCCTTGTCAGCAGACATATTAATAAGCAAATAATGAATAAGTTTTGTTGCGTTTGCTGTTAATGCTGTTGACACGTCCGTTCTTCCCAACATTCAGAAAACCTCTAGGGTTGCCACCTTTCGTAGTGAAAAACACCGACTGAGGGAGAGGAGGGGGAATAGAGGGAAAGGAGGAAATGCTTGTGGAAAAGGGAGAGTGGGTGACGGGTGGAATGGCGCACACACACATAGAGAGAGAGAGCGTGCTCGCTCAAGATAATACGAGGAAACATATGTTCCTGTGTGTGGCTGTATCATTGATGCTAGAAATAACAATGACTAATAATAATAATGAATAACTAAGAAAACGACTGGTGACTTCGGAGCTGGGTCTGTGTTCCATATTCATTCAAGCTGTAGTGGAATATTGAAGGGAAAATCCTGTAAAAGCCCTTATGAAAGGTCTTGAGCCACAAATACCGGCAAAAGGCTGCCGGTATCACCTTCCTACCGGCAACCGGGAGAGAGCCCAAATAACCGGCCGTGCCGGTATAATACCGGCCTGGTGGCAACCCTAAAAACCTCCCATGTAATTTTCGCCCACGCCAAAGACCCACTATTGGCTTTGAGACATTAGTATATTTTTCTGGCTGCGCTCTCGAATGCGTTCCTTCAGTAAAGCTCCACGAAAATTTGTGTTGGCATGACCATATCACTTTTGTTCAAACCAATACCCTCTCTGTCCTATATGCACTTCGTAGACTCAAATTCTTGTTATGGGTTTACCAAACACTAATGCATTCAGATAGTTCTTATGCGTTGAAGTATACGGTCTTACGCACTTATTGCTCTAATCTTAATTCCCTTTTTATTATCCACAAGAAATCCGGTTTATTACGGTTTATTCTGTTTACACCTCTTTGTGATTCTGTATCTTTTGCCTTTCATTGCTTGTCTGCTTGCAGGTATTTACACTCTTGGGAGATATAATGTCGCGCTACTGGTATATAAATTGTATCATGATATGGTCATACACCATTTGATCTCAATCAATCATTGTTCAAACACCTTACTGTCTACGTCGTCAGACTGCCATGCATGGTGCAGCTTGGGACAAAGGTTTACGGGTGGCCCCCTGGTAGCTATCAGGAAGAGATCGAATAAGAAACGGGTGACCTGCTATTCTATCTATGTCTCAGCATGTGTGTCCGCTCATGTTTGCTGCTATAGGGTGTCGCTGCAATGGACAAATGCAACACCCAGGTGTTCCGTAAACGTTTGTCCCAAGCTGTACTACCGCCTCAGCCCAGAACGTACTGTAATGATTAATTCCGTGTTTTATTTGGGCTCCAAAATTTGGAATTCCTTACCGGTACATCTAAGGTTATTAACCAACTTTCTCCATTTGAAACAGTAAGTAACGTGTATTTCTAGATGGCTAATATGTATTCTGTTCATGAGTTCGCATTCGTTCGTTCGTAAGGGGTTAATGAATTTCCTGTTTTCGACATGTGACCCATGCACGGACATTTTTCTGTATTCTGAGTTTGTTCTTTCTCTTTTGTGTGTGTGTTTTCATTGTATGTATACTTTGTAATATTGTTTATTGATAGTGTGTATGTACGATAGTGTACCATTCGGTACTGTATAACAGGGCTTGTTTTCACAGTCCCGTTTTGTATTCGTTTTTCTGTACGCATTTTTCAATAAAGAACCTTTGAACCTTACATCCATGTCCGTTGTAAGTTTCGATCTCCCAAATGTTTAGTTCTTCATTGTCGTATATTGTACGTGGTTTTTTTTAGATGTTTGTCTATTTGCTGTCCATATTTCCTCCAGACTAGGAGTACAAGGGTACCAGGTCTGACAGTGTCCGGACTAACATTCCGGCGTTTTTCTTTTTAATTTTACAACATAATCCAATTCAATGTAATCTAATATCTTCCCAGGGGGCACAAGATCCCGTTCATCCGTTTGTCATCTACACGTTTTTCTTTTTCCATCGCAGTCAATCGTTCGCGAGAAAGCAATACTTCACCAACGCATGCACTCCGCTGTCAACTTCGAACAAAGAATTGGTTTCTCGCATGAAACAAGCACACAGAGAAAAACCCACAATGTCATAGGGCAAATGCTTCGGGGGCGTACCACGCCGCCACGGCGTGCGGGGGGAAAAGCCGAGGTTTTGTCTATATATGTAGGAGACACGACTCCTACCGGATCTCCATTTAATGCACAGTGTTCTACAGAAGATGGTGTCGCATTGTGCCTCAGTAGCAGAGCGAATTCTATGCAAAAGAGAAACGTGGTGATATGGTGATTCATGACGTTATCATGTATTTCGATATCTTCCTCTTTCAGAGAACACACGTGAAGATAGCGGTCACCACCATTAAAATAAGGTGTTTTTGCTGTGATCACTGGTCGATCTCTTGATTACACAGATTTTTGCGGAAATGACAGATAATAACTGCACTGCGCTTCACAGTGTCTTTCTTGATGAAATTCTTTAAAGTGGCAGTGGAAGAGTTCCAAAAAGAAGTACCCCGTTTTCGATTGTGGCGGCGGTGCCACTATTATCGTTACTCCTGATCATAGGGACAGCAGAAGCATGGATAACTCAAGGTTCCCTCTAGTTCGGGATGCTTGTCTCCCGCCCCCAACTACTGGGTTCTTTTTTTCATCTAACTGCGGCTAAGTGGTCTGACAGTCTGACTTACTAAATACCCATTTTTTTCTTCTTCTATCACATCACATCCCATTCCATCAAGGCCATGTTAACGTCAAGTCAACAGCAGATATAGCTTGCCTACTCCTGTTATATGCTCAATAATAAAACGCCACCACAATAATCACACTCATTCGATTTGCATCGGAATGAAACGATATGTTATGTATTGACAAAGAAAGGAATAGCATGCCTGCACAACAACAACAACAATAAATGATGACGATGAGATGGGGTGTTTCACCGCATGCCTGCAGAGCCTGTCGTAAAATACTGCATTGCTATCACTTTAATATCAAATGAAATGAGAGAGACGCGAGCAAGAAGAAGAAGTCCACTACTGATTCAGTGAGTTTGAGTTTGATTATAGAAAAAAAAACGGAAGATATTGAATTCGTCACTGACGAATTCTGCTACTCCCACAAGGAGAAAGAAAAGGAGAAAGAAAAGAAAAGAAAAGGTGAAAAGCTAAAAATAGAAACACTTCACCCCTCCCAATCACCGAACTGTACGTGCATATGCGTAGCTACATCCCCTACAAGTGAGCTGAAGTGCAAGAAACAAAACTGCAACGGGGAACTCGACGACACATGCCTAGCCATGCGGTCCTAAAATACAGATTCCATCTCACTGCTCACTATGAATTTGACAAGCGCTGACAATGCCGCATCTCTCTTCCCGGGTTCCCATACACCCAGCACCTTGACTATATCGAAGGTTCTATTGTCCAAGCGGTCTAGAGCAAACTTCAATGTAGCCCTTTGGGATGCATATCTTGTGCAGTGCATAACGATGTGTTCCGTGTTTTCCACAGATGCACTGATTCATTATGTTGTCCTTTCCTTTGTTTCTTAATAAACACATATCCCCCCTCTGCAACTGTTTGTTTGTGTCATATATGTACTAATATGTTCCATTATGACGTGACCACCACAAATATTTACGAAGTGACGTGTACGCCAAGACGAAGGAAACGTTTGCTGAAACGTTGTTCTCCGAAACATTTTTGCAATCAGTAAGGACGTTGCCTATTATCTGGAAGGCAGCTCGCTGAAACGTATACTATTGCGCGGGCGAGCTGCCAAAACCAGTTGTACAACTTCGCGCCATTCAGACATATATCTGCAAATTGCCGTTGCGAAGATTAACTTATACGAGCAGAAGTACCTGCCAACAATATTATGACGCCCAACGGAAGCAGTTCCTCTGATCTTGTCTGTGTTTGTTTACCCACAGCATTTCTCCCGCTATTGTTGCAGCATCCTATGGACGATGGGGTCCATTGATTTGGGACAACGTTACCTTCAATACGAAGCTTGTCTCTGTTTTGGTTGATTGACTCATTTGAAAATTAACTGGCGCAAGGATAAGCTTGTCTCAGTTTTGTTCCTTTTGTTCCGTCTGCGTATAGGGCAATGCTCCACAATTCTACAGCTGCTAATCCACAGTGCCCCATTGTGCGAACGCACATTGACACATCGTCAAATGCTTTATATATAATTGGGCACTGCTGGCTCCAGTGGTGTGTTTATCAGGTAACCGTAAGAGTTCAACGGAAAAGACAGGACCGTGTACAGGTTTGTAAGTGAGTGAAAGCTTTGCGGGACTCGTTGTATCCGATTCGATGGCATAACGAACAGCTGACGAATAATGCGCCGCCAATAATTGAATTAGACATTTCTTTGTACTTTGCATTAAAGCTTTATTATCGAACAAGTACTCTTCCTACGCTCGTTGAAAAGCTTATTCGCCGCAACATAAGCGAGACATCTTGTAAGCAAAGCCAACATTCAAGGTTCGCAGTCCGAAGTATGCGTTCACAGCATAGCCGTGTTACTGGAACGCATAATTCACTTCGTCCGATTATTCGAGCCGTGCGAATAGTAATTTTATAACCGAAAGGAATACGAAGCGAATAGTTATGTAATCGAAGACAGATACAGCATGCAGGCCGATATACAGCATGTATACGTGGTATGAAGCAGAACTCGCTGTATAATGAAGAAAGCTTGAGCTATGGGCGAAGACGCACAAATTTGAGCGGTTCGTGTCGTGTCTGTTGTTTTTTCTTCGCCCATAGATAAATAAATAAACAACTCAGGCTTTCTTCATTATGGAGTTCTTCCACCAGCTCGCCCGCATATATGCTATAAAGCACTCACTCAGTTTCAGAGCTGTGGAAATTACATTTATTTTGTAACGCATTACCATTACAGTTTTGTAAAGTAATGCATTACGTTACTTATTACACGGTCTTTAAAGTGCTGAGTTACATTACTCATTAAAATGTTGTAAAGTAGTGCAGTGCATTATTTACTACTTTTTCATGGTTAGTAATGCATTACTATCATCAAGTAATGACACAACTTTTGCATTACGTTTTTGCTCACGGTAAAGAGTCTTACTTTGTTACACATACCGGTGATAGGTTCTGCAACATCGCTATACGCATGAATGATTCCATTGAGAGATGGGAGCAGTATGCATAACCTAAATGAACAACCACAGATAAGATTAATTGCAACATTAGAACGAGTTGGTGCTCGGAGATTCCACTTGGACTCTGTCCTGGTCGGTGACAAAGGCGACTGGGAAAAACCAGCTTCGAGCTGTTAGCTAACTTGGCAGCTGACATAACTTCATAGTGCTATCAGTAACGAACCTGTACCAGCCACAATATGCGTAACTGATAGCTATATAGACCATATTTGAATTTTCGACCCAAGTAATAAGCCAGTTAAGGGTAATCACGCATTAACCGAACAAAATGTCATATTCCATTCAGAATTGGAATAGAGCACACAGTTATCCATCTCGGTATTCGAAATATCAGGATATTCGCACATCCCTACCAATCGCAATGTGTACAAAAATAAAACCAATCAATCAATAAAAAGAAGTTTCCCTCTGTCTCCTCCACCCTA
Source organism: Ornithodoros turicata (assembly GCF_037126465.1). Lineage (NCBI taxonomy): Eukaryota > Metazoa > Arthropoda > Arachnida > Ixodida > Argasidae > Ornithodoros > Ornithodoros turicata. The sequence continues at coordinate 31,266,938 of NC_088209.1, forward strand.
TGTATTTCTGTATACAATGTGTGCATAAAAATAAAATTAATCAATCAATCAATTATAACAACTATGAAGCACAACTGCCCTCGCGCTTTACCGTTTACTTAGAGTAAGCTCTTGAATGCCCGTCTATAATCCGAAATCATATTCTAAACCGAACTGACTGTTTAGAGCAGGTATGCACGACACGCGTCATAATGGATAATAAAGAATCTCGCTAAGTCAGCTAACTTTGGCAGCTGACATAAACGCCTAGTGCTATCAGTAACGAGCCCGTCGACTGCTTTATCGTCTGTCGCTTTACGTAACGTGCACAGCGACATCTGTTGTACCGCTACAGCGGTCATTTATTTTCTTTCCGCTATACATTCTTCGCGACGTCTTATGTGCAGGTCGTTCCACCTGCGCGTAGGTGGTTTTTCGTTTAAGCCAAGGATGTGAAGTACGTAATTTGCGGAGCAACTACAGTGCTTGGAAGGACTATTTGCCAATTTGCTTGTGTTCAAGGAAAATATCTCAAGGCGCGAAAGGCCAGTCTAGAGCCAGGTGCTATATATATATATATTATACATTATATATATATATATATAACCGCCCATTAATAAAAAGATAAAGAAACAGAGAAATTGGAAAACTGGGGGGTTGCACTGTTTCGGTTTGTTCTGACATTTCGCGATTTGCTTCTTCTCTGTTTTAAAACTGTAACACTACTCATCCGAAGTGTGACAAGCGCGTATATAGTGCTCGAGGTGACTGGTATTTGTAACATGTCGATAGAGGTGGTGGAAAGTAGCAGTACAGTAAGCGAAAGGGAACAGAAAACAAATGATACTAAAACAAACTCAGAGGTTCTACAGCTGCGGAGGAAAATTTAAAAACAAAATAATAATATCGCCGAGGTTGTCATTCCCGCCGCGGTACGTAACGTTACCGTCGGTCGCAAACCAAGAAGACTACCAAAACTACCTAAACCAAAACTCATTCCCTTTTGTCACTCCTTGAAGGAACAGTTTTCACGTGCTACTGAAGCCGCTGTCCCGTTGTATCAATAAAGTCACAGCTCTTTCTCACACAAAGCCGAGCAATCTCAACGGACGTCTCATAATCCTACGCGAACGACAGATCGAACGATCGCTTGAAAATATATTCGCCTAAGAAAAAAAAAAAAAAAAAGAACGAAAACACTACGTGCTCTTCGTGTGCCGAAACTGGAACAGACGACTCTCAAAGCAGTACGCAAAACAAAGAACGGATCTTAAATTTATATAAGCCAGCCGGTGCTCTGAAGCTATTCAGCGCGCTTTGCAGTTTCTTGCCTTTTTTCTGTCTTCGGAGACCGCACGGAGGCAACAACATACGTCCATACCTTGAGAGGTTATCCAGCAGAGCCGCCAGAGCGTCGAAAGTACGAGCTCAGAAGTTGTCGCCCCTGGAGCGAACACACACGCGAGCGAGCGCACGCGTTCAGAAATCCAAAATAGGCAGACGACGCTGCATGCACGACGAGGAGAGTCGAGCATGTGAGAATATCAGGAAGGCACAAAGAAAAAGAGCCAACTACGCGTCATCATTGAATCACACGTGAGGGAGAGGAAATACCGAAGGAGAGATGGAGCATGCGCAGAGGTGCCCGTGTAAGACCGCAAAAGGAGAAGGAGCGCGAAAATTTGTACGGGGAATTCGCTGCCAAAAGGCGCGCATGATTTCTTCGCTATTTCGTTGCGAGTAGATGGATTCCATCTAGATTCAAACGTGCGGGAACTCTACGAAACTGTCGAACGAACGGAAGACGTGGACACATTCAGACGTGGACACAAAAGAAAAAAAAAAGCCAAATCGAGAATTATTTGGGGTGCGGGGAGGATGGCAGAGTAGACACCGTGGTGCCCGTGGGAAGGGATTATCATAGGTAACAAAAAAACAAAAAGTATAACAGAAGCACCACGGGAGCAAGACGAAGCCTCTCCTCCCTCCCTCCCCTTTTTCCAAGTTTGTCCACCTCACCGTGCTTGCACATCGAAAAAAAGAAAGGAAAGAAACAACGAAAAAAACTATCACCCCAAGTGCAATTTTACCCAACAGTGGGTCGCGTCATCTACTACTGATCATCTCATCATCAAAATGCCCTATCTCATCATCATAAAATCATCACTAAGGTCTACTAAGGTCACTAAGGCCAACTTAACGAGGGAAAATAGGATAAAGCAAACAAGTCGTATAGTACACCATTCAGATTGCGGGATAATATTGCAGAAATATTTTTTATTTCCTGTGATATCTCTGCCATCCGTATCTGACATTCATCTGCAGTGCGAACAAGATATTTCCGAAGAGTTTGTCCGCCAAAGGGGCTGACATATTCGTCTGGCGCTTCCTTTTTTCTTCACCGACGTTAGCGAGATTTAGCAAACAGTTGATAACGTGGTTTGCGTCGAACCGTATCAACCGGAACCAATCTGTGGATAAGATACTGTGTCATGCACGGCTGCAATTCGTTCCGATAGGCATGATAACCTAACCAACGGTTTGCTAAAACTGTCTGATGACCCACCCTATAATGTACAGCGTACATTGTTCGATAAGAGTGGGGACAATAACCTGCAACACTGGGTTGGTACGAAAGGCGGACAATTACAGTACGACAAACAGGACAGTACGATAGATACTTAAGGACAATATGATACGCATTATCGCGCGGTATAATTATGCAATGTTTTATTTGCAAGTCAAGAGGTCCGCGCCGTAACGGCCATTACGCTTCAAACTTCTTATCACCAGGTGCATGAACTGGCTTTTGCGAAAAGTTTATAAAGGGTCAAGCTATCTATTGGATCTACACTTCTTTGAAATTACTTTCCAATGAAACCAGCCTTCAAGCTAAACTCTAGCACAGCTCTGCTACGTAGCCGATCTTCTCAGGTGCTGACACGTCCAACGATTCCGCGAAGTTGAAAGCGCTCGTCAACAAGGCAACCGCATCGCAACGACAACATTAACTAAAAAAACATAGGAAGACACGAAGCTGTGTAGGTAGAAAAGCATTTCGTACCGAGAAAACCCTTTTTCCACCTCATAATCTCACGGCCAATCATTCCGCTGAAAACAGATTTCCTGAGATATACAAGCGTGTTTAGTACGTTGATCTTGAACAGGATTTGAATGTATAAGGAGAGTACACGTAATCTACGACGCGTTCATTCTTTGCACGTATACAGCAGCATGGAACAAAGGGAATGGAAAGTGGTTGCGCAATAGGACCATTCCGGGAGGTTTTATATATATGGCGGGTGTGAACTAAGCGTCGAGTACCGTCGCAGACAAAATGACACGTGGTTCATGCTATGGACTGCAAACAGGTCGACAGATAAAACGTACCGAGAATGAGATAACGTTAACTGCTGGGCTGTAATGCACGGTTTTGTGGCCCTCGTGAAGCAAAAGAGGCAGACAAAAAAATGACAATACGGTACACACCCTCGTACTTTGTGTACACTAGATTATATGATGTTGATGATGACCGGCGTTTTTATGCCTCACTGGCAACTATAAGGCTATAGTGCACCAAAACGGCGGTGACTGGTGTGACTAGGTAAGAGTAGAACTGTTAGATTAAATGCAACAAGTCATAGCAATTCAGACATCAAACTTGGTGTGATATGGTGAAAACTTTGTATAAAACAATGTAGCATTCATGGCCAATGTCATCAAATGCTATCAACCCTTATACCTCTACCGGACGGGCACACATACGGCTACGGCATTAAGAAAAGGTCGTAGCTCCGTGAAGGAGTTTTGCCGGTGATGTCTACGCCGATAAACACATCTGCGAACGTTGAATGAAATGTAGTTAAATCACATTTGTTCTCACTTTGGGTACTCGGAAACAACGTTTGGTTTGCACTTAGCCAATTTGAGAAACAGCAAACGATATTAGTTTTGAAGTAATTTCGATGCTTTGTTGTGCGCGCACAGTTTTGGATGCAGACGACACGGAGTGCAGTCAGTGGTTCGAGGGTATCACTACGAACTGACGAGATATAACGAGAAGCAAGGGCAAATATTCACCAGAAAAACTCAAGGCGTTGAGCACGAAAAAAGTTCGCAGAACATTACGTCTCAAAATAACATTTTATTTCGAATTGAAGGAAATCTGCGCCATCTTGTTCACGGAGTTTGGTAACGAGACTTCGACAGTTTCGGGGGAACGGCCGTAAACTCTCTTGCGGGAGCTCCGTTGCCCTTACATCTTAGTTTTATCGCAAAAGCCGTATGACAGACCATCTGGCAAGAATTTAATTACCGTATCCACTTAAGACCGTAACCGTTAAGGCCGTAAGTGCGCCCGTCTGACAGGGGTAATATAAAGGGTAACGGGAGCTCATACTTATGCAACTATAACGGGGGGGGGGGGGTTGTAAGTCAAACGTTGCCATGCCAGTACTGGACAGCTGTTTCGGCCTTCTTGGGCCTCATCAGCAGTACGCAGGCAGGCAACGTTTGAGCGGATGGCGTCAGAAGGTCACGTGGCACGTGATGCCTCCCGTCAGGGTGTCGTAAGACACCTCTGAAAGCATGGGGGGGGGGGGTATGAAAGTTGATCAAGTGAAAACGAAAGGTCCGCATGCTATTAAAAAAAGGAAAGAAAAACAAAAACTAGATAAATCACGATCAAAGAGTGGCAAACAGTATGGGTAAAACTCTTGAAAAGTGACGGTGAAACTCGTGTTACGGACACGTGATGAGGACGTGCAGCATAGAGAGTTGCTCCCCGCAGCATGTGCATTAGGGTGGCTCCTCTCTGCGAAGTAAAAATATATGTGTCAGATACGTGTGCCTATTCCGCCCAAATAACATATACAGCAACACGCACCTCATGTTGCTGGTTTCTGATACTCTTCGCATGTCTTCCTGTGAGAAGCTTGACAAGATGGCGCTTATTCTTCATCTGCTTCAAGGAAGCAGCAGCAGTGCGGTCGGCTTGCTCGCTGCCAGGTACGCCCATATGACTGGGCACACAGCAAACGACTACCATCGAGAGGAACATGAGTAGCTGGCATCGATTTCATAGTTTTGATGGCTACGCCTCCAGACGCATCCGACACGTCGGCAAGACAAATGTTACACCGACGGAAACGGTTCGAATTTTGTGCATTCAGATAAGTATCTTCTAAGCAAGCAGAAACCTTGTTGTCTTTATCTAGAAGATCAGTAATTTCATCTATCCTGGAGGAGAGCCAGCGACAGTTCCATTGTAACATTACCTGACTCATACTAGAGGCAAAAGTCACGATAGATAAGGATTCCAACATTAACAATGCAAGGAAGGCACCTCGGACATGTTGTTCTCTTTTTTCTTTACCGCGTGATTAGAACATACCACATTCAGGAACCGTCGTGGCATCTGCGACAACTTCTGTAACACTGTGTTCGCGCGGTCCCTGACATTATGGACCAGTGAGTGTTTCTCGGTGCCTGACCCTTTCCTCCTTTTTCCTTTATTCTTTCTTCTGCTTGACCCACTCTACCTCTTTCCTGTTTTTTCCACTCTCTCCCTCTCTCTTTCTGGCTCTATTGTTCCATCGACAAACGCGTTTTGAAGTGGCCAGTCCTGACTGGGTCCGGACTAACATCTCCATATTTTTCTTTCATTTCCAATTCCTCGCAGCACGCGCGAGAGATTCCTGAACAAGAATGCCGACGCAATCTTTCTTGCCTCCAGATGAATCACGTTGCGTGCAATTTTGACATGCAGGAACATTTTTCTCGAATTTACATTTTGGCCAGGAGGGGTGAGTGAGTGTGTTTATTTTTTTGGTGATGGTGGGTGATCACCGGAACAGTTGACACAGTGATCAGTCCCTCTACACTCTTCCGTTTCATGACCAGCAGGCTGACTGCATCGTGCGCAGCAAGAACCACGGCACGCACCGGCCGCGTGCCAAAAACTGTTGCTGTCGGAAGCAACGAAGCGTGTTCGGGAGATACGGCTCGGACAGATACCAAACTTTCAACTTATCTGGTAGTGTAGGCCGGTCAAAGGAAGCATCTACGCTCCTGGTCCCATGTACTCATTACGTACTGTGCCATTTTATTTTTATTTTTTAGTTTCCTCACATCAGGGACACTCCTAAATGTAGCCCACATTTCATGTTCGCACACGCGGAAAAGTCTATGAGCCGTTAGAACCCGTCGGCTGGAGTTTGACCAAATCCCGGACCTCCACCCGTAAAGGCTTTTACGCCTCGGCTTTCATCCCTGCGGCACGGCACGGCCAACACCTTGGGGCTGGGGCCGTGGTGTCGCTACTCGTCAAATATCATCAAAAGCCTTGATTCCCCCTAGGGGACAATGTGCAGCACATGGTCTGCACATGGTGCGGCGGCACTGATATTAGTTGATAAGAAAAAAATGGAGAATTAGGCACTCATTACGAGAGCCGGCTACTCCAGATCACCTAGAAAAACAAACAAATGGCTAACAACAATAAGAGCAATGAGTGACAAAGGCAGTCAGTCAGTCACTCACGCACACTGTCAGTCCCTACATGTTTCCCCGTTTTTTTTTTCTTTATCACATCACCATCATCATCCTACATGTTGCTTGTCCAGATATAGCGCGGGATCCAGATAAGTGAAGCCCAGGTATACGGGGGTCGAATGTATTTGTGCTAGATTTCAGCTCGGTTTGGAAACTTATCTGTGGACACATAACCTCACTCAACAAACAGTTTGTAGACAATCATCTCAAGCAGCACAGTATAATCTTTGACCAATATTGGCTCGATATCGGCAATACTGGACCAGTAGTGCAAATATCCAGTCAACAATGGCTCAAGGTTGGTACATCATATGGTCATTTTTACCATATGAAAGACACTGAGAGTTGCTGTTACATTGTGCCATCAATGCTAATAGTCAATATGCGAACAATCTAGCATATCAACACTTGCACGACAACCTTTCATTATGCAGGTCACCGAACTCGATCGCGGTAAAATCTGCAAGAAAGGTAAAGGATTGAAGGTAAAAGTAAAGGGTGTTAAAGTAAAAGTAAAGGTGTTAAAGTAAAAGTAAAGGTGTTAAAGTAAAAGGTAAAAGTACAAATTAAAGGGAAAGGCAAAAGAAAGACACGAGAGATTTCGGACGAAAGTACGTCATAAAAATGGTCCAGAGGCCGGGAAAATATTCAACAAAGCACGTCCACCCGCGTTTTATTCTTTGTGGCACTGTTAGTCTTCCACGTTGAAACTTAAATTACGTGTCCGTTAACGAATTGAGACACCTTGATGCCCTCAGAGGAGGTCCTTCATCCGTACTGTCCGCCGAACCGCGTTGCTGTATCCCTCCTTGAACTGGTACCAAACTTGGGAAGAGTGACTGGATGCTGTCCCTGATGCCTCTGCAATCATGGAAACAAGTCGAGGTCGGTCACTGACGTATTGCTCGTCTCTTCAAATACAGATGTTCCCAACGCAATGTCTGCCAGGAAACCCAGGGAGCACCTCAAATGCGGTAGAATAATAACGTGCAGGACCTCTGCCTCGAAATTTATATTTTGGACACGACGGCTGATCACCGGAACAGTTGACGCAGTAATCATTCATTCTCCATGATGTGGCGGTGAATAATGTCCCGTCGACCTGTGCCATGCACCAAGCTGCTCGTGTCCTCGGCCAGGCCCGCTCGCAAGAACGCTGAGAAGATTCTTCAGTGGTGCCTTCAGTATAGCTTCGGTAGTGCTTTGCAGTCCTCAACTCCGCTCGTGCGTGAAGCACTGCCAAAGCTACTGAGGACGCAACTGAGGAATTTGCTTTGCTTTGAATACGCAAATGTACACGGCTGTTTCGTGTACAAAGTTCGTGTCACGAAGGACCCTTCAGGAAGTGGACGATATAAATGCAAATGTGATACATTAAGGTTATAAGGTCAATCGTCCTTCTGATTGGGCTACAGAATGAAGCAAAAGCTGGACCGGTACGTACGAAACCATCTTGCAGACAATCACGAAAGACGAATAAGCTCACCAGGACAAGTGGTACTCGTCCTTGCGGGCCTGTTGTGCTCTGTGATCGCCTGCAGGATCAGCTATACCTATACAGAGAAATGGCATAACCACTCCAATTAGGTCGTTCTTTTTTTTTTTTTTTTTTTGCGAGAATCCTGAGGCTCTCATGCCATTGTTTTTTCTCTCCGTCGTCTCTGGAGCGGAAAGTTGTATTAGTGCAGGCAAATTTTATTCTCGTCGACGATCTTTAGTGAAAAGGAAAGAGAAAGCAAGACGATGTGAAACAGACGGACTGTGAAGTCGTCTTCGTCACCTCAGGGCAGAACAAAAATGCCTGCCAGGCATTTCGGGAAAGGAAGTTGCATTATTGTTAGATTCAATATCTGGAGCATGAAACAATGTTCGAGCGCGGAATGTTGGTTACGCATATATGGAAAGGTGAAAAAATGCTGCCGCCGAAAGATACAAAGGACTCACCGACAAGCAATGATATGGTTTCCAAAGAGAGATATATATAGTACTCAGTATAACACCGGGCGGCAAACACACAATCTCAACTGGCACGGTTACATTTTTTAAGGACCCTCGTCCTCCTTTTTATGCCAATTCATGAAAATATGCCAAATTTTGTAGAGAAGAAAGTGTATGTGGCCTCGTTAGATCATAATTTTTCAGATGGCAGTCTGACAGTGATGCTGCTCCCAAAATACAGGACATGTTTTTTAATCATTTACAATTTTTTTAAAGCTATGAGAGCAGCATATACGGCCAGGCGGACATCCACTGGAAGTATGCATCCTCTGGAGTATCCTCTAGTAAGTTAGTAAGTAAGTATCCTGTGGAGGGTATGTAACTATACAAGATGACTAAGTACGTCAAAAGTTCATTAATTAACTCTTTATGAAATTTCGGGCAAAAGCGAGATAGCAGAACGGGAGACAATCCTCGTTGAAAGCCATTCTACCTTTTAAAACTCCAGAAAAGAGCGCGTGCCATGAAAAATTCATCGCCGAATTTCGGTATGCAAATGAGCCGTAACCGAAAAAGCGTGCCTCGGGAGTACATCACGCTTCGCCGACGGAGAAAGCGCTCGATCCGGTCAGCAGATTGGCACCTACTCTATTGCTCTACTCCAATCTTCTCCATCGCTCCAAATCACGTGGCCCTCTGAGCGCTGTGCTCCCTGCGTTCCCGATCGCCGCGGTTTCGGTTCCTTTGCATATCAAAATTCGGGGATGGTTATTAACGCACGTGCGTGTTTCATAAAGCGCGGGATAGCTTTCAACGAGGACAGTCTCTCATTCTGCTATCTCGCTTTTGCCCGAAATCCCCTAACTAAAGAGTTAATGAATTTTATGTAATTAGTCACCTTGTTGTAACTGCATACTTTCTTGAGAGGATGTCCGCCATGCCGTACAACTCAATTCGGAGAACGATATCTAGCTGTTCTCATAGCCTTTTTATAAAAAGTCTGTGAAGGATAAAAATAAAGACCCTGTATAATGTGGACAATTTTGAAGCTCCTTGGAGCCTAGAAATAAGCGTTTTGGAGCAACTTGGGGCACACAAATATCAATTATCGGAGTAGAGGCTTTGGTAGTAGTACCACCATGCCTTTCTACTAGCGTCGCCATTTCCATTCCAGCCCTTCCAACAGACATATGACCAATTGGTAACAGATGTGCGGTAAATGCGGTTCGAAGATCACATCGGATTACGAGTGGGGCCGATTTTCTTTCTTCTTATATCTGGATGGATTCTGTGGATGGATGGATTCTACGTGGCTTCCCTGGTGGGCACCTGTTAAGCTTCCGCGTTATCGCGAAGAGGTAACTTCTACGTGCGTCACTGTTTCCTTCAATCTCTCATTTTCATATCAGCTACCGACGACGATGATACCGCTTGTCTTTTAAGAATGCGCAGAGGGCTTTCATTATTTTCACCCGCTGCTGTGGGCAGCGTCGTGGGCGAATGTGCGTCCTGGGCCGACTTCTAAGGGAACTGTGCCGACATATGTCTGAAAGCGTCAGAGGAAAACACAGGAAAAACCCAAGACAGCACAGCCGGTACCTCCCGATCTCGACGTGACATGGCCAGCACGCTAACCACTGAGCCGCGCGAGCTGGTGCCTGTGTGCTCTCAGTGGCGTACAGCACGGAGTTCGAGTATGTGAACGCTGTTCACACACGGGGAGCTAAGGTCGATTATGTTTTGGAGAAAGAAGAAGAATAACAAAGTTCTCTGCAGAATGCATTGGTATGGTATTAAAAATATCGATGCAGACTTGCTGTTTTCGGAAGCGACACCCGGCCGTATGTACAGTGCTGGACAAAAGTTTACGGAACATGCTCCGGCGCATCGCCGTCTTTAGCTCGATTAAGGTCTGTTCATACACATGATCGCCGGTAGGTGTTTCTCTTTTTTTTTTTTTTTTTCGAGTAACGTGCAAAAACTAGCTTGGAAGTAGCATGCAGTGCAAACAGTCAACGAACATTGGTGTATATTTCGTGAAGGGCATTGGAAGGGCACTGAAGGGCTCTGGATGAAGGGCATTCGGGAACCTCCCTTGGCGCGGTAGTGGCGGCTTGGACGTTCTTCGTGAAACTTTGGCACAGCGACTGTACGGAAATCGTCGGTACATTTTTTATACTTCCAATGCGACCGGAAGGTCCGACAACTGTCAGGATCCACTTGCGAAGGGTACCTTCCGCTTCATTTGCGGCACTGCTGATCCCGTATGCTCTGTCCCCGCTCTTCTTGACAGCACAATGTCTAGCTGGAGCAGTGAAAACACTTCTACGCTGCATGATACCACCATCAGAAGAACTGTTACGGGGATACGCCATAGCCCATGGACGATGGGGAAGGGAGCCTGACGATCAACGGAAAGGCGCTGGCTGTGTCGGTGTGACTGTCACGTGATCTAGAGTGTGTTTGGGAAGGGACATGAAATAATTGATGTTCTGAGGCTAGAACAACATAGAAGGGACAAGTACATACAAAGGCTCAATTTGCCTAAGAAATTAACGATGAAAGACACTGAAAAGGGTAGCCAGCTGTTGGACTCGAACCCACATCTTCTGGATTGCCGGTCCAGGGCTCTACCAATTGAGCTAAGCTAACACGCCTTCTCAGCGACTTCCAGGGTGCGTTTGGGAAAGGAGGTTGGCGGTGTTACGGATGGACGCAACGCAAATATCAGCGAAACCGCCACCCTCTCCGTCATATAAAAAAGCCAGGTGTGCGCCAACTCCGAAGTTACAAGCCATAGTAGCTTTTTTTTTTCGCCATTAAAACAGTGCGAGGAATGGTTCTCCTTCTGCTTTGACTGTTCCTGACTGCGTGTTAGAGACACTGTAAAAGGTGTCGTTTGTCCATGCGTTTATCAAACGAGTTTATTAGCCTCAGACGCCAAGCGCCCTCTTGTAGTGCTGCTCCAAAGTTCAAACTGAATGATACGTGAACGCGTAGCGCGGCAAAATACGACACAAGTGAGTGCAACCACGCTCTCATATACTGTCACGTGTGTTCACGACCAGTTTAAAATCAAAGTTATTTCAAAAGTATAGTAAAAACAAGCTTATTTGATATCAAGTTGCATGTGTATTGCTTAGGATTGAACTAATATTTTTAACACTACTCCACTTTAGCCATTTAAGCACTGGAGTAAGAATACACTTACACCCTGTCACACAGGCACTCTTGAATGATCATTGAAAGTAATTGTAGAAACTTACACTCCTGTCACACAGGCACTCTTCAACGATCATTGAAACTAATGGTAGGAGACTTACACCCCTGTCACACAGGCCGTCTTCACTGATCATTGAAAGTAATGGTAGGAAGCTTACACCCCTGTCACACAGGCACTCTTCAACGATCATTGAAACTAATGGTAGGAGACTTACACCCCTGTCACACAGGCAGTCTTCATTGATCATTGACACCAATGGCCATTGTCAACTTCTCAAAGAACAGTAGATCCAATAAACCTCTACCCGAGAAACGTCATCATGACGTTGGTAGACGTACCAAAACCAAAACAGATCGGAAGGGGAGAGCTGGGTTCCACGAATGAGCAATTGTTCGCTGGCTCCTATTGAAAGAAAAGTAGGACCGAAGGTCGCGTCCTTTTCAGAGACCGTCGTAATCCCCTGAAGACCGTGACTTTCGGGCACAACCTTGTTCGCGACTAGCTTCGAACGTAGTTCAACTCTACCAAACTCGTGGCGCTGTCGAACATTATGACGTCATTTGTTTACAAACAGGTAGAGGTCTATGCTCTCTGACAGGTTGATACGTAACACACTTGGTGCCGCTACGGACGTGTCGAATGGCCATTTGTTTCAATAGTCAGTACTTGGGTATGCTTGATCCATTCGCGTAGGATTCAATCAACAAATTAGGAAGCATCCAGGAAAAAAAAAGCACTTTAGTTCATTTGAAATGCTTATGGAAGGAACTTCTCTAAGACAAGCCTATGCAGGGAATCTGGCTCAACATCTTGAATTAGCAGATTGAAGCAAATTAACAGATTGAAGTTGTTCTACAATTAACATGTGACAAGTTCACTGTCAGAGCTTCCTATTGCCTACTCTCTTTGACCGATTACCGTAAAAGAAAAGACCACGAATTACAGTTCAGACACTTTTCACTGTGTCATGACTGTTTTAAATTCAGCTTTTTTAAACGAGAACAACTTGTTGGCACATGTTATCAATCTTACCAGTGTCGAGAGCTTTCTAAATACCATAAGGTCATTGTTAACCGCATCTGTTATGGTTTACCTTTGTTTGTGCTCTGTATGTACCCTTTAAATGGCACGCAAAAATACACTATGTAACCCATGAAGCTCCATAATCGGCCTTTCATAGCGGAATAAATGAATGTTGAAGATGATCTTACGTGAAGTAGACTCTACTTCTTTCTTCTGTATTAACCTTCCGAAGAAGTCTACAGCAGGCTAGAAAACAATTGGGAGCAACATAAGCTTAATGTTCTCCGTGGCAAAGAGAGGCTGTGTACCTTCAGAGGCTCTTCCTTAACAGCAGGTCGTGGCTTGGTGACTGTAGTGGCAACGGCAGGCTTTGGCGGTGCCACCCTTCCAGTGGAGGTTTCTGGCGCATCACTTCTTCGCATTTTTTCTAACTCGAGCTATACAGAAACACCATACGTGCAAATTCGACAAAGTGAATACAACTCCATAATGCATCTTTTGCATTACTACGGTAAGAAAATCAAGACATCAAATCCGTCCCATTGATCCTGCACCAATGTAATGCTTTACCTCACGAGCTATCAGTTGCTTTGTACCGTACGTAAGGGGTTGAGGTGCGGCAATCCCTGGAAACCTCACAATATCTTCTATGTTCCTAGAATGAGCAAGAGAAACGGTGGGCAACATGGTTCATTTCGCTTCTCTCTTGCAGCGGCTGTCTGCGAGCCCTGAAGCTGACGACATGCGCATCGAATCAAAAAGGCTGGTAAGACATGCCAGAGAATGGCTACCTTGGATGCATCTGCTATAAAATGAAGGTGCAATGCAAAATCCTTTGTCCTTATTTCATTATGATTACTATTGCAACAAATTATCTTTTCTGTTGTGCCCTGAATGATGACATAGGGAGGGCATTTGGCACAGGGCTACAATTGAAAGTAACACTGCTTTTCAGAGATGAGACAAATCTTTTCAGGGATGGTTCATAGTTCATATGCACTGCCCTCCAGTAAAATATTGGACACCTAGTACACAAATTATCAGTGTCTCACACCAACTACAAAATACGGACTATACAAATGCAGAGCTACCAGATTATGTAATTACGCAGCTTCATTCTTAATTACAAAAGAACTGGAGCAAAAGCTGGTGTCAGCTTTGCTCCCAAGGTCCTTCCTAAAGTCCCTGCACCTAAAGTGTTTAACCTCCAGAATTCCGCTAGCATCCATACCACTTGAGTTATAAAGGACAAGACCAATAGCAGTGCCACAAGAAGGATGGCATACTTATAATACTTACGGCTCAAGAGCATATTGGTATATCCCATCAGCATTCCTTGCTTGTTGATATACCAAGTTGTACGAAAGCATGACTGAGATGACCTGACGAAGCTGCTTTTGCTCTTCTGCATTGAACAACTGCACATTCACCTTTAAAGGAGCAAGCACACAATTAGTTGGTCTACTGCAAGACGTATGTAGTTTTGAAAATCCGTAGGCGCCTCCACTTCTACTGTAATGATCCTTGCATGAGTTTGCGCTGAGATGTTCTGCCTTTCAATTAACATCACCACATAAAATTTAAACCAAGCAAGATTAGTGAAAGATGTGGCAAAAGAAGTTTGTGACTTGCATGTGTACTTGCCAAAATATGAGATTCAAATAGATGGTCTTTTTCTTTTTTCAAAAGTTTGCTAGAATTGCTTTTTACAGGAAAGTGCGAAGGGAAACTTTGACATACCATAATCAGGCAAACATGCAAAAGAAATTATTTGCGTATTATTATTCTAGGTACATATATCTCTAAGGCTATATTCACAAGCTAAAATAGATCACCATATTTATATTTTATTTTTCACACAAATCGCTAACGACTGTGCACAGTGAAGGAAATACATGATGTCCTTTGTGGTATCAAGAAATCGCTCATAAACAGTAGTAATTATGCAGCCAGCTAAAAAGTATTATATGTAGCACACAAACACTGAAAGTCTGTTCTATAGGAGGATACAAGAAATCAGAGGAATAACGTCAAAACCCTGAATAACAAACATACAATATGTTGCCATGTGCAATACCTTTGTGTAGTAACGTGACATACTACATCAACTCTAATAACTTTGTATTACCTCGTGTGTGTATCTTAAAGCAAACAATTTTACATAGGACTAGTGTTTCCAAATTATTCAGAACTGCAGCAAGTATAACTTCATGAGTAAGATCATATTTTTTACATTTACATTTTGCCCAAGAAGATATTCCGCTACCTCTCTGGAATCTGTGCACACCAGACATGCCCAGACTGCAGATCGTTTTCAATGAACATAGCAAAATAAAATGCCAAAAATGCAAAGTACGCTCACAGGACGGATTGTTGGTTGCATGATAACGACAAGCCAAGGGAGAATATCAAGAGTGATAGTTTGCTCGGTAAGGAAACAGGACACCTGGGGAGCCATCTCGGCTGACAAGGAGTTCAAGGTGTTATTCAGCTGCGACCGTTTCATCCTAGCCTAGAGAGAGAGGGGTGGGGGAAAGCATTATATACATTAAAAGTGAAAAATTACACGAACGTTTTGCATTGTACAGCTCGTGCTTTAAAATGTTCCAACCATCCACAAGAAAAAAAAATAAAAGGACTTTGAGACAGCATGTAGCATATTTTACGACTAGTATATCAAATGAAAATGAACAGTACCTCAATAAAGGAGTTCTGAAATGTCATTTTGGTGTACTGTACAACAGCAAAACTGCTGAAAAATGCAGGTGCCACAAAGGGAAGGTATGTGTACAGGCTGTAATTCTGATGGTGCTGAACAACATGCATCATTTGATCGACAAAACATAACCATTCTGGCCCCAGTTGTATCTAGAATGAAACAGATGAAAGAATAGTTATCGCTACTTGATGAGACAGCAAGGTGGATGAAGCAAACTTAAAACAGGCAGAACTGCTCACTGCTTCAAAGCGAGGGTCCTTGAAGTTGATGTGGACATAATTATCAAACAAGCCCTGAACTAATTTTTCGTAGTCCCCAAATGCTTGCGCACAACGAACGAGAGAATCAAATCTGAAACACAAGCAAAGAACATTCTTACAAAACTGAGTGCACAAAATAGATTGCAAGGTCAGTATGGATTTTGCAAAACTGTGAGCTCCAGTGTAACCTATCATCCAATCCTATCTCTAAACGAACTTCTTAGGCTATACATCGCCGAAAGATGACATTTGGAGAAAATATTTGTATTGCGTACTGCATAACACAATGATTTCTTTTGGGACAGTGGAACTATGTTAGTGCAAAATATCTGCATCACGGTATGAACCAAACACGCACTGCTACTACAAGCAAGGAATTTGTCATGATGGTAGTCACCGCTATACATTTCTAAGCTACAGTTATTGTGACACAACAACATGCCCCACTGCCAGAGAGGAGGACGAGACCTATACAAGTGGGAAGTATGTCGCTCCCTTAGGTGCTGTACAGTATTATATAAGCAATGCAGGAGTTCTTACTTGAGGGCTTCCTTGGTTCGGCTGTTGGCTACATCCTCACTGTACGAGCTTCCAAAATCTTTCCTATTGCCATAAATTGAGCGAATTAAACTAAGCTCTTTCTGCTATCCTCAAACTCTCGTACGTAATGAACATAGATAAAGGAGGACATACTTTTGTTGCCTAGGTTTCTGAAACACATCCTGCAGCACAGAAAGCAGTCCACGCTGTACATCCTTCTGTCCGACATTGAATGTTTCGATGTCTGTCAGGGTTAGCTGTTGCTTTCTGCTACGTATGAACTGAATGGAAGAGGCAAGCAAACTATGTGTAAACGTTATTCTGCATATCAACCTGGTCATTACCTGCAACGTGGAAAGGCAAGATCGGACATCATTCGCAGCCTTGTTGCAAAGTGCAACGATTGCGGCTTGGTCGCCCTTCATCCTTTCATGCCTCATAATCTGTAAAAAGATTCAAATGAACACAATTTATACTGCCATGTGGGAGAAGGAAGCAGTTTATTTGTGTTACAAGGAGAGAAAGAAAATTGGCATACAATTTTGATGTGCAGAGCAGATCATAGCACACTCTAGTTTACTCAAACCCATGCATTTGGACAAAAATTCGTTTGTTTGCTCCCCCTATGGCTTTTGTGTAGAACTGGAATAATATGTACCTCATACAGTCTGCTTGCAAGACGCGCTCTGTGCATTTGTGGGAAGTGCAGAATTAGGGCAATCTGCCGCAGAGGCCTCAAAGCTGGTACGTATCTACACACACAAAAAAAATAAATAAATAAAATAAAAACATTGCCAAGCGATAAATTATACAAAAGTGTTCAGTGGATAAGCACATGCTATCCTTACAAATCATTGCAGATGCAGATCACTGGCCGTAGAAGAAGAGAGGGCTCTTTCTTCCTCTTTTTTGCTGCACCAGCTGGAGGGCCACCAGACTTGATCATGTTCACCAGTACATTTATAGATGGCTTTGGAAGAAACAACACATAATAATTGTTACGACTGCAATATTTATGTGTATTTAAATCGCAGTTTCACACGAATGTGCTGTGCACCGCGATAGCATATCGCAAAGGGAGGAACTACTGTGGGTTAGTAATAGTAATAGTCACTACACACAAATCAACATCAACTTACTGCAGGCGCACCATCAATTTCGTCGATAACGAGACAATTTGGTCGGGGGTCCTGACCGAGAACTGCTTTCATTTGAGTGGCAGCTTCCAGTGTAGTTCGGAAGACTTCGGGGCTTCGGTCATCACTAGAAGATGAGGAGAGTTGCTACATGCAAGGCGTACGTAAAATAAAAGAAAATGCGGCAATTACCTCGCGTTTAATTCGACCACGCAGTAGCCAGCGTGTTTGGCTATCACATGAGCAAGCGTTGTTTTACCAAGACCAGGGGGACCACACAAAAGGACAACCTAGGATAAGAGAACACACCATGCCTTACTAGAGTCCCATACAAGACAATCTGAACAACAGCTACAAGATGAACGCTTCGGGACACTACAGGACCATTCCATATACTGTACCTTCTGCTGCGGTCTTTTGTGTTCATCGAGTTCCTGAAATTTTAATTATAATTAAGTTGCTAATTTAATTTAATAATTTGTCACTAGTCATAAAGACACAAGTGTAGTTATATTACCTCATTGACCTCAGGTAGAAGCTTCCTCACAAAGTTGCTTTGTTGCTGTTGCTGATTATCTTTCAGACGTTTTATTTTGGGTTGTCGTCCAAAAACGACAGTGTCCCACAGCTTCAGCCAGTGCAGAAGAGTCCGGTTAACACCCTTTTCAAAAGATTCGACGATGAATTGTAAAAGAGTGACCAGTGATTCCTTACGAGTTAAAAAATCGCAACACGTACATCATCGCTCAGAAGCTCCATGAAACGTTTTGGACGATATTTTTCCACCCAGAGAGCAGCTTCACTACGGTCTTTGTCATCTGGGTCCCCAAATCCACTTTCACGTATAACACCTTCAGGTAAATGTTCCAGTGCATGATTTATTATAATTTCACTTGTCTTAGCTTCAGCCTTTTCTCGCTTCTCCAGCTGAAACAATAATGCAAACAAAATCTTCAATGTGTGTTTCAAGTGATGCCACCTCTACACTACTTGAAAAAGTATACCATCAAGAAATGTGTCAGGAAAAAGGTCAAGGAGTTCTTACCTCGTCCTTTGCTTCTGTCCACAAGTCCCAAAATGGCCTTGACAGGAGGTTTCCTCTGTGCTTACTTCGATTATGCAACTCCTGTGTATATGAAGGCATACTTGGAATTGATGGACTGTAGATATCCAATAAACAAGCAATTCATTTGAATAAAGATTGTTAGGGTTAATTTGTGTATTTTGGGAAAAATCAACACTACGTAAGCAGTCGACATTATTAACGAGCTTTAACCTCTTACATACACTGACCTCTTCATCATCGGCCCAGTCTTCATCTCGAAGTCCCAGAAATGTAAGACGATTACCAGCACCTCTGACAGAACAACTCATAACATAAGAGGATGTTTCAGTAAACACTGGCTCTGAAGCATCAAAGTTATCCACTGTTGTAACCGACTCTCCTGGGCCAGAGAAAGAACACAGGCCAGACGGTCCAGCCTCATTGAGATCCCTTTCATCAATGACCAGCGGCGGCGGAGGTGACGGAAGACCACTTGACTGTTGTGTGTCGTCATCAAGCTTAAGCTTCTTTCGTGCAGATTCTAGAAAAAGAACAGAAGTTCCGCAAAGTCTGTCCCAAACAAATGTAGCCCGAGGATACAGCTGCTTATGTCAAAAATAGACAGCCCAAGAAGCATACCAACTGTCGGAGTCTTGTACGTTCCGAAGTCGCTTTCAGACTGACTTCGTTTTGTGCTCCCCGAAAATGGAGTATCACTCTCGTGTGCATCATTGCGTTTCTCTAGCACTCGACTTGTTGGGTGATGTGGACTTCCTGCGAACAGAAATCGGTCAATTTCGTTCCTTTCGGATTCAGTTCTGCCGTACCGCATTTGTGAGAGACGAGAGAGGGCAATGTATGGAACTCACCGTGAAGTTCATCTGCGAGTTCGAGCTCATCTGCGTAGAGATCCTCAAATTCATCGTATTCATACATGGCACTACTTTATGTTACATTCTGCGCGGCATAATGTTACCCAGACTGATAAAAAAAGCTTTAAGAAACGCAAAGTGAGTTGCACGGACACAGATGCGAACTTCGCGCGTAGTTATTACGGAAACGGAAACATGTGATCATTGTGGCCAGTTGTCGCTTTCAATCTCGCTGAGTTTGGGGCGCCGGCGCTGGGACGTTACCGTGATCTGTCCATTTTTATGGTTTCTATGCTGTGTCTTACAGATAGGTTGATTCCAACGTACACTGTCGATCAACTAAAATTTTCTGCTTTTTATGCCCATCGTATGGCTAATGCTGTCTGCTAAATAGGAGAATGGGTGGGTTGCATCGCCGGAGAGGCGGTGTTACTACGTTACTACATTGCTACTGAGGGTCCGAAGTTGGGGAAGTCGGTACATGACAAGTTCACACTGTTTCGTCCTGTTTTGTGTGTGCCTTTTGTCTGTGTTTCTGGCTGCGGCGGTGTGAACTTGTTACTACATTGCTACATCCACAGCAGCGAAGGTCTCCGTTTGATTTGAAACTTACACTGTTGTCCCCATTATAATTCTATTTTATCCCTCGAAACCCAAAATTTCATGCCCCAAAACTGAGAATCTGTTACATTCGTTCATACATGTGTGAATTATTGCCGATTAGCGTAACGGGAAAATGGGAGGAGTTCTTTGGGAAGATTACAATGGGGCAGGTGGTGCTAGGGGTGTGCGGGGCCTGAGGCAAAGGCACATCGCGGGGGCCTGTTTCACATGTTTAAGTGCATACTTGATATTAAGAAAAAAAAGTAATCCCTGGTTGAAGGCTTCGTGCGCGGGGCCTATGCAAGCGCTGAGCCTAAGGCGGTCGCCTTACTCGCCCCCCCCCCCCCCCCCCCATCGCCGGCCCTGCATTGAGGAGGAGGATTTCACCCGCGTTTCACTCTCTCAAATATACTACCAAGGGTACCGTTTCCGGGGGGGGGGGGGAGTTGAGCCCCCAAACCCCCTTCTTGCTGCGCCACTGGATTACGGCATTGAGAGAGGTGCACAAATGCAACAAGCAGCCGTACCGCGCGCATACGACTGGCTGCACCGTATAGCATATAGAAAGAAATACGAAAAATGAAATGAATGAAAGTTATCTATGGTTCTAACCGTTCCCTAAAAATGTCTGGCTGTGCTAGTGCTGTGCTCGCTCAACGATCACCGTACATCCGCTATAAGGGACATTGCCGTAGCGTCACTACCATAGCGTCACCGCGCATTGTCAACTGCCTTGTTGGCCACACAGCATAAACTCTTGCGAAAGAACTAAGGGCGCAGCTAACATGCAGCTCACACGAGAGGCGATCTGCAGACCCGCTAGAAACCCTTCTCTCCTTCAAAAGGGTGTAAGAGAACGAGGGAAGTAGGCGTCAGTTCAAGGCGTTCGTATTTCCTGCTGCTTCTCAACACAGGGCTATGGTGACGTCACAGGAGGAGATCGGGCTGTGCCGATGGCTGCTTTCTCCAGGTGTTTTTGTAAATTTGATTGTGCTGTGACAATACAAACGGTACAGCAAAAATATTGTGCAATGCGACTCCTCATTGAATACTTAATGTATGAACTGTGCTACATGTGCAACGAACTTGCGCTCGCACAAGAGAGCCTGGCGTTAGCGCAGAATTTTCATGTGCTGAATATAATACACGCCAAATTTGCTGTATTTCAACGATACAAAATGCAGTACCTTTAATAAACAACCAGTGCACAAACAAAACTCTATTCAGCATTACTATCTGAAGCATACAGGCCCCGTTTCGAAGCCGAAGGCTTGATGTACTTTTCCATAGTCTGAGGGTAAAAAGTCTATAATTGGTAGTGTGGCTGGCAGTTTTGTCTTGAAGTCAAACATAGTTTTCCCGTCTCCGTACTGCGAACAAAAGACGCAAACGTCAAGCTATCACAATACCCAACAACTGACGAAAATGTGTGCCTCACCTGACAATCATCCAAGGAAACAGACAATCCGCTCTTTTTCGTGAGGAGCACCTGTTCTGACTGACTCAGAAACTGAAACGCGTGCCTGTAATCCTTACTCTTCTGGCTATACCAAGCATTGGAATTTGTGCAAGTCACCGTAAAGTTCTGGTACGCTTCCGAGCTGAGGAGTTGTATGAACCGCATCTGAACCGCCCCGACCTCTCCGTAGCCGATTCTGAATCCTCCCTCCAGTTCGCTAAACCAAAGCTTTTTTTCTGCATACTTCTTCCATGGCCCTACTTTCGCAGAAGCGGTTTCCACGTCTGGAAAGATGCACGTCTCGCCCGTGGCGCAGAAGACATTGACGGCGTCGTCCGCTACGCCTAAATTAGGATCGATCCAATACCAGCCGTCTTCAAGGCTTGGGTGAGAGTAGTGAAGGTCTTTACAAGTTCTCGCTGGGTTTGCTTGGGTCCCAAGAGGCTGCCGCAAGTGAGATATTTCTTTCCGAATAATGAATACATTAGCGTAGATGTTTGTCAGTGTGCTGTCTAGGACGCTCGAAGAACTATTCTTGTCCTCTGGAGGCTCCGTTACGGGTGCAGGTGTTGCCGATTCTTCTGGGATAGATCGCTTGCTGATGCGGAAACTATCCCTCTGGAAGAGGAGTTCCGGTGGTATCTGCGGGCCTTCTCCCGGTGGGCCCTGAAAGAACAAGGTGAAAGAAAAATAAATAAAGGTTATAGCTCGAAAGAACGACATCACGGTACAGCTGGCGACTTTTTCACTGTGATGTTACGCAAATGGCTGTTAGAATGATGCAGCGTGCAGGTCGTTCCCGTTTAGCCCCGAGGAGGGTGGAACCTCTTTGGGAAAGTCATGAGTATTTGGGAAGCCATTTGAAAGGATCTGTACTCACCGGGGGACCCGGTAGCCCCTGAAAAATAAATTGTAAGCGTTGGTTTACAAACCACCTGCTAAAATGAATACAGTAACTAGAATGTGGCAGGACTTCAGAAGACTTACGGGAGGTCCAGTTTCTCCTTTCAATCCTGTTGTCCCCTAGAGAGAAAATAGCACAGACACGTTCCAAGAGTGCAAAAACAACATAGCCCACGTATAGCTTGCGTTTTTATTTCATTTCATTTGCATTGCTCACCTCGACCCCCTTTGGTCCCATAGGTCCTTCTGGGCCCTTGACAAAGAAAGGGAACGCATAAGTGTAAGTAACATCTCATGCCTCACAAATATATGATCCGTATTATCAGCGCGCGCCTTACTGGTTCTCCTTCAGGTCCATCCACACCTTTCATTCCTTCCATACCAACAGGGCCCTGTGAGAGAAATTCGTACCTTGCAGATGGAAGACACATCTGGCACTATGAGCACACTTCACAAACCTGCGCGCCAGGTGGACCTGGAAGCCCCGTATCCCCCTTGTCACCTCTTTCTCCTTTCTCACCGGTATCTCCCTTGGCTCCAGGTCGACCAATGAGACCTCGGTGGCCCTGTAGTGGAAACATGGTTATTCGCATCGTTGCGCGTCTTACGTTTAACGTAAGTCAAATATGAAATAACCCACAAATTACTTACAAATTACAAATTACTGACCTTGATACCTCGCTTGCCTCGGTCGCCTTTCATGCCTTTGTCACCTTGCGGGCCCTATCACACGTACACAAAAATTAATGTTGATGCAATAATCCTGAAGTTAATTGTGGGCACAGTCATAACAGGTGCTTCTAATTTATGTAACGAATGAGTTCTCCTCGTCCGTCTTTTGTCCCATAGATGTGGCGGACATCTAAGAGATCGACTGAGTAGATGGTTGAATTTTAGATGCGTTAAATGAAGGAATCACGACCATGAGCTTGAAACGTACTGTGCTTCCAGGCAATCCAGGAGGGCCAACAGGCCCAGGTGATCCGACGTCACCCTGCATAAGATATTCAGCATCACATACATTCACCTTAGACAATTCAGAAATTTATATACCGCAGTTCCAGGTGATCCGCGAAGTCCAGATGGACCGGATGGTCCAGGTGGGCCCTGCAAAAGAACAGAAAACTCGTCAGCATAATATTCGGCTGAGTGCTTCGCTCTACGAATGTGAATGTGAAAAATGAGTACCGGAGGCCCCGTCGTGCCCTGTATTCCTGGAGGCCCTACTTGTCCCCTGTCTCCTTTCTCACCAGGAAGTCCCACATCGCCTTGAAGACCCGCAGGACCCATTGGTCCCTTGTGCGGAAACAAACGCGAATTAGAGCGTTGCGAACATTTTACGACAACAAAGATAATAGAAGGATGTTTTTAATTCTCTTTATATACGTACAGGTTTCCCAGGTATTCCAGGCCCGCCCATTTTGCCCATTTCTCCTTTGGAACCCTGAAAAGAATGTCAAATTAGAAATTTAAACACCTGCAGGAAAATGTAGAAAGCCTATAAGACACTATACTATTGCACTACCATAATGCGTACGTGTTGCATAGCAGCGCACTGGTTTACTAAGTTATCGTGCTACCTGCATAGCAGCCGACTTACAGAGGGGCCTGGTTCGCCCTGTTGTCCGTCCGAACCATCTGCTCCTCGTTCTCCCTAGGAAAAGTGTGTACAGTTGTATCATGACTGATGTTTACATTTCGAAAGCATCAAATACAAAACAAAAGTTCAGTTACTTTGATGCCCGGTAGTCCTGCTTCGCCAGGAGGGCCGGGGAACCCCGGGGCACCCTGCAGGAAGAAAAATTCTGAGTCCAACACAGCATCCCTTCTGGGAAGAACAGACGCAAGCGAAGGAATGCCACGTGTTAGACATTCATTTACAACATACTGGCAATCCTTTAGGTCCTTCGACGCCAGTTGGACCTTGCACTCCAGGTGTGCCTTGAAGGCCTGGTTTGCCTTCTTCCCCTTTTGGGCCAGGAGGCCCGCGTGGACCCTGAAAACATGTCGCAAGTAAATTAACTTTCTATTCCTCGATCCGGGCGGTGACTAATAATGAAAGACGAAACGGCAATACCGGCTCTCCGTCTTTTCCTGCGGGTCCAGGTGCTCCTGGTGGTCCATCGTCCCCCTTCTGTCCCTGAGCTCCTTCTGGTCCAGGAGATCCAGGAATTCCTTCTCCACCCTGCCGTAACAAAAACGATGTGACCAAGACGCTTGCTCCTTGGTACGTTCACATTATGTTCTCAGGAGGACATACGCCTACCTTTTCGCCTTTTGGACCAGGTCCACCGGGTTGACCTGCTGGCCCCAGCGGTCCTTTCTTGCCGACGTCTCCTTTATCACCCTTGCCACCTCGCGGTCCTGGAAGACCCTATTACGTAATGGATAATAATCAATTATGTCTTCAGCGCAGGGATTAAAAACGCATGAATGCTGAACCGTCTCACCTGCAACCCTGGAGCGCCGGTGATCCCCATTGGCCCAACGGGCCCGTCCTCTCCCTTCGGGCCTCTTGGCCCCGTAGGGCCTGGAGGGCCTTGTTCTCCGTCAGGCCCCTAAAGAAGCAGTAATTATATTTCTGTGTCGTATGATTGCATGTTGAGTAAGTGTACTTACACGTTCCCCTTGTTCACCTCTTAGACCGGGGGGTCCTGCAACTCCTGGAGGACCCTGTAGCGACGTGACAGCATTACGCACGCTATTGCTTCCACGGACTAACCGAAATGACTGCGTGGCAGCATACAAGAACTTACAGCGTCGCCTTTGCCACCCTTAGAACCCTTCTGACCAGGAAGTCCAGCATCCCCCTGGAAGAATCGTAAAATGACGCACCGCAGCTGAGATTATGCAGATAAAAAACAGCGCCAATTGCGATTGTAGTGCTAATCTGCGAAGCCTGAATGAGAACGTCCAGTGACTATCGTGTGTACTTACCTTATCTCCATCCTCCCCTGGGGTTCCAACTGGTCCAGGCGGGCCTGGAAGGCCCTGCGCGCAAGTAGAACGTAGAAATATTAACGTCGAGCGTGCTCCGTAATTAACAGCGTATACAAGCACTGTGCCATATACCACAGAGTGACGTACCCTAGATCCTGGAAGGCCGTCTCTGCCAAGAGGGCCGGGTACACCCATGTCGCCCTTTAGAACAGAAAAAGTAAAATAAGTGTTGTAAGGATTGTAAAAATTAAAATAAAATAGAAGTTGCGGGCATGGGTAGCTATTTTATGTTCTTATGACCTAACGTACCTTGTCTCCTTTGGGACCAGAAGGACCTGCTGGACCAACGCCACCAGGACGACCCTGGCACGATACGAGTGTTATGAGGGATTATATGATGCCACGTGTTTGAGGATGTGGTACAGGCAGTGAGAATGCGATAGGTATACCTTTTCACCAGGAGGGCCCGGGTCTCCTGGCAACCCCAAGTCTCCTTTTTCTCCCTAGAACGCCCAAAAAGTGCGAGCCGGTAAATTTTGTGCGTGTGCCGCATTGCTATCACTGCATTACTGCTACATGCACGGTATCTTACAGCTGGTCCAATGGCTCCGGGAAGTCCAATTTCTCCTTTGGGTCCCGGGAACCCCTGTAAATATAATGCAGACATTACAATACTGTGGATCGAATAAAGATTGTGGCACTGCAGAGTTGTGGGACATAGGGAATCATGCTTACGGGAGGTCCCATATTGCCTCTCTCACCAGGAAACCCTGGTGGACCCGGGGGTCCAGGTATTCCTTTTCCTCCCGGAGATCCACTTGGTCCCTGTAAGGAAGTGGAATAGGCTCTTACTCGTCTTCATATAAGGGAAGCTGTGGCACACTTATGGGTGATAAAAAGTGCGTATGTACGCGTAGATTCTAAATACTATATGAAGAAGACCTGGATAGACGGAGATAAGAAAAGCGACAGACAACAAATGAAAATTGCCGTACCGGTAAGCCATCCTTTCCTGTGAGTCCTGGAAGACCTATTTCACCTGGCAAACCCTACAGGAAGCGAAAGCCAAGTTACACACAGAAGAGACCGACAGCGGGCTTCGATGTTCGATGCAAATTTCACGCAGAGCATGTTGACGAACACATAAACGATCAACATATGATTGTAAAATTGGGAAGCTCACCGGCGGTCCCGGGGCTCCAATTTCACCGGAAGACCCAGGTTCCCCTGGGGGACCCTATAAATATTTAAAGAATGATATGACGTGCAGCTACGAGTATATGTACAAAGTATCGAAGGAAACGCCAGTAAGACGTTCAGGAAAATGTAGCCAGTAGAGACAACATTGAATTCTTACCACTGGTCCTATCACTCCTGGAGGCCCAGGTGGTCCGGTAGTTCCAGCCTCCCCCTTGAGAAAGAATTTACTACGCGTAAAACTAGCAGAACAATCTAGCTATGTCTAGGCCTAGAACAGCATGCAGAACTCACGGGCTTGCCTAACAAGGCCTAAGTTCACTTCTGGCTCAACGTGAAACTTACCGCAGGTCCTCGTTCCCCTGGTGGCCCTGGATGCCCATCCTTTCCCGGAATACCCTAAGATAAAATGCGGTATATTAGAACTGGTTCACTGCATACGTAAGTATATCGCAGTATCGTATCGCACTTCCGGTGCCCAGGTGGTCGAAATTCATCCGCAGTCCTACCCTGCGGCAAATGCAGCATGTAGCCGCGCAAGTGTGGGCGGCGGACTCGCCTTATGTGTAAATTTACTCCCAATTATTATTTTTATGTAACAGAGTTCAGGTTATTGGTAGATAACCTGATGACCTCGCTTTCCGCATGCCACGAAACACATCTCGTCAAGATGCTGCATTAATCCACCGAATGCGCCTCGATGTGGCCTTTACAGCTCAGTGGCGTTACCGCTTGAGACAAGTTGACTCTCCCACCTGCTGCCACTGTGGTGCTCTTGAGGATCTGGAGCACATTCTTCTTCATTGCCCTCACTACGAACCTTCCTGAACCACACTCTCCGAGTCTCTTCGTCCGCTGGACCCTCGCCCTTTCTCCCTATCGAAATTGCTTGGTCCCTGGCCCAATCCAGCCCAGCAACGCTCTGCGCTCAAAGCTCTTCTGACATTTCTGGACACCATCGGACTTCGATCGTTATTGTGAAGGGGCTCGATATTTTATTCCCCCCATTCCACCCAGCAATGGGGTAGAGTATCGCCTGTTGCGATGAAACTCCCCACCCTCCAAGGTCGAAAATAAAGTTGTTGTTGTTTTTGATTGGTTGGCAAGATAAAGACACGAATAAAATCTTAGCAATAGTGGTATGCTGTCGTACGAGAGACAGAGGTTTCCGCAGAATACTCACAGGTGAACCAGGGACACCCCGGAAGCCTCGAACGCCTTCTGGTCCTTGCGATCCTCTTTCCCCTGGGATACCTGGGGATCCCGGTTCTCCGGTGCTGCCCTACGCCCGTGAAACATCATAACGTACGATGAAACGACACCGAACTGTGCAGCACAACGTCGTGGTGCAAACGTACCCCGCAAATCAAGGGAAAGCACGTCAGATACTAACTTTTTCACCCTGTAGACCACGCTTGCCTGCTCGGCCCCTCTGACCACGATTTCCCTTCAAGAACGCACGGAATAAATAATGTCAATACAATGCCAAGAGCATCTGGTGAACGATAGCCAACATTTCAATATGGGGAAAATGCTTTACGCTTTCCGTAAAATAATAAGAATAGTACGCTTACTTACACGTGGACCTATTTGACCTCTTTCGCCCGGAGGCCCAGCAGGACCCTATAAAATAAGCAGCAGAGCTTTACACTCCACAGACAACTAGGTCCCATCTTTCTACCTCAAATAAAGAATACGTACTCTGTCTCCTTTGAATCCCTTTTCACCAGCTTTACCATGAAAGCCTTTTTCACCCTATTAGAAGAGAGAGTGGGGCAGAGAGAAAAAAGAAGCATTTACCTTATCTCCGAAATCCAAAATACTCAGATTTCTCCTGCGTATTACCTTTGGGCCAGCTGATCCAGGGTATCCAGGAAACCCAGGTATTCCCAATTTACCCTAGGAGAACAACCTTCATTGCAGCGCACTTGCGATTTGCAACACAATGTACTGACCTTTTCACCTGGTGCTCCAGGCGGGCCCTTCTCGCCTCTGGGGCCATCAAAGCCCTGAGAGAAAACGACCGGGTTAATATGTACGGGGCCATCTGAATGCGCGAGATTAGAAGTCCCGTGATCTTCCTCGTACCTTAGGCCCTTCGGGGCCCTCAATACCTGGAAGCCCTTCGACACCAGCCGGTCCTTTCTCTCCAGGCAAACCCATATCTCCTTTCTGACCATCTGGTCCTGGAGCTCCCTACAGGAATAGTACAAGATGTGTACCACTGAGACCGATGACAAGAAGCTGACATTTTGGGTGCCGTTAGGCCTAAGCGACATCAGGCAAGGGAAAGGAGGTAGATTACGTACCTTATCCCCTTTATCCCCGAGAGGGCCTCTCGCGCCATCGTCACCCTGTTCAAATGCATCCATCGGTTAAATCGTGTGTGCAGTACGCTACAGTCTGCTGCATGTATATATATTGGCTTAGTGTCGTGCTTGCCTTTACGCCACGGGGACCCGGGAAGCCAACTGGGCCAGGATGTCCTGGTGAACCCTGAGAATGTGATACATCGTTATTCACAGCAAGTTTCTGGTAGTGCCAGTTGTACGAATCTCAGCGCTAAAACTAACCGTGTCTCCTTTGTTTCCGGGAGAGCCGGCATTGCCTGGATGACCCTATACACGTGCAGTGAGAAACATGTTGATAGTAAACAAGCAGGACACCCCTTGAGGAGCGGAGCGTCAAATAAAATACAATACGTACAGGAGCACCATCTGCTCCAGGAAGACCTGGAAGACCGGACTTCCCCCTTGGTCCCTACGAGCAAGTTTCATATATAAAAAACATAAATGTACCAAACCAGATGACTATACAAACATTAATTTATTTCAATTGCGATTATTGTGTGGTAGACGTACCGGTGGACCCAAAGGTCCTGGTGGACCCTGAGATCCAGGTGACCCCTAAAAAAGAAACGCAAGAAACCTCATTATCATGAGATGTGCTGTCGCGATTGCGTCTCAGTACAGCAATGTACCAACAGGCTCAGTATATAGAGAATGAATGCGTATCTCACCACTGGACCCGTGAGCCCCTGCTGTCCTGGCCGGCCAGCTTGTCCAGTTGGTCCCTAGAGTTTTTTGTACATTTTTGTCTAATGACTGTCTGTTGCCTAGCAAACTCTTAACTATTTGATAAATAAGAACAACGAATGCCATAGTTAGGGTTACGTACATACCGGATTGCCCTTTGGTCCAACAGGACCTTCTGAACCTGGGATCCCCTGTAATATTCCAACAAATATTTCGTGTACTGCCGTAACGCTGCCAACAAAATATTTCAAATACAGTTGCTTCTATTACATTCAGCTGGTCTTATTTCATGCTCTACCTTATGTGAGCCGAAGTTAGCAACAGAAAAACAAATAAGACAAGTCTCGCTTATCCGGAATTCAGGTATCCGGAAAAATCGTTCGGACTACATTACCGGGAACGAACTTGCTACAGAATTGACTTTCGTGCTTCGTTGACTTCGTTATACGACTTCGACTAATTGACTTCGTTATACGGACGAAAAGGGACGACTCGCGAGGTGTCCGGATAGGCGATACATGACTATATACACTGGCTGCATGCGTAAGAGTACGCGCGTGCAACAAGTAAACAGCAAAAATCATTCTCACAGGTGGGCCAGGTAGTCCTGCAAATCCCCTGGGACCAGGAAAACCTCGTGGTCCCTATAATGAGGAAGGAGAGACTAAGACGCGCATGCCGAGGTCTACTTACACGTTTTTTTTTGTTTTTTTTTGCACTATCTTGACAACCACGTACCATTTCTCCCGGCAAACCAGAAAGACCAGGTTGTCCCTCCTCTCCCTAAAACCAACACCCGAACGGCAGTGAAGCAAATTATATCAGAAAAATTGATTCTGTGCGTGTTGTTAACAGTGTCTCTGTTGGATATGACACGCAGAAAAATAGAATAACAAAAATAGTATAGCACATAAGACAAAAGGACGTACCGCTGGCCCATCATGGCCAGGAAGACCTTGCTCTCCAGTAGCCCCGACGTAGCCCTAAAGATAAGCAGAGCTTGGGTCCAGATAAAAGCTTTACACGCCGGTGACGGCAAATTGAGGACAGATAGGCTGTTGGAAATGCTGACCCTTTCACCTTTGTCTCCCGGAAGTCCAGGTAAGCCCGGGAGACCCATTTCGCCCTGTACGATAAAGAAAGAAATATAGGTATTGGATCCCAAGGCACGGGAAAGATGTATGGAGTGCAATGAAACCTTCCTGTCCGCAGATTGTAACATAGAAGAACGATATCTAATCCACGATAACATACCCTTACACTCTATGTAAGAGTATCCTTACAAAAATATGCAAGTGTCAGTACATAATAAGAATAAGTGTAGCGGTTAATTAAATCTTGCGGGTATAAAAGCGTAATGGTCACACGGTATCATCACTGGTTTCTTGATATACGATAAGCTTGGTAGACGCAACAGCTAGATGGAGCTTTAAGGACACTAGATACCTTTTGAAAGATGATTCAGCCGTGTTTGACTAGACTATTATAATTCGAAAATTAAACACCAAGCTGTGGCGACTCTGAATGGTAAGCGCAATCAATACTGCCAGCGCAATCAATTATTGAGGACTTTCACCCAAGCGGCAAAAGAAACCAGTGTCTTACCTTTGGCCCAGGGGGTCCTGGTTTACCTCGCTCACCGTCTTTACCACTCCGCCCCTGGATATTCGTATGATAAATGAAATATATACAAACAACTCCTCTTTGGCTATCAATGCCAAAAATTTAGATTCTAAACGCAGATCACTACAAAATACATTCGCATATTTCTATACAGTACCCGTCTTCCTGGTCTTCCAGAGGTTCCCTGCTGGCCCCTCATGCCCCGTGGGCCCTGAAAATCAGAAAACGTAATTTACAGTATAAGATGGTTGTCACATACAACTGATGTCAAAAATTGGATAGAAAAAAAAAAGGAAAGAGGAATATATTTCATACAAAATTGCCTACCATGACACCAGGCTCCCCAAGCTCTCCTTTTTCTCCTGGTGGCCCCATAGGACCCTACGTTGAAGGCTCCCATCAAGCAGGTTACATTAACAACAAAGCAATTTCAACTCAATTCAGTCAATTAAATTGAATAAATTCAAATCCATTTCGAGCCTTTAAGAAGCTATGCACACACCAATATAGAGGTGGAACGGAAGACATACCACTGGACCGTGAAGTCCGGTCAATCCCATCGGACCTGGAGCTCCTCTCATAGCCAACTATATAATGGTAAAGAGGGGCATCTTTTAGTCTTCCGGAAGCGTTTACTGAACGCTACGAATAATATACAAACACTGATTATCACAGTAACCACATTCCGTACCATGTGTTCACTAAGCATCTGCCGAAGGGCTTCCATGTTGTCTGGACCCTTCGTGTCTCCAGCAGCTTGATACTGTTAACACAAAGTGTGTTAGTATGCTGGGCATCTCGTACTTTAGTTAACAATGTGTATAATTATAGAGCGTGTATAATACAGGACGTATTTTCAAACCGTACGTACGGGTATCATAAAAACGTGTCCGGGAGCCCCCGGCTGCCCTGCGGAACCATACAGGCCGTCTCTTCCAGGATCCCCCTGTGGGCGCAAATTTTAGAAGGCAGACATAACTGGGAAACAACAAATAACACTGCAGTCGACAGACTAAGACATAAATAAGTATGACTAGATTGACAAGTAAGACACATCGAAGGATGATCTCATAATACTCAAAAATCGCACTCGAGGTGACGAACCTTTTCGCCCTTTAATCCTGGATGTCCTGGAGGTCCTGGGTAGCCCTGTGCACCAGGAGGACCCTAATATTTCGAGGAAAAACAGTTACGTACTGACACTAAAACGTGGGTTTAAAAGATATGTCTCGTGTTTTATTATTGTTTTCCACCTAAAAGTTAATTGCTAAAGTAAATTAATGAGTTAAGCTAAAATAAGTTAAGCTATGTAAAGTACGTTTCCCTATTATCTATAACGTGACCGAAAACACGTTCACCTGGACCTGGTAATAATGGTATGTCGGAACGTTGCCCTCGTTGTCCGGAACTGTTGGGATCGGAGTCTGCAATGTTATACACATCGATGCTAAGCTGCAGTTGTGGATACAAGCTTGTCAAGTGGCTTGCAATAAAATGCCACATTCAACAAGCGTCAGGATGGGAGGCACCTACTGTCTCGTTGCTGTAAGGACCTTCAAGTCCGCCTTCGCCGTCCACTTCAGATTCTGTCTTGTTATGATCGGTGACAGTATCAACGGCGTCCAGAACTGGCAACGGTACATCACAGTTGGGCAGGTAAGCCGTACAATGGTCGTACGCCGCATCAGGCGTTGGTACAATTTGCAACTGCTGAATGTCACCCTGAGGGTATCAAAATGCCTCATTGTGAACAACAAGAGCATGAGAGCCGCACTTAAGAAGGAGATTAAATAAAAAACCCAGAGGACGTCCTACCTCGAACACGTCATCGTTGTAAAACATTTGTCCGACCATTATTAATCCGGTGTTATCGATAACTGCCTCTTCAGTCCTATTGAGTGCCTCAGTGTCAAGCACCTCGCAGTCTTTGATGATGGTAACTGAGTCTCCTTTAACGCTAAGGGCCAGTCTATGCCACCTGCAAGAAACAGTTGTACTAGATCTGACCCAAAGAAATTAAGTATCAAAAAGAACAGAGAAGTGCGGAGAGACTTGCTTTCCGTCATTGACGGCTTGCGGAAAAACTATTTCCGAAAGGGCACTGTCGTTCCCGTTGCTGCTTCTTATAGACAGGGTAACGTTGTAGCCGATTTGCAACGACAGCTGTTCTTCACCCGATGTGTCGTAGATAGCAAATAAAGGAGCTACGGAATTCTGTTCGGGTCGAACTGCTGCCAAGATAGAAAAATCTGTGGGGAACTCATCTGTAAAAACCACAAAAAGAGATCCAGTTTCAGGGGCACCGTACTTGATAGCATCCTGTTAAGCTGAAGGTGTGCATCCGTAAATCTACCTGCGAAGGCTTCAACAGTAGGTACGGAAAGAATGGCCTGTCTAGTGACTCCATAGGCGGTGTCTGGACCTGGAAATTTCGGCTGGCCTTCGTCGTCTATCCAAGCCGGGCGCTCTTCGCAGATGCCCGTGCGGACCTCGATGCCAAGCGTGGTGATCGACATGTCCGTTAAGCTTACCAAGTCCACAGGTCCTGGTCGCAACGATTCAGACAGGGTGTGGGTTATCCGGTCCACGCGTATTCCAGTTTGCGCTAAACACACATCTCAGCGATCAATCAATTGCAAAAGTTTCAAGCTCCACATGCAGCGCTGGGAGTGTCCTCTGCTTCGTCGAATATTCTTTACGCTGTATTCCTCTTGTAAAAGTATGTACCCATTTGTCCACACTGCGGCCTTAACCCTTACTCACTGCAGTGCACTGCAGTGCACTCTGCTGTCCAGGGTCGTCCTGCACAAGGTGGGCATTACGGGTATACCGTGCCTATGGGGCTATGGCCTATGAAATGTACGAGGCGAAACTGACGGAAACGTATGTTTTACATAAAAGTAGGATGCAACCGAGCTGATGATAATCTGGAGGTGATGACATTCCGTGAGATTGAGGGAAGACGTGCTCTGTTGCTCCTTGTTCGTCGTTGCCTTCCCTCAATTTCAAGCAATGCCTTATGTCATCTCCAGTATGTAATGTAATACGACGATAACGGACGACAATGGTGCTAAACCGTTTTGGGTTTCGCGCTTTTAGACCTTCGTTAGACCTCGGTCAGTATACCGTTACGCCCCTCTCTGTCCTAACATTCATAACAGTCCTTGTTGCTTTGACTTCTATAAGGTCACCATTAATGTCACTCTTAAGCTACCCCAGTCTTCGTCAGCGATACCGAAGCAAAACTGTAAGTACCGGGGTAACGGACAAATATTTTGTGAAAATAAAAGGTATTGCTAATTCGTCAGAAGCTTGGAATGAAGACAGGCAGATATTCGCATTCAAATTAGAAAATTGAGGTAATGCCGGAAATGCAGCGTACCATGATGTGCTATTATTAACGTTCTTGACATTTTCAAAATATATTAATAACTACAAATGTTCTTTTTTCTCTCAGAAGCGAAATACTGATTTTCATGAATAACAGAAATAATGAGACTGAGAAGCGTAAACAACAGACGGCTCAGAACCAGTGATTAAAAGTTGATCAGTAGAAAAGGAGAGCGCCAAAAGTTTCGATGAAACCATAACAGAACAACCCGAACACGGTTTCTGGTACGTACGTGGCTTCAGTTGAGCATTAGCTGGCACCAACACCAGCCACATCACCAAAGCAATCCTGTAGACGACCGAAGCCCGCTGGATGTTCTTGCCCCAGGATCGCACTGTGCGCATTGCACTGGGGTACGCGTGAACCCGGGGTCCTAGGCCAGAGGCCCATCGGGCACTCATGGCTGAGACGCTAGAGGGAAGAAAAATCGCTAGCTGCAATCCGAGGGCGCATCACTGCACAATGGCTGACTCCAGTGACCTCTCGCACGAATTGCCGCTACTGCTTATTTGGAATGAGGCTGAGGAGAAGGGAAGATTTGATGACAGCACGGCTCGTTCTCGCCGCTCTAGACGTCGACTTATTCCAAGATGGTCGCGCACACATCGTGATTCAAGAACTGGCCGCTGAGTAGAAACCTGCATGGCGGTCAAAAGAAGATAGAGAGAGAGAGAAATACCGACAAGACACAACGGACAGTTTACAACTTTACTTTGTAAACGCCTTGCCTCAGAAATCGAGTCACTCTATATATTCATGTATAAAACTGATGGAAGATTTTTTCTTGCAGAGTACCAGATAACTTCGCCCACATGTGAGATACATACATAAGAAAAAAAAAAAAAGAAGAAATCTGAGTAACAGTTTTCATCTGTCTCGTTCGGAAATTACGGTCCCGTAATAGGCCTAGAAGGGGGTAATTTTTTAAGGGAACAATATATAATTGTCTTATTATTTTGATTCGCTTCTGAACGAACGCAAACAGTGTGGTGTACTCATGGTGAAGGACACCGAGAGACACGGTTAAATTGTTGTCGGTCTTTGTTTGACCATGTCTCTCGGCACCCTTCACCAGGAATTCAACCAGCTTCCCTGCACTATCTCCCTTTCGTCTTTAGTGTAATGTATTTGCACACATTTCTTACTGCTCGACTTTACACGTAGATTCAAACCAAATACCCTCACATCAAAGGTACTTTGAACCGGGTTTGTGCCTGGTCGTGTACCTGAACCTGGTCTTGAGCCATGTTTGTGCAATAGCGAGCCCTCCCACCCTGCCACTTCATACTCTGCGACAATGTGCGAAACGTGCGACATATATTCCCCGAAAGCACGAGTGGCGAGACCTCCGCTATAAAGTCCGTCCGGAACGGCTGCTGCCGGGCGGAAGGAAGGCCTTCTCGAACATATGAATTCATCCCAGATGCGTCGCGGAATTCTCCCACTTGCCCTCCTATTTCTCGAATCTCGACAGTTGACGACCGCGACCCTGCAGCAGATGATTTCAAAAGGGGGCGAAGGCAGCAGCTTTTATGCCGCACGGTTCCGGGACACGGCGGCTCCCGCGTGTTTGTCGTCAAGTCAGGGACCTCTAACAAGCGCCATGGCCGCGTGCTGATATGTACTTTTGTGGCTCGACATCGTAATATAGCAGTCACCTGGTCACGGCGATTCCGCAGAACTGTTTGCGGGAACGGACGTTGTATACGCATTTGCTCGTGTGAGGGCTTGGTGCTGATGTTTGCTTCCATACCCAGACATCTCCTGCGGACGTCCGAAATAGATCCCAATGTCCATGTCCTGAAATAGATGTCAGGTGGACACTTCTGGGAGCAACGTGGATGGGCGTCCCTTGCCGTACATCCGCAGGATGTACCGTAACGGCCGTTTGAATAATTGTCCGAATAAGGTCCCTGACGAGATGTTACATGGAGCATTATCGCAGGCGAGAGTGAAACACGGCAAGGTGTGTCGCGGCGTGAGTTAGACTTTCGACGAGCCAAATGAATCCCTCAAACCAAATGCAGTAAGAAACACAGACGTTATCGTCATAGTGAGTTAATTCCGCAAGCAATAGCGTCATTGGTATACGCAATCGCATGAAGCTTAAACACCTCACCCTTCCGTTTGACTTGCAGGCAAACGGGTCTCTCGAATTTGTAGAACCTCGCGAGACAAGCAATAAAGTATCTGTTTTCGCTTTGGAAAGGTATGCCCCTGCCTTTCTAAGTGATCATCATGGTTCTAAGAGCTTATATATGTACGTCTTTATTTTTGCTTTTTAAAACTTCGTGCTTATTGTCCGTAACGGAAATACGAGAGACAAACAAAGAGGAGCACCAGAGAAAGAATGATGCAGTGGCCGAAGCGGAAACAAACTGGCAGAAAAAAAAGAAAAAGAAACGCCTACATGCCTAGTAAGAATCTGTCCACTTACGCAGCAGCTCAATAAAACAGTATCAATAATATTGAGAAAATACACGGCCCTGAGCACGTACGCAAGTAAGCCCGTGCAACGTCCGGGCATCTCCGCGTAACTTCCTCTTTGGACAATCGACGGATATTTGTGGGAAGTCCAAACCGTGGCCACTTCGGACGTGTGGGGGACGTCCATCGGGACAATGTCTGTCTCCCAGAGAGATCCGAATTTCCGGGAAAGGATATCCCCAGGAACACCACAGGAAGTTTTGTTCCGCTTGGGTAACGATGGAAGTATCCTGATAAGTTTTGAAACTGACACTTTCGCCGGAGTTGTCGGCGAGTGTATTTTCGAGAGCAGTTGGCTGCGAATATGGGAAAAATTATTGACTCGTCTTGCCGTGTTTTGTTAGAGGGCACAGAAATAACAGACAATGGAACACTGCAGTTCGAAATCGTTTGTCAAAACTAACGTTCCTGAAAACTTGGTTTCGTATAGCAAGTCCAAGACTAGCTCGAATAAGATATAATACAGTACCGGAATAAGGCGAATCGTAATAACGCGAGACTAATGTTCATTCTTTTATGGTGCATCTGGCATGCATATTAAATTGTATTGCGTCACAAGAGTACAATTTAAAAATTATGGCAGATATATAATATTATATAACTACACACCCGACAGTACGATTCTTCCGACAGGAGGATAGATGCAGGTTGAAACGCAATAGAAACAGAACCGTAGTCGTCTGCTTGGGAATGAGCATCGGTCAGGAAAGGCACGAACTCTGCCGACGAAGGTGGACAGAAGATATAGGTTGAGATGGGATGGATATCCTGGTTCGGAAGTGGTCTGCTCAGCAACGACCGTCGCTCGTGCTAAGAACCGCCTCCTTTGGAAAGTTTGCCAAGAGGATAGATGCAGGTTGAAACGCCATAGAAACAGAACCGTAGTCGTCTGCTTGGGAATGAGCATCGGTCAGGAAAGGCACGAACTCTGCCGACGAAGTTGGACAGAAGATATGGGTTGAGATGGGATGGATATCCTGGTTCGGAAGTGGTCTGCTCAGCAACGACCGTCGCTCGTGCTAAGAACCGCCTCCTTTGGAAAGTTTGCCAAGAGGATAGATGCAGGTTGAAACGCCATAGAAACAGAACCGTAGTCGTCTGCTTGGGAATGAGCATCGGTCAGGAAAGGCACGAACTCTGCCGACGAAGTTGGACAGAAGATATGGGCTGAGATGGGATGGATATCCTGGTTCGGAAGTGGTCTGCTCAGCAACGACCGTCGCTCGTGCTAAGAACCGCCTCCTTTGGAAAGTTTGCCAAGAGGATAGATGCAGGTTGAAACGCCATAGAAACAGAACCGTAGTCGTCTGCTTGGGAATGAGCATCGGTCACGAAAGGCACGAACTCTGCCGACGAAGTTGGACAGAAGATATGGGTTGAGATGTGATGGATATCCTGGTTCGGAAGTGGTCTGCCCAGCAATGACCGTCACTCGTGCTAAGAACCGCCTCCTTTGGGAAGTTTGCCAAGAGGATAGATGCAGGTTGAAACGCCATAGAAACAGAACCGTAGTCGTCTGCTTGGGGATGAGCATCGGTCAGGAAAGGCACGAACTCTGCCGACGAAGTTGGACAGAAGATATGGGTTGAGATGGGATGGATATCCTGGTTCGGAAGTGGTCTGCTCAGCAACGACCGTCGCTCGTGCTAAGAACCGCCTCCTTTGGAAAGTTTGCCAAGAGGATAGATGCAGGTTGAAACGCCATAGAAACAGAACCGTAGTCGTCTGCTTGGGAATGAGCATCGGTCAGGAAAGGCACGAACTCTGCCGACGAAGTTGGACAGAAGATATGGGTTGAGATGGGATGGATATCCTGGTTCGGAAGTGGTCTGCTCAGCAACGACCGTCGCTCGTGCTAAGAACCGCCTCCTTTGGAAAGTTTGCCAAGAGGATAGATGCAGGTTGAAACGCCCTAGAAACAGAACCGTAGTCGTCTGCTTGGGAATGAGCATCGGTCAGGAAAGGCACGAACTCTGCCGACGAAGTTGGACAGAAGATATGGGTTGAGATGTGATGGATATCCTGGTTCGGAAGTGGTCTGC
The DNA here is from genome assembly GCF_037126465.1 of Ornithodoros turicata. Classification (NCBI taxonomy): domain Eukaryota; kingdom Metazoa; phylum Arthropoda; class Arachnida; order Ixodida; family Argasidae; genus Ornithodoros; species Ornithodoros turicata. The sequence continues at coordinate 31,305,905 of NC_088209.1, forward strand.
CCAGCAATGACCGTCACTCGTGCTAAGAACCGCCTCCTTTGGGAAGTTTGCCAAGAGGATAGATGCAGGTTGAAACGCCATAGAAACAGAACCGTAGTCGTCTGCTTGGGAATGAGCATCGGTCAGGAAAGGCACGAACTCTGCCGACGAAGGTGGACAGAAGATATAGGTTGAGATGGGATGGATATCCTGGTTCGGAAGTGGTCTGCTCAGCAACGACCGTCGCTCGTGCTAAGAACCGCCTCCTTTGGAAAGTTTGCCAAGAGGATAGATGCAGGTTGAAACGCCATAGAAACAGAACCGTAGTCGTCTGCTTGGGAATGAGCATCGGTCAGGAAAGGCACGAACTCTGCCGACGAAGTTGGACAGAAGATATGGGTTGAGATGGGATGGATATCCTGGTTCGGAAGTGGTCTGCTCAGCAACGACCGTCGCTCGTGCTAAGAACCGCCTCCTTTGGAAAGTTTGCCAAGAGGATAGATGCAGGTTGAAACGCCATAGAAACAGAACCGTAGTCGTCTGCTTGGGAATGAGCATCGGTCAGGAAAGGCACGAACTCTGCCGACGAAGTTGGACAGAAGATATGGGCTGAGATGGGATGGATATCCTGGTTCGGAAGTGGTCTGCTCAGCAACGACCGTCGCTCGTGCTAAGAACCGCCTCCTTTGGAAAGTTTGCCAAGAGGATAGATGCAGGTTGAAACGCCATAGAAACAGAACCGTAGTCGTCTGCTTGGGAATGAGCATCGGTCACGAAAGGCACGAACTCTGCCGACGAAGTTGGACAGAAGATATGGGTTGAGATGTGATGGATATCCTGGTTCGGAAGTGGTCTGCCCAGCAATGACCGTCACTCGTGCTAAGAACCGCCTCCTTTGGGAAGTTTGCCAAGAGGATAGATGCAGGTTGAAACGCCATAGAAACAGAACCGTAGTCGTCTGCTTGGGGATGAGCATCGGTCAGGAAAGGCACGAACTCTGCCGACGAAGTTGGACAGAAGATATGGGTTGAGATGGGATGGATATCCTGGTTCGGAAGTGGTCTGCTCAGCAACGACCGTCGCTCGTGCTAAGAACCGCCTCCTTTGGAAAGTTTGCCAAGAGGATAGATGCAGGTTGAAACGCCATAGAAACAGAACCGTAGTCGTCTGCTTGGGAATGAGCATCGGTCAGGAAAGGCACGAACTCTGCCGACGAAGTTGGACAGAAGATATGGGTTGAGATGGGATGGATATCCTGGTTCGGAAGTGGTCTGCTCAGCAACGACCGTCGCTCGTGCTAAGAACCGCCTCCTTTGGAAAGTTTGCCAAGAGGATAGATGCAGGTTGAAACGCCATAGAAACAGAACCGTAGTCGTCTGCTTGGGAATGAGCATCGGTCAGGAAAGGCACGAACTCTGCCGACGAAGTTGGACAGAAGATATGGGTTGAGATGTGATGGATATCCTGGTTCGGAAGTGGTCTGCCCAGCAATGACCGTCACTCGTGCTAAGAACCGCCTCCTTTGGGAAGTTTGCCAAGAGGATAGATGCAGGTTGAAACGCCATAGAAACAGAACCGTAGTCGTCTGCTTGGGAATGAGCATCGGTCAGGAAAGGCACGAACTCTGCCGACGAAGTTGGACAGAAGATATGGGTTGAGATGGGATGGATATCCTGGTTCGGAAGTGGTCTGCTCAGCAACGACCGTCGCTCGTGCTAAGAACCGCCTCCTTTGGAAAGTTTGCCAAGAGGATAGATGCAGGTTGAAACGCCATAGAAACAGAACCGTAGTCGTCTGCTTGGGAATGAGCATCGGTCAGGAAAGGCACGAACTCTGCCGACGAAGTTGGACAGAAGATATGGGTTGAGATGGGATGGATATCCTGGTTCGGAAGTGGTCTGCTCAGCAACGACCGTCGCTCGTGCTAAGAACCGCCTCCTTTGGAAAGTTTGCCAACAGGATAGATGCAGGTTGAAACGCCATAGAAACAGAACCGTAGTCGTCTGCTTGGGAATGAGCATCGGTCAGGAAAGGCACGAACTCTGCCGACGAAGTTGGACAGAAGATATGGGTTGAGATGGGATGGATATCCTGGTTCGGAAGTGGTCTGCTCAGCAACGACCGTCACTCGTGCTAAGAACCGCCTCCTTTGGGAAGTTTGCGAAGAGGATAGATGCAGGTTGAAACGCCATAGAAACAGAACCGTAGTCGTCTGCTTGGGAATGAGCATCGGTCAGGAAAGGCACGAACTCTGCCGACGAAGTTGGACAGAAGATATGGGTTGAGATGGGATGGATATCCTGGCTCGGAAGTGGTCTGCCCAGCAATGACCGTCACTCGTGCTAAGAACCGCCTCCTTTGGGAAGTTTGCCAAGAGGATAGATGCAGGTTGAAACGCCATAGAAACAGAACCGTAGTCGTCTGCTTGGGAATGAGCATCGGTCAGGAAAGGCACGAACTCTGCCGACGAAGTTGGACAGAAGATATGGGTTGAGATGGGATGGATATCCTGGTTCGGAAGTGGTCTGCCCAGCAATGACCGTCACTCGTGCTAAGAACCGCCTCCTTTGGGAAGTTTGCGAAGAGGATAGATGCAGGTTGAAACGCCATAGAAACAGAACCGTAGTCGTCTGCTTGGGAATGAGCATCGGTCAGGAAAGGCACGAACTCTGCCGACGAAGTTGGACAGAAGATATGGGTTGAGATGGGATGGATATCCTGGTTCGGAAGTGGTCTGCCCAGCAATGACCGTCACTCGTGCTAAGAACCGCCTCCTTTGGGAGGTTTGCCAAGAGGATAGATGCAGGTTGAAACGCCATAGAAACAGAACCGTTGTCGTCTGCTTGGGAATGAGCATCGGTCAGGAAAGGCACGAACTCTGCCGACGAAGTTGGACAGAAGATATGGGTTGAGATGGGATGGATATCCTGGTTCGGAAGTGGTCTGCCCAGCAATGACCGTCACTCGTGCTAAGAACCGCCTCCTTTGGGAAGTTTGCCAAGAGGATAGATGCAGGTTGAAACGCCATAGAAACAGAACCGTAGTCGTCTGCTTGGGAATGGAGCATCGGTCAGGCAAGGCACGAACTCTGCTGACGAAGTTGGACAGAGGATATAGGTTGAAATGGGCAACGCAACCTCTCTATAGCACAAGCCTCGTGTGTGGTACAGGGACGGATCCAGGATTTTTCTGGACGGGTCCTGCCTCGGACAGCATGCACCACACTCCCTAAGGTCAATTCAAACACAATGGAACGACAGAAATTTAGTGGGGTCAGGACACCCGGACCCAGATCCGCCCGCGTCTGTGCATACGTGCACGCCACCACACATCCAAACTGTGTTCACGGACATTGAAAATGTAATATAGGTAAGGCCCATAAATTCCTGCGGTGGAAATTTTGTTTTCTCGCGACCTATACGTTACAAATCCGTGAGTCTCAAAGAAAAAAAAAGGGGGGGGGAAGAAAGAAATCCGCGGGTATTTCTGCGACTGTGTAGCTGAACAAAGGATGCAAGGGACAAATGATATATTGTTTATTTTCCGTGCTTTCTTTGTTTTTGTTGTCTTTTTCTTTTTCCAAGAGTGATAGCAAAGCATTCTACCAAACCAACAAAAGACAAACAAGAGATGACATCGGATACGAATACAGTGGGCAACCACCAAGCCTACAGGATGAAGCTAGCTATTGTGCTTCAGCATCAGGTAATGTGTAGTATGTTCATTGACCAGTGAGTAGCACTTCTTAGACACAATGTCCCCATACTTGCTGAATGACCTCTCAGCATATAAGCTGAGTTAGCTGGCGCAGGAATGTACCGCAGAGCAATAGAGGCTAACGCTGGTGTCAGTCTCTTCGTACCACCCCAGAAGCCGATAATATTAAAGTCTGGACCAGAGTGTTCTTCCTTGGAAAGAAATCTAACGAGGTGGGTTCTCACCGACGCACAATTCCCCTGCACTCTTGAGATACAGTTGACATTCAGCAGCAAGGGTGGTAGACTGGGTTGAAAAGGCCAGAAACGTTAGTGTAGAACACTCGCCATTGCGTGCGGCAGCTTACCTGAACGTTGAAAACCTTCGTAGATGGGCCGCCAAAAGAGTGCTCCTCTTGTTTTCGCTTTGCTTTGTCCGCGTTCGTGCTATGTTTGAAGCCTGATATGTGTTCGTCGAATATCAACCGATTTCGCGTATGCTCGGCAGAAAAGAACCCCTCCGTCTTCATAGAACCTTGCGGATTTGTATTCGCGAGCGCGGTCCCGCGCAGTCTTCTTGCTTAAATGCAGAGATCGAGGTAACTCGTTACTGTAACTAAGTTCCTTTTTTTGGTAACTTGTAACTTAACTCGGTACTTTTGCGCCGTGGCAACTTTCAGGGGAACTCGTTCCAAGTTACTTCTAACTGGCTTTTCACTCACGTCCACATATTTTCTTGCTTTCTCTCCGGTTCCTTCATGGCATTTTGCCATAAAACGTGATATTCAATCAATGACAGTAGTTTATTGAGGAAGTAAGAACCGCTGCCATTGAAGTGAAGCTGACCCATTGTGCGCCCACACGGAGTAAGATGCTAGCGTTCGAATAGACCTCTACCAGAGAAACGTCATCACGACATTGGTAGACAGACTGAAACCGAAACAAATCGAAGTAACTTGGAAGTAACTTGTTCTTTTTTTTAAGTAACTCAGTAACTGCGAGTTACATTTCAGGCTGAAGAACTTCGTTATATTAACTTAGTTACATTTTGCACACGGTAACTTAACTTGTAACGAGTTCTTTTTGACGGGTAACTTCTCAATCTATGCTTAAATGTGACATGTAACGTACTAAAGAAAGAAGGGAGAGGGTGCAGGCAAGGGTATAGACTCATGGTAGGGGACCGAGAGACACGGAACAAGGACGGACGGACGGACGGACGAGTCCGAGAATTTGTCGTCCGTCCTTCTTGTTCCGTGTCTCTGGGTCCCCTACCGTGTAGCGCATTCTCAGACTTGCGTCGGCAGAATCGGCCATGAAATCGGCCGCCACCAACACAATTCCAACACCAAACCAACAAGTCTAGAATCCGCGCAGCACGTGCGTCCGCGAGAAACGCGTTGTGCTTTATGATTGGTTCACAATCATCACGTGACGCGTATTGTTTGAGGTTTGGTTTGAGAGCGTCCGAATAGCTTCGAGAGTTTCGCGGTTTCATAACGATGCGCAATCGAAATGCAAACCCCCCTGTGCAGCCTGCGCGCGCGTTTCGTGCTTTCCTCTGTGCAGAGAAAGCTGCTCCAAATAGCACATCCAAAGTCAAAGCCATAAAAACTCGGAAAAAAAAAAAGTAAAAGAAAAGATACTTCCCAAACCAGCTAAACTGAATCTGTCAGTCATTGATACACTGTTCACAACCACTTCCGGAAAAAGAAGAGCAATCAGGATTATAGAAGTAGTTTCATGTTACTCACATACTTCTGCTTTATTCAGGACGTTACGAGTATTAAAATCACGAACAGGCCTAATTATTTATGAACCAGACCGTATCCGATGGCCGTTCGCCAACACAACATTATGTGGGTCTCCCTGTGCAATATAGCCCTTCATGCTTCCAACTAGGCAATCAGACCTCTGGCAATTATGCTAGAGAGTCATTAATATACAAGTTGTCAAACGTTTTCAACACTTTCTACTCCAGTGTAGATATTTTCTACATGCCACCAAGAAAGCTTTGTGATGAATTTATTTAAGAGAAACTTTCTTTGATTACCGCCTATAGTGTCTAGCCTATAAGTCTGTCAATGTGTTTTGTATTTGCATTGCACCTTCAAGGTATGTATTTCTAACCCTGTGTTTGTTTAGATTATGGTATAACTGCCACAAGTGTAAGGGGGTGTTACCCTAGCCAAGCAGCTCTCACTGCTTGGAAAGTGAAATGAAATGAGCAATATGCTAATTCTGCGGAATTCCGCGACAAAAAGGCTTTCCCGCGAAAAACCCTATGTTCCGCAAAATTTTGCGGAACCGTGGAAAGCTAGGGGATCTAGGTAAAGGTGATAGTGTCAAAACTCACTTTTACTAGTGCTGCAAGACAGAGGGGAGAATGCACTGTACATCCCTGAGTGTAGCTGGCAAAGGCTTTTCGCAATGCCCTTCATGGCAATCACACCTCATTTACTTTTACATGTTTGAGACATTGAGCAACTTCAGTTTTAATGTGAGATAAAAAAACAGAAAAGGAAAAGAAACCATGAAAGATAATGTGTTCTTTGAGGCACTAGAGGTCTAGACACTACCCCATTTCAAAGTTACACTCCAAAACTGTGAGAGCACATCACAAAGTGTATGCATCGCTACAGTTTAATGACACGACACAAATTAATCGAAGAATTAAAAGCATACAATCTTATAAAATATTAATATATTTGTACCCAACTAAAATCTGTAGACAGAAAAATGTTGTCCAAGTTTAGAGAGGTTTCCATATAACCGGTAGCACACCTTTCATGTGACCAGCTACTTCTTTTGCAGAGTTCTGACAAACTGCAAGAAAAGGAAGGAACGTGGCAATATGGCAAAATTCCCCATTCAAGCAACGTTTTTCTGTTGTCACTGTCATAACACAGGCACGCACATTGTACGGCCAGCAGAAGTTGGAAACTGCAGGTGCAAGTACTTTTTCAAAACTTGTATACTTACACTATCTACCTTCTGAAAACTGCACGGAGATAACTGTTCAATGCTGCTAATCAAAGATGCCAGATCAGGTTCTGTCGATGCAGCTCTCGACTTTCCTACAAGAGAGATGGACAAATCAAGGCGGAGCACCAGCACAAAAAAGTTTCTGAATCCAAGATGGCGCTTTTGAAATCAGTAGGGATGTCCCGACCGAATCCGCGAATCCACCAATCCTAGGCAGGGATTCGCGATTCGGGAATCTGAATCCCATCAGTGCCCAATACGGCGAATCGAATCTTTCGACTTCACCAATCACATTTCTTCCTTTCTTTTTCAAATTGGAGCCTCCGGAACCCGCCGAACGCCTCATTGGCCGACGGGGTGTTTTCATGTTTGTTCACATTGCTCTGGACTGAAAGAGTTCGGACAGGAACTGTTACATTACAGGTTTTAAAGTAACCTGGTTTTCTTTCGATAGTTGCTTAGTTTTATGGAAATGATTCAGACTCGAGAATTTACGCATTTCTTGTAGTCGAACAACAAGTTAAATAAATTACGTTGAAGAACTATTTGGGTATATATTTTCTACTGAAACTAAGCACTATTTAATTTGTTTTTCATTAAACAAAGGCATCATATTCTGCTTCAAAACATTTTTTCGCTAAAAGTGCTTTTTTTTTCTGGCTTTTAAAACTCTTTAAGGATTCCGAAAATTTGAGATTCGTAAGATTCGTGGATTCGTAGAACCTTCCCTGGATTCGGATTCGGATTAGTCGAAAAATTTTGGATTCGTCCCATCTCTAGAAATCAGCTATATCGCATGTCAGTCACGAGCTTCTATATTTAGATGTATTACACAATTCGAAACAATTTCAACAACACAAGGAGGCAGATCAGTTTCCGTATCGTCAGTACCTTCCACTAGATATGGATGTTGCAACAATTCAGATATTGTGGGCCTTTTTTTCGGATTTCGCTGTAAGCATTGCTGCAAGGCAACACAATAGATAAAAATTGCGAACCAGTACGCAGTGCTATTGAGCGGATGTTTATTCAGCTTACCTGCAGCACATCAAGAAGGTGATGATCTTCAATCTCAGGAAATGGGATCGGATGCTTACTGTTTGTGATGGCATGCAATTTCTGCGGGGCAGATGTCAGGTCTTGAAAGGGTGGCTTGCCATACACTAAGGCATACAGGATGCACCCAAGTGACCAAACATCTGACTTCGTGTTTATCTGCATAAAAGTGTTTGGTGCTAGGTTACTTAGCAAGTTTTTGTAGCAACGCACTATTGTACTTGTCATTCAGACTTCTGCTATGTTAAGCACAATAAAAGGTAAAAAAAAACAATAAAACCTTGCTTGTTTCTACAGTGCAATCCCCTTAAATCGAACCCAAAGCGGACCGAAGATCTGTTAGAATAAAGTGGAGTTCGAAGTAAAGGGAGCTGCCCTGAGTAAGAGCAGTCATGCAATAGCTGGGAATATAAGAGACCTATTCATTCCAAAATATGTACAGGCAAGTATCAATACGCCTCAAGATAGAAAATAATCTGTTATACTACAATGGTTGCATTTGTTCCTTCAGCAGTGACTCAATCACAAACCCTTAGTAACCAGCATTGTTCTGCACGTTCGCGCACACCATTGCGGCGATTCGTTAGTGTTCATTACAGTCCTCATCTTTCCTCTGACACACAAGTTCACGTTAACCGACGCATAATTATAATAAGCGAACTGAACTGAAGTAAATGTGTCCCTTACACTACAGAAACACACCGGCCAGAGCACACTCAGGAGATTCCAGGGCAATGCGTAGTGGGGAGAAGGGCGTGGACGAGCAACATTGTTCGAATAAACTGTTGCACACGTTCATGTGTTCGTACGACCGAACATATTCCTCTATTGAAATATATACGACTTTGATGGGACGCAAGCGTCTGTTCGAATTATCCGGAGGCTCGAATTAGATTTCTAATTAACGGGATTACATTGTAGTGATTTTTGGCATACCGACAACTCCAACATTGTGATCATACCTCCTTTTCTTGTCTGTTGTTGCAGAGACATGTCCAAACAATTACTTATCAAGATTGTCTGTCATGCAAGAGCTACAGCTATATAGCTAGCTAGCTTGTGGTCAGAGCTGGCATCTACGGGAACACAGGCTGGGCAATTGCTCTCCCTGAGTTCCCCTGCAGGGGCACCGACACATTTCGTGAAGGAGGAAGCCGCTTTAAAATGACAGAGGTGAGGAAGAAAATAAAGAATTTTCCCACTTGTCCCCATGGAGGCAAAAGGAGGATGCCAGTCCTGGTTGTGGTGATAAGAATTCGAACAACAGAACATGCACAGCTCAGTGCTCAGAAATACAACAGGTCACTATATCACACACACCAAAGGTTTTGAAGGTATGCCTGCAGGGCGCTGCAACATGGAGCACAGGACTTCAAGGACATCAATGATCAGAACATGATGCATTGCTTTTGCATTGTTGCTTGTATGACGAAATACTTCTGGCTTTATGAAATGCAAATGATTAGCAGGATTCTGAAGATGGCAGATTCACTGCGGAAGGTGATGAGGTTGTCAGCATGATTGGTATGACTGATACATATTTCGGGGTGTCTACCAAATTGTAGCCTCGAAGTTCCCCGACTTTTTCAGGTTCACTGACTATTGTATTGTTGTATTGTATTGTATTGTATTGTTCACTGACCAAAACAAAGGGGAAGTTGGTGCCTGTAGCTATCTCTTGATACAGATCACCCATAAAACAGATAATTTTTATTGAGTATAAATCAGGTTGCCCTACTTTTCTGCCCCTGAGCTTGTCATATTGGCGAACTGTTACTCACAGCAACGGTGCTGTGGTGCGGCTGCGGTGCGGCTGCTCAACCGTTGATCAGCACTCTCAATTTGCTGCGCACCGTCACAGCACTTGTCAGCTATTTTTCCCAACTTCAGCTGCTTTTCGGCTAATTCCCTAATATTTCTCAAACTTTTCCCAAGTCTCATCAAATTTCCCTGACAATTCCACGTTTTGCAGGTTACTAGACACCCTGATATTTTTGTCATTGTTCCACGAGGTCAAAGCACAACTAGAAAAAACAGCTTTGCGCTGAAAGTGCTTAGAACATAGACTTTTGCAACAACCACGGATTGCTGGTGGTATTTTAGTTTTATGTTTAAAATATTCGAGACCAACATGACACGAATGTAATTAAGGCCGGCCCACAAGGTGGACGTTTCAGTGCACTGCCTGAAATGCTGCCACAGTTTCGAAATACGTGCGTCAAACCGCATGAGGCACAGATACTGTAGGTGCACACACAACAGAAATATCAACCGGTGCCACTACCCTCTTTCCACAGCATGGCCTTTCAAATGTACATTTCTGTACTCAGAACGCTGCATATTCCACAAAGTGGGTCTCTTCTCCAATTATTTTCTCGCTTTCCTGCGTCTTCTGACGCTTTGTTGGGAAAGCAGTCGTAGTTAGTTTATATTTAAAAAGGAAGTAGGACACTTCTTCAATTTTTCTCTGTGAATACAAAAAGCGGCTTGCGCGCACGAAATGCACAATATACGGGCCGGTCTTAAGTAGACAAGTGCCTCCATAAAAGCACTACTGTGTATACTGAAATGACTGTTACCTTGATGTCTGGTCTTCCTGTCTTTTCAGAGATTTCTCCAGTACCCATAATGGATTCAGGTGACATGAAGTTCAGCGTTCCCATCTGAAAGAAGAATGCTGGGTGAGCGTTACGTTTAAAAAAGACAGCACACATTTAATGCAACCCTGCAAAGCACTGTTGACCATTACTGCATCACCAGCTGTATTATTCTGTGCCACAAAAGTCGGAACAATTCTGTTGTTAATTTAAAGGAGCAGCAATGAGTTCCCAAGGTTTATTTGACAGAAGAAAATATTACCTGGGAAGACTTAATAACGCTGGTCACGTCAGCCTGCATTGTGTCAGCAATTCCAAAGTCAATAAGCTTCAGGGTCCCCTTCACAAAGAGAAAGTTTGCAGGCTTCAAGTCCGAATGAATTATACCTAGGGGCAATTAAGACAAGGCAATGTCATGACATTTACTGCCAAACAAACTTGGCCCAAAACAAATTAGAAGTAACATATAGGCAATAAGATCAATAACACATAAATAGGGCATTGTGTTTTCGAGTTTTGAGTTTTCCAAAAATCAGTGGGTAAAAATTGGGTAAAAACGCAGATTTCCAGGTGGGAAATAAAAGAGTGCTGCTCCCATTTGGATGTGAACATAACAGCCGCGCTGAGTGTGCAGTCCTTGACATTCTCCAGTGCACGCACTAGATGGCTGAATTGGCACTTTGCCAAGTTGAGGGGTTGAGTTTTACCCTAAGTGATGATGATGCAAGTCGGGGTAAAATCCCATTTTTACCGGGTTTAACCCCGAAACACAAGGCCCTACAAAAATTCATAAATGTAGATGAATGAATAACAAACCACAGATTGTCATGAAACTTCACAGAGAACAACTGATCTGTTTCATGTTGGTGACATTGGTCAAACATCACGCAGAAGTAATTTGCCTTTGACTAGCTTATCATATAAAATGCACTCTATGCTGGTACACACACACACAAAGAAAAAAAACAACACACACACAATTTATCTTCGCATTTCCACCCCCATGCTGGTATGGTAAAAAAACAAATCTGGTAACATTACCAGATTTTCCTTTTTCTTCCTGTTTGAAGGAGTAAAAACCACACCTTTTTCGTGGATTTCTTTGACGGCGTATAGCATTTCTGACCAGTAAAACTTGACAGTGATTGGACTGAGGCTGTTTGCACGCATTATTGATCGCAGGACACCAGAGAGGTCTGTGTCTCCTTTTTCCATTACCAAACTGAGCATCTTTTTCTTCTTGCAATATTCACTGTCAAGGAAGCAGAAAAGTTAAGAGGTCGGATGTTGTGCAGTACGAAAACTAAAACATTCTTGCTGATGTGTGCAACGTTCTTTGGTCTATACGTCAGTTTTGTTCAGCTTGTGAATTTGCTGCAATACATGTGCATTTCCCCCTAACTGTATCAGTATATACTTTCTTGACATTGTCACCATGGCTGCTACTGAACATATTTACAAGGTCTTGTGAAAACCCCAACTGACTGACCTTTCCCTCGTTTGTCCTTCGAATAAGCATACACCCCTTTCCCCCAAATCCCTCAATTTTTGAGCACATGCGTATACTTCTGGCTCTATTTTCCATTGCCCGCAGAATCCTGCGGATTTGTAAATCCTACTTCGCGGATAATTAATTTCCCACCGCAGAAAGCTAGTGGCTTTACGTGTGTTTCTTGATCACCACCAACGCAGACACTCCATCACTTACTAGTCATAAAGTCTGACGACACGCTGACAATGTTTCAACTGCTTCAGAATGGTCACTTCATTTAGAAACATTGCTGTGACCTCTTCGTTGGCCTCCTCAAGGTTAACAAACTTTACCGCAAACTCGTGCTTCTTATCGTCAAACACGTGATATACCTGAGGGGCAAAGAAATGAAGAAAAATTTTGTAATAGCACTATGCAATCCACAAAGGATGCAATATACCTTGCTGGATCCACCACTCCCAATAATGCTGAAAATTTGGTAGTATTTGCCATTGACCCTGACGGAAGCGTCCTGCAAAAATATGTAATTCCAAAGTTAACCTGTAATCTGAAAAGATAATGCGCAAAAAGGGAATTACATTTTTACAAGTGTGTGTGGAGTACACAAATTACAGGTCAATGCTGAAATGGTTACCTGTATGGCGTTTCACAAAAAATTCACAGCTCCTTTGACGCAGCAGATACTATATTCCAAAAAGTAACTACAAAAATTGATGGTAGCATCAGTGCCAGAGTAAATTAAAACTGCGTTACCTCCTTGTGGGATTCCAAGGCGTCTTCACTTCGCAGGTGGTTCGCTGGAAGTTCCTTGTCAGGGTGGCTTGCTCGACGTGAGGAGCACCTGGGCGGAATCCTGGTAGGTGGTTTATCTGGCATTGTTGCAGCACCACTGTTGCCAGTACTTCGCTGTCCTACACTGCGTTTTGTGGTACCTCTTGACGAGAAGCCACTAGGAAATTTTGGAAAGAAGTGAAGCTCAAAGTGTTGAATTCCCAGAGTAATATAAGAGTGTGAGTGGCCAGCATACTTGCCTCTCAGCTGAAGATCCAGGTAAATAGCTCCTGCCACCCACTTTGCTATGATTGTCATTCTTCTTCGTAACACCTGAACAACAAAAATGAAGAATACAAGTATGAACGTGATGCAATGAGAATGGCAGACTCGCTCATGTTCAAATGTAGACATTATAGGTGGAGCCTGAAGTTTTAGTGTTTAACCCGATTCTTCCCCAAACTTGCACCCCAAATTGAAGGTTGCCTCTTTAGGGTGAAACCTGATTTTCATCCCAGCAAATTGCCCTCCCTGAGATACCTGTAGGAATGCACATAAACGTTTGGTGGCAAATGCATTACATGACCACTTGCACCGAACTAGTTCAGTTAGTTTGAGTAACTGAGGCCGAGCTATCCATTGAAGTTCTTCCACATGAATTTGCGCGAGTTTAGAGCCCATGTTTATTTACCCAATTTTTGTGCACGCAGGTGCACTGCCATTTGTCATAAATACGGTAATAATGCATCATAGCAAACTTACTTATATTACTTTCAGCATCCTCTTCATGCTCATCATCATCATCGTCATCTTCAGAAGAACGTAATAATTGGAGGTCAAACGGGGCATTCTTCACCATTGATGGGTTCTCGCGTCTAGTTGTATCAAAATGAAAAATGAGGAAACACAACCAGCGCCAAACTGAAAAATGTCAGCTCTGTCACACAGAACAAAACTAGCAGTAGCACAGCAAACTGAAATTTCATGTTAGTCAATGCGTAAGATATGTAAGATATCACTTACATTTTTCTCAAAAGCGGTGGAACATACTCCATCTGTATAGACGAATTACTTCGAATTCCACTACTACTGTCTCTCCAACCCTACGGTTAAGGGAAAAAACAAGAGCGTTAAACTTTACGGTATTTTCTATTGAGCACAGGTCATATACTTTGGATGGATGAGCATTACAAACAAGAAACAGGTAGAGTACAAAAGGGGCCGTGAGTAGCCTGACTATAGAGCAATACAAGGAAAAACATGGTGAACGACATTCACTGTGTTTGTCTTGGTATTTCTCTGTTGTCACGTCTTTAGTTGAGAAATAGGCATGTGTAGTCAGACAGCTTCAAGAATTAGTAGTAGAATTAAGCCCTGCTAAGATATCTGTGATTCTTAGTCCAATACAGTAGAAAAGGGCTACAGATAAGAATTTTTAGACTATAGAAATTGATTGAAAGGTAGCTTTAACATGAATATGCAAATGCAGGTGGCAAGAGCCTCAGTGTCAGTCCCAGAAGCAATTAATGTCTGTCATCATGGTCTAAACTTTGTCAGAATTGTCCGAACCCTTTCGTCGCAACTACCGTGTGGAGCTTCTGCATTCGTTCGTCATCTTTACCCAGAATTCTGCCAGCTTGATCCTTGCATATCAGAGTGTCCTTGTTCTATTGTGTAGTGTCTATTGGTTAAATGTTTTGTTCCCCCCACCCCTCCTCCAAGTTCTTCACCCTCCCCTGGAAGAAATCTTAGGGACAGCCATGGTAAAGCCTCCTCGTTCTATCAATATCAACTGATGTCAAAGTAATATCACGCTTATCAACTTTTAGACTCAGGCTACAGCTTGGTAGTTGGAACAAATTATAAATAAAATGTCTTTACCTCCCCTGTTGCGTTTGCAGCACAGCCCTTATCGGGCACCAAAGAGGAATACAAGTTCTTCTTGATGCCAGTTGCAGACATTTCGTCGTTTACAACTTCTCTTTGGCATGCAAAGAAATTTAAACGAGTTGTGGACACTTTGTGGCTACTTTACGCTCATACGGCATATGGAACTTACTTTGTTTTTGAGCATGGCGCACACGGTCGAAATTCAGGGGTTTTCATATTCAATATGTCCGAAATTGAAGAGAATGCACTTTTTGTGGTGCTTGGTATCTGCAATATGAGAAAATTTATATGTTATCGAATGAAAACGAAAGTAAGTTTTGCAGTAAGTGAGACACTGCGCTGTGCACTTGAACATGTTACCATCACACCAGCTTTGAACGACGACTGCACTGGAGTCCTTGGGACTGCCATGTTTTCTGTAACGCTCTGTAGGTTTCCTGCGCTTGTAGAGTTGCATGGAGCTGCAATGCCGTCGTCGGTTATGGGTCCTGCATCCCGCCTACAAACATTTGAAGATTATGGTGTGTACTAGAACACAATTAATTCAGGAGGCATATTATATTCGAACTAAATTGATTACCTTGACGCTGAAGGGAAAGTTCTGCCGAAGTATTTCTCTGATGTCATGACGATCTGCAGCAGAATTCCGTGGGGAACCTTTGTTTAGAACATTTAAATGAACCGCCATCTACAAGCGAAAGCCATTCTGCCATGCATTTTGTTCTGTTCTGCTGCACCAAGAGACTGCAGGAGACCAACGAGACGGCACGAGACCACGAGCCACAAGCAAACGTCACATCCGCTCTAAGACGGGGAAGGAAGTGGGGAAGGAAAGAAACGAGCGCTTGGGCAGTTTGATTGCTATTCATACCAGAGTCTGGTTTCATCGGGTTTATGCAGTGACCTCTTGTCTAAAATTTATTCTTTCTTCCACGCTAAAATTGCACACACAGACGTGCTTACGCTTACGACTGCTTATGAGTATGAGCCTTACCATAGCCCCTCTAGAGGGCACGACCAGCACGGGACTAACGAAAAAAATGCCAAAAAGCGTGGCCGAAGCCATGAAGTAGACCCGGCGAGGTTTGGTTTCGGTTTTCGTTTGCTGTATATGACACTTGGAAGACTATTACTAGCACGTGGGGGGTCATATAAAATTACATCTGTACTGCTCAACGTTTCCTTGGATGAAATAACAAGGTCCCTCCGGTAGGGGGGTGCACTGACGAAACAGTTAGGGGGGTTGCCAAACACTATAGGGATTGGGGTGTTCGGGGCGATCTGTAGAAGTCTCTGTCTCCGATTACGACGTCAACACTTGTATTGAGTACTCTGTCCATTCTTTTTGCCTTTGTTCATTTGGCTTCCTGTATGCACCGTTGCTTGGGGCTCCTTGGCAGGCATTTTTCCAGCCCCCCAAAAAATCTTACACCCCCCCACACACACAAAAAAAAGAGAAGTGCGAAAAACGCCACAAAAGCAACAGATATGGCCGTCACCCCAACCCCCGAGATGAAAATCCTATGAATATCGCTGCCCCTTGAAGACTGCCAGCGTAGCATATTGGTATATAACCATATATTTGACCAAAGGTGCATGGTTCGCTTCCTGCTACCGTCTGGCTTTTTTGCCGACTGCCCTATTTCAATTCCTCCTCCACTACTGTTGTCAGAATCTGATTGCTTGATACTTACATCTTAAGATGCAAAAAAAAAAAAAAAAAAATTAAAAGGCAAAAAGACAACAATGAGGCTGTTCACTTTTCCTACTACTGTTGTTTGAATCTTGAATTAATGTTTTTCTTTTTCTTTTTTTTCTGTTCTGCATTCGACCATCCTAAATTGCACAAATTCTGCAAAGAACAGCGGTCACCCCAAATTTGAATCAAAGCGGCGAATTAATATTTTCTCCAAATTTGACCATCCTAAAGTGTGCCAAGAATGCACAAAGTGTGAAGTATATTTCTGACCACACTGCATGTGCACAGCCTAATCTGCAGCCCACTGTCGCACAGCGCAGTGGCTATCAAATCCTGCACGTTGCCAGGATTTTCCAAGCACCTCCCCCCACCCCCACCCGGGTACACCCCCGCGGCTGGGTATGTTGTCCCTTTAACTCTCCGGAATGTGCTCGTTCTTCCAGTCTTCTCTTACGGTTGGTCCAACAATTATGCACACACATCACCTTCTTTTGCATTTTGAAGTTATAGGCCTTGTTTCTTCAACAGCGTCCGAAGTTCATCTAGCATATATTTATCGAGTTTCACAAAGTGCACTAATCAGTGTGTCAGTAGCCTCATATTCAAAATACAACAAACTGCGCAATCAAGCCCATTAATAAAAGATTGACGTTTACGGGAAACTGTATTTTGCGGAATCAGATTGTACTGACACAACGTGGCTAAACAAAAAGAAAATGAAAGAAATAGAACTGTGCCAGCGTACCTTTGCATGCTTGATCAAACATTGAAAAGTTTTGAGAATGCACCATGGCGCAGTCATTGGGTGACATATTAGTCTAAGCACATGTTATACCCCTGCCTAGGGTAAGTGGTTACCGACAGCTGCGGCATTTTTTTTTTGTTTTTTTTTTAACAATTCCAGGTGCCTTACACATTTTTGTGCACCTGCCTTTGGAAGAATGTCGATTGCAAGTCTTCGACTGTCTATATGCTGGCTACATGCCGGCTACAGTGCCGATTGAACGACGACAAGGTGGTACACCCCCCCTAAAATTAAAGTCCTGGGAAAATCCCAGGTCCAGACTTTTTCCTATGCTAACTGGTATGCGTACCTGATACTTGGTACCCAGGAAACAGGAGGAATTTACGCTAGTAACTATGCAGGTAATTAAAAAGACACCGCTCACATAACAATTGAGTTTATTTACATGATCAAACAGTGGGTGAAAGGTCCTCATACAGTATTTTCTGCGGAGAAGCAATGATCTAATTGGTCTCTTTTTCATTTCATCACAATAAAGTAACACACAAACGTAACAATACCATAACGAGCTCACAATAAATGTACCAGTCCATTTCCTTTATACATGATGTGAACTCTTGATTCAATATAAAAGAAGGCAGTGTTAAAATGCAAGTTCCAACAATGAATTTCACTCATGTTCCACTGTAGGCTGCAATTCTAACGATGAAGGGTGTTCTACTCTAAAATGCAGCACATTCATTTCGGTCACCACTCAGTCATAACCGGGGCAATCACAGTGACAAAGGTAAAGTATGCAGAGGTAAAGGTTGTACGAGGGCATGATGACGAGACAACGACCGCTGCCTGAGATCAGCACACACATTAATATGCACATATATGCAGCTTGCTGAATGACAGTTATATTGAAGGAGAAAGATCTGCCTGCGTGCACACTGTACTCTTGTAAGGTGCACCTTCGTAAAGCGTACTCTGCAAGGGATGCTGCTGATTGGAGAAAAGGTGCACTTATGTTGCGTATAAATTAATTTTCTGCTGTGCAACAGCGTCTGATTTGCATCCCATGGAAAATCAAAGCGAAGAGCAGTACCCAGAAGCCAATCACAAAACCAAGAAGGAAGGTGCACATGCATACAGTACAATTATTGCTGACTAGCCACTCGCGGACGTACTGCGAAAAAAAAAAAAAAAAGCCGAAGGGGGAAAATTTGGGGCATTATCTGCCTTACAAACACTAACTATATAGGCGTAGGGATACTTTCAACGACAACATCGCTATTTAACATTATATAAGGCACCTTATAACAACTTTATATATCTGTGCTATTCTTCTTTGTGTTATAATTCCGTCTCACAAGTTTTGTCGTGTAAAAAAAAAAAGAAAAAAAAGAAATGTTGTGCATGTTACACCACTTCTTCAAATTGTAACACACCCCCTGATGAACGTTGTGCAGGTGAAGACCGAAGTTGCCGAGAATGTGTGACGTAACCATTCAAAAACAATCAGTTAATTGTGCGCTTGTGTGTGTGTGTATGTGCTGCCAGCATTACATAAGAAGTCGTATTTGGCCATTGGCTGCTGAAACGGCTTGTTCGTACACGTCGTGCACTGCAACAGTCATCAGGAATACTATCTGCAGCAAACTGCTTAAGAAAATAATGTATCGGCACACCATCTTGATGCAGCTTTGAAACACTGAAAGCAGATACATGTGCATGAGAGCTACAGGAACCAGCGATTGCATGTTAGTGGCAAACTTTCCTCCAGAAGGGAAAAGTTTGAGACACCGAAGGGGAACAGCAAGTCCGCATACGTTCCTTTGTTTAGCCTTATTTATAGTAGTGAGCCAATCACAAGTAGTGTGAGCCTTCCTAACTGCCACACAGGAAATAATGTTAGCATTCATTCAGCAGCTATGTTGGCAGTGTGCTCTCCACATTGTGTTTTATACAATGTTTTGGTGTCACCTCAGAAGCAAACAGACAAGAACTCAGGCGCCGAAGCCAAGATGATGAGATTTTTACTTCTCGGGGCTCGCCCTCATGCAATGTTTGCCACCTGCACATTCTTGTTAGGTCAGACGTGCTTTCTACAATGTCATCCTTTCGGGCACGCTTATCACTTTCTCATCAAAAGCCTTAGACATCTATGCAAGGTACAACCAACTCTTTAATCATGGACTTCACCGACGGCCTTTACGTAAAGTGCTGAAACTGGAGCGATCGACCGGAGTAAAGACAAAGAGAGGTAAGTGTAACTAGAAAAGTACTTTAAAAAAAGGTATTGCACAGCAGCTAGAATGGAACAATAAGCATGAAATTTTGCACTGGTATAAATATATGTATTCTGCTCAATGAAGGAACTTGCGTGGTAAAAAAAAAAGGGGGGAGGGGCATCCGACACAGTAGGACAAGGGTGGCATATAAAAGGAGGTATATTTACACACGCTCTTGAATAGCAAGAGATGCAGAAGGAGCAAACAAACACATCAGTGAAACAAATAACTTGAGCTGCTACAGTTACTTTTTCTGTGGCCCTAATAATTACAAGTAAGTATTTTTCTCGTCCTGCTTCCTGAAAAATCGAGATAAAAAAAAGTCTACATCTCGCTGCATAAACTTGCATCTCAAAAGAAAGAAAAGAGGAGGGGGGGGGGGAGGTCCTACCCAGAGCAAGCAAGATTTATCATAAATTAATCCCCCACCAAAAAGAAATACAGGTTTCCATTCTCTCCACAAAAAGTAAAAAGCACATGTCTCTCTCTCGGCGCCATACTGCCTGTGTAGAACCCTGCTGCTGCTCCGGCGAGGCACGTTGTGGTGTTTCATTCATCAAAGTACTCCCCGTACTCTACGAGCGGAAAGGGGAAGGAACGACAGCCTCCCTTTCCTGGTCGCCACTCGTGATGCCTTCCAAAACCGTCGAACTCACAACCATTCCCTTCCACAAACATTCGTAACAACAACAACAATCGGCGCGGAACACTACAGTGGAGGGCTGGCTTTAGAACTGCAGTCTTGCGCTAAAGAGAATCGCTTGAACGCAATGATTCTGTACGATGATGACGAGAAAAAAAAGAAGAGAAAGACAACATAAAAATGCGATGAAAAAACAGAAACAGTGACGCGTGAACTGACGGGGTGACTCGATGCTGCTGGAAACTGAGTCCTATCTCGGGGGCCTGAACCCGTGGCATGACAAGGTTTAGCCATTCGTGCACGCACACTCACATCCATGCAACAACGATTAACGTGGCTTCTCTCACTTCACCAGCAGATGACGGACACACAGACACGGACACTACCTGATGTAGCTACCACGAGAGGGACAGGTCCAGTGCTCCTCGCACACTATACAGTTTCTTCTCCATAGATATATGTGTATCGTAGTATCTCTTAAAATTGCTCTCTGTTATGTATATCACATATATGTATATATATATGCGAATATGTGTAATATAGCCTCTCTCTCTGCATTGCAGCAAGTAGTTCGCAGACCCAGTATTTCCTAAAAAATCCGATGTGGGTGCCAGCAACCCGCAGCATCACTGGGCAAAAGCATAGTGGGATCCACTGCGCCGCGGTCCCGGTACGACTGCAAGGGGGCGCTGCACACTGTCGTCCTGAAGGTCCTGATGGTGTGGTGGCTTGATGGCTCTCTCTTCAGTGCTATTTCTTCTTGGCATGAAGCATTTCCATGAGGAGGGTCTGCGTGGGTGCACTGCCGCTGATGTGCTTGTAGTAGAGGTACTCCTCTCCCCGCATGCTGATCATCTTGATGTCGGGCAGGAGCTGGTAAAGCTTGTGGAACTTGTCCTGAAGTAAAAGAAAAAGAAGAGAACACCGAAGCCAGAAGCCACAATGTAGAGGGAGCACGTGACAGTGTCAGCGGGGAGATTTTGTTTCACACTTTTTTTTCTTTCGCAAACGTAACTGCAGGCAGCATGCGACATATCCCGTAATGCCACAGGACTATACTCTAAAAGTCAACTAGAAAGATGGGAGCCCAAAGAGGCACTCGCTGCGCGTGCTGGCAATGAAAGGCAAGTTCCTGCTAAAAAAAGGTATAGAAACAGACAGAAGAAGAAAATGCTGTTTTTAAGTTTGTCTGTTAATAGACCCTTGTACTTTTGGATTTTATGTTTCTTTCTAAAATCTGGTGGCAAAAATCTGCTTTTATTTTGACTGTAAAATCGCGCCATATCGGGTGGAAAAGCAAACTTTCGAGAGAAATAGAATAGAATATATATATAGAGTACAAGTAATGAAGAGACTTGGGAAGCCGTAGAAGGATTAAAAACAATTGCTACTTGTATTACATTAAAAATTAAGCGGGACGTACTAGAAATAGATTTACAGTTACAGTTAGGAGTCGACATTTCGGCAGTAAGCGCTGCCTTCAACCTGCCGCTGCCTGCCAGTCCTGTTGAAGGCAGGGCTGACTGCCGAAACGTCGACCTTTAACTGTAGCTGTAAATCTATTTCTAGTACCTCCCTCTTCATTTTTAATGTAATAAAAGTAGCAATTGGTTTTAACCCTTATACGGCTTCCCAAATTTCTTCAGGACTTGGTCTATTTCTTTTTCGCATCCATCTGTACCCAGTTATCTGTCCATCTGTACCATATATATATATATATATATATATATATATGAGGACCTTCTCACATATCAAATGAACAGGCTCAACGTAGTGCTCAGTGTTTTGCAGTTCATGTATTGGCATCTGAATCTGCACTTCGGAAAGTTCGTTTTTGGAGGGTTTCAAGTCTTACCCTAAGTAACGATGATGCAAATCGGAGGTTAAAAAAAAAAGGGGGGGGGTTCACCAGGTTTAACCCCAAGACACAACGCTCTACCTGTCAATGAGGACCCCATAGGAACTCCCTCAAAAACATTTATGGGACCATGGAAACGAGACACTTATGAATGAGGAGCACTGAGCATGGAATGAGGGTACTATCAAGAGCATTTCATAGGCTTGCCTGCTCTAATTTGGTAGCAAGCTCCATTTGAACACCCTGCAGGGTATGTACGGTTTGCCCATGATTTTCATGGGTTTCACTTTCGCGAAACTGTTTATATTCGCCATGTTACCAGTTTCGGTTTCAATTGCCTCCGTAGCACAGCTGCTGAATTTTTGACGAAATTCAAAGGGCAAACTGAACTCTTTTACCATTCAAAATGTACTAAGCTACCAAACAAGCATGCAGTTAAGAACTGACCGTTATCTGTGGGTAGCAGTTGACACAGTACTCCATGTGAACTTGCTTTGTCTGGTCCTGCGCCTCGTGAACCAACCGCACGTTCCCAAGCGTCCGTACTTCTGCAAAATGAAACCACGAGTGAATATACATCGCTGCGCATTAACAAGCTGAAACGTGTGTCATGGGGTGTCATGGGGGAATGCCACCGTGACTTTCGTTTCCGATTGGCCCTTGCACGCACGCACTCCGCATGGTACATCATTCATGGTAGAGCCTAATTCATAGGAGACAGGGAACACCGTGACGGTATGTCACCACAGTTCCTAGGTGTGTGCGGTACTCGAGTGGCTATCTAGCAGAAATGTCCAGAGAATGTCTTCTGTTAGACGTTGCCTTCTGTCAAATAAACTTTTGGTTGCTAGTACATGCCTCGTCACCCACATCCCTTTGTATCGTCCCTTGTTTTCGCTGTCACCTGCTGCACTGGGGTTTTTAACTGGTTTTAGGAAAACAATAAAGTACTTTCAATTTTTATGTGTGCGTTACTTTTCAGTCAATATAGAAAGGGGCGGGGATAACGCTTTGGTGAGTTGCAGAAGGATGCAAGGAGCAAAAAGTTGAGAACCACTAGCTGGACACGTCCCAGAGCAAACACGTTGACATAAAATGCGGCACTAGTGTGCAACCGAAACGAGATACCCGAATGTGCACTGTCCATCAGTCCTCTTTCGCCTGAATTCTGAATTTTGCGGAGGCACCTAAGGCACCACTGAGTCATTTTAACAACCTTTGCACCTGCTCAGAATCAGACTGAAATTGACAATGGTCACTGCCGACCAATATTGACAAAATGAGTAGCAGGGTGGACACCAGAGCCGTCACGAGGCGAGTTTGCACCCAGGACAGGGTAGACCCCCTCCCCTCTCCCTCAGCCGTCATAAGCCCCGTAAACAAAGAAAACAGAACGCTTATTTGTACTGGCGAGACTGTAAATTTAAATTTTCTTCGTTCCCGCTTTATACTGCCTAACCAACCTGCCAGGGCCTGCTGTTTGGCGCCCTCTGTGGCGAGGGCATCTGGGGCAGCTGCCCCTCTCGCCCCACCGTTGCTACGGCTCTGGTGGACACCCATGAAAAAACATGCAACCGACGAGGAGGGTCCCATGGGATGTGCTGCTGCGTGCTGCGCTGGAAGAAGTCTGTTACGACACCCCTGATAGTATGCATGCGGTGGAGCGTTCGGTGCAATTTTTGTCAGTGATCGCGGACACCTATTTTGCAAAAATTATACGAGAACAATTTCTTTTACAAAATAAAGACACGTAGAAGGAACATTTTCCCACTGTTTTCTTTGTCCATTCAATACTGACTTTTGGGTGATTAACATTCTGCCATTCCTGTAAAATAATTAACCACTGACCTGTATACTATGCGGATTGTGCGTCGCCCGGTTTTTGCGCGGTGTCACCCCTTTCAACGGAAACACGAGCGTGTGGTCTTCAGGGGAAGTACCTGTTACCGTCTGCTCCTTCAGTATGACGCATGCGTGCAGAGACGGTGGCGGAGACGCGACACTACAGCGGCGGAGAAGCGAAGAAACGAAAACACACGCTTTTTACTGCAGGCTATTAGAATGGAACACCAAATTGAGAAATGCAACCCCATTCACCATCACTGAAAACCGCAATTACATGGTCCCATCCTAGCTAAAACCCAGTCACTGCAAAAGCAGAGCAGACTATACGTACACCAGAGTGCAACGTCGCACTGTTCTCAACAAGTTGGAAGAAACTTCCGTAACGAGAAAGTGACTTCGTTCGTCTCCGTTGGAGGGGCAGCACTGTATGCACGGTCCACATAGTGTAGCGGTCAGTGGAACTAACAATGTTTTGCCCCCAAAACCATAACTAGCATAGTCATTAAGTTAACAAGCCATAACGCATCAAAGAAATAAAAATGTACAACTTTATTTGAATGATGATGAGTGGGGTATTTCGTCGCCAGTGTTTCAATATGCTGAGGTGTGCAGATAGTTGCCTTCACCGTTCACCGCCACCACCACCACCACTCAAAAACATGTTTGCACAGCACAAACCCATCTGACGGCTGGAAGCAAAGATAAACATTGCGGTGTATTATAGAGCATAAAGTTCCTACCGGGATTAAGGAGAAGGGTGAACTTGAGGCAGATATAGTCAACAGGATCAAAGCGCAATTCCCGAAGTCTCGCGGCCACTTGGTGGAGTTGGTCTGCGAGTGCAGGAAGTCCAAGCAAGGCCAAGGAGACAATGTCAAACTTCTGCCCATTGGGTAAAGTGGTGTCATCCGGTAGTCCCTGATGAAGCCTCTGATGCAGGTGATCGAGAAGGAGCATGTCACTCCAAGATTGCTGCAGCAGTTTCATCTGGTCATCGACCTAGAGGGAAATGTGCATGTCACGTGGGTTAGTAACGATAAACATGTCACATTACAATTTCAGACTATGCGAAGACCTATTTTGACATGTCGAAACTTTCCATTATTATTTGAACACAAGATGGGGGAACGAGAATTTGGTGAGTGTGTATAACATCAACATTGTGCAACAGTGTATAACATCTCAATGTCTTCAACTAAACTGAAAGGCAAAAAGGACTACACACCATGCTTTTAGGTGAACAAAACAAGAGGTACAATCGGGAAAGTGTTCTGCCAGACTTATGGGAAAATATAACGTGCGATACACTAGTGTAACGATCCGTGGTTTATGCAGAATCGCAAGCACTGATGGTGTTGCAAAAAATTGGGGGAGGGAGTTATTACCACTGGTATGTTGCAAGGCCAAAATAACAAAGTCCCCACACACACACTTGTAGGGGGGTGCACGGAAAGGAAATGGTAGGGTAGCCAAAGGGTAAGGGTCGCCACAATTTGACAGTGATACGGGGTGTCTGAATAAATCGCTGGTAAAATACAAGAGCATGTGTGCCAGTGTTCATCACGAGGCTTGATAGTGAGGCCCGATAATAAACTCTCCAACGTGCCGGACGTGATAAAGTAAACTTTCCCAACATCCAATGGACACAGATTTAAACTACTGTTGATAGCCGTTACAACACGCGCATCTGTTGCAAGAATGCCCGCAGCTAGAAAAGAAGAAGTCTTACGACGGTTGCGCGATTTAGACAGAACCAATTTTTATTCATGTGGAGCCACAATAATGGTGGCCTGTGTGCCCAGCTCATGGTTTGCCACACCCACGGGAGAAAACAGGTTGATCCTTTCGCGTAGACACACAAGAAAGTCTGTGCGGAGTAAATACCCGCGAGAAATTGCACAGGCTGGCTATCAAGTTGGGTGGAAAGCAAGTTACTGGAACACTGCCAACAACAGTCTTTCAAGCATACCACCCCTTCAGCCTCTCGTCCGACGATGTTATCACGTGACGCATAGCGCCGTCTCCGATCGCCCTGGCGCGAAAAGTTATCGGCGTGCGAAAATTCACGCCAGAGCATGGATGAGCTTCAGCCTCGTTGTGCAATCAGAAATGTCGTTTGCGTTTGAGACTGGCCGAGACTTTTGTGCAGTATACCAGAAACTCAAGAGCGGAGAGGGCTGTTGCAAAAAAAAAATTATGTAGTGGTGGGGGTGTCGAAAAACAGCTTTACGGTGGGTCTTTCCCAATCACCCCCCTAAAACGTCCTAAATATCGCATCCACCCCAGTCACCCCCTAGGGATATTCGCAGGGTTTTCATCTTTGGGAGTGAGGGGGCTGTTGTAAATTTCGTAGGTTAGGTCACTTATCTTGTCTCTTATCGCCTGGTTGTCCGTACTTTTCTGACCTTCTTGGCAGGTATTTTGGGGGTGGTGTGATATCTTTGGGGTGTGCGGGGGTGCTGGGAGGAAAAATCCCTGACACCCAAAAAAAAAAAAAAAGAACTGCCGAAAAGGCAAAAAAAGAAAGCCAGCTACACGAGTGTACGTAACAGCCCCCCGCACCCCCCACCCCCGAGATGAAAAAATGAAATTGAACCCCCCCTTTTCTCTCTCTCTTTTTGTAGGGGGTGCATAGGAAAGAAAGCGAGGGTGTGTTTGGGGTGTATAAATCAGCCGTGTAGACTATGACTATCGCGTGGCCTGTCCGTGTAAAGCACGAGTGCGACAAAAGCAGAAGCTGATGAAAACTGCAGCAATCATTATTACAAAAACGCAAATTTCTGTTTTGGCACTGATGATATGGCTGATCTCGAAATAAGCTTCTTACCGATCCCTGCAAGCACTGGATACAGAAAGCCGCCTCCTTCGAGCCTTTTTCTGCGCCCATTCAAGGTGTGCTTTGCGCAAATTCTACCACTAATGAACAGTCCACGGCTAATTTCATTGTCTCCGGCTCGTGGAGGTTACCGGCAGTGAATGAGGCTGCAGCGACGAAGGCACATCCAACGCACAGGAGGAAACGGGGACAGATGATCAGATTAAAAGGAACAACAAACAGGCTTGTGCCATAGCGTACGACACCGCGCAGCAAATCGCTGACGTAACGCAACCCTTTCAGTCGCGTCGTCGTTTCGAGAGCGCTACGAAACAGCGGACAGGGGCGGACCCATTCCGTACAGAGGTGTTACGTCAAATAGGTGCACGCTACGCAATTTGCGCGAGGAAGATTACAAATCGGTGGAATTGAAGTGCGGCGCTTCTCCCCAAAGCAAGCACCAGCTCCCGTGGCTCAGTGGTTAGCGTGCTGGCCATGTCACGCCGAGACTGGGAGGTACCCGGGTTCGAATCCCGGTGCTGGCTGTGCTGTCTGGGTTTTTTCCTGGGTTTTCCTCAGACGTTTTCAGACATATGTCGGCACAGTTCCCTTAGAAGTCGGCCCAGGACGCACATTCCCCCAGGGCGTCAGTCGTGACGTTGCCCACCTCTGTGAGGCCGACAACGGCGAGCCCTTTCACCACCCACCCACCCACCCACTCCCCAAAGCACGTATGCTTTATTGCGTACAGTCGAGGATTGTCTCATGGTGCCGTCTGCTTCGGCGAAAATCTCTTGGATGCATATATATATATATGTGTGTGTGTGTGATGAACACTGGAACATCCGTCCCGAGCAATATCAGTTTAATGAATAATCCTGCCCATGCACGAGCGTGAGTTCGGTCTCTTCGTCGTTACGTCACACACACACACACACATATATATATATATATATATATTTATACACAAAATAAATGAGACGTGGACAACAGAGGTAGGAGTAAGTAAAAAATTGATTTATTATGAATTAAACTAGCTGATTAAAAAGCGCTAGGGAAATTTACCCTGAATACTGCTGTCCTGACGAAGGCGGAGCCTCCGCCGCAACGTAGACTGAATGTAAATTTCCCTTAGCGCTTTTTGATTAACTAGTTTAATTCATAATAAATCCTTTTTATACTTAATACTCCTACTTCTGTTGTCAACGTCTCGTTTATTTTGTATTTATATCATTTCGTGCCCATCCGACTTTTCATCTCTTACCGTATAAATTAAGTGAAATTTGCGTGTAAAGCTGTGCAATGTAAAGCTTAATGATAATTATATTAGAGTACAGTCGACTGTGTACGTACACACGTACTGCGCTTTCCCATGCTTCGACAAAAAGAATTATATTCTAAGAAGCCAACCTCTTTCGTGTCACTACAGGTTTGTTTGTTTATTTATTCATTTATTTAGAAGTACCCACCAGCGGAAATATCCTTCTGGGCTCTGCAGTAATAACATTAAATGCCATATGTTTTTTTAAACGCGTATAACGCAAAATAAACACGATCTGAAATATTACACACGCGCCGAAGGGGAGATGCTACACATCACAAGCGGGCTCAATCAGAAACACCCACAAGACTGACAAATGTCGATACTGATGACAGAGGCGAAGTCATGCTGATATATGTAGATTTTACCTCTGCCTCGGAAACCCTTCGGAACTAACTCCGACAATTTGCCCAATCGAAACGCTATTTTTTTATGCGACAAGTGTTGTTCGCCCCCTTTTCACCATGTGATCACTCAGTTTTCCTGGGCTGTATTGGTCTAACTGAAGCCCGATCGTAGGTACACACACACAAAAAAAAGAAAATAAATAAAAAAAACCACACAAAGACTTAAAAAAGATGTCAGGAGAAACGCGAAAGAAACACGGATTTCTTTCTTTTTAGTGCGACGTAATCAGCACCACTGCTCCTCAAAATGGAGCGTGGCCTGAGGTGCTCTAATTTTTGTAATTTTTCGTACGAGCACTGATAAGCTATTCGCTCAAATCAGGCGCAAATGTCTCTGTATTTACACACACACACAAAAAAAAAAAAAAGACGGAGCTAGAGTGACAAATAGAAGTGACGGAA
Organism: Ornithodoros turicata; assembly: GCF_037126465.1. Lineage (NCBI taxonomy): Eukaryota > Metazoa > Arthropoda > Arachnida > Ixodida > Argasidae > Ornithodoros > Ornithodoros turicata. The sequence goes on from NC_088209.1 coordinate 31,334,381, forward strand.
GAGTTCTACGACAAGTCCCAGTCGACGACATTGCAGTCTCTAACGAAAGTGGCTAAAGCAACCTAACCGGAACACTGTCTCCGATGCCCACTTCCCAGCCTTCCACCTTAACCTCATTTGCTATAATAACCGGGCTGAATCGTTCGTCCCGTCATTCACCTTCAGACCACCCCAGTCAAACGTTTTTCTTTTTTTCCCCCTTTTTCTTCTTCTTTTTCTCTGCACACTTCCATTATTTTTTGCCCCGTAACTTTTACGTCGTGCCGCGACAGGCGAGCGCTTCGCGGCTTAGCGAAAATCTCGAAAATGGGACAGCGCCGCAAACGTTACGTCACTGCATAGCGTGGCGCTCGACGTCACACATTACGTAACGCTTTAAAACGAAACAATCCCGCAGCACAAAGGAAGCCTCATATCGTCCCTCTTCTCTGAGACGCTCCTCGTGCAGCGCGGCCGCACAAAAAGAGGAGGGGAGCCACAGAAACTCTCTGACAAGTTCGCGGGATGACGCCCAGTAATTCGCACCTTCTACCGCGCATACCTGCACAACCCAGTCAGTCAACAGCCCAGTACGTCAGACAGTCAAGAGTTGCACAGAGCCTTGAGTTTTAGGGTTAGACCCGGTAAAACCTGCTTGTACCTCCCCGACACTTCGAGTAAAATCCGAAAATACCGAAAACGAACTTGCCAATGCGGATATACAGCCACCAATACGGGCTCAAGGGAATGCGGAGCACTGCGCATTTAGCACGGCCGCTCGGCATCCCATGCCCATATGAAATGCGACGAGCGCTCTCTCTCTCTTTTTTTCTTCTACCCGATATCGCCCAATTTCACTCTATTTAACAGATTATGAAAAAACAAAAAACAAAAAAAAACAAGATTTTTGCTCGCGATTTAACAAAAAAAAAAAAAAAAGAAAGAAAGGAGAGACAAGAACCCGGATATACAAGGACCTAGGAGTGCACAGTATATACTGTATACTTGGCCCAAAATCCGAGGCATGTGTAAGTCGAACGAACGTTTGGTAAACTTCGTAACTATGCCATAGTATACCATATTCCATATATACCCATATACTATGCCATATGTACCCATATGATGGGTACATAAAATTACGATTTTTCTCTTCCCATACTTTATATCGGCAGGTTGTCGCAGGACAGAAAAAAAAATCGAAAACATAAAACGATAACGGAGAATAATAAACATTCCCGGGCTGGGTTTCCGCCTCACCCTGTTGCTTCTCTTGCTGTTTAGTTTACATTCTCCCTGGCAGCGCGAGTCATGTGGCTGACCTACTTGGGAGCGGGGAGCATCATGTCAGCTTACACAGAGAGCGAAAGGGCCTCACATCCAGGCAGCAGAAAGCAAAAGTGATCCAACTTTGCAAGCAGTAGACACTTTGCGCCCATTCTTTGTTACGGCCGTCTCTTGTCAAGAATAAGCAGCAATGCACAGATCTGAGAAGCGACATTCACAGTAACCGATGGGGGAAATGTGTGCCATTCATTCTTCGCGAGTGTCGCCCGATCACTCAGGTTTTCGTAGCTTTCGTCCCGTTCTCTTGGGGTGTACAAATATATATATAAGACTTGGACGTAAATAAAATACTAAGACGTGGACGACAGATTACAGGAAATTTAACAAAAACTAGTGTATTTAGTGGGTAGTCTAACACAAATATTATAATATATGTACTATGAAACGTTTAAAAGAACGGTCGATGTTTCGACAGTGGCACTGTCTTCTTCGTCAGGACAAAAGAGATACGGGGGTTGAACATTGCTTAAATAGGTTCGGTAAGTGACGTCACAATCGGTGCAAGTACGCCACGTGGCGGTCGTCGGTGAGTCACATTCTGGAACATTATATGTATACATATATATATATATATATTTTCTGCTTGCAGTTTCAGGGGCATCGAACTCTAGATTTCTGCGTCTGTAACATTCTGTATGAAATGCTGTCACTCCTAAAGCCTCTATAGGTAGCTTGAGGTTTACGTTGTGTTTGTCAGTTTATCTTTTCCAGCCTCAGAGCAGTTACTTTCCATCAGATTTTCAGCTTACTTCTACAGCCAACTTACAACAGTACAAGAAAGGCGAAGAGAAGTATGCGTACGCAGACAACGAAAATACCGAATGATAAAATTATCCACCTAAGAATCAACCGTTTTCGGATCACACATCGCCCACATTTGCCAGTGTGCCGCACACATAAACGATCCTGCCGTCCCCCCTTTTCAGGTTTAAGCCAAAGATGAGAGAGCCGGGTATTTAGGCACGCGGAACGAGGCGTATACTGCTCTTGGAGTGCCTTTGTCATTAAGGCGTGCAGTCTTCGCTGGCAAACCTCTTGAGCACGTGCCAGGAAACAGGCTGATGCTATTCTCAAACCAGCGCTAATCGATAGCGGCTTGCCGATCGCAGCTCTGCCAAACAGGCCAACAAAAACGCTTGTCGACGTGAGACTTCCGCGGGGGCAAGGAAATGGGTGTAATGAAGCGGAAGATACAAACAACGCCCGATATAGTAGAGAGCGTCGTTGCTCATCAACCCACTGCTTCTTTCACATAACTGCATCAATGAAGGCTCCGCACGACAGTCGAGCTCCCGTGGCATAGTGGTTAGGATGATCGCTTTCCACGCCGAGACTGGGAGGTGACACGGGTTCGAATCTTGTCACCGGCTGTGCTGTCTGAGGTTTTCCCTGGGTTTTCCGAAGACTTTCCGGACGAATGTCGGCCCAGGACGCATACTAACACCCCTGTCCCCCACTTTTTCCTGCTATCCTCTCTCCTACTGTCCACGTCTGTACGCCGCTCATAGCCAGAGTTGCTTCGCGACGCTAACATAGAATTAAAAAAAAGAACAGTCGAGTGAAATCCCAGAATTCAGTGAACGAACGTGCAAGTGATAAGATCTGACTATCACCGAGATCGTATGAGATATATCACGTCTCTGAATTTGTGGTCTCTAACCGTGTGCAAAACGAGCGACATTACAGCGCCCTAGCAGCACAATGTACTGAAAGTCGAGTGCAATAGGGGTGGACGGGTAGGTGGAAGGCCTCGAACAGGCTCGTGCAACTAAAGAACATTGATAACACACATACCGTCCAGCCCTATTGCACTCGACTTTCAGTACATTGTGCTGCTTGGGCGGAAGATGCGCAAAAACGTCATAGGTTTCTGCTGTCATGTTTTTTTCGTCGTTTTCTAATCATGCACGGTGAATATCCTTGCGGCTCAGTCACAAAATATCCCGTAGCAGACGACAGGTCCGACACTGTCGTCTGCTATAGTACATACATCACTCCCGATATTCCGGCGCAATGCGAATGCTCAGCAACGGCGCGGAACTTCCGGGGCAGTTTTGGCTTTTTGTTCCACTAGAATATTCCGTGGGAATACCGCTCGTTATGGATACGCGGTGTCAGCCTCATTCTTCCAGAGGCTTACATATAGTAGGCGTGGTAGGAGCGAGCCATTCTGTCTGCTGAACCACTAATGGTTAGACAGATTACGCTTGTAAGAGACTATTCCCAGTATAGAGGCGAACGCGGCTCAGTCCGAGCACCCGTACGATGGCCAATCCAATCCACACGGGTGAAATACTCGTACCGCTGCACAAAGCGAAAGCAGCGAAAGTAGGAGAGATCGGTGAGCCAGTGCGCTTACAACACATTGCCACGGGAGCTAGCTCGCAAACAAATGTCGGCTGGCTTCATTGTCGACGCTAACCTCGACCTCAAAAAGCTTGCTCCGACCTGCTATAGTGTGGTGTTAGCACGCATATATGACGGAAACTCGACGTCAGCGCCACCACCAGGTGAAGCAAATCAACGTTAGAGAGAACGTATGCGTGCATGGTGATAATCAAAACTAAAAAAAAATAGAGATAGTGAGCCGGTAGCCATTTCTGTAGTAGAATTTCGACGAGAACGAGGTGCACGCTCGCCCATTCCGGTTTATCCTTGACCGAAATAAAGCGCATAAGAAATACCAGCGGAAAACCTGTTTCGCGCTCGGCCGCGCTCGTCGTCGTCGCCGACACTGGCTGGGCTGCTGGAGCGCTTACGCTGGCGTTACACAACGTCAGTGGCGCTACGATAGAGTCACGCAAAATGGGGAAGCAGCGACGGAGGTAAAACCATAGTATAACACGCGTCAATATGAACTTGAGTGATGTGACTTAGAGTCACAATTGCGACCATGAGTACATGGCTAACGACGACTCGATCTCGTTGTTAACAAAGCTGTTGTAGTGCTGTACCGAATAGATGAGGGAAGATCACCGGCAAGTGAATAAGACAAGTATTTAAAGAGATTGAAACATTTAAATAATTTATTTTGCTAAAGAACAAGCTTTCGGACGGAGTTCGTCCTTCCTCAGGTGCGATGGACGGACGGACGGACGGACGGACCGATGGATGGATGGAGGACTCCGTTCTTAAAGCTTGTTCTTTAGTAAAATAAATTATTTAAATGTTTCAATCTCTTTAAATACTTATCTTACAAAGTACCATACTACACATGTACTTACAGAAAAGTACACAATCATTTGCAAAGTACTTTAAAGTACTCATCAAGTACATCACAAATTTAGACCGTACCGCTCGGCGTTTCAACACTTGGTAGTGATAAATCGCGAGGTAATTATGTTTCAATTGTTATCTTTAGAAACCTCCAGCAAGGTTTTTTGCGAAGTGCTAGTCAAGAAAACATGGATAGCTTACAGCTGAGTGGTTAATATGCACCGAAAAGGATGATATTGCGACCAAATTCTGCGTTTGTATTGCCAACTGGGTACTTGGGTACTTGAAAGGAAGGTACAAAAGAAAAGTACATAAAGTAGAGTACAAAGTACACAAATTGAAATGTTCTTAAAGTACAGTACGAATTACTGAGAAATGTACTTAAAGTAGTCACTGAGAAGCAGATTATACTGAATGTAACTTTACAATATCTTCGCGCACTCGAACGGGAGAATTGTTTTCCAAACGACAAAACAGGTCGCGATTCCGCAATCTTACTTCGCAATTCCTTGATCTGTGAGGAGGAGGTCGGTTCGGTTCTCCCGGTTCCTATGAGATTAGTAGGCGAGCGGAAAGTGTGCGTAAACGTAGCAGGCAGTGCAAAAATAGCTGCGGGATCTACAACTAGACAACACGCATTATTTTGTACCGGAAACTTCTTCGCAAAAGAAGCTCTCCGGCGTATAAGGTACCGTCTGAGTCGTCTAAGCAATGCCAGTATGTCCCCGATATGTACGATACCTAAATAAAGCTGAACTAGCGTAGCTGAACTAGGCAATGTGGGTGAACACTCAAAAGACGTGCGCGTATTTGAAAGCACAATTTTGGGATCATCACCGGTGCTGACAACACCATTAATCACGCAGTCAATACAAACGTTTGCGGCGAAGAATATGGAGCACGCTGGCACTGTCCCCCAGTGTTGTTTTCTAACGAGCTTTCTTCGCAGACGTGACCGATTTTCAATGGTGACAGTCAAGTTAACAACCTGACTGTCTGTCTCTCGGTCATGCTTTTCGCACCTCTCTAAACGGCCGGCGCCTCTCGAGTTCCGCTTCAGAGTTCTTCCCGTTTCACATTTTGGACGCTGTACATTCCATGCCAGAAAAGATATTCCTACCACTAACAAAATGCTTGTCGTTGTAGCTGTTAGATAGGCAAACCAGCCGAGGCGAGCTCCATCTATATAAGGACAGACACAACACGTTGTAGCTGTGTCACGAAGCTGAAAAAAAAAAAAAAAGGTATTTGCGAATAACTTTATCCTCGTTACAGATCACTTATCTCTTACAGTTTATGCCACCGCGAACGGTGATATTTGTTTTGACGACGTATTTACGTGTTTCCGATCGTTTATGGAGCTGATACGTTCATGTGAGGTTCTGGCTTTACGGCTAGGGTGCAGGGTTCAATTCATTTACCCAATTATGGTTAGTTAATTGACTACTAATATAACTCATAACGTAAAACTATCTAATTGAGTTAATTAGCGAGTGAAATTAATCAATTTAATTAACGTGTAATGAAATTCACCAAAGTAAATTCTGCGCACAAACTTTGATGAGCTCTCCAACAGAGAGGGACGCCTTTTTTTCCTTAAAAACACATTTTCAGAGCGGAGTTTGGAAGGAGCATACTGCAGTTCTGGAACAAAATAAAAGGGTACAAGCGAGCTGGTGTGCATTAGAGAGTGGTAACACTTCCTTGAGTCTCAGGAAATGTTACCACTCTCTATACGGCAGTTGTCATGATTGCAGAATGCCTGTGTCTTCCGGTACTGGTCACAGGGTGGCACATCCAGAAAACTCAGAGTAACACGAACGTGACTCATAGTGCTGTAAGTTTCCCTCACAGCCCCTCTGCCCGCTTTCTCTCTCACCCACACATGAATACACGAGTTCATAAAAAAAAAGTATCACAAAGAAAGAAAGATGCCCGCTGCTTGCGCCGCCCACCGGACCCTTGTCGAACCTCGACACTCGAAAGCGGAACTCACGGAACCCCCCTCATTTTCGGGATAAAGGAACAAGGAAGTAACACCGTCTCGAAGGTGGGGTGCTTCCCCAGAATGGCCTTGAATGACTTTTTCTTTTTTTTTTTCGCCCGGCGAGCTTTCTCCTGCTTGGGCGGCGGACAACAATGGGCAATGGCACAGACGGTGTGTTGGGGGATCCGAACCGCGAGCTGTGTGCAGGAACGGGGGCTCGCATGCTCCCGGGAAACTGGGAAAAGTAGGTCACAGTCCAGGAATGCGGGTCACCACCTGTGCACACCACCAACGCTCTCTGTGGAAGGGGCCACCTCCGTGGGACCAACGTGAGAAATGGAACGAGCGATACAGGAGCAATTCCTATAGAATAGCGGGAACGCAGGATCAGTGACTTGATCTAGTCAATGTCTGACGTTGATTGCGCACGTGGAATTAAAGGAAGCTTCAACCCATGCGACCGCATTGCTTATAGCTTGAATTCCGAAATTATATACTGTCTCAGTTCTGGTTAAATTACTTCCAAGTATAGATCCACTTCCACTTGTAAACAAGAGGGCGCATGCGCGTAGAGCAGACGTCGTTGGTGGGCAAAAGGGAGTAGGAAACCGCATAGTGTGAACGGCGTATTTGGCCCTTCTGTACCACGCAGCACATCTAATAGCTACACCACTTTGCGGAACGCCTATAATATCAACCGAAAACACCCAGTTACTCGATGATCGCCCGATTTTTGCCCACCAAACAGGACAGCAGCGCCACCGCATCGCTATGACGTCACGCAGTGACGTGAGTCTATAGGACATAGACATACGGTGTTGTTTCTGACAACTTCGGTGTCAACCATCGCACGGAATCTTGAACGAAAACAGCGTAAAAAGAACTTTGAAAAGAGAGAGAGAGAGAGACTTAGATTACTGGTTCGAGGAAACAGTGTATGCCCAAATTTTCACCGTATCCAAAAAGCTCAGCCTGCCACTGAAACGTCGCAACCTGGACAGCGGTAACCCATTGCAAGAGCGCGACGCACAGACAGGCGCAGAGACGACCTGCGTATATAGAGGCGGGTCGCTTCCTACAGATTTCGAGGGGCGGCCCCCGCGGCGCATACGTATCCACACTGGGGCCGCACGTCCTCTTTAAGGGCCAGGAAGCGACAACGCTTCCTCAATGCCCCTCTCCGATTGCGGGCCCGGGGGGCCGTCTCCTCAAACGAAACTCCACCGTCAACGCTCATCAATGTAAGGCGGCCGCGCCCGAGCTCTCATACATTCTCGCGCATTCGGAATAAAGCGGGAATCGTGCTCACCGAGCAGATACACATCAACGTGGTGCTGTATGTGTTAAGCCAGTGTTTGTTGGAAGGCGGCGGCGGTGGTGGTGGTATCATACAAGCTGCGCTCGGCATGAACACGTAGTAAGAGAGATCCCACACGTGCAGTAAACAACGCACAACCGGTCATGTACGGTACTATGCCTCAATATGTGCAGGGTGAGTGTGCAGAAAAACGTAAGTTACACCTTGACACGTGACAGAGATTGAAATGAAGTCCCGCATGGATACACTCTTAAAAAAAAAAAAAGAAAATGGTGTGTTTTAACTCCTTTTTGGGGTGTACACACTTGCCACATATATCACTCCCTTTGGAGTCCTAACTCCCTTCATAGCTATGGAAGGAGTGAGGAGACCCCGCAGGGGGTGTTATATAAGTATGTGGCAAGGCTGTACTCCCCAAAACAGGAGTTACACCAGTTTTTTTTTTTTTTGAAAGGGTGTAATCGCTGTTACTTCAGTCTATGCGTCCCAAGCGAAACCTGCACGCAACTGCCCAGAGACCGCCATATTGACATCGGTGTGGCCCATTCAAACGTATGGAAGTCAAAGTTTCTTCACTGTATTTATTTTGTTACGCAGAGTTTAATTTCCACGATGTTTTTGTATATGCATAGCTGGCATTCGCTCTGCCGGAAATTCGTCTGACACGCAGGCGACGAGGTACGTGTGCAAATGACGACTGAGGTTTTTCTGCGAGCACCCTGTATACATGGAAGCTACTGGACTTGCATTTCCTTCAAGCGATTTTTTTTTTTACTTTCCTGCATAAAAGTCAAATTAGGAAATTGTCAGAAAGGGCGCGGCCTCATTGACTTCCACACATATCAAACAACGCGCCGATGTATGGCTTATACATTGTGATCATCTTGCATAATTCGCTGCACATTCACTGACGAGGAGGAAAGATGCGAGGAGGAAACATTTCCGGAACCGACATGTGCACGGTGCCGACCGGTAGAGACTGCTACGCGTGTTTCACAGCGATCCAACATACGGTGTTTGGGTTGAAGAGCTTCGTGGCATTTAATAGATGCAGAGAGAGCCTGCTGCTCTATTTTATGTCAAGGGTCGCACATAGCAGAAGCGGCCAAAGAAAACGATAAGTGGCGGGGAATTTTGTGTAAGGCTAACTAGACGAGGGGAAATCCGCACTTTTAAGAACAAAATTTACCAAAAGTACGGTTAGTGTTAGTATCAAGAGCTCGAACACAAACATTCTCTGTTGTTTGCTCTGACGGGATATTGATGGAGCGGATAATTTCAAATGTGCCAGCAGAACGATGCTAATACCAGCTGCAACGGAAAATGCATAGGCAAATAGCTCACGTTTGTTCGGTCGTGGGTGCGGTAAAATTGAACTAATACCGCACTTCAGTGTGTTTTATGTGTCTAATTTAGCTTCAGATATTTTCAACAACTGAATGCTCGCTGCGAAGTCGACCGGCCACAGGTTATTTCTTTGCGACCTCCGTGGACAGAGGGACGCGCGATGACCCTTTGCTGTAGTACTTGCGCAATCAGTCCGCGCGAACCATACCATAATCTGCAGAGTTGCTTGTACCCATAGACAAAGCGTGCATCCCATTACGGCCTACTCAGTTGGCCGTCACCACAGCCCTACTCCGCTGACTCTTCACTCCCTCTGACTGGACATTCTTGGGACTTTCTTTCGTGCCTGTACTGCACTGCACTGCACTGCGTGCCTGTTTTTCTTTCATTTTTTTCCTTTCCTTTCTTTGTTTCTTTTTGTTTATACTCAGTTTCTGTCTTTTTGCTTATTTTTCAGTTTCTTTTTCAGAGTAGCAAGCTGGCAATAGCCTGGCTGACATTTCCGTTTTTTCCTTTTTTGTTTCTTTTTTCTTTCACTCTATTAAACATATCCCCCATTATCGTTTCGTAAAATCATTACAAATATGCCACAGAATTCAATTCACGAGAGAGTTAACCACTGCGGTATACTACATATTTCAGCACAAACAGGGAAACCGAGCAGTCTTTCAGAGGCTATTTCACGACGCACCTACTACCGATGCCCCCGTGTTACCGTTATTGATTGGTATTACGGATTTGCAATTATATTCGCTCCGTTCGCTAATGCGATATTTGCTCCATTTACTGTAATGGCTTCTGGCACAGTAAGCCTCGTCCGTAAACAAGAAAACGCTTTTCCCGCAATCACATCTCGAGGTTGTGGAATGCAGTATCATATTTTCGACATTCCACGTTACAAATATTCCGATATAAAAATCGTGCCGTACATATCGAGACCCGCGATACGAATCGCGCACCCCAAAATAAGTCAACTGTGACATCACGATAGAGTTTTCCCATTGTACCTTCAGCGCAGCAGGGCGACACAGTTCTGAGCATTATCAATCGGCTGTTTCCGGAAAATGACATCGAAGGCCCCGTTTCCGGAAAAAGCTGGCTCCCATTATTCTCTATTCGCAAAAATCACTTTCAGTCTATTAATTTCCATCGTCACACAACAATGAGAGCGTCCCTATTTTACTGGCCAACCACGCGCCTGATTCCGAAACTGAAGTGCAGAGACGAAAAAAAAAAAAAAGAGAAGAGTGGAGCGGCGCACAGACAGGCGCTGTGTTGTGCTCTTTTAGCCACGTCAATGCAATGCAGGCCACATGAACTGGGGCATGCCTGTCGAGTTGGCGTCTGTTCGCAAACACAGAAACAGCACAGCCGTAAATCGTCTTCTGCTGCCGAACACATCCGGGTGCTTTGCATATTTGTACAGCACAAAAATAATCAATTTTGGACGCAATAGCATCTCATATTTCGCCTGTGTACGCTGTATATATACCGAATATATTCAAATAGTGCAGAAGTTGCACTCGTAGGCACACACACACAACAAACAAAGAGAGAGAGAAAAAAAAAAACGCGAGAAGAGAGGATATGAAACAAAGTGAGTACTGCTTCATGCGAATAATCGGACGCATGCATAACGAATATATGCTGTATATGTGCTTGGTTCGGTTATGTAACTATTCACTTCGCGGTTTTAAGATTGCGATTCGCACAGTCCTACAAACCGTGTAAAGATGGACGAAAAGCAATATAGAAATTTCACCACTGTCTTTGTCGTTTCAGGGAGACAGCAGGGAGATGCAAGTACAGTTTCACGCAATTGTTACAGAATGTTTGCCCTGTCTGCGTGTGTCTTCTGTTGGACCAATTGCTTGTTCACAATAGGCGTCACCAACTCGACCAAATTTTCGTTGTTGTCACTTCTGAAACGTCGCCAGGAATGCATTTTCCCCCTACTCGTACGTGGACGTGACACTGAAGTGTTAGGCACCTCGTTCGTCGTCAAGGTCAGACGAAAAGCAACAATGTAACGGCATCGCATTGGGCAGTTAAAAGCGTAGCACCGTAACTTGGCACACGGACTGCCTCATGGCGTTCGTACAGGCCGAATGCACTAGCAGCCTCCTTTCCCCCAGCGGCCATAACACTCACAGGGCTCCTTTCTCATTGCTGCGTGAGTATCGTATGTACGGAAATCGCAGGCGAGCCCCAGCAGCCCCTTCTTGACGTATTTGGGGAGCGAAATAAAGAGGGTGTGAGCGAACGCAACAGCAAACAACGTAGTGACAGCGACAACAACCTGCAATGTTTTGTAAAGCGAGCGATATGTGGAGAATGCAACAGTTTTTAAACTATTTACAGCTTTCGGATATAAACGTCTTGCGCTGTGACACGCACATTTGTGGTGTAAATTCCACGCCATACAGAAGTGTGTTTTGTAAAACGCTCTTCTGAATGATGTATCCTTCAAAAAGCACAGTTTCAAATGGCATATTCCGTTTCTGTTGTTTTCTTTTGTCATTTAAAACACTATTTCTTGGGGAGGACCTCAATATTCCCGGTTACGAAATCCCCGATCACGGGGATCGAGCGAAATGCCCGATCGAATTCACGTTTTCGAAACGAGGAAAATCGAGGAGAACGCTCGACTACTTCGTAAGATGTAAACTTTTTTTTCAGCACTGCTATTGCACGTGTAAACTGAGACTGCGGAAGAAAACAAGGGTGTTTGTTTACAAAAACACCCCTTTTATAAACTTTAGGCGTAAAAAAAAAAATTACTGCGATTTTGATGCGAATGACACACAAACAATGGGGAAACTCCAGTGACCTACGACGGACCCCGAACATCCGGGAATTACTTTAGCAATCGTTTTGGATAACATTACTTCATCAATCAACCGCCCAACATGGCACTGGCAAAGCAGTGAAAAAGAAGGACGACACAATTTACTGTCCACAGCTGTTTCTGTCGTTACTTTCTCCAAGCCCAGGAGAGCATTCCCGCGAGACTCCGGCAATGGGGCGCTGTCGGGGTGCTATGCACCAAAAGTATCATCGTGTAATGCTTGGAATCACAATGATCCTCGTAACAGCTAGCAACGACGTTAAAAAAAAAAAAAAGAAGAAGAAGAAAGCTGAGTAAAAAGAGGAGGAGGAGAGCAGAATGAAAGTCCGGGTGGTGAGAGAAGAGAGAGAGAGAGAAAAAGGAAAAGATAACACACGGAGACGACCGAGTGAAGAATAAGAGAGAGAGGGAGGGAGAGAGAGAGATAGATTAAGGCACCGTCAATAGAGGCAGTGGAGGCGGGCAGCTCGGGCTTCCGCGTTCAGGCTCCGGAGACTGAGAGAGAGAGAGAAAAAAAAACATTATAAAAAGAAAGAAGAATATAACAGGCAAGGAAGAAACGCTCGCGTCTTCCGCGTTTCGACCGCCGGCCGTTCAGGCCTCGATTGGCTCGTTGGAAACCATTATTACACTACGGGACCCAGTGAACTTTTTACGCCACGAAGGCGGCAGTGTATCTTCTGCATATAGTATAGACGGCTGCTGTACAATAAGTCGCGACAACAGCATTAAATTTTCGCCCCTACAGAGTTGCACCGTCGTCACTCAACCGAATAAGCGCCAGCATTGCACACACACAGGCAACCACCTGTAGACCAAACTTAGACACAACTTCACCAACCTCGCCACTCACTACACCCTCGCTTCTATAGTTTTCAATCTCTTGTGGTGTGATGTTGGCGAAAAAATAAAAAAATAAAAGGGAGCGATCGAATCTTTTGTTTTACAGTGTGTATCACGCTATCCTTTAAACATCACGACCTGGTGTGGCACTCGCCCGCACAATTTGCACTCAAGGTAGACGCAGGACAAGGCTAGTACACCACGAGCGTGCAATGTTCTTTCTTCACATTTTTTTATGCGGTATGATTAAGCGATAACCTTTCCAACGGACGTCAACCACATCACCGGTCAGAACTAGAGCTATTTTGACTATAAATGCAGCAGCTCGAAGTGTGTTCCGGAATAGAAAGCTTCACCTCAATTCTCACCTCCCCTCTCTTCATCCCAATACGGTCACGTGAGCCGGGTCAACACAGACATCCCCCCAAAAAAAAAAAAAAAAGAAAGTTCACCGATTTCACACACGCAACTGACACCAGACGGCGGTACAGGTCAGTAAAGCTCGCCGATTCCGTGCGCATGCACCTTACCCAACGCGCTTTGTTGTGCGTTTTTGAAAGAGCAGTTGGAAACGATCAACAACCAACATGTGGGAAGGAAAGCAAAATAGAATGTGGAAATACAAAGCAAGGGAAAATATAATACAAATAAAATATGGGAGGGAGGAGAGAGGAACGCGGTGTCTGTGGGAACAGCGACATAGCCGTTGTCGAACCGTGACGATGAGTAAATATAGGTCGATTTCACACAAGGATCGCAGGACTTTTTTTTTTTTTTAACACCAAAAGTGTTTTTGGTTTGTTGTTGTTTTCATCGTCCAATGCGGTTGTCACTGGTAGGATGAAAATATTTTATGGTCCATTATTAGTGTGGCATTGTCTGGATCACTCCTGGAAACTTTCCCAACTTATGCTTTGCCGTAACGGTAAACCCCAAACTTCTTAAAGCTACATAACTCGTTTCAGCAACGAGGCGTTCTGAGACGTGGACTACTTGATCACACTGGCGAGTCTACATAGTTCGTCAGGCGCATGCGAGGATGTTTCCAGCTGTGCCGGGGTTGATGGACGCTTGGAGAGTCTCACTACGAGCTACGTAAACATAATTTCATAAATTCAATTTCGAGCTACTAAATTTCTCTCTCAGTTGCGATTGCGCAGAAACTTTATGCAATATTTGAACAAAAATGACACATGGATGGCGCCAATAACACTTCCGCGCTTTTCTCTTCCTTTCTTTCTTTTTTGTTCTTCCAACTTATAAACGCGAAACGCGATTCCTGAGGTGCGACACATAGGAACACCTCGTGTAAGTTTGTTATCCTCCTGCGAATAAGGCGGAGGATCGCAATACACATACCTCTGATAAGGTACGGCTGACGGACGGGACAGCAAGCACTGAAGATTGCGCGGTTAAACACTGCGCAGTCAGGCAAAAATTCACTAGCTCCACGCCAGCGTAATATAACGAAACATCTGCATCTTATCCAGGACATGAACGGAACAAAGAATGATGATGATAATTAGTGCAAAATCCAGCGCGGAAAACAGCGGCAACTCCTGCAGCGGGATACCGCCAGAACACGACCCAAGGACGAAGAACCGTCTTGGGCAAAATAATTACCCCGTCCAACGCCTCTGGAACCGTCAATCCCCTGCATGCCAGGGAGCGACCCATCCGTCTCAGAGAAGCGCCCACACAAATAAATACCCAGCTGCGAGGAACCCGTTCCACGGCGGTTGCGTACACGATGGCGACAATCTCATTGTCCTGCACTTTCGGGGAATTTTTTCTATGGAAGCAACCGGAAATTCGCGCTACCATACACAGCTGCGGATAGAGGTACGCCCACAAAAAAGGAACAGTGCGTCCATTTTTTATATATATATATATATATAAAGCTTGTACTTATTGAGCTTTGCCGAGCCATAATGGTAGAGGCACAAAAGGAGAACAGCGCAAAAAAGATTCGATGGCCCGAAAATGCTGCTACTACGTTATCACTGACTGGACGTACTCACTATTTGGTCTCCGTTTGTTTTTGTTATGCTTCTTGTACCTCTTGGGTCGCATTTGATTCGCTTTCTTCCCTTGGGTTTTTGCTTTCTTTCCCCACTTCTCTTTTATTTACGTTGTTCATCGAGACTCGTATCTCCATAGTTTTCTTTTTTCAATCAATCAATCTTTAATCAATCAAGGCAACGATCAGTCAGTTGTTGCTGAATGAGAAAATACAAAGAACACGTGCGAAACAGACAAATCAACAAAACGCCCCCGCAATATGCTAAAACCTCTCCAACAACCCAATCACTTTAAGAGCTCCAGAAAAAATAATAAATAAATAAATAAAGTGACCACCCATTCACATCGCGATAATGAAGCAATACATTAACGCACCCATAATCTATTCACAAATACATCTCAAATCAAGCCACGCCAGTCACGAAGAAAGGCCGCAACCAGGCATTTAATTACGATCGCCTCCGCGCGAACGAATGCAGGACGACACGCGGGCGGAAGAAAACAAACCAGAGCCACTCAAGAGAGAAGCAACGGTAAAAAAAAGCAAAGGCCAAGTAACAAAAGGGCTGCAGACGAAAAGGCCGTCCGAGCAGGAGGGAACCAAAGTGTGTCAAGGACAGAAGCTGGCAAAACAGGTGGAAGAGGACGACGGGGGAAGCGGAAGATGATGTTGATGATGATGAAGAAAAGTACAGAAGCCGTTTCGGAAGCGGGAAGTACTGCAATTTCCGTCTCGCGGGCCACCCAGTCGCGACGGGGAGTAGATTACCCAGGACCACATAGGACCCGCTCTCAATATGATTGGGATATTGATATATATTGTATACACGAGTGGAGGGCCACGGCGGTGCTTTGCAAGCAGCGTGAATGGGGGGGGGGGGGGGGGGGGGGGGCGACAAAAAGAACCACTCTACGAGTAGCACCTGATGGGAAAATTTAGGATGTACACAGAGAGAGGAACGAAAGGCGAACCTTTGCTACTCGTTCCACGGGCACACACACTTTCGAAGCAAATGAAGCAAACTGAAGGGAACTGAAACTGAATGAAGCTTGAAGTGTTGTGTGCTTTATTGACCTCGTGCCTCGCACAATATGATTCCGTCTTCTCTGCTTTCTGAACAGTAAATAATAATAACTGAATGCGGCATACAAGAACAGCAGGATCATTAAAGGTTTAGTTAGGGACCAGAGTTCTTCAGCAGAACAGCGATCTGATAACGATAGCCATGTCAAAGTAGCACTGACAGCGGATGAAAACTGGACAGATGGCAACTTTGAGAGAGGCCGAATTCGCCAACAACGTGGTTTACGGTCCGTGCAGTCCACCGAGATTCTCGATCACTTACAAAAACCCGCATAGACGCGCAAAATAGTCCAAAATGTGTCGTTGATCCCGGTGACACTTGACTCGGGAATTCAAAACCTGAATTGCCATCATTCCATGTGGAAGTATTCCCAATGTTCGCAGCACCGGTGCTAATCCTGAAGAAACCTGGAACCATGAGCGTTATATATCACCCACATAGATTAACGTTTGCGATTTTTCAATCCCAAACACGTGGTATACACATTATACAAATCCTTCCAGCACCTTAACATACGTGCAAGACTAAAAAAAAAAAAAAAAAACAGAACTGCAAATAGAAGCCTCGCAACGGCTCTCCCCTGACAACTCAGTGGCCTTTGCTGCCATCAGTTCTATCAATCGCCAGCTTGGCCACTCCGCAGGGCATCTGGCTGTGTGATAGAGGCGGAATTTCATGCAAAGCGTGTCCCTGTCACGATTGAAGCTCCAAGGATGGAAAGTCGCGTTCATGATGCAGGTGAGCAACCTCAGGGACGATCGTGACCCGCGGGGCGTTTTGGGAGCGGCTTTCCCGTGACGTCATTTGATCGGAACAGATTGGGTGTATATATATATACCGTTAGAAGGGCATGTGTTGTTATCGTATTCATGCTGGCTGGCGTCCTGCATGGTGTGCGCTTCTACGGGTTATCCGATTTCTTTTCTTTTTTTTTACGTTTAATTGAAGATATTTTTTTCTTACGCAGTTTCCTGCTTTGGTTTCTTTTGTTTTTGTTTTAGAGCTTTAGAGCGAATATCGCTGCGAGATCGACCTATAGGTAGGGTTCTGCGTTTTCGGTTTTAATCGAAAATCGCCGAAAAACATACGCCGGGTAAATTTTCCCTCATTAGGTTTTAATCGAAAAACATCGAATACAGAGGGACATTCCAGGGCATGACAGAGATAAATTGTTGCGCGTACCCAGCAAGTTGTTGATGCAGACCAGAAAACCATACATAAATACGATGGTCGTGAAAAATGTCCGTCTCCATTTTCGTTAGCCGTAAAACGCCACCGCAGCTAACAACGCCATGTTCAATGAGCGTCGTGCGGAAATATTACATTGTGATTTCCATTCGGCGATAACTTTTGGGTAAACCATGTACACGCCAGGAAAAACATCGAAAAACGTCGATTTCGTGAAAATCAATAAACACCGAAAAACATACGCCGAATCCGCCCAAAAATAAAAACCGAACCGAAAACGGAAAACGCGAAACCCTGCCTATAGGGGACGACACCGTCACCTTCCTAGTGTGGATAACACGCCGGCCAATGTTCGGAGTTGATGGTTCGTTTCCGTAATTCTTGTGTATATTCAACTAAAGATTACTTGTGCCACGATGGTACGATAAAAGATGAAAGTCAAGATGAGTCAAGATGATGAGTGAGATGAAAGTCAAGAAAGTCAAAGATGAAAGTGAGAAAGTCATGAAAGATGAAAGTCTCTCTTGATGGTACGATACTGCTCGTTTCCCCAATGCTCCACCGACTGCACTGAACGCGAAATAAACGTGTAAAAGCAGACGACGCGAGGAAGCTATCCACACTACGGTAGTTCATCGTTTCTCCGCAGCGCGCCGACACCGTTCGACCTCGGAGCGAAAGCGACGTGAAATATCTGGACGTTGTGTCTCTGCGGTTTTTGTGCCACGCGGTAAAATATGTTGCAAGATCAAACAGTGCCGTGTACAGGATGACGACCACAAAGACCAATCGCGCGGCGCCATTACAAGAAATACATGCTGGAAATCTAAATACTGTTGAAGATAAGTGGGACTGAACATTGCCTTTACGCGCGATAAAGTGCTTCCCCGTATTACCCCCCCCCCCCCAAGCCACAATTATGTTAAACCTACTCTAAAATATAAAGGAAAACCTGCCACAATAGTTGCATAACAAAATTCTCCCCTCCAAGTAAGAGATTAGACTACCTGTTTCAAACCTTCAAGCTATATGTCAACTTGCAAGTATCTCCCATAATCCTCGACGCGACTGAACGCAACAAATTCGCATCCGAGTCTAGGCTAAGCATATATATAGCTTGTAGAATACGCAACAAAAAAGAAAGAGAAAGAGAGAGAGAGAGAAGAAAAATGCAGGACATGCATGAACTTGTACGAAGGACAGGTCTTTAATGAGTCGCCTTGTGCATAGAGAAGCAGAGGCGGATATTTCACGTCTCAACTTGCCATGATCCAGTACACAAGGCACTCCATTATGTTCACGTCAGATGGACGAAGAAAAAGGAAAGTGACGACTGACCACAACCATTTCAAGTAACGACAAATATCGGGCTCTCGAGGAGCAGACAATCGCTGGAATAACTAATCGAGGTCGAAGAGCTCACATGGGGTATCATTTCCACGACAGCCTTGAGCGGTACGGAAACTGATAACATACAAAAAAATGAAGGAGCTATCGACCGTGAGGATGACTTGGGCGTACGAGAGACAGACCCTCCAAACTTTGGATAATTCGATAGTATGCTGATATCGAACAGATAGTGATATGGGCTGGCGACTGCATGGACGGATATCTACAGGAGTGATAACAGTGTTGGGCGAATGGTTGCAGGCGAATTACAACTGGTGCATCTGGAACAGTTTAGTGTCCATTCGACAGAGATTCGGCCGCAAACTAATCTTATCTATTGTCGGAAAGATCGTTTCGCATTGAGGTGGAATACATGTGCTACAAGACGTTTAAAGCTGAACTCTTCGAAGCCGGAAGCTTTCCTACAGAGTGTACTGTGTTTGCCAACAAGTACTGTACAAGCCTTGGAAGGATACAGTGTCTGGCGCGGTAACGAGATGTTGCAATGTGCAGTCACGATTTGCTGAAACACAGCACAAACTACTCCTGACAGATTGGCGATATGATTCACGTGTGCCACTCCATCTATATGCCAGTCCATCAGAAAAGCACCCATTCAGAGGGCATCAACACAGCTTCGCTGAACATTCGAAATTAAGTTATTAGCACCTGACGGGAGAGCGAACGCTTTTAGTGCTGAAGAAGGCCTTTATTCCAACCACCTTGACACGAAATTTCAACGTCGTACTTCGAAGCCACGCCAACGCAAAAGGAGTCGACACCTTGACACACTTGGGCTAACCATGTGTAGGTCAATGCCGCATTTTGCCCGGAGCTACTCCACCAAACACAAGGTCTTTTATCGCCATTTCCCAAACTGTTAACTGTATCCCTTTAGGCCCCTCCTATAGGCATTATCTACACCCCATATCAGCTTACACGGCGCTAACAATCAAGATTCGCATTGTAATGCGCTAACACCGATATTAGTGAGTTTTAGTGCATCCTACCCTATCGCCTTTGCGTACGTAACGGATAGCGTTGGTGGCTCTGTGCACGCGCAAAACATGGAGAGCTTCGTGCAGCGCGCAGAACCACCACGCTATGCCTTACGTACGCAAAAGCGATAGCGTACGATACGATGTACTAAAAATATATATTAGCATAATCTTACACTACACACAAGCAGTTCCATAACCACCACCACAACCATCATCATCCCTTTTTTCATCTTCTTCTTTTTTTTTTTTTTTTTTTTCTTGTGGTGGTGGTGGTGCGGCGAACTTCTGAAGCGGCATGGGAGACATTACAATAAAAAAAATATATAAAAGAAGAATAAGATGTTTCTGGGTTGTCTTCGTCAGTGAGGTGCGTTACGTTTTGTGCGTAGAATTTACTTTGGTGACATTTAATTTTGGCGTTTTCGAGTTACGGTTTGGCGAACGGTTACATTAATAAAATTGACGTAAGTATTATTTGCTTTATGCACGAAACAAAAAATTATTTAAGCTGATTTAACCCTACGCCAAAGCGTTACCCGAAATTTGTGTGAGCCGCATAAACATTGGAAACTCGTGTAAGTTCTACGTGACAACGTCCGTGATTACCAAAAGGACCGAACGTATACCACCGAGGAACATCCACCGACAGCCTTCAGACATTCTTTGTTGTGGTAACGTGACGATAGGTCCTTCCAGGAAACAGATTCGTGAAATGCTTCCGTTTACTCACCTGAGAGTAACGAAGCGCTCACCTCACAATGACTCAGTTCTGATTCATGCGATTGAGATGCTTTTTTTCGACGGAAGTGTTTAAACCTGGTCTGTTCGTCTGTGTAGATGATAAAAATCGCGTTTCCCTCGTCTTCAGTGAGCGGGGTGAGGCCGACGGGAAAGTAGGTCAAGGTGCGCTCTCGGCGATGGGCGGAGTCCACAAAAATTACCCCAGAAATATACTGACACTGTAAGGCTTAGCTCAGCCATATCTACTACTCGCCTATCGTGTCGTTCAGAAACACCACCTCCGACTGTCGCTACCGCGGCATTGCTGTGTTTGCTTGTAGGAGGAAGCTTTCACGTAGAGGCAGATATTTATGAAGCCTAGTGTTTTAGAGGATGCTGCCTCAGTACGCGACCCATGCACAAACTGGATCTCCGGTTTCGTGCCCGCACATCGCGCACTCCTAAGCCCTTTCAATGTATTACCAACAAGCCGTACGATTCGCGCTGCTCAGTGCCAAGTTCTACTCCATTTGAAGATACTAGCTGAAGCCTCCAGACTGGCTATTCCAGATAATCGCATGCCAGGATGCAGTCATATGGCTGACCTGTAATCGTGCTCGACATCACAGTGCCCTGTAACCTGTTCTAATTATTCGTCCGATTGCAAACCAAATTAAACGTACAGAAGTTTACTTGTATGCTCGGCATTTTGCACTGAGATCAAAATCATCGGTCATCAGCATGGGGGGGGGGGGGGGGGGGAAAGAAATCCACAAGTGGAAGCAACCGGCCTGGTCCTGCCTGTCAAACAATATCTAGCCCATGAACGGACACACGGTGAACACACAGCTTCTGAATGAAGGCAGTCGAGCAGGTGGTTTTTACGGCTACGTCAGCCAGGGAAGGCAACCAAATTTAACCCCCTCATCCCTACTTTTTAGTTAAGATGACGTCATTGGACGAGAAAAAAAAAATAAAAGGAACAAGAAGAGAGGGAAGGAAGGAAACCGAGCATCTCCGTACCACGAGATAAGCAAGAAAAGTCTCGCGCAAAAAGGAGAAAAAAAAAAAAAACTGGGTCAAGGCTCCTGTAAACCTCAGAGCGAGCGAGAGAACAAATAACACGAGGAAATCTCTTTTTCATTATGCATCCACGACACTCTTTCTTCTTACGTTACTTTTTTATTTTTTCTTCTTCTTTACTCGAGCACTGTCATGGTGGCGGCATTCAAAATAAAAGCGAAAACCCGTTCGGCGGGTGACCTTGAAGAAAGCCTCTTTCTTCCTCCTATCTGTCGCTTTATTTATTTATTTATTTTTTCCCGCCCTTTCCCCGCAGCGTCCTTTCCCCGTTTGCCGGAAACTGCCTCCAGCGGAACCAAAGAGTGCGACACCGGATCTGAATAAAAATGGCAAAGGGAATCTTCGTCAACTGCGCCGTCGTCACACAGACTTTCCGCGGTGCACCTTCCCTTCTTTCGGGTTTCCGAGACTTCGCCGGAACGTCACTAATCGTAGATTTGAGAAAGGAAGAGGGAAAGGGGGTGCCCCACCGTGCAAGAGATGACGTGCGGTCTGACGTATTGTGAAACGTGCGCACGATTAAGGGAGTGACGCGTTTGAGCTCATAAAGGTGGAATTTTACGTTCGGCTGTCGGACACATGCCGAATGGTAAATGAGACTTGAAAGAAGAACTTTATATCTGGTTATTTGCTAGGTTAGGTTGACGCCCTGTGTTGATGGTTCTGTGAGGAACAGACTGTCTAGACGTCCCGATGAATCCCCCAGATAGAGTAGTGGGAAACCTAAATTAATTAGTTATTAAGCAAAATGGGGGGTGCGATATACACTGAACGAGGTCTACATTTGCAACGTACACGATCCTGGGTCTATGCTTGCACCCGACTAAACAGTACGTTTCAGACTACCAGGCTGTACAATTCGTGTGTGATCATATTGTGTGCACAACAACAACAAGAAAGAAATATGTGCCACAGTTTAGCTTCTGCCTGCTTATGAGGGAGTAGAAAACTACACTCACCCTGAGGTCCTTGAAGAATATGGTACTCCGCGCCCAATCCACTTGCGCAAAGAGCGACTGGTCGATCACTTTGCACATGAGTTCAAACAGGTCCACCTCACACTGATTATACGTCTGGTTTTGAAGCAATCCAAAGAGTTGGCTCTGCCATTCTTTATCGTCCATCATGTTCTTCTGGAACTCGCGCACCAGAGGAGGAACTTTACTCGCCGCAGAGCCCAGTTGAGGGGCGCCGTCGAAGCCACCCTGAAACGCCGCTTTCGGCGGAGACGCTGGCCCTTGCGTCAACCAGACGGGCGGAGGCTTTTCCACGCCGTAGTGAGACGTCGGTGGAGGTTGGGGAGCTTGGTTCGCACTGCTGTTATTCGTCGGTTGGTTATTCTGCGGCAACAGAGCCATGGGTTGACCGACCAGGGCCGCCAAGGGAGACGGGGACGAATCCGGGGAACTCGTAGAAGAACTCAGCTGGGGTATCTGGATCTCTTGCTTGATGGGACCGGGCTCGGGAGAGTAAAGACCTGGGGAAGACACCGTTGCGGATGGGGGCGGGAGGGCATAGTGAACGCCTTGGACGGTGGTCTGACCTCCGTTGCCCTGGGGGCCTCCCATACCTGGAGGGTCCGAACTGGGGGGTCCTCCAGGTCCTTGGCATTGGGACAGGGCGAGCTGTTTCTGGCGGAGCATCTGGAGCTTACGCGCCCGGTCGCGTTTGTACATGGGACCAAATTTGTTGCGGCCGCCTCGCATCCTGTCGGCTCGGACCGCTGCAAGAAAAGGAAAGAAATACGAATTTCAACAAATTTTTGTTCTTTATTTTTGTCGCCTTAAAGCGGGGAAGTTCCGGTTAATTAAGTAACCGCAACATCCTCCATATAAGCTAAGTTGAGCGACAGAACCACAATGAATAAAATGAGAGGGTCCAGGTAATGAGTAGCATCAATAAACTGGAGTTGTTCACAGATAGTAGTTCACAGAACATGCTGGTATCTTTTTTTTTTTTTTTTTTTTTTTTTTGTGGCGGCTAAAGAAGTAAAAGTAAACGTAGACCGAAATAATCATCTCATCACAGTTGGCATTTCGCTGTTTCTATAGGATTCCCAGGGTCATCTCAATTCATATCTACCGGCGCCTAGTCGTCCAAAGAGTCCGAACAATTCAAAGTTCGGACGTTCAAAGGCAGGATACTCTTGGTAGTACCTTCCTTGGTAGTGTGAGAAAGACCTGACCTACTCTGTCGCAATAATCACGAAGGGAGGGCAATGAGTACACAGAGCATGTTGGCTAGGTCACAGGGCGCAGCGAAGCTCTCGCTCACAATGGCTACATCAGGTATACCTGAAATCTCAACTGATGTTTGAATAATCCACGCGACTTGCTCAAGACATAAGAAGCTTGCAGAGAACGACAGTAAAGCTATACTGATATGGCAGTCATATTTGAACCTAACGCGCACTCTAGTGAACTATCAAATGTATAGAACAGACGCAGACAGCTTTCGTTGTGCGAATTCGGGACGACTATAACCGGAATTTGGGACATGCTCCTCAACGACCGCTTAGACCCGGTTAATTAGGCCCGTTTCGAGCCAATTAAAGTTTCGTCTTGTCTTTCCACAGTCGCGCCCCCTCTCGATCAATTCTGTAACGAAACACACGCTGTGCGGAGCTATGCGTTTCAACACTATAGACATCGATAACCATTGACCGGGAAATATGAGGCCGTTCTATAACCCTGGCATTTGCGAGTACGCTTGCCGAAGGCGGTGACTTGTCCTAGCAAGAGGTAATGAAGCAGAAGAAAGAAAAACGGTAAGTGTAGACAGAGATAAATATACAAGGAAGATCTAAAAGACATGCAGACCTCATGTTTGTCCTCCTCTGACACACACACACTCTCTCTCTTCCATATTCTTGTGAGAATAAGTTGCCGTAGTACCGTAACTTTACTCACTGATCATACACATCGTTGTAACAATGGTACCAGCCCCTTCCAGGCGAAGAATGAGACGTTTGGTCTAGTGTCTGCACTCTTAACGTGACCCGCATAACATCCATGAACTTTTCTAACATACCATTCCCGTGTTTCCAATCAGATTTCCAGTGACATTTCAGAGCCACTGCTTAGTATAGAAAATTTATGCATTTAATTTGCTAATTACTAATTACTTACATTAAATAAAAGTCGCCAAAAGTGAGTTCTACGCCCAAAATCTCGCGGACCTTCCTAATAAAGAGATAAGATATAAAGAGATCATATATATATATATTTGTAAGTGTTCCAACGTCGCCAGTACTGGACAGCTGTTTCGGCCTTCTTGGGCCTCATCAGCAGTACGCAGGCAGGCAACGTCTGAGCGGACGGCGTCAGAAGGTCACGTAACACGTGATTCCTCCCGAGCTAATTCACCACTGAAAGCACAGTGCAAAGCCAGTGAAGTATATTAGGGAAACGTTTGAGCACTTACAAACATATGCTATGCGTGCAACCAAAGAGCTCCGGCTATTCCCCTAATATATATATATATATATTAAAAAGTTTAAGTTGGGAGATAAATTAGAAACATAAGACTTTTCTATTTCGCCCTGACGAAGGCGGAGCTACCGCCGTAACGTAGACGTCGCCCCAGCTTTTGTAACTTTTTAAGTTCTAATAAACCCTTTTTTTGTTACTTCCCCTACTTTTGTCTTCTGTGTCCCATTTATCTCAATGTTCACTTTATATATACATATATATATATATATATATATATCATTCATCATTGTCGCTTGTCGAGTATAACCACCGTCAGTATAATGTGCCCGTTGCACCACACCCGGGACTTCCAAGAACGTCTGGCTGGACCGCCTGGGCTGTGTGTTCTCTTTTCCCACGGTGGCTGGCTACCAACCGCAAGGGTAGAGTGTGTGTTCACCTGCTAACTAGCTCCATACAGCGCTTTCTACGTGCGATGCTATCAAGCCCAATAAGCACGACGATCGTGGAGCACTTTCTCCTCTCTCCCTCTTTATCGCGAGATGTGGTGTGTGTCTCCGGCGCAGTTTTTTTCGCTCGTACACGCCTGTCCCTTACATAACGAGTTACGCGTTTCCCTTGCTGGCAACGGGTCTGCAAAACACAAAGAAGGCAAAACGAGGCCGTTCCCGCTGTATCACGTGACGTTCGGTGACGCAAGCGAGTCAGGCGGGTCACGTGTGCCCATTCCCTTGAAAAAGCCCCGCTGACCCCGATCGGCTCTAGCGGCAGCCCGCACCACGTGATTCGCGCGCGCGCGCTCTCTCGTCGAAGCTCCGTATATCGAAGAAATTTGATGTACAGTATAACGTTGCCTGCTCAAACCTTATAATTTATTGTTTTTACTTTGTGGCGAAGTAATTGCTTTAAGACACAGGCGACGCACGGGCCCCTCCGAAAGATAGTAATTGAGATATATCATAGTCATACTGTAGAAAGATATTGTGCACGATAAGAGAACAATGCTGATGAATACGCCAGTAGCACTTACGTTTGGGCACAACACGTACGGTGCAAATAAACGTGGGAATATGGCGAGTGAAGGCAGACGAATGCAAAATGATAAAGCGCGGTGTCAAAAATCGAAGGGGGAGACAGGTCCCTCATAGTTACGAAGAAGAAAAAAACAAAAAAGAGACGTGTTCGAACGACAGTCATTATCCACGTCTTTTATCGGGGTTATAGCGGAGATAGCAGATCCAAAAAGCAATCTCACACGTAAGCTAAAAAAAAAACGAAAGAAACGAAAGCTAAAAAAAAGTATACAGCACAAGGGAAATAAATGTAAAGAATTATTGAAAGAATCGCTTGCACGTCCAACGAGCTGACGAGTGGCGGGAAATTCAAAAAGACGGGCACGCGACACATTGCGCGTGACGTATACTGCGCCCTTCGCGTATCGCGCGAGGAGCGTTGTGCACGTGTTTTATCACGTGCCCTTATCGACGAGTGCCCCGCCCCTCGTTAGCTCGTTAGACGCGCAAGCGATTAAGCCCCTAAAGTGCTTCCTTAGACTGTACTACTTACTGCGATAGTTAGCATTTTCTTGTGTGTGTGAATGGGGAAAACAACATCTATAAGACTGAAAAAATACGGGGCAAAGCCTCCTTACACAGCTTCGATTTTTGCAGTGCGACTGGAATGGCCGACATGTAATTAATGTTACACTTGGGATATATCAGCTTAATTTTCTCAGCACTTAGGATGAACACATCGTACGGCTTGCGCAAGTTACGAATACGCAGCAAAGTGTAACGGGGGGGATTACATGTCTTTTTATCTTCTTTTTCGTCTAACTCAATCTAACAACCGAATTGCAATCGCCTAGATCGGTGCATATGTGTAACACCACCAGGAAGGTTGTAAAAATTTCTAGATAGGTCGGCAGGCATATGCAAAACAATCATCTGTGGCGTTAATCAACTTATATAATTTATTGTGTACGTAATTATGCTGCACGTATGCAACCGATCGCACATTTATTCAAATGGGAATGCGACGTATCGAACGGACATTTTATCTGACAAGATACCCCATTCTGCCCAGAGACATGTCTTTCACGTTTTTAGCTCCCGCAGGCTCATTAGTCAAACATTTATGGGCTTGCATGACAGCTTTATCTCCCTTTCCACTCCTTTCCTCTTCGTTTAGTTGCACCAAGTTTACGTCTCGTTTCAACAACTTTACGAGAGAAAAAACAAAACAAAAAACGATTACACGTTGTATATATCGAGGCAATGAATGTCATTCCAACTGAGACACTACAAAACCGCACACTACAGAACATAAGAAAAGAAGAGAAACTGAACATGTCGCTGCACTGCCAATGCTATATCCAAACGGCTATCGTGGCCCATCTGGATGTGCAGCGGATATTCAGCGTCGTGCGAGCCAATGTGTCTCCATCCCTCAAACGATCTGTCGAGATTGACGCGGGAAATTGAAGAGGAGGAGGTGCTTGTTGTTGTTGGACTGGTTCAACTGCATGCGTTTCGCCATATACACGGATAATATTGTTGTTCTACTACGGTTGCTTCTGCCGCTACATTTCTTTAAATTATTCACATCTTTTATACACCACGAGACTGACACTAACACATAAACCAAAAGCTGATTGACTGCAATTGCGTCAACGAAACCTGTTCATATTTAACCTGCACGGGAGACAATGTTACTGAACACAGAAGTGTGACCCCTTATCGTGCTCCACAACCTAGAAACTGCCTAGCAGCACCAACTCATTTATCTCACCATAATAGTTAACGTTTTTCTTTTTTGTACACTCTGAGACCGTTTTGGGGCGTCTCGAATCCGAAATGATGCGTCCTCCAGCCTCCAATAGAACACTAACCTGAAATGCATCCCATACTTTCACTTTGACTATATTTTTGAAGAAAAATTACTTGCAGAAGTGCATTAAGACTGTTCTCAGTGACACCGCGTGAACTCCTGCCTGAGTCACAGAAATGAAACGGAAAGAGTAATAAAATGACACTAACAGTAATAGAAGAGAGACTCTACCGCACCATGCCGGAGCTGGCTCCTTTCACTCACTCACTCACTCTTTCTTTCTTTCATCAGCTCCTCTGCATCGACATAAAATCTTTGTCTCTTTTTTTCTTCTTCTTCGTATTATGCTTCACAAGCTGGTTCACTCATCGAAAGTGGACGGATATATCCAGGTTTAACACCTGATGCTTGCAAACACCTACTTTACAAAGCTCTAACACGCTTACTACCCACCGCTCTCCATTTGCATACGTCCGACCACTGCTTAGCTTGATGTTTATTGATACTTGTGACTACCAGGTGGCTTGCGCTGCCAACCCCTTTCTCCTGTGCGGCTGCGGTGACCCGGATACTGCCGATCGACAACGAGGGCAGTTGGGCGAGCGGGGGAGCTCGAATTCCTCCGCCGTGCTTTGAATGACAATTGCAACACGCTCATTCTAATTAATTGCTCGCGCGGATATAGTATATTGCAACCGAACATCTTACGTCTATATGAAAAAAAAAAAAATATATAGGAACGCTGTATGTGTCGGCCTGTGAAGTGGGGCAAAGACAGGGCGTATGCCCCTGGGCACCCACCTTCGCAAAGTCCGTTCTGTATATAAATACTTCTTTTGAAATCTTCATAACAACCACCTATTTAGTATAAATAAAGTTAAATTTAGTGAAAATAAAAGCAGATATACTAGTAGTGCATATCAAATGGTCCGGTACTGTGACGAGTTGACGTGTGAAATTTGGCGCCAGATTTGAAGCCCTGACTAGCCTTCAACCGCATGAACCACCATGCACAGTGCTGACGCACCGAGAGCTCATGGGGGGTGAATAATAGGTACATAGTATAAATAAATAGGTATATATATATATATATATATATATATATAGATATAGGTAGGTATAAATAGGTACAGCCTGGGACAAAAGTTCACGGAACACCGGGATGTCGCATATCTCCATCGGTGCGACACCCTAGCGGGAAACAGGAGCGGACAGGGATACTTAGAGATGGACAGAATAGTCAGTCACTAGTTTCTTATTCGGTGTCTTCCTGATAGCTAGCAGCGGGCCGCTCCTGTGAAGAAATACTCCACTTCCATGTTCCGTAAACTTTTGTCCCGAGCCGTACAAGAACTGCGTCTGCACGAGTGTCATGGTGTTGTGATATTGCGGAAATGGGGAGCGGGGAGGATTTTTGGAGAAACGTCGGCATAGTTTCTTGCATTGAGTCGGCAAAGAGTGTTGATGGGTGTTACCTCTCTGTTGGGGGAATATCCTGGTATGAGCTATTCTAAAAGTCAGTTCCTAGCATTAACTTGCTATCCACACACACACAAAAAACCCACACCTTTTTATATAACAAATGCTCTCGGTGTCTATATCCCTAACTAGCAAATATCTCAACGGCCGTCAATTTACTGACCCCCATCTCCAATTTCGCAAAATTAGTCTGTTTTTTTTATTATTATTTTATAATCGGCGCAATTTTTCATGCGCCAAACCTTTGTTGATTTACATGTAGAGAGCACCACAGAAGACCCACAATCCGCACCAGAGCTGAGACAACTAATCCGAACAACAAAATCGAAATGCAACAGCTAACTGAACGATGCATGGATTCCCCGTCAACTTTAACCTCTACCTCTTAGAACGAAAGACAGATAGGCTGAAAACCGGCCACAGCAATGCCTTCGCTTTTTCCAACACCACCGGAGTTTTTTTTTTTTTATGTATTTATTTTTCGTTACTCGTTACAATGGTTGACCCCGAGGGACTCGCAGGAGAATCGGACGGGTGCACTGCTGAGAGTCCTCATTGCCTCTCCGTATCGCGGCCCATATCTACACCCAGGAGCAACCGCTTTCACTTCATAACTACATTTGCCGCTGCATGTAATAGACGGACTCCACGCGTCGGCGTATGCGGGAAGTATAGAAGAAAACCAACGACTGTTGCACAGCGCTGATTGTATGCAAAATGAATCTGAACGTAAATAAGTGGGGTGGCTTGAAGCTCGTACGCGACGTACTATATATGTATCGCTTCGCGGGTCGTGAATGGCGCCGTCGGTAAGGAGTGAAGACAACGTGCTGAATATGCGCCAGGAAAAACACAACGTGCGAGGTTGGTTTGTAACTTTGTATCAACTAATAACTTACAAAACTGCACCGTGCCAGATGAAGATCTGTTCTTATAGAACACGTGATGCGTACTAAAAGGGGAAACATAGAGCACGTGTGCCAACATAAAATTGATGCGACACTTTAAACATTTGCTTCATATTAAAATAAAATTCGAAGTGTTATGAGAGCATCCTGTTTTAATGACAAGCTTTTGCGGAGAACCTCAACGGGTCTGGTGGAAGTGCAGACTCTCGGTACGAAAGCTTGTCATTAAAACTAGATTATCCTAACCGTTTGAATTTCGTTCTGACTACCTCGTTCGTGGACTTTACGGCTATTTCTATTTAGCATGATCATATGAGACAAAAAAAGGACTTCGTGTGAGCTATACAAATGCAACGACGCGGAGAATCTATACACAAAATCCGCTGCTCGAAAGCATAACTCCACGACAGGTGCAAAAAATAAAAAAGAAAAAAAATGAGAAAAAGGATGAAAGAAAAGAAAGAAAGAGAAAGAACGGAAAAAAAAAGAAAGAAAGGGAAAGAAAGAAAAAGAATGAAAGAAGACAGTAACACAGAAAGGCCACCTCATTTCACCAAAACATCGAGAAAAATATACTAAATTCTGTTTCTTTTTCTCCTCCTCCTGTTTACCTTTCTCTCTCTCATTATGTGCGTAAGGACCATGTATAGCGTGCAGAGATGCTGAAAGTCTTTCTGTCCCCGTTTTGCTGCACGCCAGCATTGCGGCACATGTGTTAACGCACCTGGTGCTCCATCTTTATATCAGAGGGAACTACAAAGAAGTTATATACCTAGAAATCCCTATATTGTTGCCGCAATCTTGGCGTTGTTATACGTACATGCGTGCGTGAGATTCAGAAGTCAGTGGCGATGAAAGGCGGAAGAATTGCAGAAATGCAAACGTCCTTCCATGGTCGCGTAATATGGTGTAGCATGTGCACTTTGTCGCTCCTTAATCCCATCACAACATGGACACAACGTTCCCGATCAGTATGAATGACACGAACAGTTGCAATATAAGAAAAAAAGGAAGTAAAGCAGGGGAGCAATCACAGCTTGTTGTCCCTTAGGTTGCAACAATTATATACGTCCCATTACAAATTGTCCCATTTCTGGACACCATCGGACTTCGATCGTTATTGTGAAGGGGCTCATTATTTTATTCCCCACAAGCAATGGGGTAGAGTATTGCCTCTGGCGATGAACTTCCCCACTCTTCATCTCAAAATAAAGATGCTGTTGTTTGTCCCGAAGCAACGCATTCGCGTCCGTGCGTTTACTCCACAAAAGGACTGAAGTTACGCCTTTTTCCCCTTAGGGTACGCGTTGTATAGGCATGTATGTTTCACTAGTTAGTCTTATCGGTGCAAATTGTCGAGGGAAGCTATAGGTAGTGCACTTTAAACGGCTTCTCTGTCTGAACAAGACTTTACGCTAGACAATCGCTTTGGGTTTAGTAGCGCATCGTTTCGTGTACATATTCCCTGTAACAGAAGTAAGACTAACAACAAATATATATATATATATATATTTGTTGTTAGTCTTACTTCCGTTACAGAGAATACACGAAACGGTGCGCTACTGAGATACAGGCGCACACACACACACACACACACACATATATATATATATATATATATATATACAGTCAAACTCCTTTACAACGAAACTCAGGGGACAGCAAAAAAAAAAAAAAATCGCAGTAAAGGTATTTTCGTTAAAAATGTCCATTATTGAACCTATTGGGCTCCAGCGGGACCACAGAAAAAATTGCTGTAGTGGTATTTTCGTTAAAAAGGTGTTCGCTATAAAGGAGTTTGACTGTATATGTGTGTGTACCATCGTCAGGCGCTTACGCTGGCTTTACGCTCACTCAGAACGTGACCAGAGGGCGCTGCATAGAACGTCCGTAATGGGAGGACCAGAAAAGAGCAAGAAATTACGACACCGCCCTCTCTATCACACACACACACACACACAACGCTTCTTGAATGTTAGCTCATACCACAAAATGCGGTTTCTGTTTCCGGCTTGCGTGTCATCCTGTCCGTCTTTTCCGTTCCATTTTATTTTCATTTTTAAATTTCGTTATACGCGTACGCTGCATCTCCTTTTCTCACTGTAGGGGGAAGCCCGTCAAGAGAAACCCCAGTAAAGCATGAACGAGGACACGACTCGTACTCTATATCAGCTTCGGCTTACTGTACTGTTGTCAACCGTGCGAGCTGTGCAAACCGTCAAGCTTTAGAACCGAAATCATGAGAGTTTAAGAGATCACAGGTTAAAAGGTTAAAAATAACGACAAAGTTCGCAGAATTAGGTAAAAATGGGTAGGATCAGACAACATAGAAACTGATTCGGCATCTTTAATCCTGTTTCGAACAATTTCATCCTTCCGTTCAATGAGGCAGGTCATCAGGTCATTTGGAGGAGACTACAGTTTTGCTCAACCTGTCAGTACAGTCAAAATTTTGCTCTGTTAGTATATCCTTTGTAGCCATCTCCTTCCTCTTCTTTCCTTACGCTGGAGTGGGCGGCTCTTAGCTCATCCCTCTCCCCGCGTGAAACCGCCTTTCTCCGCAAATTCTTCGCTCAGTACTCGCTGCCAAAACACTATAAACGAAAGTATCAACGTGCTTTCGCGCATCGTACTATTAATATACCGTAATGTTTATGTCTCAGTTTTGTGTCTCAGCTTGCGAGCCAAAACACTTCGTTACTGGACTCAATATACCCTAAAAACACCAGATATCCTCTTGATACACGAGTAATGTCCTAACGGATTCGTACGTCCGATCCGATGGATATCCTGAGAATATCTATCGGACGTACGAATTCGTTAGGACATTATTCGTACATCCAGAAGATATTCGGTGTTGTTGGGGATATCATGGCGCAGTAATACAAGGATACACAGAAACGGACTTTATAATCTCCGTCCTGCAGAGGATGTAAGCCCCGTATCGCTCTGCATTGTCCTACCCGTTAATGTGCCATCGCGGGAGCTCATGGCCAGTGTGCCATTGCGCACGCCGTGGCCCCAATCACCGCGCAGGAGCTGACCCGGAACGATATCTGGGTCACCTCGAGTCTCTTCGCGCCGGACGGAAGGACCACGCATTCTCCGCTAGAAAGTGAAGGTGCCCGCGTTGTTTCTTTGCTGTTTTTTTCTCACTCCCGCGCCCGCCCTTCCTTCCTCGGACGCGTCTTTTCTATTTGACACTGAGAAAGTCAGGGGAGTCGCGAAGGTGAATTCATCGAATTTTAGCTAGAATTAGACTTGGAAACGCGATGGACTTAAGGTTAAACGAATCTTATCCAGAGTTAGAGATCGCATATGGATAATAGATCGGATGCCGTGATCCGCTGAAATGCTT
Organism: Ornithodoros turicata; assembly: GCF_037126465.1. NCBI lineage: Eukaryota > Metazoa > Arthropoda > Arachnida > Ixodida > Argasidae > Ornithodoros > Ornithodoros turicata. The sequence goes on from NC_088209.1 coordinate 31,367,756, forward strand.
TCAAGTAGTATACGGGGTGATGTTCGAAGTATTATCAGAGCATTCCTGGTCAGGTGACCGTATTTTGCGCGTTCACATGAGTGATATCCTGACGGAATATGCGAGTGGAAGAATAAAATAAAAAGGCTGCTCACAAGGAGGAAGTTCGCCCGCCGCGTCTTACGCTAAGCATTCGCAAGGCGCCGGGACATCGTGTTGGGCACATATAGCAGACGACACTATCTGCGCTGTCGTCTGCTACCAAGCATCTTGCGGCTGAGCAGCAGGCAATTGCCCGTGGTTAGAAGAGCACGAAAAGATCTGACGTTTTGCGTATCTTCCGCTTGAGTATTCTAAAGAATGTCGCCTCGTATGAGTACACGATATCAAGAAAGTCTCATCTGTGGTACACGAAACATGAACAACGCAAGCGTAAACGTCAATTTGGTGGAGGGCACGCAAACATTGTTCTTTTGAGTACCTGATTTGCATTATGAATTGAACATGAACGCTTCCTACCCATCAGGCTATCTTTCTCTCTTACTCTCCTCCTATCGACTTTACTGCGGTTCAAAATCTTTGCGAGTGCGCGACGTAAAACCCCAAAGCAATGCCAAGTAGACGCGGGCGCGCGCATCACGTAGCACCTCCAACCTGTCTACCTGTACACGAATGTCACGTGATCTCGGTTATTAGTTCTTTTCCTTTGGGATGTTTGTTCCTCTGCCCCCAGGGCACTGTTTCTGCGCAGACGCAGTGACGCGTGACCCCCGCTCTCGTCGGTAACGCTGCGGATGACCTAGCACGCATGCAGGCGCCGGAAGCCACCTCCTCTCCACAGACATTATTCGTGCCCTCGCACGTTACGTCATCACGTCACTTTCATCTACATCGGCATTATACATAAGTATACTACCGTTACACGGGCCTGATTTCAACGTCAGCTCGGTGACAAATACTGATTCACCGACACGAGCCGTGGTCCCGCGCATCTGGTCGTATACACCGTGCTCGGGACGTGTCGCTGTGGTATTCACCGCGCTTCGGGCTCTCGGCGTTATTTGTTGAGAGATTCGGTGCAAAAGAAAAAAAAAAAAAAAAGAAAAACCAATCTGTGTGTTATTTCGCTCACTACGGCTGTTTTCGGCGGTAATATTTTAATCGTGAGACGGTCGGTGAAAATCGGCGACGAAACGAAACCACACACGGTGAACACTTTGTTTATATGTGCTGTCGTTAGTGTACAAACTTCAACCTGAACTTGCGGCAATAAATAGCCAGGTTACATGTTGAAGGATTCGCTTGACGTGGTCAGCGCTCAGCGCTCAGTAGCCGTTCAAAAGTTAGAAACTATAAATTCGCTTGTAGGAGTTATACGTCGATACTTTGATACAACAGGCAGTTAGAAGTCCCGATTCCGGTGATTACCAGTGCATAATTATTTTCACCGGCCGCGTAAAAATTTGCCGGCGTAACATTATCCGTGTTTTTCGGTTAATATCGAAAACCGAAAGCCCTACGCCCTATTCCCAACAAACGATCGAGCAAGCCGAGTCCTCCTTCTATCACTTGTGATGTAGTCATAATAATCATTCCTTCTATCTCTTCTCACGACCGATCAGCTGCTCGACACCCACAACACGTTCTTGTGCTTCCATGCCAAAACCACCGCAATGTTTATCCCTGCCCATGAAACTCGCCTACTTTACTTAGGCGAAAAACAATCAACCGTCAGAAAAGAAGAAGAAGGAGAAAAAAAAAAGAAGCCCTACCGCGCCCTAACTGTTGGAAACAAGTGTCGGAAGGACAGCTTCTCCCTCCGTATACTGCGGCGGTGACGTAACCTTCCAGTCCCCCTGAGGCAGGTTGCTCTTGACGTGGAAGCAACAGCCATTATTGCCACACTTGGCCCACTTTCCGTTTTCTTTGCCTCCTCGCCACATCGTCCCCCTTTTCGCTCCGTGTAGACACAAATCATCCCATTTCAATTCGGACAAACGAACACACAAAGATGCCGATAAGTACTGTAGGGTAATCGGGGGCCACTTGCACGTGGTGGAGAATATTGCCTCTGACCATGGTGCGAAAGGGCAACTAGGTGACTGTTCAAGTGCAACTTGTTTCTTCTGACGGGCAGTGCCTAGTCCTGGACGTGGGTGGACGATTCGTTTTATTGGGTTTGATGGTACCAGGATGATCACTCCTTGGGCAAGTGGAGGCGCTGTTCAGACTGATCGTCTGAAGTAATTTCGATCTTATGGCGAATTCGGGTGGTCATTTCATGGCAACATTGCCTAGCGCTCGGAAACTGCTAGGGCGGCGCTCGCGCTGGACCACGTGACCGTTGCCACCCGAACATGAGTGCCAGGAATCTAGAGGTTTTAGTCGCTTGGATCACGCTAGGGGCATCGCGGTCGCTCGTCTTCGGGTTCCGTCGTCTGCTAACCCATGTGAACTATATTGAACTTGTTCTGAGAACTCTTGTGCTTGTCTTCGTGTCTCTCAGTTATTCGTTCCTTCATCATCATGCACCAGTTAGTCTGCGCCCTATCTCTTTTATCGATCATGTGAACTTCGACATACGGTCCAATTAGTGCCTTCGCTACGCTCGGGATACGGATGTGACGACACGGGATATAGTTGGGAAATCCGCTGCCCGGTCAATTCGAGACCGGGTGGAAAAAGTGCTAGCTGGCAAATTCCTGGCGCCCGGAAAGTGCCACGCGAACATACGAGATCTGGCAAAACTGGCGAGAACAGGCGGGATCTGACAAGAAAAAGTTGCCACGAAATGACCACCCGAATTACCACCATCAGTAATGGGTCAATTCTAGGCTAGGTGGCGCAAGCTACCGCCCGTTGCGAAGGGAAAAGCCACCGAATTTATCCATCCATTCGGGGTAGTGCATACTAGTCACCAGATAGTGATTCTACTGTGTACTATCTCGACTTTTCATTGTAGTTCAACAGCTCGGATTCGCACAAAGTAGAGTCACAAAGACACACGCGCACAAAGAAGTGAAGCTGGAGGGGCCATCATAAGGTCACTTCGACATAGAAAAAAAGAAAAGAAAGAAAGAAAGAAAGAAGACGGGGCATACGAAGGAAGATTACATTCAATTTGAAAAGTGCGTTAAAGGCTAGAGTTGATTCACCGATGTCACCCCTCTAGAGGGCGCCACCAACTAGTTAGAGTCTCCATCATGTAGATCGGGCAAAGTTTGGCTTCGGATTCTGTTCGCTGCCATATGCTAATCAGAAGACTATTCCCGTCAAAAATATGGATATTCCTGGGTTGCCGTACTAAATAAATAATACTCACACGCCACAAGAACTTAGAAACTAATGGCGAATACGACGAGAGTGAGGGTCTAAACTGTAAACACAATAGCAACCGTGGCGCCCCCTCCGTTGCTGTTTCTGTGGGAGCGTTTTCAGTTCTTTCTTTTTTTGCGCGCATTATCTCAATATCCGAGCCGTTTGCGTATTTCCTCTCCGGTCACTTCATCCCCAATATCATTCGATAAATCGTCAAATAAAATAGAATTAGCGACCCTCGTTAACAGAATTGATGGAAAGCGCGGTTCGAACATCCATCGCCAGTGAATCGGTACAATAATCGACTAAGGACGACCGTGTCAACCCCTTCCTATAATTCGAGAAGACAACGAAAGTGGACGATCCGTCTCTTAACGGGCAAAAGTGAAATATTTCCACTGGCACATTCTGGATTGGATCTCTCTCTCCGGATTTCAACTGCGCTCGCAACTTACAATAAAAGCGCTGCCCTTTACTTTCGCTGTACACAGCGAAGAACGACGCAGCTGCGATTAATGCGGCGCGCAACTATCAGCGTTACATCTGCAGGGCACAGCCACACGAAAACCCGACCCTCCGGCTTAGATTTCGCAAGCTGCGTCCGTCAGTCAAGTCAGTCAGCGAACGCGCGCAGTCAGTCCTTCGTTCAACAGTTGGGACGATTCCACGCGCAGCTTCCGAAAGACACCACGTGGTCGTTGGACGAGATAACCGAGGACGACGTCAACGACTACGCAGACTGTACGAAGTCCGAGCGAACAACAAAACACATAAGGATGCGTATAAAGATGGACAACTACGATAAAAAGGTGTTGGAGCCGAGGGTGCGAAGCAGGCAGCATTACCGCAGATACCTCAATGGAATAGGTTACATACGGACAGTGATTTATCCAGACTGTCCCCCTAAATGTTTAACGGCATCCTCTAACTTTTTTACCTGCGCGCCTCCTATAAAGGGAGGGGGGGGGGGGGACCTGAACATTAAGCTGTTAAGGCGGTAACACGTTAGGTCGGTATACGTAGAACACATGCTCTTTATTCCCCCGGACTTACTGTTACTTCCCGTGCCGGGGAAGTGTCTTCTGCTAAAAAAGTGCCTTTTACTTTCGCTTCTTTCATGCTGGTTGCACCGTGTAATACGAGGTCGAAAAAAAGAAGAGTGTTTTATAGGAGGCACACACAGTAACTGAACCAAACTCGGCTAACGGATCTGCTCGGAGTATACACTGCGACAACGTTATACCCGTGCACTGTGTATGGTGCCCCGCATCCGAACAAGGCTACGCGCACATGTAGCGGCGGAGCAGCGTTCAATGTGGAACAGCTGTAGCACAGCAGCCCAGATTCGCGGCCGACCTGACTGCAGCTCAGTCAGGTCCACCGCCTGCATTCTTATGCGCCGTCCCGTATTACGAAATCGGCGGCCCACTCCGCCCGCGAGGTAACCCTTTCGACGGAGCCGAGCTGGCAATCGACGCTTTCAGGGTTGCCATCAGGCTTGCCTATGTGCACACAAAGAAAATGGCTAACTGTACGAGCTGCGCACTATGAATGTTGTTTGTACTGTGAATGTACATTGCGAGATAGAGATACCTTGTGCGTAGTAACAAGCACCCTGTGTTTTTTAAGCTCGGAAAACGCAGTTTTTAACCGGAAAGGTCGCCTGGAAAGACTTTTTCTCTGAATCTTTACCCCCGATTTGCATCATCGTCGGTTGGGGCAAAACCCGAAAAAAATGCAAAGTGCGAGTTCTGCCACACATAATGACACCGGACAACACCAAATACTTTGCGTCAGACACAGCCTATTCGGCATCTCGCGTTCTTCAAAAATGATAAAACGTTCTTATCTTCTACGCGAAATCTGTCATTCTCACTGTTTCAGGCGACGCCACCCGATAATAGCAACCAGACAATCAAACACTATACATCCATTTTTTAAAATCTATGTACTTATAGTACTTAAAATATTTAAGAGATACATTTTAAAAAAATTAGCATCACACAAAAAATAATGAAGATAAAATGCTAAGATAGAGCATATCCCGGTGTCGCGGAAGCGCTCTCGAACGGAAATTACATTCCCAATGCCCGCTGTAAGAAGCACTAAAACATGCAGCAAAGCAACAACTCTTGCGAAGAACTACTTGAACTTGGTAGCCTTTCACGGTAGTAGACAACGAACACACGTATTGCGAGACGTATTGAAGAGGGTCAGAAAACTGACTTAGATATGACAGAGGCACGAAATGGACTGACAAATGATTATCAACGGAGAACGTAACGAATGTACAAGCTTAAAAAGACGAAAAATACCGTGACAAAAATAAATAAAAAATCCGAATTTTGTGAAACTGAGAAGAGTACGATGTGCCGTGCTGCCATCGCAGAATATGCCGTTCAGCTGCTCCCGATATAGTGCAGCTGCAGCGATATGGTGCAAATGATAGGGAAGGGCGCGGAATTTGGCCCATGTCCCAATGTAATTGACTGGGCTTTCGCCAGCAGGCGAACATTCATTCCCCGAGGGCTCTGACATCGCACGGCGCACCGGGGCGAACCTACGCGACTTGTCGCTCGGTCGGAATACAAATCAGAACCCGAAACCGAATTAATTGCGCAACACAAGAAAAAAAAAATCCTGCGCTATAAATAAGATCGCAATTGTCCGAAGAAACACTGCGAAGGCTACGAAAGACCGCTGCGCCGTACAGCCTAGCCTAGTCATCTCTCTTTTTTGTTTTCTTTTGCTTTTTGTTTTGTTTTCTCGGAACAGCAGAACTTGTCCGGTAACAAGTTCAACATCTCCGTATTATTTTTAGTCCGTCCAACTCCAACCGCAAAGGGTAAGTGTAGAAAGTCGTGCAAGTTGGTCGGAGTCCATGTTGAATACAAGCACGCAAAACGATGACGGAGAGCAGCACACACAAGCTCAATCCGTCTCCGTTTTGCGCGCCCGGTATCAACATGGAAAAGCAATAGGGAAAACTAAAGGGAAATATCGTGAAGAGCGAATAAACTATATGTCGGAAGCAAACCATCCTATATTACAGGATTCTGACATAACCCCGTTTTCGGGGGCCGAAATGAGCGGCGCGCCGGTGTCTATTTGTTCCCGGAAATGACGCGCCGGAAAGAATGCGACACGTGACCGTGGTGTTTCAAGGTCGCGGCGGCAACTTTCAACGCACCAGTTGCCTGTACAGGGTACCACGTAAATCTACCAGTTCTAAGTTGCCCAGACCGATGACCCTACAGATGTCCGTACACGGTATACGTGTAGTCCATGCTAGTCTAGCATGTGAGGTTCGTAGTCATTAAATCGCGCAAAACGCTGTGCAGTGTTACTGTGCCAGTGGAGAGAGATGTGTCGGCGTGACATTTATACCAACTAAGCAAAATAGTCCCCGAAAAGCTCCTGAACTGCACGAACAGTGTTATGCCAACTGTGCAACATATCTTTCCTTTCCCTTGCGAGTTGTAATGGGTACATCTATCATTTCCCTAATGGTGCTATTTCACTGAACAGACCCAGAGTCCTCAATGGCAAAAAGAAACAAGACCTCAGTCACACACAGAAACCTACCCACCCACTCGCATTTTCATTTACACAACTGTAGAACGTCTGTGAAAATAAATTATGACGTCACTTACCTTCTAGCTTCATTCCAACTTCGAGGCACTTTTGAAACCTGCAGAATGGACAGCGTTTCCGCTGAGACTTGTCAATGTGGCAGCTCCTATCCGCCACGCAGGTGTACACTTTCTTGTTCTGCACGGTGCGCTTGAAGAAGCCCTTACACGACTCACATGTGAGCAGGCCATAGTGGTACCCAGACACTTTGTCCCCACACACGGGGCACAGCTCCTCGATGCCCTCCTTCGTGTCCGGTGCATCCGGGAACGTCGGAGGCCCTCCATCGGGACCTCCAGGCTGAGGCCCCGGTCCCGTTGAGCCACCGAGCACGCCCGTTGCGCTCCCTGGCGAGGAAAAATAAAAGGGCGAACCGTCCATGAACGGGGACATCATTTTGAAACCGCTGTCACTTTCACACAGATGCTCGCACAAATACAAGTCGATTTTCTTTTTTGTTCGTCGTCGTAATCCAAAGGGGTTGTCGAAATCAACCGCCCGGTAAGAGGCGCATGACACCGTCGGTCCGGACGTGCGGCACAATCCAAAGCAGACGACACACACAAACTCCGCGCAGCAGACGACAGAAATCCGTGTAGTCGAGCGCCAACTGCGCGATCAGGCGGTTCAAACTCTCGCGCGCGCCACGAGGCTTATCGACGAAAATCGCAATGCAAGCTGACACAGCGAACGTCTGTACGGGCCTGGGAGGCAAACGATAGTGAACGCAACGACGGCACGGGCAACAAGTACCACGACAGGCTGGAGGGGGGCAAAGCAGAAAGAAAATGTGCGCGCGCTGACCTAGTAAGCGACGGCCAATCGGCGCGTCGAGCGCGGCGGAGGAGAAATAGAGAGTGAGAAGACGTGGAGGAAGGAACGGAGGAGAGAGTCCGTGCGCACGATGCAGCAGCAGCCCTCGGTATGGGCCAGTGGGACACGGAAGTGGAGCAAGGTCGCCGACGCCAAACTTTCACTGACGACGACGCCGGATTTCGTTTTGTGTGTTTGTTCCGTTTGTGTTCTCCTGCTCAGGTTCTTGGACCTTTTTGAGCAGGAACCATGCTTTCGCTGCTTTTTGTTATGGCTTGTATCTGCCTGCATTATAAGGAGTGTTTCCGGTGTTGGTTGTTCGCGAGAACGGTTTTGTCCTGTTTAGGGATGGCAGATTTCTTCGTCGTCGCAGCTGTTCTGGAGTCGCAAAACGGTTTACCTTAACCTACATTTCAGTGAATACCAGAAAGAGATTACTTTAACAGTTAATAAATGGGAGTTGAAGAGGTTCACTTTCGCTTTCTGGGACACGGATTGTGTGATTAAGTGTCTTAAAAGATGCCACTTTCCAAGAACTTTAACTAGAATTGGCATTACTATTTAAGCCTCAATACATTCCTGGAAGAGAAACAAAGGTTTCCAAGAACTGCAAACGCATGTGGGCTGCATTCATATGGTTACATGTTTAGCAATAGAAACAGGGTTAGGTGCCGTTAAAACATTGCCATTAATTAATAGAGACATTAAATAATTAAAATTGCGATAGGCGTTTGTCGCCTACCCGTTCAACTTCAGTCGAAAAATGCAGCAACATTCCTAATGGGCAACTTTTTATTCTATTTTTTGTTTACTATGCCGGTCCTTGGTCAAATCACTTGTCGGTGGACCCACCATGAATTCATGTGTATCTGATGATGTTCTTTATTATCCGCACAAACAATAATCCAACGTAAATAGGATATTCTGCGCGAAGTACAAACAGAGAAAAACATACGGAGATAGACATCCTGAAAAAAATTTTTTTTTTCTTTTACATCTTGCAAATGGTCGTAGTCCAAATGGTTGACCGATATTATGGTCAGTACACACTCATTCGACGCGCATTGTGGGTTGTTCTTTTTTTAGCAAGTATTTTCAATCACTACAGCGCATCGTAAACAGTGTTTTATCTGAAATCGCGAAGGCTATACGGAGAAATGACAGACACATTCAAAGCGTTCCAAATACAGCGCTAGGCACCGCGGAAAGTCGATTATTGCTCGATGGCTCCAAAATTTCAGATCGTGTTGACACAAAGCAAAATATTCTCCCCCAAACATTCACACTCCCGGCTTGTCAATAACGCTCTTCTTTTCAGCAGCATTTCTCTCCCGACCGCTTCCGCCATCGCCCAACCGAAGAAACAGACGGACATTCTTTCCGTCCGCACGAGATTGCCGCAAAGTGGTGCCAATCTTTTCGACGAAAAACTTTCCAAGCGTGTCCTTCATTTATCTTTGAAAAGTCACTTTCACTGATGAGCGTGTACACACACACACAGCCGGCCGAGAACATCCCAAATCTCCATGCAGACAAACACACAGGGCGAGAGAGAGGGGGGGGGATGGTTTTACGACGGGTTTTAGTTCAAGGACACCTTATTTCTGGGTGCGTTTCGGAAGGGGTTGTCGTGGGGGGCTCCTCGGGTGGCAGAAGACGGTTTTATTTTGGGGTGGTCGCCGCGCGTGCGGCCCACGTGTTGGCTTCAAATGGCGAGATCACTCTCAAGTACTATACTGTATGCATATTCAAAAATTTACCCTTAGAATTTGGAGAGATACGGTCTTTCTCCAGTGAGTTTGTGTTTGAGTTGAAGCAAAGGGATGTCAAAGCTGGATGCACGTAAAGATATGCACAAAATTTCGTGTCACGTCTTGTGTGTGTGAGAGAGAGAGAGCAGCCTTTTCGGTGGGGCGCTCCCCCCCCCCCTCCTTCTACCTCTCAACTTCGCCGATTGGACATATGGTGGAAGCGGTGGTGGTGATGACGATGTTGATTTTACTCAGCTCCGCGACTATCGATTTGGCTCCGAACCCGGGTCACGTCATGGTCGACGTGCAACATCGCGATGTCGTCTGCTCGAGCTAATCGTCGCAGACGACGTCAAAGACAAAAAGCCCGTGGCTACGAGTGGCTTCCCATGCGGCTGATGACGGCTACGTCACCAGAGCAACGGCCGCCGAAAGCACGATCGTGATCATACGTCACGTCGTTTAAACCAACAGGCTTCGTTTCTCTAGGTGTCGTTGGCTGTGATCGCACTGCAGACGAATTACCTATTTTGCACGTCTTGTTTCAGTAATGCCAACATTTCGAAATGAGTGGGAACAATACAATAAAAAATATAAAAAACAGGGCTCACATAAATAATGTCCTTGTCTCTCACCGACTCCGACTCCTCACCGTAACTTAACCTTACCAACTCGTCCCGGATAAGAGCAAGTGGCGTAAAACCAAATTTACCATCCTTTGACACAACACGTCCCCAGACTACCGCATTCCAAGCTAACTACCTTTCTTCCGCCCAACACGCACGGGGGTCCCCCTGCAGGTGTTGCTACTCAACCACTCGTACTTGCCAGTCCCCGAAGTTGAATAAAAAGAGCGCACAAACCAACTCGCCCGTCTTTCCACACTGAGCTCGTCAGTCCCCTCGCGCAAAAACATGTCGGCACGCACCCACAAACAGCACCCTAGGTACCCAGAAGCAAATAACAAGCAACAAAAAAACCCTTTCGACCCCACAGCAGCAAGTGGCGACGCATCACTTAAATCTCAAGGCGTTGGCCCGTAGGTCCAATGTATAGACGAGAATGGAGATGTGTTCTCTATAGATAGGGTTCCGCGTTTTGCGGTTTCAATCGAAAAACACCAAAAAGCATACGCCGGGTAAATTTTTCCTCATTCGGTTTTAATCGAAAAACACCGAATAGAGATGGACATTCCAGGACATGACAGAGATACATTTCTGCACAAGCCCTGCGAGTTGTTGATGCAGATCAGCCAAACCATACAGAAATACGATGGTTGCGAAAAATGTCCGTTTACTTTTTCGTTAGCCGTAAAACGCCACCGCAACGAACAACGCCGTGTTGAATGAGTGTCGCGCGGAAATATTACATTGGGATTTCTATTCGCCGATAAGTGTCGGGTAAACCATGCACACACCAGGAAAAACACCGATTTCGTAAAAATCAATAAACGCCGAAAAACATACGCCGAATCTGCCCAAAAATAAAAACCGGTTGGGATTTCTATTCGCCGATAACTGTCGGGGAAACCACGTACACTCCAGAAAAAAACGAAAAACGCCGATTTCGTGAAAATCAATAAACACCGAAAAAACATAAGCCGAACGGCCCAAAAATAAAAACCGGTTGGGATTTCCATTCGCCAATAACTGTCGGGGAAACCATGTACACTCAAGAAAAAACGAAAAACGCCGATTTCGTGAAAATCAATAAACACCGGGAAAACACACGCCGAATCGGCCCAAAGATAAAAACCGAAAACCCTACCTATAGAGTAAACTGAATATCGTTTTGAACCTGTTCGGTGACTCCAGGAGGCGCCTCCGTGGCCAGACCATTCGAGGGACGTGGTTTGGTCCGAAGAAATGCCGGAAGCATATTTGCGGCCGGGAAAGGGTGATGGCATATTCGTCACCGTAATGAGGAGATGAAAGCCGGACGACAGTCACCGCGGAGCCCAATCTAAGTGGACGGTCACAGACAAGCGGATGGGCCCGCACGGTATACACACCTGTTTCTGGTTTCTTTTGAAGTCAGCGCTGGAAGCTACGTGTTGTTGAAAGGGACGAAAATAGTGATGGAAAATTGAAAACGGGTGCTGCGCATGGTGAAGACGTGCCCTTCTCAACACGCCGGGAGACGACCGGGTCAACTCGCAGGGAAGGCGGGAGGAAGTGGTAGCGTTTTTTTTTTCTTTTTTTGTTTATGTTCCGCGTTATCGCCGCGAAGCAACTGTGGCTACCAGCGGCGTACAAATGTGGACAGATGGAGAGAGGACAGCAGGAAAGAGTGGGGGACTAAGGGAAATAGGCCGACATTCGTCTGGAAAATATTCGGAAAACCCAATGAAAACCTCAGACAGCGCAGCCGGTGGTAGGATTTGAACCCACCACCTTCCCAGTCCTCAGCACGATCTTGTTGTTGCTGTTGTTGTAAGGAGATAGCAGATGTCAGCGAACAAGGGGAGTTAAGTCCGAGCTGAATTGTAGATCACTCAAAAAACAACACTGAAGGTTTCTAAATTTAACAAATACAAGCTTTCACCTGGGGGACCACACTTCATCTGGTGATGCAACGGATGAAGCGTGGTACCCCACGCGAAAGCTCGTATTTATTAAATGTTTAAACCTTCAGCGTTGATTTTTGTTGTAGGGGTTAAGATATGTTAGTCTAAAAGCGAGCTTTTACCCCGCTGCCCCTTCGGAATGTAACGGTACTATAAGACTGACTGGCAGCCCTCGGTGGCTCAGTCGGTAGCGTGTATACGCCAGCACATCCCAAGGTCGAGGGTTCAAACCCGGTCGAGGACGGTGGCAACTTGGAGGAAGGGTACAAATTGCTCACACACGCCGTCTTCCGCGAGGGACGTCAAATGTAGTGTGCCATGTGTCGAGATTTCGACGCACGTTAAAAAAAAACTCTCAGGTGGGCAAATTTATCCCCAGACCCGACCACTGTGGCGTCTCTCACGATCGCAGTTGTCTCACGACGTAAAGACGTACTGTACTTAATATTTGCTGCGTGAATTGTATCTCTCCTGTTATGGCTCGTCAAGGGCCAACAGTATTTATAAATAAATAAATAATAAAGCCACGAATTATTTATTTATTACCGAGACTGGGGGCATGTTGAACACAAACGGAAGGCAGCATGCTTTATCTGCCATCGTATTATGCTTATCACTGTCAATGTTTGGGCCACCAAGACATCTCATCCGTTAGAGTACCCGTCACAGTAGGGAACGCGTGAGTTCCACACAGCTACGTACTCATGCTGAAGTAAAAACGAACAAATAAGTATTCGTTTGAGGACAAAGTAACGTTAAAAGTTAATCTTCGTCCTGAGAAACCGCGTCGTTTGGCATACAAGCGCGAGTAGGTGAATGCGTAGCGTTCAGCTCGACGACAAAGAACCCGTATCGTGTTTTTCCTCTTGCGTGCTGAGAATAAATGGCCGCCAGTCAAGCGTCCACTACCTACGCAATCCATGGGAAGCACCTTCGCAATAATAGGGGCCGCGAATAAAGGTACATGGTACATAAACAAAGTGCTCATCGCCCTCGGCAAGAGCTTTCTAGTGGCTGAAAGGCGTATTTCACTTGCATGAACGCCAGTGGGATTTTACGTTTTTCATAATGGTGTGCGTGAAAAAGAACGACGTGGTCGTGTGTCAGGAAAAAGGTGCGCCCCCAAAGCACGCTTTGCCGCACGGCACGGAAGCGTTGCAAAGAAACCTGCACGTACAGGCGATGCATACGTGAACTTCGCAATCAATATTTCATACATCAGGGTGTGATGAATAGGTTCTTGTTTTAGAACGTTTTTCAGTCTTCCGAGGACTTTCGTCCAATCAACTAGTTGAATACTCGAATTAACTCGCTGAGCACGGAAATCCGAGTCGTGCAGAGCACGTCATTCTGAAAGGCGTGAGCAGAGTACGTGTCCTCCACAAGACTTTCGCGTTCTTTTATGAATCCAATGAGCTAAGATTTGTGTGTTTACCGTGCTTTCGCCAGCGCAGTTACCTATGAAGTCGGCCCGCCTGCCCTCCACATTTTGCCGTAGCTCGCCGCGCGCCGCCGATAAGAAAGCAGACAGCTAGGTCATCCTCTTGGAAATAAACTACCGTAAATAAATGTTACCCGACTATAAAATTCACAGTGGCGCGCGGAAAACTGTCAACAGTCAACTTTAACTAACCTGAACATATAAATGTAAACAATGAACTTGGGCTAACCTAATAATAAACTAACCAAAATGCTGTTCCGTCGTGTCCACCCCGCTAAGCCTAACGGCCGCTAAAATGTGGCTTTCGTACGACTTGGACAGACATTGAGAATTCGTGAATTTGAGTGGTTAAATAGCGATGTCGTGTTTTTAAACATGGCATATCAACAACAACAACAACTTTATTTCGGGTTTTCGGGCATATCATCATACGAAGCAATCCAGTATTCTCGTTGATTTTCCTTGTTTCGAGAACACGAATTTCAATGAAAGATTAGCAACTGAATCATTCAGATTAATAACTGAAAAGGTTAGCCAGCTGTAGGACTCGAACCCACATCTTCTGGATTGCCGAATGATTGATGAATTTCAAGATCGGGGATTTTGCAACCGGGACTGATATCGAGGTCCAATAGCCTCCTGTTCTTTTCATCTTCCGGTCAAAACAGCAGGAACTGTCATGAATGCTATGTTTTCTTTCGGCCACCACATTCATAGAAAAATAAAAAAAATGAAGTTAAATAGAGCAAACAACGTACTGGTTGTTCTCATCTTGTGCGGAACAGTGTGTGTCCATGGTTTTACACTATATATGCTCTGTCCTGAAATTCAGCTAAATTTTTATATTGTACGGGGACTCCACCACAATTTAGAAATGCCTTCCACGCACGTCGCTGCAAAGTTAAAATCCACCCTCAAGACAAGAAACAACGGCGAGCTAACCCTACCGCTACAAGAAAAGCCGAAAAGCAAATTGTGGGGAAGGCCCTTAATAGCACTGTGCCAAGGTGGTCGTGACGAATATGGCGTCGTCCGTCGAATGCAGAGAGACAGTAATCAGAGGGCGATAAGAACCAGCCAGCCCTGACACTACTAACCCACATTTGGGATAGCGTCAGCGTTGTCAAGGTTGCGAGCTCGCTTCAAAGCGATAAGGAGGCAACGTTGTTGTACACTTCTCCGACCACGGCAAGCCTTTGCTGCCGTGATACGCCCTGCAGAGACGCCACATGATATCTTAATACTTTGTCTTTGTAAACATTGTATTGACGTGTCGCGCTGCAAAATGGGCGCAATAAACTGGTCCGTGCATGATAGCGAACTTTTTTTTCTTATTTCGTGTTAGCGTCGCGTAGCAACTGTGGCTGTATGCGGCGTACAGACGTGGACAGATGGAGCGAGGACAGCAGGAATGAGTGGGGGGACAGGGGGGGTTAGTTAGCGTCCTGGGCCGACTTCGGGGGGAACTGTGTCGGCATTCGCCCGGAACCTCTGCAGGAAAACCCAAGGAAAACTCTCAGGCAGCAAAGCCGGTGCAGGGATTCGAACCCGCGTGACCTCCCAGACAAGGCATGGAAAGCGGTCGGATTAATAGGGTTTATTCACATGACGTCATCCGCAAGAGAGCGCCACTGTCGCTAGCAGATTTGCCGCCATAATGTAGGTCCGTGAGTTGACTTGTCCAGGCCTTCACCCACGTCGCATTCCCAGTACATTTGGTGTTTCAGAGTTACTGTGCTGTGTGAATATTATTTGTACCACAATCCAAGTAATTCCCACGTTCTCAACGTTAATAGTCCCCTAAAAAGCACACGGCAGGGAACGAAGAAACCAAAGCCAAACTTCGAGGGACCTACATCATGGCGGCGATTTCGCATTTTCGAAGCTAGCTCCCCCTGGACGGATGACGTCAGCGCATAAACTCTATTCCACCCACCCGACAGTTATCTAATATACGCTGATGGCTCTGGTACGCGGCACACCACAGAGGCCGACGCATAGTGATCACAGCTAAATAACATTTAACCGTTAATACAAAAACAACCACGAGGCTTATAGACATCTCACGTTCGTCGTAATAATGCGCACCCCGCTGTCGCCACCTTTTGAACCCCATTTATATTGCTATACTTTCCAGCCCGAATACTTCTGTCATCAGAATACCGCTTAAAATACTAGTCTCGAACGGAAAATAGCTATAGCTCGCGCTTGTTTCCCAGCGGACCTTGTCACTACTAACCCAGCTTGGAACGGCGACAAGGCCGTTTGCTACGCGTTTGCTAGCGGTTGACCCCAATCGCCAAGCACCCACGCTCTCCTGCCTTTCTCATGCCCCACATCCGAGCGACGCAGTCGTAGGCCGCGGTTCGAGCGCCGGGATTCCCCCTCCGCTCCAAGCATGGCATCCGAACTCATTTGCCCGTTGGCCTTAATGGCGTGCGCTGCGTTCAATATATGCGGCAACACTGAAACAGACTTTGTCAGCGGGGCATTTTACGAGATTAAACGCTTATGAAGCATCAAAGTGGGATCGCGTGTTTTTTTTTTTTTTTTTTTGTTATCCCGATGCTAAATGTCTTGTTTGTTGCCTCCTCTTTTAAATCGAACAGCGCACCTAATGCTTGTTTTCGTGCATCGTGTGTGTTTCCCCTCCATGAAAAAGCGATTTTGAATTCAACAGATTTCGTTTCTTTTTATTTTCCAGGATTCAGAGAATCGAATGAGTGCAGATCGTGAGGGGGGGATATGTTTAATGCAAAGTAAGAAGAAAAAAGGTCGTGATTCGACATAAAGTTACAGTTAATGTATAAGCTTTTCGCTTATGAAAATAACGACTTCCGGATTTCAGAGGATCTGACATCACAAAAGGGAACAGCATATATATTACTCGCGTTGGAATATTTACCACAATAAAAAAAACAGATTTGGGAGCGGGGGGGGGGCAGATATGAGGAAAGGAGTTGTATCGAAGAGCTATAAACAACTACGGGAGCTAGCTGTCTGCGAGCTCCGACGTTTAATAAAAAAAATCCAGAGGCTGCCATCACACTCGTCAAATATATTCTTCATCCTTACATTCTGTGGCCGCGCCCCACGAAGGGAGATTGGCCAGACATCATGGCATATATAATGTAATATCGTGCACGTCAAAAATGACGTCGTCCGCGTTGTCTTCTTCTTCGTCACAGTCAGCCCGGTCAGCTTTCGGTACGGACATGGACGAATTTCAACAACTCAACTATACGTCCTACATACAATGTTCCGCCATACTATCAATTACAAACGTTATGCTTAAAAGAGAGAAAGAGAGAGAGAAGGAAAAAAAAAAGAATATGCTATCATGTGGGGCAGCAACAAGACCGACAGCCATGCAAAAGCGTCCACAATCACAGAATAGGCGGGAGCAGCAACAGCCGTAGTACTACAGGCAGCCGTTGTTGTTTCGGAAGCTGCAGATAAATCATGGAGAGAGCCCGCAGCAAAAGACGACGGGAAAGTGGGACAAGGTCGTTTCGAGACTGACTGACTGACTGACTGCCCTTTCGACGCCAGCGGCCCCTCGCGCACTAAAGCGGAAACGGTGCCGAATCGCAGCCCCCGCCGGATGGGGTGAGACCCTATTGATATCGCGGCGAAAGAACCCGAGCTCCAACTTCGGTGCTCCGATCCCTTCAATACAAAGGAGATATTCTCGAAGGAGAATCTGAATGGCGCGCCCACGCGCATGTTTGCGAACGGTAGACTTCGTAAAACACCTGGTAGTGTGGATAAAGGCGGCCACAAGTGGTTGCCAGATCGACGTCTCATTCTTTGTAGGCGCGTGTGAAGAGGAAGATGTACTCGGATCAAGTACGTCGCCCAGATGACTTTTTTTTTTTTTTCGTGGCTTTACATCGTCTATTACTTTCCATTATTCGCTTAGTTTTGCTTAGCTCGCGTATCGAGGAGTAAATGTCCTGTTGACACTCTTTAGCCTCTCTGTGATAGTCCCCATGCATTTTTAAAATCGTAGAACAAATCCAGGAATGGTTCAATTTGCGCGAAATTGTCTTGCCTGGTAGACTTCAGCGATTTTTAAATGCTTGATGAGGCTAGATTTCAGGGATAGGTCTCAGAGACTCAGAAACATTTTACACCGCGCGATGTACATGCTACATGATATTTTGTATTAAAAAAAACGCACCTCAATAAAAATGAGTTGAGTTGAAGATGACAAAAAACAAATAAAAAGATTTTGCTTCAGTAACTTTCTTGATTAGTCGCAAAATAAACACGCATGGTGTTATTGCTCCCATTTTTATGTTCTGAGAGATGGCAGGAGACGAAAAGACTGTGGGTGCCGGTGGGACTCAGACAGGCAATCAGAGAGGAGCGGGTTCGAGTCCCATCAGAGGCACTCGCTGACTTCTCGTCAATTGCCATTTGTCTCTGAGATCAGTGCTTGGACGTTCGTGGGGCTTAAATGTTATACTCGCCTTGATTGCTCGACCAGCCTTTGCAACTAGCATTTTTATGGTCCCATGTAAATGGCGACGTTTTCAATGACCTGAGCCCAGGACATGTCCAGGGTGCATCGCGGGGGTCGGGCACGATTGTTGGCGTGGGGTGAGATAAGGCGAGGCATCTCTGTGGGTACACACGTAGCATTGTGTTGTCGCGACAGGCGTATATCGCTGAAGAGTCCCAAGGCTGTTATATGATTAGGAGAGAGGACCACAGAGTACGCAGGGCTTATCGCTCACTTCCGTTTTGCCCTATTCGTACTGTCATTTAATACGCAACTGTGCCAAGTGACGGGTAACTGTATAAGTGTAACCCTTGTTACTTTTTTTTTTTCGACAACCAGCTATTATTATTATTACTCCGGGCTAGCGCCGCGAAGCAGCTGTGACTGACAACCAGCTAGTGTTCTTGAACTCGTCTACTTAACTATTATAGCATTAACTAAATCGTTTCAGCAAAGAGAATGACGTAGAGGCAGGAAATCATTAATAAATAGTTACAGCTCGTAAATGAACAGAGTAGGAAGGCGAATAATAAGTAGGATTTCGCGCTTTCCGTTTTTATGTCAAGGCGGATTCGGCGTATGTTATTAGGTGTTTATTTATGTTCGTAAAATCGGCGTTTTCTCTAACGTGCACAGATTACCCTGCAGTTATCGGGGAATATAAATCGAAAATGTAATTTTAAAACTGTGCGCCTCAGCGGAGCCTCAAAACCGAAGACCAGTACAAAAACAGTCCCAGTGAGACACCACAAAAAGAACACTTGGTGGTGGTACCTAAATCGTGAAAGCAGAGATCATTTGGTAAGCTTATTGCAACGATCAATACCCCCTACCCTTTCCTCAGATATTCATTTCTATTCGGTGTTTTTCGATCAAAACCGAATGACGAAAAAGTTATCGGCGTATGTTTTTCGGCGTTTCTTGATTAAAACCGAAAACGCCGAATCCTAATATTAAGGGGTAAGGGGTTATGGAAGGTAAAGAATTTAAACTAATATTCGTATTCTTCACCATGTAGAAAGTAAATGCGAGATCGACTCAGAATTACACAAAAAGTAACCCTGTATGACTATCAAGTGGTTGCTTCTTTTAAACTGTACCTATACAGCACGCTGACCGTTTCGTGTTTTGCCTCCCATGAACCACAATTGAGTTTCCAGCCCTACAGTTATTAGACAGTTCCAAAATTTCTTTCTAGCAACAACAGGCAGGTAACTTATTCCGCACGCTAATTTGAAACCTAATAAAAATTCATCCACTTGGGGAATCGTGAACTTTCGCGAAAATCACAAATGTTCTATGTTCATCTAATTGCTCCGTTCATCCTATGTAACATACTGCAGATCCCTTATTCGCGTATTTCGCGGATTCACAGATTTGCGAACTCTAAGGACGCGCGAAAACTTGTGTCAAGATTTGGCACTTATGCGAAAACTATGCTGGAATCGCAAACTGGCTTTTTCGCGAATTATTTGTTGACTTCGTCCCTTAGGCTCTTGGGGGATCTAGGTGTTGCGTTTGCCCCTAGATGGAGCTCGCCCCAGCTCATTTCCCTATCTTATCTTCACAGTTGGACGTACAGCTCCCGTCAAAGTTAATAATAACACCGGAAAAAATGTGGTCTCACGCTCGGAAATGAGAATTTTTTCCCAGTGTTATTATTAACTTTAACGGGAGCTGTACAGGTTAGCGGTAAACAACTGAACTGCTTTACAGCACAACCACGTGTTTTTGACAAAATGTACTATACGGGCAATCTCGGTTCTTTAAACGAACTTAGCGATTCAATTCACGAATCTCACCACCCAGAACTCACGAAATTTAGTAGTCGCCAATACACACGCTGTGCCAGATTCGCGAAAAACTGAAGCCGCGAAATTAAAGGATTTTAAAGCAATCTGTTTTCCACCTCCTTCTGGTAAGAAACGCGATCATTCTCATATCTTTCCCCTCGCAGCGAAGAGCAGGTTTATGGAACTTTGATGCGAGACCTAGATTCGACGGGGGTTCCACACAACGACCCATATGCGAACCTCACACGAATAAACCCATAGAGGTCCGCTTGCGACAGACCTAGACCTACTTCCTTTGTGTACCTCCCCGCTTTCCCTTTCGCAAGAGGAAGACCCGGCTTCCCCATCGCAGCCCGTGTGTACACCGGAAACGGAAGTAAACTGCAGCGGGCGAAAGCAAACAGGTAAGCCACGCCACAATGCGCGATGGCCTTTCGATGGATCTGCCCCCATAGGCGGCGCGGCTTTGGAAAGAGCCGCGAAAACCTGATACGACGTTAAAACCAGATCGGCGGAGTTGCGTTGGTTGAGATGTGTGACAGGGGATGATAGAGTTGTGAGGATGCAGCTGAGAATGTACTTGCTGGCCGCGGCGACATTTCGCGATTATTCGTTCAGTTATTCGCTAGTGTTCTTGTCGTTTGCATCGCATGGCAGTAGCTTCGAGCATCTGTGTTGAACAACAACAACTTTATTTTGATTATTATGATTCACGTGTTTCAACGCCATATACGTGCCCTCCAGAAACATTAGTCACATTTTTATGACAAAGCGTTAGTGGGATGGACTTGATTGGACAAAGTAGCAATATGTGAAAGGTAAATATTGCTTCCAGCACCGCGTGTGGGAGATTTCGACGCACGTCAAAAGAACCCTAGGTGGTCCAAATTATCTGCGGCCTTACCCTGCGGCGCGTGCAGCATGCCACCACAAACATAGACTGACTCATGTTAGGTGTAAATCTACTCCCAATAATTATAATTTAATGGACCAAGTAATTTTGTCATGATGACAAGGCGAGGGTGTAGCTGTTTTAGAGACAATGCAAGTGTCATGTATGCAAAGTAAAGTATTGAAGAAGTAAAAACTTCAAATCCTGCAAACATAATCTCCCCCCTCATTGCTACGGCTCAGCTCGTAACCTGCTTCCACAACTGTACGTGTTGGGTACCGAAATTTATATATTATACAATGAAAACAGGAAAGGAAAGTTCGTTAGTCACAGCTAAAGTCGAGCTTTGAAATCATTTAATGTACAGCCCCTGTTCTCTCCTATTCCGGATGCGTCATTTGTACCTCAAGCACAACTCTTTCTATGGCTCTACAAGTCGGTAGAAAGTAAGCCGAGGCCAGCGCACAAAACGATGAAGCTACCAATGAACAAAGTGCTAGTCGAGAAATTCATGGCGAGATCGAGTCGAGCTGCTATCTGGCTTTTTCCATTGCTGCCTTGTTTCGCTGTTCCATAATTTTTCCACGTAGATAGTATTCTTCGCACCGCACACCTCTCGTATCAATGTTTTTTTTTTTAAATATATAAATATCAGCGTACAGCTACAGAAGAAGAGCCCGGGTGGAACGCGTCACCAAAAGCCACTGTGTATGAGGAAAGGTGCTTTGATGGGCACCCATTGTTTTTTCTTCCTGAGTGAACACAAACATCGGAAAAAGGCCGCGCTCCGCTCGCATCCACAGGCACTCTATTGTGGGTCAAGGCAGTGACGCACCAGCAACCACTTGCCACAATACACAGGCACCGCCACTATACATACATCAAAGTATAGCCACTGTCCTTGTATGAGTTTCACCATGTATTCACGAAAGCGACACCAGCACGGAATATTCTAGTGGAAGAAAATGCAAGAAGCTGGGGCAGTAGTTCCGCTGCATAGCTGAGCACTCGCACGGCGCCGGAATATTGGCAGTGGCGTTCTTGCGCACAGCAGACGACATCATCGGCCCTGTGGTCTGCGAAGCAATGTCGTCTGCTAAGGAATGTCGTCTGCTAAGGAATGTCGTCTGCTAAGGAATGTCGTCTGCTAAGGAATATCGTCTGCTAAGGAATATCGTGTGACTGGGCCGTAGGATATTCCCCACAGTTAGAAGAGCACGAAGAGGCACGACATTGAGCGTTCGTGCTCAGGTTTGCAACAGAAAGCTATGACATTTTCCGCGTCTTCCGCTGGAGTATTCGGGGGAATATCGCTCTCGTATACACGCGGTCATCGTCATATTCGTCATTCGTCGGGTTTCCTTCGAATCCATGAAGCTGCGCACGAGCTAACGTGCCTACTTAAAAATAATAAAAGTCGTGAATATCTGGTAGAAGATTTTTGTGTGCTCACTGTCCCCTTACTTCAAGCGTCCACAATAAACTCGTTGAGAACAATGCCTTTTATTACTGTAGTCAACGGAACTGGAGAACTTCAAAAGAAAAGAATAGTGACACAACAACTCTTGCTGTCGTGACCCATACCCCGATTGCATCAGAGACATGCTAATTCATGACATGGTAACTTGACATGCTAACTCGGTTATTTTTCCAAAAAGCCGTAATCTGGCCGATGACTCGTGCATCTCCATGAACTAGGACACCCGTTTCTTCACATATGTCTTCTCGCCCTTTCATTCGTAGATACTGATTACGCATAATATCTAGGTGTCCATATAGAATTATAGATTAGTACATATATGTATTGCATTGTACACGTATCGCACAGTCGTAACTGGTGGTGGTGGGTGGTGGTGGTGGTGATAGGGCTTGCCGTTGTCGGCCTCACAGTCGTCACTGTACACAACTGTAGCACAACCAGGTCCAATTGGTGCTTTGCATAGTGTCGATAAATCTTACTGTAACAGCATCTAAAAATGAAACCCGTATTCCCAATTTCAATAAAATAGAAGTGGAATAATAAAAATAATAAATATAAAAATTAATTAAAACAAACGGAGAGAAATCAAGTGACACGGCGACGAAACACCCAAGACGGCACCTGCAGAATGACGGTGAAACAATATGAATCCCGAAAAACCGTGCCCCCACACGCAACACCTTTTTTTTTTTTTTGTTCGCACATACCAACACACGAGTTGACGAGTTATTGCCAGCTTCTCCCATACGGAACCGAATCACGCACGCGTAATCTAACTTCCTTCCACAAACGCCAACTAAGTAGGTTAACACACACGGGGAACGCAAAAAGAAAAAACAAAAACAAAAAACAGACGAACACATGTACTCCCCAGAAGTAAAGCAAACAATAAGAGCAATAAGGGATGCCAGTTAGGAACAAGACAATACGGTTACAAAGCAGCAGTACAGAGCGGAGGCTCCCTGGGAGTCCATCCTGCGTGACCCATTTCCACGACGCAGGCTGACCCAGTTCCAGAACCCCATTCCCCAGTGCTCTTCTCCTCGGCAATGCTTCGATCGGTTAACAGTGCCAGCGAGCTACGGGTCACAACTGGCGGCCCGACGACGTGAGGAAAATCTCCTTTCGCTCTGGCGGCAGCGGCACTGTTCTGTTACGAGCTTTTGGGTGTTACATGAATGTGGATTTCAGCGAGACTGCGTTGGCGATATTGGGGATATATACTAGGTGGTATGATACGTCACCCTCGCGAACAGATTTTTCACCCAAAAAGGTGTTTACTCGCAACGCTTTCTGCGGCGCGTCTATAAAACTAAGCAGTAGTCAACAACATTGGGAGGTGCGCAAATTCGAAGTGACAGGTGGCGCTGCTTCGTTGCTTCTTCTTTTTTTTTCGCAAGGGCAACTATTGCTTGATGAGTGAGACTTCTACGAATGAAGCTCATGTTGCTTAGTTCTGACAGTATTTGTTTTACGCACAGAATTTCTTTTATTTTGCGACATTTCCGAAATATGTATCATTGCTGTTACCCTCACATTTACCAGAATATATGCATTCTCCATCTACTTTACAAAGTTTCACAGAACCCAGCAGTCGAAAGGATGGACATCATCTGATACATTAGTACACAAGGTAGCACACACGGGTAAAATGCAAGCGAGCTGGAGTAATTAAGCTAGATGTCTGTGACATTACTCAGAGTTTCGGGTGCACACAAGTCTCAAGTCATTAGTTTTTAGTACTCTCCAGACACTGAAGAGTCTCAAGTATTGAGTTCACGCCCTGTCCATTCTGCGTACGTCCCGTCCCTCTGCGCCCGTCTCAGGGTATAATGTCGCAGCGTAGCCACGTACCCGACATGCAAAGGAGTTTCGCCTTGAATAGGACGACAGCAATATGATTTATGCGCAAAAAGCCAGCGGTACAATTTTGACAACCTTCTACGGTCTTTAGCGTAAAGCAATTTGCACGCTGATTCTGCTCACGGCTCTTTCGCCTTAATTAAGGCGAAATGAATCACGTATACAGATATTACCGAGGGGTGTCCGAGACCTAATGCCGGCAACCTTGGCCCACTCCGCAGTGTGTCAGTAGGCGAATGCCGAATCCCATCGATGTATGTCATACACTACCTCGTTAGCTTCTGCCGCCTCAAGGCTACACCCCATCCTAAAGCATATTCCTTCCACATCCATGAATGCGGTAGACATGTGTTGGAAGAGGCGCATTGCGTGCAGGAACGTCACTGTGTATTGACTCCGCAGAGCCAGGAGAGCAAGAACAAATGTAAAAAAAACCTGCGAGCTCGGTGTGTTCGTAGTTCACGTAATTGCTAATTTCGCGGCGATAAATACAGTTGTGGGCACTGATCGGGAAATCACGATTAGAATGTGCAGTTTCTAATTTTTTAAATCGCACTTTTCCTCAGGTTATCCATAGTTTCTGTTCCCTTTTTGTGGAGTTCTAAGATCAAAAGACAAAACATGGAAGATGAAATTTGTTCGAAAGGTCAGTCAATCCTTTCATTGGCAAGCTGCAGTCACTACAGACCGTCTCAGTGACGCGGGCGGTGCCGTTGCTGCCTCTCGCCAGGCACCTCAGCACTTATGAACGACGTTCTCAGTATGAAACATAAAGCTTAGCGTTGGACTCGAACTTGCAAGTGCAAGATTAAGACTGCGCAGAAATTGCGCATGCACAAGTCGTCCACAAGGCGGAATCATAAAAAAAAAAAAAAAAAAGATGAAGTGAAGTATAGAGCACGACTGTCCATTACACAGCGCTCTGTAAAGCTGCGCCGGATCCAGACTTTTATAACATCATTAACTGAAATGATCCGCGATCACCGCGTGATTCACCCTTAGGCATTCCCATGCCCTATCAAGCCTCCACACTTCACAAAATGAAATTTCCTTCCCATCCACGTACGCGCTCAATAATAGTACACACCTGTCCCACCTCATGCGCAGCCACATGCGGCAGTCCCTAAACTAGACCGCACAAACTTTCCCAGAACCTTCACCTACATCCGAGACTAAGCCACGTCTGCATCTTATATTTCTTTACTGTTTTCATTTTCCTTGCTCCCCTCCCTCTGTTGAATTCCCGTAACCCAAACTGTAGTTCTGCCTCCAAATCAGACGGAA
The DNA here is from genome assembly GCF_037126465.1 of Ornithodoros turicata. Classification (NCBI taxonomy): domain Eukaryota; kingdom Metazoa; phylum Arthropoda; class Arachnida; order Ixodida; family Argasidae; genus Ornithodoros; species Ornithodoros turicata. Next base: position 31,393,076 of record NC_088209.1, read on the forward strand.
TCGTAGAAACCGAAAGCAAGAAACTCCCCCCAACCGCGTCTCCCATACCGGAAGTGAATTCTTCTTCCGGTGTCAGCGAAAGCGACGACTGCGGCGCCCCCACGAAGGCCTCTCATCTGCAAGGTCTGCTCTTCTTTCACTCCCACGACGGCTGTCTTCTCTCTATTCCGATTCCGTACTGAAGTGCATGCATTCAAATGAAAGCAGTGGTGCTACTCAATGTCAGCACCAACACGGCACATTTGCACAAAGTGCATAAATTCGCTGCTACCGCTTCAGCTCTTTTCTTCCCTCATGGGACAAAAATCAGTTGACATATACCGTGTACTGACACGAGCGACATCCTCACGGAAGATTCTAGTGGAAGAAAAGGCGAAAACACTGTTCACGGAGCCGAAGTCCCATCCCCTGTTAGCAGACGAGACATAGCAGACGACACCGTCAGCGTCTTTTCCTGTCGTCTGCTACGGAATATCTTATAGCTGTATCGCTGTAGCATTCTGGGAAATATCGCTCGTGTCAATACCCGGATACAGTAATTCAGTTCCACACAGAAGCTTTACGAAGAAAACTACATTTTCACCGCGAAGCAACTGAGGCCATACGATAAAATTATTTGTATGGCATTTTTATCTTTGTATATTTGTTCTTGGAGAAAATGTATGAACATCTCTCCATGTCGGAACATTATTTGCTCGTCGATTACGTGCATGCCTTTCGTGATCGTACTTTGTGTACTTCATGACCCGGGTGTAGAAAGATATATTTCGCCTGATGTAAAATACCACAACAGCACCGAATTTCAGAAGATGAAAAAAGAAAAGTGAAAATTTCGTATAGATCTTTGTTTGTAAGAAAAAAAATTAGAACGATTTATTGGTTTTCCTATCCAATACATACTTGCAGAACAATTGTTCCCATGCATCGATTGTTCAATCAATTGATCAATTGTTCTGCAAGCCTTTTGCATTTCAAAGCCAAAATGCCAAGCCAAGCCAAGATGCCTTTGAAACGCAGAAGATACCTGTAAATTATCTTCGTAATGTGGGACAACTCTGCAGCAGATACAACTTTTTATTTTATGAGCACGCTATTAGCCACGTACTTTCAAAAGCACTCGGTGTGTTCTCTAACATTTAGGCTAATGATTGAAATATAATTATTGATTGACATTATTTTCGAGTGAGAAATGTGGGATAATATCAAGATCGTCAACAAAAGTGGAGCGTAGTTAACCTATATTTTGCGGTGCGCTCTGTACAGATGTGGGCTGATGCAATAAGTACATCTGGAAGGAGCAGTCAAAAGAACGGAGAGGGCATTCCGGGGAACAGAACCGATTTTTGTCCAAAACGTCTTATACAGTTGCACGATCGTAAAAAAATAATGTAAATTCGCATATTTCGGGCACAACTGTTTCAGAAGTAAGTGTCGTCAAGCGTTGGAAGCCAAGCTTCGCGTAGCATTCCGAGTTCTAGCAGCGCAGGGTTCCAGTAAACGACAATTTCAAACAACACAGCATGCCACCTCCTTGTCATAATCGATTTTTAAAAGATCAACGTACAGGATCACTCGCATAGTGGCCCTAACATCAATCGCAATATTTCAGGATTGTGTTGGTTCATAGCTATCTTTTTTTTTTTAGTATATTTTTGTCAATGGGTGAATGAAACATGCACGGGCATCTACACACCACTAGCAAGAAATAACACTCTAAATCAACGTCGTCTGCAAGTTCTTGTCTGGTCCTACAGGACGTCCAGAAATGCCAATGGCGACAAAGATAAGGAACACAACTGTTCCACAGCGCTGTGGCTTGCCGCTGCCGCGCCAATGTTGCAGCTTCAACCGAAATCCGCAGAATCTTCGCCGTACAAGATCCAGTCAACTGCCTGCGTCCAGACTTGCGTACACAAAAAGAACGTTTACACGTCTAAAGTAAATGTGCACATACAGGGTGTGTGCAGAAAAACATGACCCGCATTTAGGCACATAGCTTGTTGCCTACCTAACTAACGAACTTCCGGTGGCGCACGATGGCGCATTTATGCGTGCGAAATCTGAAGAAAAATTGTGGAAGCCATACCCAGCTTAAAAAATAAACGGAACAACGAAAACGTCGGCTTCCGTGCATCAGAATAGGGCAACATGGTGGACAACAGGGTGTATGTGAAAGGGCAACATGGTGCACGTAGGAGAGTTGTGTTCAAGTACCGCTAGGGGAGCTATCGGTGCATAAATCGAAACGATGTCCCACATGGATGCTCATCGGCAGTAGCCCTAGCGGTGCCTGCACATAACTCTCATGAGGCCGAAATGCACTACAATGCACTGTCATGACCGCCCTATTCTAATGCACGGAAGCCCATGTTTTCGCGCTCTGTTTATTTTTTTACACTGAGTATGGCTTCCAGGATTTTTTTGTAGCTTTCGCACGCATAAATACGCCGTCGTGCGCCACCGGAAGTTCCTCGGCTAAGTAGACAACGAGTTACATGTAAAAATGCGGGTCATGTTTTTCTGCACACACCCTGTACTATGTCGAGCAAGAACGTCCCTCTCATTACCCTGGAAAAGGACTGAATATAAATAGCACTTTATTTTACTTCCAGTTGCGATTTGATCTACGCGATTTCCACAGTATTTCTATAACGTTTAGAGGGATGGTGCATAAACCACTGGGTTCCAAACAAGTTTGGGAGCTCTACGGCACCTGCAATTTTTCTGTATTTCGACGTACCCTAGTGTCCTGCACAACCACGTCAGTTACGTCGAGGGATGTGAGCACCACCCTTTCACCTCGTGCACTTCTGTGTAGCTTGGCGCACACCTGTTATTCGAGCAGCCACCTTGACCCGATTCGAGACCACTTCTTTCTCGTACAAGTTTGCCAACTAAGCACGCGAACCACGGAGCTGCCATCAGGAAACAATGGGATCCAAAAGCACCGATTGTGCGCGCCTCATAAGACCAGAAACTTCGCTAGCGTGCTAACTATACTTGCAACACCAGGGCGGACCGTCCCACACGGTCTTACGCTTGAAATGTAAAATAGTAACAAATAAAAAAAAACATATACGACTGTGCAATTGTAGTTGCACTAACGCCTGGTAAACAAGGGCAGCAGGATGCCCGGCCTTTGGCAGCATATACGCTACCGCCAGTCGCAACGGCCCTTTAACTTGAGTTTAACGCTTAACTCTGCTTCACTAAAGGCAGTTATTCTCACTGAAACATTTATCACGTCCCCAACTAACGTTTGTAAAAAAGGATTGAGCGTTAACTTCAAGTTTTAGCATCCCTTGATCTGGGTTCAATGTTAACCAGCGCTGGTGAAACCGTGCCAATGTGACGAATAAAACTGAGGGGCGGGGGTTCCAGACATTTGGACCCCCCTCCCCCATAGACCCGCAGCTGATCAAAAGTGAATATTGACGTTGAACGCTGCAGTGAAGCTGAGACTACGAAAAATACTACCCCCTAGGTGAATAGTGCAAAACATATATACCTACGTAATTTTGTAGTTGCATTATAATTGTTTCCCTGAACAGGCTAGTCAGCAAGCACAGTGTGAAGCAAGGAGATAAAAGGATATGCCGTGCTATTGTTACGCATACCAAACGACATGACTTGTTTCCAACTTTCCTGGAATAATCTACCGTGTCATCCCCGCTCCCAGCACAGCAATATTGGAAACATAACGTAACATGTTCCGCATTCCTTCCTCTTCTATATCTTTATTTTCTTCTGTGCGTGACCACCTCGGGGCACCGTCATCCACCACGAGTATCAACGGAGACACGCATAAGCGCCAGAGAGTTCGTTTTCACTCGTGCAGCATATTTTCCGGCACCATTTCGAATTAATATCCCCACTTGCCATCGAATGTAGGTTAGGCGACCCAGAGACACAACCGCGTGTCATCACTTTCACTAGATAGAGAAACCTCCCGCTATTTTTTCCTCTCTAAGGTACGTGTGTGGGAAAGCGTACACACGAGTCGGAAGTGGCTCTCTCCGTAGGGGGAAGTGACGTCACCAATGCTCTTGAACTCGTTACACAGAAACACCGCGACCCACTTTTCCGAACAAGCGCGCGGAGCTCTCTCTTTCTGCCCGCTTTCACCGCTTTCACCAACGCGTCCCGCGCCAGCAGCGCATGCGTTCATCTTATGACGACTACGGGCGACACGTCGCGCTCTGGCGGTCGCGTCCGGCGTCAGAGAGTCGGTTTCGGTTTCGAATTCGCCGAGAGAACGTACGCCACAACGACGATGCCTTGAAGAATATTGCACCGTAGCGACAGCAGCATACAGAACGGCGATTTCCTGTTTTTTGCACATTTAAAAAGGAAAAGGAAAAGAAGAAGAAGAAGAAGAAAAAGCACTGACTTCGATCAAACCGTTGCGACCCGGAGTAAACGCGACTGCCGTCAAGGCTCTTCGGAACACGAGCGCGGGAAAAAAAGACCTCAATGCCTCACGATTAAACGGATATTCATCGTTCGGCATACAAATGCAAGCGCGGCGGGAACTTAATTACGCCGGAATCTAACAACAAGTGAGGCGGTGAAATCCTTGACAGAGTTTTCCTTTCGGCCGTATATCAGCGATATTCGAATGCTCTACGCCGACGGGGCGTTACTTACTGGCCTCCTGGTTGGTAGTATAGCAGAACAGCAGAACGCGGGCCTAAAGGGGGTCAAGATCACCGACGGAACAGTTTTTTTTTCCTGCCGTCGGACCTTCCTACCCATCGGGAAGTATTCAGGCTGGCATTGACCGAGATACGGACGAGACGGGCTTTTTTACTTCTTCCTGGTAACTTCCTTCCTCGTTTGGCGCCGTTCCTTCCTGAAAACGTAACCGACGTTCCGACGCCGCCTTGGCGGTGTGCTGGCCACTTTCATTCTCGTACGTTTTGTTTGTTTGTTTTTACTACAAACGTAACCAGCTACGGGGTAAAGGTAGCACAGCTACCTGACACGGCCTGAGCACCTCAAAAATACAGTGCGGATATAAAAGCGCTAAATTCTTTACGGAGGCACGACTACAAAGAACACGCACATACATCGAGGGGTCTGTAACTATTAGGAAAATTTTGTTATTTCCCCAATCGTGACGTACTAACAAGCAAAGAGGAACGTTTTACATTGAAAGAAAAGGACTGCGATAGATGCAGAAGAAGGAACGGGAAAACTCACGCGTGACAGAGCTTACGAGCATACATAGGATCCGCGTCGGTATGGTGTTTATGATGAGGAATATAAGGTACACGCACTTGACAACTGCATTACGCAAAGCTAAAAGTAAAGAAGCGTTTTTATATCACTGAACAAAACACTATCCTAGGAGAACCTCGATAGCTGTTTCACTCTTTTCGGGATCGCCCCCCCCCCTCCACTTCCCCCCCTCCCCAATCCCCACTTCCGGTCTAACCCGAGGCACTGTTTGTGAATTTGACTCGGTACATAAAAAAACTGCTTGCTGGCTTTGAAAGTCAGCAAGCATTTATCACGGCACGCAAAAATCAGCAACACGAACGCAGCACCCCACACCATGTATGAAAATCGTAAATTGTTCATCGTGCCCATCATGCGTCCTGCATTACAGTCACAGGCTCGCAACGAAGTTCTGTACGAATCCTGAACATTTTCCAGCCAGCAATGACAGACAACAGTGCAGACGAATACATTCCCCAGTAACCCGGAACTCATGGTACATGCCACTGCTGCACTGCAACACTTGATGCCGTCGACCACATTCCCTGTTCGACTGAATTTCCTGTTCAACAATTATCTGCGCTATAAAAAAATAAAAAAAGAGGTGGGGGGTACCATGGAACTCTCCAAAAGTGTTGGTACCGATCTGCCTCCGTTATTCCGTAACGAAAACATTGCTCAGCGAGTGAAAGTTAGCAGACGACAGAATCTAGGTCAGCGCGAGCTCGCCTGCGCAGTACAAACGGGAGAGCTCGTCCCCTTGACGACGGGAACGTCGTTTATCACTCCGTAAAACAGGCGTTTCCAGCATGGTTTTGAGAAAAATCTGGGAGAAAACAATTCCTTCCTCATTTCGCATAATACATTCAAGCAACAGACGAAGAATCGAGTCTGGCCAGCGAAGGTAGGTGAAATCGCATTAAATGGAACGCATACGGCAGTAATGGTAGCGGATGGCAAGTGCCAGCGAACGTGTCGCCATCTATCGTCAAGTTGGTGAATCATCGAAGCTCCCAAAGCATGGCGAAACGACCCAGTCCCAGTTCTGTCAACTGTTTGCGTTCAGTTTGCGGTTCCTTTTTCAAAAAAAGAAAAAAAGATCCCTCCCCCCCCCCCAGCTGTGTGAAATGAAATTGCAGCAGGAATGACGACAAAATTTCGCCGACGCTGGTCTAATAACAAAACTGCTCTCCGTTTCGTTCATTCCAGTCTGATTCTCTACGCTGCATGTTGGTGTTCATGCAGGAAGGGAGTGAAACTGAACAAATACTTCATCATATTAAAACACGAGCACGCTTTTTTTTTTGCACGCTGTGATTTTTTTATTCAGTGTTAGAGCCGCGAAGCAACTGTGGCTATGAGCGGCGTACAGATGTGGACAGATGGAGAGAGGACAGCAGGAAGGAGCGGGGGACAGGGGGGTTAGTATGCGTCCTGGGCCGACTTCAGGGGGAACTCTACCGACATTTGTTTGGAAAGTCCTCGGAAAAACCAGGGAAAACCTCAGACAGCGCAGCCGGTGGTAGGATTCGAACCCACCACCTCTCAGTCTTCAGCAGGACCTTGGCTACCACCAATGAGCGGGACGCCGCCGTCGTCCTCTGTGAAAGTCCGGCGTTGGAGTGGAGGGTATTACCGGCACATCAAAACGTTAATAAAGGCGGGGACGTAAGAAACAGAGAAAGTTTTCAGTTTCTGTCTGACACAGTACCTTTCCCATATGCCGCCCACAATTCAGCATGCCCGTGCAGCTTGCTGCTCGTCGTACCATACTGAACTTTTTATAGAATGGCGAGACTTCCTCTCTTACAACCAGATGGCATCACAGGACGCTCGCTCAACGAGAGCGTTCTTTCTTCCTTTCCTTTTTATTTTTCTCTTCATTGACTCCTTTCCCTCCACTGGGGTTAGACGGTACGACAAGTCCTCCCCTTTCTTGGAAAAAAATGGCCCGGCGCGGAAAATCACGAAGTTCTTCATTCTCCTGGGAGAGATACGGAGTCACGGCGACGACCAGGAACGTGTGGCGATCCCGGCTGTGAAGGCCGACCGCCGCGGGCTAAGTGACGGGACTAATGCCGTGCCAAGACCCCGGCACGCGGCGCAGTTTCAGACGCGGAAAAGCAGAAGCAAGAGCAGCACACAAATAAATGGCTGGGAACGGGTTGTTGCATGCAGCTCTTCGCAAGGAGTATGCGCCAGCGTCTGCCAGAGACACAAAGTATATACTGCTGCGAAACGTCTCGCAGTTTCGAAGCTTTAAACTCGGAGCTTTATGCACTGGCTCTGCATAAGAATCTAATCTGCAACACAAGTGAGGCACAGACGCTTCGGCCTTTCATTCTGGGATTAATTACGAGCAATTAAACGCAGAATAACAGAATTAAGACTGTTTTTCTTTTCCTCGGAATAAAAAAAAAAGATGTATTTTCAGTTTTACTGTGAATACTGTTCAAACTGTTAGGAGCATCTAGTTGTTATTCTGTCTACTATTGCTGTCTGGGCGCAATTGTTTCGTGGGCTTTGACTGCAAATCGTCAATTTACTTATTTGTTACTAAGGACTTTATTTGTTATTAAGGGATAATGCCCTTGTCAAGCAGCCTTGTGCTGCTTTTTGGCTTCCCCCTGATGTGTTTTGCTGTGGAAGTTGCAATAAAGCATCGTTTATCGTTACTTTATTCGACACATTTTGGACTAACTGTCGGTGTCGTCATGAAAATGGATGTACAGTTATAGGTTTGAACTTTTCGCATACGGAAACAACGAAAAAAAAAACGCATACGGAACACACCGTTTGTTTTTTCTTGTTTTTTCTGTGGTCAAATGCGGAACCTCCTACCTTTACACATACGCTCTAACCCCAACTCTACGTCATTTAAAAAAGCCGTTAAGGAACATTTCCTCAGTGGTACATAGATTTCCTCTGTTCTTCTCTGCAAAATCCTCCAGGTATTTCTTTTTCGTGTGTATTTTGCCGTCCTTCAGGAGGCGTATGCAGTGTCAACTGCATAAGGGTGTGCCCCTGGAATGTTCGACAGAGATTGCCCTTTCAGTTCTGTTTCTTTGTACGAGTTTTGCATTGCATTGAAATAAAAAGAAACAAAGAAAAATAAAAACGACTAGATTCGGGCAGGCAGCGGCGCACAGACTTCAATTCTACATCCACGAAACCACGCTGCTCCATATTGTTTTTCAAACTCATCCAGTCCTCACTTCCACCTCTGGTTCCCACATAGCGAACGCCGGAACGTCTTTTGCCCGGCGGAGAAACTAGGTCAGCGGGATGAAGGTGACGGGTGAAGTGCTCCCCATCGGGCTTCAGTCATCTGTTGGGGCACACCGTCCGCTCAGAAGGCGAGCTCGAACTCCTTGCGGTCGATAAGTCGCCGTGACGTCACACCGTTCTCTTCCTTCCTTTATGTACAATACGGGGATCTCACAGCGCGGTAGCTGACTTCTATGCGCGGTATTATTGGGCATTTTCGATCAAATATTCCTCAGTTTGAACATAAACTGCTGTCACATATTCTGTCCACTTTTGAACTTCGTCTCTTTAGTGATCCCTCCGTTTACTCTAACTCTCCCGTTTGTCTGTTTTTCGTCATTGGTTCGGTCACTTACTTTCATCTACTCTGAACAAATGCTGACTGAAATCATGCGAGCCAGAAATAGAAAATGGATCAGAAGCGTCTTGCGGTTGGAAGCCGAAGTGTGTGCATCGAATAATAGGGAGTTTTAGTATAGCTAGCTTTAGTGGATCGATTTCACTCAAACGGTTCGCGAACGATATCGTGGAGGTTAGCGAGTTTTAGTGAATCGGTCTTCCTGAAACGGTTTGCGAACGCTTTTGCGGATGACCAATGATAAGGGGGAGTGACTCAGAACGTAATCACCCGATTGGGTCGTGGCAAAACCGTTCACAAACCGTTTGAGCAAAAACGATTCACTAAAACTCGCTATGTGAGAAGAGGGAGTGACTCAAAATGGAACGCTCTGGTTGGACAGCGTCAAAACCCTTCGCGAACCGGGTTTGAATGAAAATGATTCACAAAAAACTAGCCAATAGAGGGTGCTAGTAAACTGTTGATAACGTACTACGTTACCTACCGCATCTACCGCATCCAATCAACGGACAGGATTCTGAGACATGGTTCCGGTTGGTACGATAACTTCACAATCACGATATCGACGGTCTACCGACACCGGTGGATTGTAATGCATCGTACGCTATCACCTTAACGTACGTAAGGAACAGAGTGGTGATTCTGCACACTGCACGAAGCTCTCAATGTTCTGCGCGTGCGCAGAACCACCAACGCTATTCGCTCCGAGATCGAACAGTGTCGGCGCGCTGCGGAGAAACGATGAACTACCGTGGTGTGGACGCGTCGTCTGCTCGTACTCGTTCATTCCGCGTTCAGTGCAGTAGGTGAAGCATTTGGGAACCGAATAGTGTCGTACCATCGCGGCACAAGTGATCTTCCGGCGAATATACACGAGAATTACGAAAAAGAACCATTTACTCCGAACATCGGCCCGCGTGTTATCCACACGAGAAAGGTGACAGTGTCGCCCCCTATAAGTCGATCTCGCAGCAAATCCCTTACGTATGCAAAGGCGATAGCGTACGATGCATTAACTCACGGCTCTCTATTATGCCGGTTTCACACTGCCGTTTTTCTCGTCCGTGTTTTTCACGGAGCCCAAATCGGGTCCCTTGGAATCTACGGGGCTCTACTGCCTCTCGGTTGTATTTTTGAAGCACTACGGAAGAACGAAACGGTAGCGTGAAATGGGTCTTATACCAATTAATGTTATCGCTACGGCGCTGTTGTTATTCAGATAACATGTCCCCTTTCCCATATTCCATCCCAGATCGTCGTTGCCCCACATTCAGCCGCTCCGTTAGCCAACCAGCACGGGACAGGGCCACGCAAACTTTTATCGCTTTGGGCCCCCAACGCCACCGTCAGCGTCCATGTCAGTGATACACCTGAGCCAGTAACTTCCCCCCCATGCAGTTTTCCAGAGAATAATTACCGACCTAGATATGCCCCCTTCGCTTCCTTTATGCCCATAGCATCCGCACCGCGAAAAGGGAAAAATCTGGCACGCAACCTTGGGAATCGCCCTTCTTCACTATGCCTCACTCAGTATTATCACAGGGCCCCTCCTCCTGAGATTGGGGACACTTTCGCTTCTTCTCGGGAAGAAGGAGCTTATCCCTCCAGCCGAAAGTGAAAGCGGTGACCTACATTTTCTGCTTTCCACAACGATTTTCTAGAGGCTCCATTATGCAACACGCACTTTTCTTCAGCTGTTCAAAAGAAAGAGCAATACTACTGCTTTCTAGGTCGTGTTATAGATGGCAAGTTTTCACGCGAATCGCGGTAGCCGTTATAGCTATCTCCGTAGTACATCGTTCTATCTGCAGTATATATCAGCAAGACAAGAAGTAAACCAGTAAGTCTGTAGTATATCAATAAGGACTAATAATAAGAGCCAACGAAACATGGTGTTAAAGTCACGGCACAACTAGGTATATCCATCAACAACGATATCCAACGCGTGCAATCCGCGAGCCTTATCTGAAACCTGTTCCATGCATCTTTCATTCCTCCTAAATGAGTTTCACAGTTCGACACGGCCACAAGAGACCAGCTGCACTCCGTGAGAAGCATCCATATTGATCGATCACATAACTTAGGCAACACTTTTCAACTGCTGCGAAAAAAAAAAAAAAAAAAGAAGCAAGAAAATAAAATCTCCTCTCGATAAAACGATAAGGAATCGAGAAACGGGGTCTACCAATGAGGGTGACCAGGCCACGGATGACGCGCTATAAAAGAACGAGCGACATCCGAACGTCCGTGAACTCCCCAGCCGAGAGAACAATGGAAGGCAGGGAGCGCTCGTAATTGCATAATTCGTCAACAACCTGTGCGCGGGCTACTGCCGGCCAACCGGACCGGGCGAGCGTTGCTAATCTGGTTCATCGGACAGTGGCACGCTATGTGGTCGACGCTACGCCGACAGGCTCCTCTCCTTTTGTGTCTGGTCGTCTCGTCACGCAGTGCACCACACGGCGACTCTTTCATATTCGTGAAAGCTTTTTGCCCCGCCATGCAGCACATGTCACGTGAAAGAAGCGCTAAATTGCAAAACTTGCTCCTCCCAACACAAAAGGAACTTGAGCCATTCGTGATTCAGGAGTACGTTTGCGCGGTTTCGGTTTTAACCGAAAAGCACACGCCGGTAAAATTGTTCGGTACCAACCGGAAAAGGCCGAATACAAATGAACGTCCGAAGAAAGATTAGGGGGGATTAATCGTTGTACACGATAAACTTAAAAAAAAAAAGAGGTCCGCTTTCACGATCCAATTCGTTGTGGAGCAATAAAGTGTTCCTTTCGTGATGTCATACAGCTAGGGCTAATTTTGTATTGTTCTTTTTTTCTAAAGATACGCTGAGACGCACAGTTTTGAAATCACGTTATAAATTCGAATACTGCAGGGTAGACCACGTACACACCAGAAATAGCACCGAAAAACGCCGATTTCACGCAAACACATAAATACTGAAAAAATTACGCCGAATCCGTCCGAAAATAAAAACCGAAAGCGCGGAACCCTATTTATGAGCAAAAAAAAAAAAAAAAAAATCTCAATTTATGCTATACCACCCTCTCTCGAGTGCGGGGCGCTCTCTCATTGGTCTCTCCGCAAACGATTTGTCCAACCATCGCGGGAGATGGTTTGAGGGGGCCAATCCGAGTCATTTCTGCATTGAGAAGCAGAAAGAGAGGGAACGGCTCCTCTTACACCGCGAGGAGAAATGTTTGCGCTTCAGTGTCCCTTTAAAGATGCCGCAAAGCAGTTGACGCGCGATCTCATAAAATGAATTAGTTCGTAGCGTATAAGCCTTCAGGACTCTGACGTCACAATTTTGGTCCCAATCATATTCAAAATAAAAAAAAATTAAGACTGCGGGAGACACTTCTTTGCAATGCCCGTCAGGTACGGCGGCAGAACTACATTACATGCGCATAACCGTGTGTCGACGACGTCACGCAGTGTATAGGAACCAAAATCAGAGCAAACATGATACATGACCACACAAAGATATAGTATGGCGCACACTAAAAACCTTGACACATGACCCGCCAGTGTTGTCCGCTAAAACACGGGTCGCCTCGCACCATGCGTCGCCCCGACCGATTTCATAGCAATTTTGACAAACTAACTTTTTTAGAGTGTGTAAATAAATCACGTACGTTTCACGAGGTGCATATTTATAAGCCACAAAGCGCTTAAATGACATCAAAATGATTGCTTGTCCTTTACAGTACATTTAAAACAACCTGTAAAAACCTCTTGTGGGAGAAGATTGATTCCCGGCATCATAATACAGTTGTCTCCCTATACATAAAGCCACCTATTGTCTTCAAAATACGGCACCTGACACGCTCGTATACCGCACGAGACTGCAGCATAAAGAAGTGCAACGATGACGTGCTATATGCTCAACACTGCTTTCCTACAATGCTAAATCGCTACAGCAGCTAAAGTGCGCTTACCGCGTTCCCCACGTGTCGCAGCCTAATACCCCGAACGCATCTATTAATCACGAGCGGGCAGCGGAACCGCATATAAAAGACACTAAATGTGCGCCACATTTTCCTCATAACGCAAGCATATACAGCCATACCGAGAACTCCGGAGCACCCGAAGCGGACGACGTACGCACTCCATCCAACAATGATAAAGCAAATAATTCTGTCATGCAAGACGTTCTTTCTCTGTCTTCTTTCTTTTTCTTTTTTTTTTCCGGTTCACTCAACAAAACCGAAGCAACACGTTCGCTTTGGCCAGTCAGCTAATGGGTCCTGAAAGCTGCTGTAACCTGCAGCATGATTTGTTACGAGGAAGAATAGATGTTAATTAGTTTGAGATCCAAACAGCAAAATTGCAACCTCCTCTGTGCAGTCTCTCCCTTTCTGTGTGCTGTAAAGCAGTGCGTGCAGTTATACGTACGAAGGAGGAACCCCCCACTTCCTTTGCCCATCTGCAATGGTTGCAAGGCTGCCATGGCTGGGCACACACCTGCGTCTCGTTCGGTATACAAAGATGTCGTCGTACCATGACTGCGAGATAGGTAATCTGGCCGGCACTATTCGCGGAATTAAATTTAAAAAAAAATGCACCCAGAAGTACATCGAAAAATGAAATACGCATTATAATTATCAAAGCACGATGATCATAGGCTGAAGGCACACAAGGGCAGCGTCGCACATGATGGGAAGGGTCAGTTGAATCAGTATCAGAGTCAGTATAGTACAGTACACCGTTCGTTATGGAGTCCATCAGAGTATAACCAGGCCCGACCGACCGACCGCGCTGCAGAAAAACATCGCTCTGGAATATCCAGGGACACCGTCCAAGCACACACAGCCTAACACACCATGACCTTTAGTGGTTGTTTAAAGATTACTGCGCAAGAAAATGATGGCGTCCACGCTTTTCATTATTCACAGTGGCGAAAATGGTCCAAACGCTTGGGGTGGACATTCATCATTCCGAAAACAAGAGGCACACCGGCACCACAACAAATAAAAACAGTTAAGAAATTGTTACGCTCCGGACTGCTGCGCCCTTCTCTTTAAATAAACAAGGAAGGGTTGATTGTCAGGCTTTTCTTTTCTTTAATTTTTGATTATTCCTAATGATGGGTCCCTTGTGGGTCCCGAAACGTCATCCGTTTTTAAACTGTTTCTAAACTGTTTTATTTGTTGCGCTGCCGGCGTGCCTCTTCCTTTCGGAGGTCACAATGCACATATAGAACAATCCAGCCCGAACTCGAACAGGTATGGGTGGCCCAAACCTGGCCCGAGTCAATCGCTAGTCAACTGCCAACCGACGAACCCGTGGAAGCCCATACGGCAAACCCTGCTCACTCCATTCTCTCTCTCTCTCTCTCTCTTTCCATACAAATTACAATGCTACCACTAACTTTTGGTGTAGCTGCCTGCTTCAATACTTGCTTTCCGCGCTTCCGACGTTACTATCACTCTTTTTTTGGCACTCCTGCTTATATCGAATATTTCGCCAGTTCCGTTAACTTCGTTGCCCAGGATGTTTCACGAAAAATGAGCCAAAGTTGAAAAATTGAATGGTCCATCACACACCAAAAAGACGGACTGCATAGTGTTACCTTTTTATTTTTTTAATGGAATAGCATGCCGACCTTGGTCTGGCAGACCTTCCCTTTCAATAAATATATATTCCCCCCCCCCCCAGTGGTATGGGGATACTCAAACTATTTTTGTTTTGTTTTGTAATTAATTAATTAATTTTAATTAATTAATTAATTGTATTTAATTTATTATTTATGTTTTTATTGTTTATTAATTTATTGTGTTTAATTTAATTAATTGTACTTAATTAATGCAAAATTATTGCAAAATTAGTGAAATAATTAGTCAGATTTTTAATTGTAAGAATTGAGCCAAAATGTCAATGAGGAAGTTGTAGCGGGCGATACAACGACACGAAACCCGTTTATTACAAGTTTGTATCTCTAACGGATCCCTTTTTTTTTTTTTTTTTTTTCAGCTCCAAAGACTTACTTTTGGGTTTGCAAAAGACCGACGCGGGACCTGTCGCAGACGCGCCAGGAGTCAAGCCAAGCCATGTCATGTCAAGTCAAAATATCAATGAGAACTGTGACTATAGTCTTCGATCCACAACAGGACGCTCGAGAGCGCTGTGATCCGGCGCTCCTCCGACAGGTCCCGCATCGTTTTTTTCCAAACCCGAAAGTTAGTCTTTGGAGCCGGAAAAAAAAAAGAAAGAAAGAAAGAAAGGATCCCTTATAGGTACAAAGTCGCAATCAACGGGTTTCGTGTCGTTGTATCACCCGCTACAACATTCACACTGACGTTTTGGCCCTAATCCTAATAATTAAAAAAAACTGGGTAATTAATTTCGCTACTCGATTAATTAATTGCAAAACAAAAAATAGTTCGAGCGTTCTCACAACTATGCAGTCCGTCTTTTTGGTGTGCGCTGAACCATCCTATTTTTAAACTTTGGCTCATTCTTACACAGGGTGATACATAAACATTCATATACGGGGTGAAACACCCTGTATAACGAGGGTCCACTCGACGTCCACCAGCGTTGTTTGGATTTAATCCACATGGATTTTATCTGGTGGATTTTTTTTTAAATTTTATCCACACAACTTAATCCGAATTTTTTAGAGGTTTTGTCCAGATGCGATGTGAAAGACAATCAGAATTCAACGTCAACCGGAAAACTCCCGCTTTATTTTATGGTAGTGTTGGCTGTTTACAAAAGCCCAGGTACGCGCAACATTAACTTCTAACTTTTTTAACTTCGTAACTTTTTTAACTTGACTTTTAGAACGTTACAGATTTAACTTTTTTTCCCCGTTTTCTTCAACTTCTGCCCATTCAGGGAGAGGCTTTCTTCTGCTTCCTAGAGGCACTGTAACTGAAGTACGATAGCTAATCCAGATGTGTAGCGTCTACACCATTCACCCACGCGTGTATTGGGACTTATACCTTTCGGAAAACAGTGGAAACTCATTCAATGTTACTGGGACAGGCAGTTTCGTAAACCGAAAATATGAGAGCTCACCCGAAATGAAGAAGAACAGCGAGACACATTTGTTTTTAGTTTGTGTCACCATTTCTAGGCTCGTCTATATTCTCCAAAAATATCCGAGTTTTATCCCAAAAAATCCCGCTGGAGAGGATCTTTTTAAAAATATCCGGATTTTTTTTTTCAACCCTGACGTCCACCCCGTCTGACGGCAACAACGCACAAAGCAACTATAGCAGTTATCTGCGCCAGACACCCAATTCCAAGTGCACGCTATATAGATGGCAGATGTTTCTTCTGACGAGATACACCCAGCGGCGGCCTCAGCGTGTGATCTATAGCGCGATCTCGTTCAGATCGGAAACGATTTTCTTCCTCCCATGCATGTGAGAACACGAAGAAGACATGCTCTCTCTTACACGAAACGACGCTGGTTTCATTTGTTTTCTTGTTTTGTTTTTTCTCCAGCCCGGGACAAGGGAAACCGTATAGCTGCACGCTGTTTATCAAGGGTAAGGGAAAAGAAAAAGCACGCTGCCCATTCTCCGCAGCCACGATGCATTTTTTCCCACAAACGGTGTAACTGAGCGCAGGCTGAAACAAACGTTGGGCGCGCGTGAGAATCGGAAACTGTTTCGGCGATGGAATGCTGACCCACTATTGTCGAAAAATAGGCGAGAAAGAATTATAAAAGGCGGCCGATGTTTCGATGAAAATTTTCCCCTGGGCCTATAGATGGGTGTACCCCAATTTTTACGATCGACCAAACTATAAACCCACGCTGACTAATCATTTAGTATCTCTATATAGAGTATAGAGGGTATTGTTTGATTATTCTAATCTGGTGGTATTATCTCATTTTCTGCAGTGCAAACGACTGCAAGTCGTCGCAGGCCGAGAGCAACGTGTGTATGTATACATGCACATAATTTTCTGAAATATAAAACGGCATACAGGCCGGTTTTTCATGATGAAATTTGACTGAGACGAGGAAGTTCTGTTAAATTTCATCATGTATCAGCAGTTAGCCTGCACTTTGACTCTTATTCGGTTTTCCATGTTAATATACGATTTACGAATATTATCCGTAATGATGTGTTGTTTCATATTCTTGTGTTGAGTTCATTAACCTGGCAGAATACCTACTACACGCATTTGTGCATCGTTCGTTCTTTGCTTGAAATCAAGATTGCTTCCGATTTCCATCATGGTTAATTGAAAAAAAAATTGAAAAAATTTTCAACTTGAGAAAAGGCGCGTTCCACCCGCCCTTTGAATGACGCGTTTGGGGTGAAATTGTCCAGAAATGTCGGGAGTTTGGGACGTATAGCAGCGTATAATTCCATATCATAAGGGACACAAACACTGAGAGACAAAAGAAGACTTAAAAAAAAACTGCTTCAAACAATTCGTCGCCACAGCTATACATGCGTCCTATTTTACCCCGTCGAAAACTTGTGCACATGCGTGCATGAATGCATTCATTCACAGTTCGCAAACACAAACGAGACTGCGCACTTCCAGCAAATACCGCTGATAAAACCGCTGTTCGCGAACAGGCCGTCTTATCAGGGACCAAGCAGTAACATTGCAGGCTGGCTCAGATAAAACAGATATAGGATTCCAGCCAGCTATCTCAGCGAAAGTAGAAGCACCCACTCTTACTTCCTGTATAGCGTTTGTGTGTGCATGCACTTACGGACGCGGGCAACCAACGGTGTGGCTACTGAAATCACTGCGTGTCAAATTTGCTGGAAACCTTGCGTCTCATATTCCTCCGAGCCTCCAACGAATTTTTTTGGCAGGCACTGTCACCGTGCGTTTGAACGGCTCGTTCCAAACATGTAGATATTCACGATTTTCACCGGTGTGTGCTTTGCGTTAGTATTGTGACGTCGTAACTACAGGTGGCGCTAGGCAGCACAGGCATATAGCATAGCAGACGACAGTCAAGCTAACGTCGTTCGGAACGCTCCATGCGGAACAGATATGCTGATATCTAAATACCGTATTTACTTATATTCTCTGCTGGTTCTTCAAATTTCGTAGTATGCTTCCTTTTATAAATCAATCAATCTAGTATCCGTCGACGATAATTACTACCGCGTCATGAGATGGCGTGAAATGAACGTGCGGCAGATACTGGGAAACATGCCGACTTTTGACAGATAGACATACATAGGTAGTCAGGATCTTTTTGTCATCGTTTCTTGACTATGATAGCATCCATTACTTCAAATGAAAGTTAAGGGTAACCGCTAGTAGGGTGGTCTGTTTCGAGCGCGATGCAGTGTACCATCACTGAAATCACATTTGGAATGAGGTGAACTTAGTAAGACGCTGTGCTGCATGGCCCACGAGTCTGCGACCCTTACGAAGAAATATAGAGTTTATTCACTGACGTCATCCCTCCAGAGGGCACTAGCTTCGAAAAGAAGCGAAATCGTCGCCATGACGTAGGTCCTTCCAAGTTTGGTTTCGGTTTCCGTTCACTGGCACGTGCTTTTTAGAGGTCTACTGACGTTTAAAACACAGAGATTACTGGATTGTGGTACAAATACACAGTACGGAACCTCTGAAACACCAAAGTTTCTTTTTTCTTACAGCCAAAGCAAACCAGTTAGACTTTTAAAAAATTCAGTTCCACGTTCGACGAAAACCGTTATGACACTCGAAAAAATAAATCTATCAACCAGCCCGCAGGAACTGACACACAAACAGGACTATACATGCTAACCATCTGCCATCTTGATACCCAACACAGTATACAAAAGGAAACGATTCCTCGGAAGACGGAACTTGAAAAGGGCCGGCCTGACGAATAACGGAACTAGTACATCAGTTCAGGCTCCTCCTCCTCCTCTCCACCCGCGGTCCAAAACCTCCGCTGTCTGTCTACCTATACATAGACGACAACAAAGAACCGGGTGTAACCACTTCACTAATGCGTGTAATCGGCTGACACACACTGCTCGGCCCAAAACAGACCCACATACGGAACCTATAAGCACATAAAATGCGGGTATCGGAAGTATAAACGCAGCACGGACTTTCAATAGCCCCCTCCCTCCCTTCTTTAGAATACGCTAACAACAATAACAACATGCCTGAAATCTCGGTGTACCTGCGACCTGACCTGAGGGCCGCTCGCGAAAAAAAAAAAAAATATATATATATATAAAGAAATGAATAAATAATGTCCAGGAGAGCAAAAATGCGCTCCGTGACCTGCTATTCCCCAGCTGGGAGGGGAAGAGGACCGACGAGAAGAAAAGAACCAGAGGAAATCAAAACTTTCCTTTGTTATCAAATTAATAAATAGAAAAAAACGAGCACAAGGGAATCCGAGTGAATGCAAAGTGGCTAACGTGTGGGGCGCTGCAGTCGTAAGCGGGTCGACCATATGTGCCAGCAAATTTGAGGGGTGTGAGGTAAAAAGAGGGGCCTCCTTTTCACTCCTCCTCCTCCTTCTTCATTCCGTCCAAAAAGGGACTGTCAAGGAGGGGGAAGCCTCTTACAGGGGAAGACTTTTTCCAGGCAGCCAAAAGGGGAAAAGAATTAAAGAACAGCCAGCAAAGAGGACGAAAAAAAAAAAAAAAAAAAACAACAGCAACGCTAAATGCAAACTGAGTGGTTATGTGCGAAAAGCAAAATGACGATCTCGAAAAAAGGGGCCAATCAAGTGGGATGGGGGAAGGGAGGGTCACCAAAAACAGGAAAAAAAAAGAAAAGAAAGGAGGAATAAATAAATGATGATTCCCTCCTTCAAAAAGAAAAGATATGTGCAAATGAGGTCATGCGCTACGACCTCGTCCCTCAAATGGGTATGCTATTCTCTCTCCCTCTTCTAGCTACAATCTTGAAGGAGGAGGGTCATGAATGATTGAGACTCGCACGTTAGGCGTTAGTTGGCCACGCTTTCCGCGGCAATCGACAAAGAAGGTGAAAAAAAAAATGAAAAGAATAAACGCTGGTCCCGAGTCATTAACTTAAGGGAAATAAAAAAAAGGAAAAAGAAAATGGTCGTGTGCGATGCTGCCCACCTGCATCGGAGTGAAAAAGAAGAAGAAGAAAAAGTATGGGCGAGCATATCATGGCATGAATTTCTAGTACATCTAACGGTGGTTCGGTATAAGGGATGCCACGAGTCCTAGATTTCTTGGTCGTCACTTTCAAAGGATGGTCATCGCTACAGGAGGAAAACGCTACTTATTGTCACAGTAAATCTTGTACGAAAATATAGCAACTTCATTCTATCTGAGCTAGTCCGTGGGATCATACAGAAGGCGAAAACCATAGGGGGGTGAATCTCGAACGATACAGAGTTATGTAACGTTTATTCGGTCATAAACTACGCGTTTCTGTGCCTCTCTCACACTCGGCCAAACAGATAATATCCGGAATGTCGAAATATGCGGCCTTGTACGAATACTTGGATCTATAAACACCTTCGCATATTTTCAAATGACCGTAGACACACATGCGCGCGCGCACACCAAAAAGATTACGGCCTAAGCAAGCTCTGGTCGCCCCTTTTTACAACTTACGCCCTCGCCTTTGACAAACAATAATTAAACAAGGTTATATATTAAATACAGGGAGGGAGAAGGGGGGGAGGGGGTTACCAACTTGTTTCGATGCACAGAATCAGAGGAAATATATAGTGCAAAGTAGCCTTTCCCCATCTGACATGAAAACCATTGTGTGGTCAAGGCGAATGTTTAGTGTCGTATGCCCCAATACCACGCACATCATCTAAGACAATCGACCTCCATCCATCCACCCAATTAATCCAATCCAATCCATCTTAATTCTCATCAAACTTTCACCACATTCAGGCCCAACTCCTCCATAGAACACAAAGCGAGCGTCAAAGAGCAACAGCGCGAGATAAAAAATAAAAAAATACGAATGAGAAGACGTGAACCATGAGAGGAGAGAGGCAAGCTCACGGCGCCATGACCACGGGCGGAAAACAAAAAAAGCCGGCTCCACAACGATGTACAGGTATACCCAAGCAGGTATTTTGTTATAGTGAAAGGAGTCGACTGCTGGAGAAAGTAGCTTCTGCTCTGAAGAGAAAGCAGACGACGACTCGCGCAGACCGGTTGTCCTATTTTTCATGTACCTGCCACCGCGCCCCTTTCCTTCCGTGACGTCATGACGCAAGAGGTTACGTGGTCACGTTCAAATCATCTCACTGCAGTTGACGTAACTGTCTTTATACTTTCAGTCAAATGCGAATGCCTTTGCCGCTGGGTACCTTGGAAAGCGCCATTGAGTGAAGCCTGGCACATATCAGTTAACTTCGTGCTGTTCAAACAGCTCTGATATCTGCTGCAGCCACGATAAGCGATATGCTGATGGTCCGCTGACGCATGTTGTTCCACGTGCACGTTGTGGTCAGCATCAAAAAAGGCGAGAACGGAAAACAAGGCTGATATACCTGTATTCGCTCCTTTTGGTTGGAATGGTCTTTTTCATAGGTCTCAATGGTCGTTTTCATATATAAACGATTCAATTGTGCCTCACGAAATGGAGAAAAACTTTTATGCCAGTTTTTCCTTCGGTTTCCCGAGTCTGCGGAGGTGTTGCACATGAGCAAACACAAGTGAACGAGACGACAATATCTTCCTGCATGCAGGGAAGCTGACACCCAGCCTACATCACCTTGCTTGCTTAAGTTCTACATCGAACATAACGTACGACAAATGTGTTTTGTGTCAGTTGTTGCGTTTTTTTCTTCTTCTTTCGTTTTCGCAGTTTTGGATTGCTTCAGAACTGCTAGCACATTTCCCCAACCTCAACACAAAACGTACGTCTGCGCAACCAAAAATTACATTTTATTTCCACACATTTTATTATCGTGTGCATAACTCGGAACAGGACGAACACACAACTCGTGCGTTCATCCTGTATCTCTAGTTGTCAATGAAAAAATGGCTAGGAGTGTTCCCTAGTCTCGGGGTTTTTACATTATGCACTCTAGTCGTGCCCAGACTGAGGCTTTTTTCTCTCTTCTCACAATATGGAGTTTGTCCACCAGATTGCCTGCGTTTATGCTATACTCTCAGCGTGTGCATAACAATGTCTATGTAGCACTGCAATTCTGCACAAGCAAACGTTAATGTGATTACACATTATTCGTGTGATTTAAAAATTGCCGATTCTTCGAGCCCACAAACATTATGGCTGTGGAAAAGCTCACGACTAATTTGTGTCAAAAACATTGCGGAATGTGTTCACCAAATGAGATTAGGCAAAATTATAGCAAAAACAGAAAGAATCCATTTCCGATAAGGACAATCCACAGACAAGATGTCCCTTCGACCTTTCTTTAGTGTCCATTTCCCTTGTCGTGTCGGCAACTCCGTCGTCGTCATCTCACGCTGAGATGGAGCGATAAATGCAACGCGAAATTTTACACCAGCTCGAAATGATAGCAGCACCGTGTACCGAACCAGCGCAACAACACAAGTTCTTGCGACTGTGTTGTGCTACACATCCTCATATTCGCCCAAAACAAAATCGCATTCGTCACATACACACCACTTTCTGCAGTCGTATTCATAAGGGCACTACAGCGAGCTCACGCAACAAAAAAAGGCCCTGCTCACAGACGACCCAGTGCTGACACGGGGTGTAGAGGATATGTATGCCAAGGTCACACGACCCGTGTCTGGCAGAACAAAACCCAGAAAGAGGCAGAGAGTGAAACGTACAATGCATCTAATCAGCAGACAGAGTGAAAGTTTCACTTTCATACATCCCCAGCAGAGACACGTCGAGTTGCTCAGGGACCCACCCCGCCGCAAACACGGGCTCGTGAGAGCGTGTTTCCGATCGCGCAGGGGAGCTCAGATCAGTGCATCGCGAGCAAAACGAACATACGTGTACTCGTGCAATGTCATAACGTTTCCCACCATTCAAAATGGGCGAGCAGTGAAGTTATGTCATCGTGAGTAAGGGTGAGCGCAACATATTACATACCGGACGACACAACAGGCAGTGTGGCCGACGAGTTCCCGTTGGACGAGCCGTTGCTATTGTCGCTGCTCATCGCAGAGGCTGAACAAGTGTCAGCCAGTCCATCCACCAACATCGCCCGGCGAGCAGATTGCACTACCAGTATCCCGGTTTACGTACCGACAAAATGATGACCGCTACTTTTCTTCTTCGTTTAGAGATCAAGGGCAAGGCTTAGCGCCGAAAGAAACATACACACGCAACTTCACTTTCAGTCGCACTGGGTTAAGAGAGGGGGCCGCTTAGTGCAATAGAAGTGGGTCACGCATCCGATGCTGAAATGCAACTTAAAATTTCGGTGGTGATGCTTCAAAAGTCCTTCAAACTCAGAAAAAATGTATTTTACGGATGCATGCGAAGATTCACATTCGTATTTTTCCAATCTCCAGATATTCAGAGGAGGCAAGCCATTGCAGTAAGCGGCCACTATGATCAGAAGTCACGTGGTTCCGGTTTCCGCGCCTCGCATGAAAGCTCCCCCTCCCTCTACAACCGGTTCGGGGATGTGACTGCGAATGCCCCATGCACATGCTTTTGCTTGAATTTGTTTTGAGCCAAATTATGCTGATATCATCATCAGAGAACAGCGAGGGCCATATGTAACGACTGCGCGGACCGTCTCTCTTCCTGCTAGGCGAGACCTCACGTACAGCTGTTAGCATGTCAAGCAATATATGTTCTAAGACAGGAAAAATGTCTGGCTGTGAAAGTGAAAGAACATGAAACAGAGTCTTGCACTGAGAATTGAGTTCACACAAGTAACAGTGCGCAAGCAATATTTGCTATATTAGTATGCGCTTGAACTGCTCATAATTTATATTTCGATGTCACATTATTATGTAAATGTTGATACATGTTTTATGTTGTTTTTTTCTGTCTGCCCCTTTAGTTGGGCTTTTTAATTTCGAGCTTGCGTCTGTTTTCAGAACTGAAACAAGTTCACCATACCGTAACGGCAGACAGCACGCAATGATGAAGGATGGCACCTGCTACCAAAGTGGCGCCATCTAGCCGAAATGCTGCGAATCGAGCGGGGAGCGCTGATTGTCATGCGGAATAACTATAATTTACTTTTCTTCATATTACAGTTGTCAATGTTATTCTGGTGGTGATCAAAACGAGGTAAGCTTTCAACGGCCGCCAGAAAGAAACTGTATTATCCGACCATTCTGGCTATTCGCTAAACCATAGCTAAACCGACTGTAAAAGCAAACTCGAGGTAAAGAGACACCGTATTGCTCCAGTTTTTTATCGTGATAATTGCATTTCTAATTGAGAACCGCACTGCGTTGCAATACAGTCCTTTCTGGCTTGGTTACTTGTGAACGAGCTTCGATTCGGAATGTTGAAATTGGTGCAAATTCTCGCGAAATTCCGCAAGTAATCTGGCAACATGTTTTCAATAATAGATGCCCGCTTCGATCACTTTTGGCAGGACCCGTTTCATGGATAAATATACGATAACTTCGGGCTGTTCCACCTCACTGGCGGCTTGAAAATGAGAAATATTTCATGTGCCTTACGCAGCGAAGTAACGGGCGCTAAACGACAGATCGTATGCCGTGAGTGACGCTCCGCCATTGTTTGAACTAACAAAGGCATTTTAAGGCGCCAGCCACAATTATTACCTTCAATCGATTTTCAAGGTTATTTTTGAAGTCTAACCAACACAAAAGGTGGGACTTTCTACTCTGTGGTGTATTTGCTCTGCAGGCAAACTGTCTTCAATTTCGAGCCTGGAACGCAGATAAGTCCCTCGGTCAGATAGTGTAGCTCGCATTTTACAGTTAATTTTGTTAGCGAACTCTTAGTGCGCCGAGCTCTGTGACAGAGTCCCGCCCCGCGTCCCCGTGAATTGCATTAGATACTCACAAAGATCAACACATGAACAATGCATAATGTGTTTTGGACAAATTGATTAATTTTTTTTTATCGTTGTAGTTCCAGGTAGCGTCAAGGAGGTGATGTTCAAAGTGATTTGCTACACGTTCCTTGATGTGAGAACTGCAGGGACCGAGGGCATCGAAGAACATAGCCAGCAAACCTTATCCATCATACTCGTTTGCTTCCTATGCTAATTATTTGTCGTGGAGATGCGCGAAGTTCATAGACGTGCATTTGTGATGTGTATGTGATTGAGTGTGCATCAGGAATCTCCTGTGTGATTAGCTATTGCAGACCTTTTGCATTGCATATATTTTATCTATTTTGTGTGTGTTCTGTTGTCAAATTGATACAGGGGTTCCCCCCTAATAATCTTGTAACCCCCCCCCCCCCAAAAAAAAAATCGATACAAATGCATGTATTTGTATGAATATACATAGCAGCAGCCATTTGATAGGTTTCACACATCCCTACAGAATTCTAACTCCACCCAAGATACAAATCGTGGGCAGATCCCTGCTATTGATATATCTCGTGATGTAGTTTGTCATATATTAGGTCACATGTGAGTCCTGAGTATTCCTGCATAATATTTATGTGCTCGTATATAGATTTATGTTTACCTGTTCTGACATGTTTATATGACCATACTTACTTATAAGCTTTAGTTTTGGGTACGGTGTTATTGCATTACATGCGAGAATCTTTACTGACAATTTCACAACAAGACAATTTATACGAACAAAGGTGCTACGGGTACTTTTTCTTCTTCCGTGTGCATTATTGATCAAACGTCTCGTGCAACGCATGCCTTTTTGCTGTGTTTTTCACACGCAGAAATCCTGCAGAATTCCTGGTTAATGTGTTAAGCCATTCTCCCAGCTGTTTGTCAATACGTTCTTCATACACTCAACCTGTATGTTACATGATATTGAACATCATTGAATCTCACGATTGACAGTTCATACTGCTCTATCTGTAGATAACTGATATCGCACTGTTATATTGCACCTTATGAATGCAGAAGGGTACTGTACTGTCACTCTTCTATGCCACTGTGAAAATGTATATTTGAGAGAAGACAGATATGACATGCTATTCATTTTCAATTTTTCAGGATTACTTCCAATGATGAGAATGCTACGGACACGTGAAAAGTCCATGTTCACCGATCAGCAGCGTGCCACGTTGGAACGGGCGTTTCGTTGCAAACCTTACGTTGACTACCAGCGTAGGTTAGAGTTGGCCACAACGATTGGCCTATCAGAAGAACAAGTGAGGATTTGGTTTCAGAATCGAAGAGCCAAAGATAGACAAGTGGCAAAACGCCGAACTGAGCCTACTGATCGACTCTATTCATCTCGGCCAAATTCTCACTGGTGGGAAACATAGGTGGCAATACTTGTTAAAAGTGTGAGCTTTAATGAAGATGCTATCGCAGTAACACAGCTTGATGGCACAGGTCTAGTCAAATAAGTTAAGTAAGCCCACACTGGTGACATTTTCATGTTAAACATGGTACATCAAATTGAGCTGTAGCGGACAAGGACATGCTCTTGCTTACACATAGGCTGTGTAGGATGACAAATCCCCATAATCTGACATGACAATCTTCCAGCACTTTAATGAAGATGTGGTGTTGACAAACACAGTAGGATAATCCTCACCTGCAACACTGCATACTGGAACAGGAGTAGGGGTTTTATACTACATGGCTTGCTCATACTTGAGACAGAATACAATAGAAGTTTGGGATAGAACAGATGATAGGAAAGATTAGGTAGAATATTGTTATACTACATGCTTGACATGCATCAAACTTTGTAAGCATAACACACTGACATTGTCTGTCATGTATCCAAACCCTTATTGCCAGTGAATGAGAGCAGTGATATCCAAGAATGAAGTGCTTTATGAGAAAGTTCAGAATGTATATTTGTGTGAAATGGCTGTATGTCCAAAGTCTTATAGTCACTGTATACATGTTATTTTCCTCTAATAGCTGAAGTGTTTGCATTTGTAGTTAGCTCTATGTGTACATATCAGTGTTGTCACCTTGTGAGTGGGTGTCTTGTGCAGGTAGTACTGGTGTTCATATCTGTGCACATTTGTTTGCAGTAGTGATGCCACTTTCTGTCCAGTGTGGTACATATAAATAGAAGCACATACATAGTCTTTCGCAGTGTAAATAAATTGTTGCTAATATAATTTAAAGTGGAAAGGCATTTCAAAGACTCTTCAGATCTCCCATTGTGTGCCATTTGTTGTTACCGCAGCTTTTTTCTTCATCATAAATTGCTTTGCAGTTATACTTGAAATAGAAACAAGCAGTTATATGTTTTGCAGCACATTTACTGTATTCTGACTTGGACAGTATGGCCTCATAATCAAAGAATATTTCACTTACAAAGCATTTTTGATGGATATGGATGCAACTGCTGTTACACTGTTCATTCAATGTTTCATACGTGACAATAGCTGTTGACAAGCTGGGGACATATGTTAGGCATATCTTATTTACTCGTTGACAGGGTAACACACCACCTGTCACACAGGCGGTCTTCAACTATCATTGAAAGCAATGGCCATTGAGCTAGGGTGCCTCAATACTAGCACCTTCTGCATAGCTATAGGCTTAGCCACACACTACATTTTGGAGTTGAGTAAAGTATAAAGTAAAAAGTATAGTAGAGGTGGTTTGAAAAAGTGGGTGAAATTGGTACACAGCATTCATGCATGGTAAACGTGGGCGTAAACATGGCGGCTTTGCGGCATTCGCTTCTACAAAGGGTGACTCCACCCTACACAGAGGGAGCTAGTATTCAGGCACCCTACATTGAACATTCACGTAGCACCACCAAGTGTGAAACATGTTGGCTTCTCGAGGAGCATCGGATCCAATGCTCCCCCGACAGGTTGACATGTCACGCTCTTGGTGGTGCTAGGCCACGTGCTCAATGGCAGTTGCTTTCAATTATCATTGAAGACTGCTTGTGTGACGACAGGTATAACGCAGGCATCATTTTGCGAATTGCATTTTTCGTGAAAACCCGAGGTACGTGTCGGTCTGAGATAAGCACATCTGGGCTGTCAACCACTTGTGCAAGGTTGGAATTGAAAGGGATTGCAGTATACTGACCAGCTGCTCCATGAGTAACATCAATGGCAGAAATGCAGCACATAAAGGTGATGCAAGTAACCCATTTTTGCAGTGGACTTGTCAACAGCTTTTTGTAGCGTATGTCACATGGCTTTCAATACTTCCTCTAATTCTAGACTCTCTTTTTTTTCCAAAGCTCTAGGCAGGGTACGCACAGCCGAGAGGTATTCGATGTATCAGAGAACTCAGCTGGAGCAAGAATACCAGCGAAGCCGCTTTATATCCTACGAACGAAAACTTATGATAGCCCAACGGCTAGGTCTATCAGAGAGGCAGGTTCAGTTTTGGTTTCAGAATCGACGGAACAAAGAGAAAAGAATGATTCAGCGCCAGAACTCAGAGTTGCATGTACGGCTTCTCTGATAACGTGTCCGTCATGCATTCTGCTTGGCTGTTATACAGTTTGTCCTCGCATGCCTTGCGCAAGCAACTGCATACCTTCTATGCATTTTCACATCAAGTTTAACAAACCGATAGTGAAACCTCGTTAATTCAAGTTTTTCCCATTCATGCTTGAATTTGAGTTAACTAGATAAATGTTCAATATGGATTCAAAGTTCACTTAAATCATTCTGGAATTCAACTTTTGATTGCAAGTTGATTGGCAGTTTTGCACCTGGAGACTTTTGTTTGTCTGCCTCTATGTACTTTCAATCATGTTCAACTTCTGAATTAACGACGCTCAACTACTTCTGTTCGTTGTTACAGAAACCAAGCCTTACAAAAGTCAACTCATGCATTTGTCAACATAACTGCATTGTGCCACACTATAGAACTGTGCACCAACATTTGTACTTTTTTATTGCTTCGATTAGATGCTTCATCAGTTGAATTGTGGAGAAGTCACGTTTGCAGCATCCGTGAAAGGTGCTTCACAGATAGGTTTAACTGAAGCCAGTCAACGTAAGGCTTCGTTGACGTTTGCTTAATATGCGCATACTCATTTCAAATTGATTTTTTTGTTTTGTTTTGGGATCTTGTGTGATGTCGTTATGATCTGACTGATGCACTGTTGGGGAGAATATCGAAGCATGTTTCAAGTTATCTTTACCTGTTAATGATATGTACTAATCAGTGGCGGATCCGGGGAGGGGGGGGGTCAGTTTATACATTGGATTTCCCTCTCTCTCCCCCTCTCCCACTACACGCCCAGACAAAGAAAGCACCCCAAACCGAGGGTTGGGATCCGCACCTGGTACTAATTCTACTTACCCTCAACCTCGATACCAAAAAAAAAAAAAGAAAAGTCTACTGCTCTGTGTCGGCCCCTCTCAGATTTTTTGTGCCTGAGACATGTCTGTTTCTAGTAAATGTAACCGCAACATTTGAGTGAGGAGTTCTGCACTCAATCTTTTAAGCCAAAGTTGATATTTCTGTTTGTGTCGTTTACGTGAACCGTTTTGTATTTGTGTCAAGTAGCTTAGATATTTGTTGGTCTTCCTTGTTTTCTAAAGGGCAGCTACAGCTGAGGAAGCCCCTTGGGCTAGTGTTTAAACTTATAGTCAGCCAAGTTGCTCTCCTTGGGATCATGAGGAACTGTAGGATCTGACAGCCGAAATTAATAGAGCAGCTGTTCAGTTTGTGTCATGTAGCCATGACCGTGTGTAGAGTTTGAAATGAACAAATGTATGCAGTTGTTTCCCATTCTCCACTGTAACACTGCATGGCTGTACAGTATTTGGCTTTTATTTTTGTCACTATAAGCTATACTGTTTAATTTTGCGGCATTTTTTAAATCATTTACTACAGTTGTCACTATACAGGGCATACTCTACACTATATGCAAACTTTTTTGTTACTGCACTGTGCTTACATGTGTAGTGGAATAACAAGTATAAGACTGCTTTTTTTTATTTTTTACTATATCTTTTACGTATTTACCTGAGTGTCACATGTTTTATCCCTGTTGAGTGTTGGAAGTATATGCATTTATTCAAAGTGATAAATAAAGCAGCTTTGACATCTTATTTCTCGTAATGCAGTGCTTATAACTGGAACCTCCACAGTTGCATTTGTTGACTACATTTTAACTGCATATGCATGACTACAGATCGTTACAGACCCAACTTTGCTTTTTTTTTCCCCGCTCATTTTAGCCCTTCCGGTTAAGTGCCAAGACATAGCTGTGAGAATCCCCGAGCTTGTGCTAGCATAAATATTCCGCAACTCCAGCAGCGGTCAGACCGCAAATTGGTGGCAACATCTGCAATACTCTAGTGATGCGTGCAAGTAAAAATATTCAGGTGGGGCAGAGAACTTAGTATTGTAGGAACCTAAAAATAGCGTATGGGCTATTTTCAGCTTTTTGGACGTATCTAATATTCAGCTCCGTCGTTCCTGGCTGCAAAGATCTAACGACAGCGGCACGTTATCTATTGCAGGACGGTATTTTACCCCCTACCAGAAAGACCGTCTGGTGAGGGCCTATGCGGCAAATGCATACCCAAACACCATGGAACAGCGAATCCTGGGAGCCTGCTTAGGGCTGACGACAGAGCAAGTCAAGGTCTGGTTTGCAAACAAGAGGACGAGAGATCGCAAAAAAGCTGCCTGCGGAAACTTCAGCTTTTAGCAGGTGCTCCTAGCGCGGCCCGTAATTCAGCCTGTTGCTCTCGGTGTCTGCTTCCTTTTGTTGCTGGTACTTGCAGACGGTGTCTGACAAACTTCGTTTCTGCGGGACGCACTGCTCATACTTCCGCGTACCGCATTTGAGTTTTTAAAAGCCCTTAGCACTTTGTTTCATAGCGACCAGCATCTTGAAGGGAAATTTACGCACCACTTGTGTTTTGCATTGCTGCACGAGTTCAGCTCAGTTCCGTTGTAATACAAGCGGTTGCATGTGGCTGCATGTTGTCTGACGTTCTTGTATGTAGTTTTATAGATGTACCACCCTCTTTGTCATAGTATAAATGTGTTGGGCAATAGCGATGTCCTTCGGCGATGCAAGTTTGAAACACTTGGAACAGGACTATGCGAGTTGTGAAGGAATCTACCGCCCCGCAGGTTGATGTGATCGGTATGGCATGCCATGTGTCTGTGAAGTTGACCTGACCGCTGAGGAAGTCGTCTTTTGCAAAATAATGACGCTGAACCTGTCGGCTGCTACACTTTTAATATATGCAGTTTTTAGATTATGTATTTACGGAAATTTGTTATTTTATATGGGATTTGCCACGGGGGTTTTCGAACCAAAATGACGTTTGCACGCACATAACGAATTGAAAGATGTTTGCAGCAGCAAAGGGTTTTTATGCAACTAGCTTAAAGGGACAGTCGCATCCGGTAACCCGGTCTATGAAACCAGTACCACTGTGTCCAGCAGCGGCCAACAGTCTACCCGGCTAACTTTCTCATCCGAAAAGTGCTTAGATATTAACTAAACGAATTTCAAAGATTACAGCTGCCTCCGCGGCTGCAGAAGCTCCAGTGGCGTGACGTCACTCTGTAAACGGAGGAGCGAGAGGGCGGCACCCGAAGGTGGAAAGGCGCCGTCCAGATGCCCTTAACCTTATTCGCCTCTCCAGTTGGCTCCTTGCCACCTAGCGGACCCTAGCAGAAGCACTCGATGAATGATAGTAACAGCAGGCAAGAGGTATATGCCGTGCTGACCTGAAACTGCCGCAAATTCCCTCCGCGTGCGATAGTTTTTCGGCTTACAGAACTCAAACAGCAACAGCACTGCTCAATTCCGCAGCGCCAATCTACTGCGGAGAAGAATATTCAATGTCGAGAAGGGGAAGGGGAAAAAGATACTGTCCAAGAAGCAGCGTGAGCAAAAACAACAAAGACAGCGGGAAACCACGCGCAAGTTGTGTTATTTGTACAATTTTGTAAGCATGTCTCGTGGAAGAAGGCATGAAGCAGGTTGATTTATTCATCGGCAATAATTCTTTTTACTCCGCCATCTTGACGACGACAGGAGCGCCTCTACAGGTGGTTGGAGAGGCGAATACGATGTCCGCAGCATTTGTTTTCTCTAAGGCGTGCCATCATTGGCTGGTTACAAAACAACGTTTTCTCATTTTCCAAGAGAGGGAATTCCGGCATGCCCTCAATATCCGTCGTCTGCTCTCGTCACGTATTCCGTCCAATAGCAGTGCAACTACACCAGTATTTCGCGTGGGATTTTCGACACCGTGGTCGGTGGTCCGCGAGGAATTAAACGACACTATAGTTTCGAAATGGACTGGAACGGATGCAACCGTCCCTTTAAAGGAAATTATGATGAAGGCACAGAAGTGTGCAGCAAATTAGACATGACCTATTTGGGGAGGAGATGTTTTACACCCTCCTTGCCTCTAAGCAAAATCCCTGGCTCCTTGCAGGACGAGTACGAACCCTCGAGAGATATCGTGACGTCTACACCCTCTACCAGAGGACTCTTCTGGAGGAAGAGTATCAGCTGAACCGATTCATTGGTCACTCTGAGTGCGTGGCACTAGCCGAAAAGCTATCGCTCACTCCTAGGCAAGTCAAATACTGGTTTCAGAACAGACGAGCCAAAGAGAAAAAAATAATCCGCAGGAACTTCCTCTTGTTGAGGCCTACCTTTAATGGCGTTTGACCACGAGGTAGAGCTCCTCGACGAAAGCCAAAGTGTAACAATACTTGTGTTCTGTATTTTTTACTACCTCTCTCCATTGTATCGAACAAACTGTATTAGATGCCTTTAGGCCACACTTAGACTGTATAAAAACGCAACTGTATGACTCCTTTACTACATCAAGAAACAGTTGTTGCATGTTATAATAAACTGCGCCCACTTCGTGGGTGGCAATGATAACGTGTCATTGCTCATCAAAAGAATTGCCCTTGCTAGGTATACGTGTACCTGTTTTACAGGTTGTGCATTCTGGGCAGCTCCAAAATAAAATCTGTATGGTGTCAAAGAGTGACGTGTGTAAAACCCTCATTGCATTTTTTTCAACTCTTCATTAGAGGCACTGGTGCCGCACCTTCCTAGCCTCCTTGAAAGGTGCATCCTATATCCACACTCCGCTCAGAGTGCAGTCCGATGCACTGGTATAGACCCAAGCAGCACATCTTGGCCCAAGATTGGACCAATATTGGCAATACTGACTCAATATTGGGCCGACATTGCCAATATTGGGCCAAGATGATGTGCTGCTTCAGGAAGCCTGAAAACAGACTTCTAAATACCATCTACTTCGCATGGACAGTGGAATAACTGCACCTGTCATGCAGTACTTAGCGGACAGCAGGTGCAGTCCTACCATTGCAACGGATCCTGGAATTCAATATATTGCTCCAAAACATTGTGAAGAACAACCATAACACTTAGCACGATCGAACCACAGTTCATTGCTCATGAGAGACCACTTTGGCTATATGGCTGATGATGTCCATAATTTCAGCAAATTGCAGTCCAGATATTTGGAACTCCCCACCACCAAACACGCAATAACGTATGAACAAAACTGCAACAGCAGGCAACAAGTTGCATTTGCCTGCACCCTCAGACGATTTACAGCTTGCAGGTGACTGCACCATCCATTTTTTTTCCTCCATCGTATCCTGTGTACCCGAGAGAAAAGGGGGGTGCCGCACACCTCTTTACCGATATGGCTGCAACTTCTGCGTGAATGAAAACAAGTAGTCGTGTTTGTGATCAGCGTGTCATACACAGCACGTAAAAGACATGCAGAGATATGACACCATTTACTTTGCTGCAGTATTACAACTATTATGTTTCCTGAGCAAGCCGTTGTTTTGTGAGGTCTGCAACTTCTTTCATGATCTCTGGCTTCAAGAGTGTGCTCACCTGGAACCAGTAAACAGGCATCAATAATGTCTATTCAATCCTAGAATAGCCACTCCTGGAGAGCGCTTTTTTCACTTCCATATCTACAATACCTTTGCCTACGTCCTATCCTGATGTTGCAACATAGTACAAACAACAGCTCAGTATTTGGTACGAAAAAGCTAATCTTATAATAATGTGTCTGCAGTAGAAAGGCTGAATTTGCATATTCTGTACTGAAGTAAATATGATTGCTTCCATTTCCCAACTCAATTTGTTCCCAAATATTTGCATGAATGCCGGGTTAAACCTGACATATCTGGGAAAACCTGCCTTCCCCAATGACAAGGAGAGCTGGTGGCATGGATATTAAGGAGAAACCTCGCATCAAGGATAGGACTGTGTCCTCACTCAGTAGTGTGATGGTTGGAGACCTGTCCTAACCTGCACGGTCACTTCAGAATGAGTTT
Organism: Ornithodoros turicata; assembly: GCF_037126465.1. NCBI lineage: Eukaryota > Metazoa > Arthropoda > Arachnida > Ixodida > Argasidae > Ornithodoros > Ornithodoros turicata. Next base: position 31,427,224 of record NC_088209.1, read on the forward strand.
GAACAGTACCAGCTGGAAGTCAGATCTGAGGACACAGGTGTATGGAACTGATGGCCTGTTTGCATGGCACCTTCGTGCCAGTGCCTCAGTCTAGCAAATGCGACACAGATGTTACTGTTATATTGTAAATTGAAGCTGTGATGTTGTAGAGACAGTTCCTTGATTAAGAACCCAGCCATCCAAATCTAAATCCACACCCAATATCCAAAGACCAAACAGGTCTAGGAAAGACACACAAATGCTCTGAATACAGGTGACCATGCATGCAAAGAAAAATTTTGGTGCAATGAAAGAAACAAACTTAAAAAGAAATGGTTCATTCATGTACTCCATCTTATATCTCCGAAATATTCAATGGTCTTTGTTGTTAGAGCCATTTGGAAAAGATATTCAATTGCCAGCTAAAAAAAATAGCATCCGATCTTGACAGATTACCCCAGACTTTGAAACATATACAACCCAAAATCAAAGTACACTTGTGCAAAAATACCTTGTGCTCCAGGGAGACTTCATACGCATATACAACACTTGTGTCAAACAACACCACATGGTGCTGTGCCAAGGCAACAATGCAGTTTCGGACACGTGCTATTGCTTCTCTTGTTGCGTGGGGAACAACCTAGACATAACCGTATTAATCAGTATTGCACAGTTCACAAATTTACACGTGTGTGACAAAAAACAAAACAAAACGTACTTCTAAGCTTTGTACAAACTTGGTTCCTTCTTCAGAAGGTAAGGGAGATATCCAGATGTATCCATTGTTTCCCAAAATGACTTGTACACCACAGGGCAGATTGTGAAAGTGAGTTTTGCATCGTTTCACCAGTGATGGCGACACTAGAACGAGAGTGCCCTGGCCAAGCTGGAAGAAGGGCACTCATTGTCTTAACTTCATGGTGGAACCAGAGAGCATGTTATGTAGTACTCCGAGCACTATGAGGTCTGAAGTAAATCACGTGCACCAACCTTTCCATACTTAAGGCTGCGTGTATGAAGTGAAAGCGCTCCATCCGAAAATACGGACTGGACCTCTGCCTGAGAATTATAATGTGAGTTAAGAAAAACCATAGATAGTACCGAGCAAAAAAGCGTGGCTCTATAAAAGAGGATACACTTATCAAGTCTCCTTCCGATAAATACTGCCTCATCAGCAACTCGTCTTCTGCAGATTTTCTCCTCTGAAAAGCAAGGATCAGTGTTGCCTTCATAGCAATTCATCCCATAAACGCTATATTGTTGTGCACATACCAGTTCACCACCTGGGAGATTTACTGATGATAAGAGCAGTACACCACTGAGACGAGAAGCCATTTCTACTTTCCACCTTTTTTGCTGCACTTCCACTATGCGTGCAACGACGACATCTCCAACTTCTCCGTTGTACCTAAAGAAGATTGAATGCTATACTGGTTCCTATCAAGATGCAGTGCTGAATTTTACCTTGTTTTTAGTGGGCGCACAGTGATGAGCTTATTTACTTTTTCTACCACACCGGCAATTGATGACAGCAGCTGGTCGTTTTCTACGTATGTACCATGCCCTCTGCAACATGGAGTGTTTCATGCATCAGGAACGTGAATGACAGGCTCATGTGTTGCATGCGTAATAAACGCCAGTGTAGTTGTGCTCTACGTACTGCTCCGCCCCCCTAGGCCAATCAGGATCACTTTTTCCTATCGCACTAAGTAGATGACGATCCAAAAGCTTTAAATTGGGGCACATCACTCAAAGATGAGCTAAAACACATTCGTGTACTGCAAGGCTGACATGCAACACAGACACATGCACATGTAGCTACCTCATGAATCCTGCGTCGGTGGTTATAGTATCACCAGGGGTTACGAGGCCCCTGGGGTGAACATTTTCAGGTATATTCCGAGTTCTCCACGAAAAAAGCCTCACATCAACCGCCATCTTCAATGCGTGGATTCTATTGGCAACAACAGGCTCTTTGGCTTTGGCTCTAGCCGAGCTTAGCCAAAGTCATCAGGAACCACGGTGGCGGGCATATTTGAATTGGCGTATTTACGTATGCTGCCTTTTCAAAGTTTGGGGTATATAATATTAGGTGGCAACTGAACACTTTTCGAAGTTCGCGCTTTCTACACAAGTCTGGCGCTTCAGGACACGTGTCTTGAGGCAAATGCTTGCCTCTGGCCTGTTTGACAGTGAACGGAATCTCTTAGTATAATAACACTGGTAACTGACACATCAACAAAAGCCTCCGAAGAAGTATTCCATTTTAAATATATGTGTAAAATTGTCGACGTACTATTCCGATACTATTACCCGCACTTGAGTGTACAAATTTTGGAATAGAATTTAATTGTGTACCATGTGATTTTTTTCGAGGGGAGGCTTGGTTAGCACTATGCCGTGGTACGATCACCCTAAACAATAAAGACAATTGGGGGGGGGGGGGGGGGGAGACCAATGGAAGGAATTCCTAATAGTAAAGTATAATAATTAGTCTGTGCACTAGCTAGTCTCAAGGATTCCCCCTTCCCCCTGTCTTTTTTTTTTTTTTAAACACTTACGCTCCCTGAAATTTCTGAGATTGCCCAAGACCAATGCGTATACCCATAAGCATGTATCCATCCATCGCTTCCGCCCTCCCCGGAGGTCGACTTCTGGGGAAATTACTGGTTCCTCTATATTTTAACCTATACCTTCAGTCAGTCAGGACATCGGCTATGATTACATTAGATAAGAAGAACAAACAGGTGGAGATATTAACCTGGACGATTTTCTTACTTGTTTTTTCTTCTCTTTTTAGCATTCCTGCCTCCCAAACTCTCGTTTTTTTTTTTCTTCTCAATTCTGGTACAGATGCAGGTGCTCTCGTTTTGCGTAACAAGACAGAAAGAGGTAACATTTTCTCGAGTTTGAGGAACGCACGAAACGATGAGGACGTACGTCAGTCACCCTCAACGTCTGCAGAACACCAGCTCGTTCGCAATTTTTGCAAAAATATTTCGTACGCAGGAGCACAAAAAAGTGTTGGATTAGGAGTAAAATACCCTCCGTAATAAGCAAAGTCAGTAAACTTTTATCAGAGACATCGAGCGCCAGCGCCACCTGCTCGTGTCGTCTGCTTTCGCAGACCTCGCACCCTCGCACGGAGTACCATCCCAAGTAGCCCCCGTCAGCCAGCGCAGTGGCTGCTTTTTGTCGCGCTCGCTCCCGTGCACGGTATGTTGTCGTAGTGCGGGTCTTTCGTCTGAGGTGTACTTTTTCTTCTTCTTTACGACTGTCCGGACGGAGACGGCCTTTCCTTTGAACTGTCACCGTGTTTTCTTACGATCGGTGGCTATTCGTGCACGGTGTCTGCGGACCAGGATGGAAAACTGGAATCGATGACTGTCTACTTGGGTCGACTCAGGTGAGTTTGATATGGAGAAACACAGTTACATAGCGAAGAAGAGGTTCTGCAAAAGGTTGTCAATCTTCGGCGGCGTTGGCGTGGGGAACGTTCGCGCGCGTGGTGTGGGTGTCTGCAGTATACGGTTGCAAAAATTGGTGAGTGTCCCTGTGTTTTGTGTGGTTGTTTAACATTGCTCTCGTCGGCGACGTAGGGTAGTACTTAGAAGGGTGTTTGCAAAAAGTTTCCTATAATAGTTCTTTGAACTACCGAGAAATTCTAACTGGTAAAATAGCATAAGTGCAGTCCGTTCTGTTGTTCTCTTGCCCACGCTCAGGCTTCTTCTACAATGGAGAAACTCTACGTCGACTGCCGAAATACATTTTGTCGACTCAGCTTTGTCTTCGCCGGTTCAATTCCTATACTAACCAAACTAGAGGAGCGCGTGCGACGGTGTTGCTCACATTTAGCAATTTAAACCGCTTAATCCAATGAAAAAAATACAAGCGATGCGCGTGTGCACAAAAACCATTGTTTACGGCAGCACACAGTGTTGTATACTTTCATTGTTCTCTTGTTCTGTGTTCTCATTGTTTACTGTGTCTAATATATATTTTTTGCACAGGAGAGCAATGGCATTGGTTGCCGTTAGAAAATGACTCTTCTCAAGCGCCCATTTTTCGTCTTCTGGGTCACTTTTCAACTCTGCGCGGCTGCAGGAGAGAATGCAGGTACGGTGTCCCACGATATATTCGCTCTCGTAAAATGTCCACGAGAGGTTTTCCATAAACCAGGCCCTTTGCCATCGCCGGGTTCTCCCGTGTTCCGTGGTGAAAGGACGGATATAGCAAACGAAAATTTTGCGTCGCTGTATGAATGTGTCCAGCATGAACTGTTGTTCGCTGTGGAAACTAAACGCTGCATGACTGAACCATTTCACCCACAGAGCGACTCGGCTGCTTCTAGTTTTGTACCCTTTGAACTGCGAATGATTAATAAGTAGCGAATAATAACGAGCTATCCGTACATCAACAATTTGAGTTAATGCATGTTTTTCTACGGCATGATTGACTATCTCTGGCAGGGCACAGAAAAGTTTCTCCTGGTTATGATGTGTTATAGTACAGTTGTTTTGTCTGTTGTCTGCAGCAGGAAATATTTCGATGAGTTGATCACAAGACAATGCATGGACGACGTCTCGGGCAGTTCCTTTCTCTCTCGTGCCTGAATATACTTTTCGGTCAGGAATGTGAATGTTATTGGCTTCACCATTGTCTAGAAAGTCAACGTATCCCATCCTGATGATAAACCTGAGCGGTGGGCAAACTGACATACAGGGCAACCGCAAGAGCTCAGTTTGAGCTGTTGTGGATGTCCTGTATGTAAGTTTGCCCACCGCTCAGGTTTATCATCATGAATTTTGTCCACCAGCTTGCCTGCGTTTATGCCATTCTCTCGGTCAACGCAGCCCGTCGACAGCACACAGAACAACATATACAATGAGTTATTTCCATATATTGGTTCAAAACTGAATTCGTTCGCAACACTCCTCTCACAAATACTTTGATCATGCTCCGATGCTTCAATTATGGTATGTACCTCTCAAACAGGGTTCCGGTGCGAACCGAAAACCTGAACCGAAAACCGAAAAAGTCGTTCTTTTTGTGCGAACCGGAACGGAACGAAAACCGAAACAGAAATTTATGCTCCGGAGGGAAAGGAGGGAGTTTTCGGTTCATATGGTAAATTGAACTATTTGGCCCTCAAGGTACGTAAGGAAAGACCTCAAGTGGAGAATACATGACATCAATCGGTGTTTGGGTAGGAAACTCCAGAAACCTCACATTACAACAACGTGACAGAGCGCGAGACGGGCTCCTTGTTTTTGTCTATTATTCACATGGTACGACCCTTCTAACCTCTCTCTTTATTTATTTCTCTGTTGGAAAGAATAAAGTGAATTATTTTCATTAAATAAAGTTAAAACTCGGGTGGGTCGGTATGTCATACTAAAATCAATTAAAAACCACAGTGCAGCGCAGGTGATTGCGAAAACAAGGGACGATACAAAGAGACGAACACGACGAGGGGTTTTAATTGATTTCAGGATTATTTTCGCTGCAATCAATTCTCCTTACGTCATGTGAAACTGAACCGGTTTCGAACCATTATTTTTTTACTCCGGAACTGAACCGTTTTCTTTGAACCAAAACGAAAAGCCTGTCGGTTCCGCGCCCTGCTCTCAAACATTAGGTTGCGACCCATACACATATATATGCACACACAATAAATGTTAGCGTGAAAATAAATACCAAACCGAAGTTTGAAACGCTCGTTATCCGATACTTTACATGGTAACTATATTCCTGTTTCCGCAAGCTGCCAAAGCGCGTTCTCTTCCTGTCAGTGCCGGATCGCCGTTTTGAATGAAAACCACAACGAGAGGACCTGATCCATCAAAGCATGTCTCACTCATTCCCAGTCACGATCCACCCTCACAACCCTCCCTCATTTTGCCATTGGCAAATTTCTCGTCCTGTTTCATTTTCTTTTTTTTTCCTGTCCTAGACCCGCGCAACGTCGGACAAGCAAACTCCCGCCACCGTCGTCTTATCTGTGCAAAGAGCGCGATTCTATCGATGAAGACGGTCGGCGAGCAGGTCACGTTTTCTATACTGCCAAGTATATCGGCAACTCGTATGACATCTCGAGTCGGCGATGCTGTCGTGTCAAAATGAAGCAGAGGTTCTTGATACGAAAAGTATGTACGGTTGTGGTTCAGAGAGACTTCCCGCAGACAGGGAATCGAAGGTCTGATAGCAAAAAAAGTATCTTCGATGTTATTGTGTAGCCAACTGCCACTGCGGTATATTTTATCTCTGTCAACGCATCAACTGTCAACGGATCAGTACAAGCTGAAACGAAGGAAAAAAGAAAAAATGAAAAGACAAAGAGTGGGAGAAATGACAAGTGGAGCATGCGACGTTCTTAGTGGAGAACTACACATGGCTTGCACGTGACGTCACACCATAGCTTTACCAGTGCTTTTTCCCTCTTTCTGGAGGGCCGGTGCAAGCCATCTATATATAGTGTGAAGCACTGCAAAACTGTTCAACGACGTGATGAGAGCAAATTCGATGAGAATGACATTGGCACTGGAACCATTGCACCCATTACCTCAGGAAAGAATCGTTTTTGGAGATATTTCCTTGAGTCTATAGGAAGACATGCACAAGGCCGAAAGAAACGGAGGAGTCGTTCTGTCCTTGTACGCCATCTCTGCAGACTCAGGGAAATGTTACCATCAACTAGCCGACACCAGTTTCCTTCCATTCTGTTGCTATATTGTATAATCTTTTGTAAACGGCTATCAGTGCCCCTAGTGGACACACTGAACAACGCGGATGAAAAACCCATAATATAATATGCGGATGATATGTGCCATAATATAATATACGCATGAAAACCCCATTAGTGTGCACGAGGTCAGTTTCGGTTCTACATGCGCAGCAGGCTATCACGGCTGGCCTGGCTTACTAGTAACAAGCGTGTAGAACTACGTGACTCATATCTCCCCCAACTCATAATCAATAAAGCGATGAATCAATCAATCAAACAAACAAACAGACATCGTGTCCGGTAGCGGAAACCCATATACATTACTCTTAAGGACACTGCAAGCAACATAATTGATATATTACACATATTTTCCTCTTACGTGTATTTATTACCCCTTTACTATCACTACTGCACGCTAATAAAATATGACTTCTAAAAATTATTATTGCAGTTTTTAGAAGTGATGTGACGTTACCCTTTTGCTTTCTTCTAGAAAATCCTTGCGGTACACAGGAAACACAGGTAAGGATATATGATATCATGATATGATGCATAATCTCAGTGGGTAACGCAGCTATTGCAAAACTGTGGTGAGCGCGAAGCGCTCGCGCAGCGAAAGGGAGGAGGAAAAAAAAAAGGAGTGGTGTAAATTGAAGACATGGCTCCAAGAAGACACGGATATAAAACCGGAATTCAAGATTCACAGTTTTCTCCACATGGTGCACATAGACAATTTACTTTTTACTCAGAAGAAAACTGGTCGTCTGCTTTCTTCTTGATGTGTTTCTCGAGTGTTTACGAGCTCCAACGGGAACGTTTCTTGTCACGCTCACTTGTCATTACTTTCTCTCTGAGGGCGAGGAGGGAAGTAATCCTGATTTACTGTTAACGGCCCGAACGTTCAGCCAAGCAGCAGTTGCTGAAACTCGGCGAATGCAACAGAAATGCACTAGAAGCACTAGCAGCACTGTGTGCAAGAATGATGGCCACAACCCGTTCTGAAAAGCACAAATATCCTGTATTCGTGACCTGCACCAGATTCATTATTCTTGCACTTTTGCGTCTCGCACTGAACTCGTTACGCGTAGCAATTACTTCTGCATCCTCTTCGGTCCTGGGCTTATTAGTCAAAGTCATCCGCTCTGACTGTCCACACCACGTTGTGCAGCGGGGTATGGAGTGACATGATTGAGAGCCTTCCACGATCCCAGAATAGCAAAAAAAAAAAAAAAAAGACATGTTCTCTGAAAGCCCATCCAGCAAAAACGGGTGTGCGCGTTGAAACTTGATTCCGTATTCTGTGGGGCTTCGTGCTTTTGCGAACTAAATTTACGCGGCAAGAGAGTAACGACTTTATCGCATAAATCCCTCGAAAATGACTCACGTATATAGTTTAAAGGCCAAGTATACAGATAAGCTGGCAACTGGATTGTGCATCGTGGTGCTGGAGTTCTGGGGGTGGGGGAATCTTTCAATTTACCATTGTTAGACAGAACTCACCCTTTCCCCTCCGCACTCTCACTCTCTGGGATACTTAGTGAATTGGACGTGTATACGTCTTTAATATATTGTGACTGGTTCCAGAACGCCCCCTTCCGGAGGGCTCATAAAGCATGAGAAATGTCTGTACCCATGTATCTACATCAGGGGCTGGAGGGGGGGGGGAGGAGATATATTTATTAGAACAAAGAGAAAAAAGGGAAGGTCAGCCAAACGGGATGTCGGCTTGCTATTCCTCAAAGAAAAAAGAAAAAGAAAAGAAAATATTCAGGAAATAAAGGATAAACTAACAAACGGTGAAAGAAGGATGAGATAGATTAAAGACAAAGATGAGTTTTAAAAAAGATGACTACCCAAGCAGCACAATGTACAGAAAGTCGAGTGCAATAGGGGTGGACGGGTACTATGTGGAAGGCCTTGAACAGATTCACGAAACTAAAGAACATTGATAAGACACATACTGTGCACCCCTATTGCACTCGACTTTCGGTACATTGCGCTGCTAGGGTAAAAAACGGTGAAAGAAGGATGAGATAGATTAAAGAAAAAGATTATTAAAAAAAGATGAGGGTAATGCGTTGAGGGTGAGGTGTGAGGGTTGGGCACTGAAGAATGAGATGGCACGACTTGAGTTCACAGGCTGTTCATGACACCTGTGTCGCTCAGGAACGTCAAAGCTGCTTTGGTCACAGACCGCTGTGTGGGACGTCGTACTGGGCTGAGCAGAGTGGCCAGAGAAAAGTCTGAGCACCGCAGCTCTAGTAGGCGTCGTCTGAGCGTGGCTCGAGCGGTGTCGAATCTGTGACAGTCGAGGAGAAGGTGTGGAATAGCAGCATCAACAGCGCAAATGGGGCATTTGGGCGAGTGGAGAAGACTCATTTTATAGAGAAGCATCGTAGTCGGTGTAGGAGACTGGAGGGTTGTCAACCACTTCGAGGGACATTGGAAAGTAAGAAGCTATATGGGAATCAAAATATCTGAAGAAAACGCAGTGGTTAGGAAATACCCAGCGTGATATTCTATATTCTAAAGCTGTTCCAACCGGCCCACACATCACAGAAACACGCACGCGCGATAAATCTACGCGCCTGACTGACTTCCTGTTGCTCCCTGTTGAGCTGTACGCTGGTAACTTCAAATCGATTAGGAGCGTCTACACGCCTCCGCACCTTGTTCGCGTCAAAGCGTTGGTTGCACCACTTCGAAAGAAAGATGGGTGGGCAACTGGTTGGTTGCCCCCGGAAAGGGAAAAAAGAAAAAGAAACTCAAAAGCAATAGCTTTCGCGAAAATTTTTATGTAGCGTCACGTACCGTTCTTGCGGAACATGGGATACAATAGCGTAGTTTTTTCTGTCTTTCTGTGACAGGTTTGTACCCAAGAAAAAAATTAAATTAAAGAAAAGAAAAAAGAATGCTCCCTTTACCATATGCGCGGCACTTGACTGTATATTTCATGTCTGGGCACGCCCGTTCGTCTTCGCAATTTGGCAGATTTGTTATGCCATTGTGGCGCACGGCGTATAATATATTCGTTTTTACCAGCAGGCGGTGGTCGCTGGTTCCTGGCGAAGGAGTCCTTGCGAACTCTGTACGTGCGACGAGGGTCGGGTTCATTGTCACAGACGGACTTGCGCGCCGCTTACGTGCTCTTCGAGAAGCTTTCCTGTGCTGGCCCCAGGCGCTTGTTGCCCTCACTGCTTCCAGACGCAACGTGAGTAACGGTCATAAAAAAATATCCTCCCGTCTGGATGGAATGCAGCGGAAGACTTGTCTGTTTACACACGTAACTCTCCAGGAAGGAACACAACCTGCTGTTGTTTAAGTGGAGGAAATGCGATACCAACGTATAGGTGATCTTGTTCTTGCGTGGAGCATTGCGTTCATGTCTTCCATTCCACATGGAGCGAGGTTTCTACGAGTGGAACCAGTCTGGCCAAAAGTGGTTATGTTCAGACGACGTTCGAGAACCTGAAACTTCTTGTGCCGTGTTCCTTGCGCGGAGGCACGTTTCGAAAGAAACCGTCTCTGTGCGAGCGGACACAGTATCTTTAATCGTGATAAACCGGGAATTTAATTTACATGGAAATGCAAAATATGTATCGGTGAACAGTCTGATTGATTGATTGATTGAGATATAAAAAATATGGAGATAAACAGTCCAGCTCATATTCATCTTCCTAGTTCGAAAATAATTATTTAAAGTCCAGAGTTAGTTCGCGGTTAGTACGTACTTGCAGTTCTCAATGAACGAGGAGCCTGCGTCATCCAAACGCGCCCATGTCAGCTGTTACCTTAGGCTACTATACAATCACTAACAAAAATGTGGCAGAGGAAAACGTAAGGGGCACGAAATAACATGGTAGGTAATACTGAACCAAATGCTCTTAAAGAAGTTTTTTCCCCTGGTGACAGAATGTCATGGAAGCTGTTCGAGATGCAACTCACCTTCACATTGGAGTTGCACGGAGTGCAAGAACGGCCGGGTGCTCCAACTACACCCAGGGGATGAGGACGGGCACTGTACCGACCAGTGTCCTGCTGGCTTCTTTCGCACACCTGCCAACAGATGTCAAGGTAAAACCCTTCAGTGATTCAGAAGCAGTAATGCCTTGGTCTTTCGTATGAACCCAGTGATGGACTCCTTTCCCCTGTTCTTGCAGCCTGCCAGACAACATGCAAGACATGCTACGGATCCTTAGAGAACAACTGTATGTCATGCACAGACATGCACATCCTACGCGAAGATTCTTGTGTTCGAACCTGTGAGCGTGGCTTCTTTTCTGATGGCCATGCGTGCTGGGGTAAGCCCGGAAACTCCTGCATATGGAATATAGCAAGCACATCATCGTGTACTTTACAACATAAACGCAGCTTGTCATCCTACTTGTTCGGCATGTCGTGCCTGGGGTGCCTGCGATTCATGTCTTCCTGGCCATCGTCTTCTTCATGGCAAGTGCATTGCTGCCACTTGCGTCAAAGGCACATACTACGATCGAACAAACAATAGGTGTCAAGGTAGGCGCGTTATATTTAGAAGTCTTTCAAAAAGGCATTCAACAAAAGCTTCACACTTTCTCTGCAGCTAAAATTTCACTGCTGCAATCTCATGGGCATGTCCTCCCTTTCCAGATTGCACGAAAGGTTGTGTCGATTGCGTGAAGCTTACAGGAGGACAAGTCACGTGTCTCGAATGTCCAGAGAGCCTCGTTCCTCTGGAAGACAGATGCGTGTCAAGGTGTCCCGTGGGATTCTTTCAAAACGAGCGTAACTTTTGTGAGGGTGAGATCGTAATTAATGAAAATAGTGTAACACTCGCGCTAGTTCCGAGGCTCCAAAAACCTCCCTTGTTAGAGCACCGACGGCAAATCCACGACAACATTTTGCAGGATGTCACCGAAGCTGCACCGAATGCAACCGTCGTGGACCATCAGGATGCACGGCTTGTCCCGCGGAGACGTATCTTACCGTAGAATGTTTCTGCATGAGCTCCTGCTATGTGGGTAGCTATAACACGAACGGCATCTGCGAAGGTACGTATACGCCTGGAAGTTATAGCGCGTGGCAACAAGCAGCTTCTCCCGCACTACGCTCCTTTCCTTTCTCTCGCAGCGTGTGGGCACAACTGTCATCAATGTCAATCGTATAGGAACTGCGAAAAGTGCGACACCGGCTTCGTTCTGCAACATGGAGAATGCGTGGTTCGTTGTGACGACGACTATTTCTTGGACTTGAGCTCTGGGACGTGCAAAGGTATATACAAACAGATAATGCTGGGCAGCTCCTCTCTGACTCAGTCTTTAATAGTTGGTAATGGTGTACCATTGAATGCTTGTGTGTAAATATCAACCACTCTCGTGATGCATTTGACCCGTGCAGCACGTTGAGTGTCTGAATTTGCCAACGTGTGCATCGTGGTATGGCGGCTAATCCAAAATACCTACACAGAATTTACTTACTTTTATGATACTTTATAACCAGATTATCGCAGTATATAAAAAAAGCACTCGTTATATGCTGCCGTGTAAGTTTCTTATGTATGTTCTGCCCCGCAGAATGCTCGTGGAACTGCGGGACGTGCTACGGTCCAAATCCAGACAACTGTCTCTCTTGTAGTGACTCCAGACTCATTCAAAACTCCGATTGTGTTTCACGGTGCTCTGAAGGATTTGCAGCTGACGAGGATGGCACTTGCAAACGTGAGAACGATTTTATGTTTGCCTTGCAAATGCGTATAGCTTTTTTCGCACCAGGTTGCCCTTCCAGCTGCAAAACCTGCGTAACAAGACGCTACTGCACTGTGTGCAAGGAGAGTTTTTTCTGGCAAGCGGGACAATGCGTTGAACAGTGTTCTCCAGGGATGCTCAAAGATGAGGCGTCCAGGGCATGCCACGGTAATAACAAAGTACTTGATGCGCTTTGTTTTCTACAGTATTCTTGCCAGGCGTATTCACTATAGTGCAGTCTGCTTGCATGGGACGTTGCTGAAATCCAATTAACCTGCAGATCCGATACTGCTGGCGAGCTGGACCGAAGAAGTCGATCGTCCATACAGCAGAGAAAACAAAATCGAGAAGGCGACGGCATTATATCGCAGGATTAATTCCGTCCCCACCAGTACTGCGGTTCACGAGGAGCCTGAAGCACTTCCAGACTATGACTTTGGTAATACGTTCTCTACACTGTTGAAGCGTTCTTTGTGTTCCAATGAGACAGAAAAGAGTACGTCAAGAACAGACCAAAAAGTTCGTGCTCTGAATGGTTCGGTCTTGTCGAGCGGGCGGTGTGTTCGCACAAGGCACTGTGAGGGACAGCCAGGGGGTTTACATCATGTGAGAACAATGTGCACTTGCAAGTTATCCTTACTTTGTGTGTTATTCTATATGTCGATGGGTAAAGCAAGGATTCTGACACTTTCAAAATATAGGCATGTGAACATAGACATAGACACATGGACTATCCATCGTTCCCGTCCACAAGGACTTCTTCGGCACAATGTTCTTTCTCTTCACGATGATGATGGTGGTGGTGGCGGTGGTGGTGATGAAAGGGCTCGCCGTCTCTTGGCGAAGTAAAATCGATCTACCTGTACGACCACCTATCTCTTGAATTACGCGTTGCACGCAAATATACTTGTATAGTTCTGACTCCAATCCCAACACATATCAGGTACGACATCGCTAGTTCCAGTGGCAACGAACTTTGCACGCGACGTTGCTACATCAACCGCGTCTACAGTGAGTACGCATTAAATGGCTAATACAATATAATGGTCGATTACGAGGAAATTACGCACAACTTTCCATTTCTCAAAAGGTTCAGAGCCCCAGCCAGACGCCGATGACGCGCAACCGCGGTACGACTCCAGCGCAGCGACTTTCAGGTATCGTCGCCCTCGACAACGAGTACTGACGGCTTCATATTGCGCACTATCAATACCAAGTCTCAACTAGTGACTGTATAGTCTCAACCTTTCTCCATCTAATGAGGCTTGTACACATGACGTCACGCGCAGCCTTTGATTTTTTTTTAAAAATTTCGTGTTAGCGCAGCTAAGGAACTGTGGCTATGAGCGACCAGGTGTGGACAGCTGGAGAAAGGACAGCAGGAAGAAGTGTGGGACAGGGGGGTTAGTACGCGCCCGGGGCCGACTTCAGGGGGAACGGTGCCGGCAGTTGTTTTAAAGCGTCTGAGGAAAATCCAGGAAGAACACCCAGACAGCACAGCCGGCGCCCGTGTTCGAACCCGGGTCACCCTCCAGCCTCGGCGTGGAATGCCCTGGTGGAGATGCGTCACAGGGGTCATACCGCGAGCCGAATGAGTCAGCAGCGTGCAGTTTTTACAATTTCCTCTCGTAACTGCACGCATACCACTACAACTCAATGCATGCCCTCCTATGACTCCGGTGCGGCACTACGTTTTTCCGAATCACGTGACTAAACGTGACGTCACTGCACAAGCCTCATCGATGAAGACAGTAGTTTATCCAGAATCCCAAGCCTGGAGTGGTGTCGGAAAAAATTGGGATGGGGGTCCATTATTATAGTTACGTCATTTGCATGGACACCCCCTGTAGGGGGTACACAGGTGAAAAAGTTAGGGAGGTGTCACTGAAACCTTGATGGGGTTGGGGGGTGTAGGGGGGGTCTGGATAAATCACTGGATGAAGACTATAATTCATTCGCCTGCTACATGCTTGACATTCGAAAACGCCATTTTCTAAAGCAGTGAGCCATGAACCAGGTCACCACATAAATTTCACCCGTACTTTCAAAGAGGCAGCTATTACATCCGCGCCTCATCGACGCACCTTCAACCATAGCGTGGGAGGCCGGAAACCAGATGCTGTACTTGCGAGGCCCTTGGTGAGTATAATACCGTCGATTCTATTGTTAATTACGATGACTCTCAGTACATGTATTCTGAGGAACTTGTAAATTCTCTGCAGATTGTGTCATTGTTGCACTACGACAGCATGCGAAGTGGGATCCGAGAAGAGCCTCCTTCAGGATACCCCGTTATGTGCGTCTCTGTAAGTGGCGCAACTAGGACACGAATAATTATAACGTTCATACGCGAACGTTTATATAATTTGAATGGACCTTTTTCACAACTGCTTATGCGCATGCGAATTACCATGAGTGCGCCGGACGAGGTTATCTCTGTGTTCAATAGATGGCGCTGGATAGGGACGACAGAAGTGGGGACCAGTGGGGACACCGCACGAACGGCGCGGGCTCGTCGGTCCCCCTCCGGACCGGTTTTGGTCACTTGTGCTACGCACGTGGGTTTGTTCTGGCCCGCGCCGAGGCTGGTTCACTGGAGAGGCGCTAGGGTACGACGCGTATGTGAAAAAGGTCAATTCTCTTATTGATTTCAGTGTGCAAGGTGATTAAAGAAGCAATGCAAGCTCCGCCCCCATAAATTTTTCTTGTTTTTGCTGCGGTGAATTATACGATGAATATGGCGCGTTCTTACACAAGAACAGTGAGCGTATTTTTTCCTTACAAACAAACAAACAGCGTAACTGACCTGCTAAAGTGTGTGCGAGAGATATTTCGACCAACACGCGATCCGCAATCCATCGCACTCCATCAGAGAACCTCATTTGCTATGATCGAAGCGAGTGAGGTTGACGTCACGTCGTGACGACGAGGGCAGCGCCAGTCAAGTAGTTCGTGGTTTGTGACGTCAACTGGACAGAGCGGCCGGTTGGTCAACGCCGCGCCGTGTCCATAGCCGACGGGTTTTCAGTGGCAAATGAGAGCTCATCTTCATTCATCAGGCCGCACCTGGAAGCTTTCGCCGCTTTGCACTTTGCTGATTTTGCGGGGCGTTTCTATAAATTGAATTGCGCAACTGATAAGACATCGTTCAGCGGAAATATTTTATGTCGAAATATGATCGCTTTTGATAGGCATTTTATTGGGCAGGCATTCTAGTCACGATGCTTCTGACACGAGCTTATATGTTTTCTGGGTTCGATATGGTGTCTACCTTCAATTTTTGCATGACTGTTTACAAGTCTTTCAGATGCGCAGTCTAATTTTAAAAGCGAATTATGTTGCGTAACCAGTTCATCATTCGAACATTATTTTCTGCATGCCGTCGTTAACTGCCATGTTTGGCGTCGTGGCGCGGACAACGTAGTGACCTTCTACCGTTCTCTTGTTCTTCAAACACCTTGTACACACGTGTGTGATATGAAGCGTGCGGAGGATTTCGATTACATAAAGAGCCGTATTATTCTATATTCACAGCCTTGTGATCAGCGCCACCCATCTTACTCAAAGAGATCCTGCGCTCATGCTTTCAATGGCAGCACAGCGTGCTCTTTCGACTGGGAGGCATCTACTAATCCACAAGCCCCTGTCTTCGAGCGAATCACACGTTCCACGCCATTTGCCAACGCACATCAGCAGGTCCGAAAATACACAGTGTGCACCTTCCATCGTATAACAATTCCTCACATCATTTTTGAATTGTTTTCAAGGTTCTCGACTCGGTGTACTTTAAGGGTGGGACGGTTCTAAGATGCGCTATTCAATTCTGCAAGGAAGGATCTGGAACACGCGGTCCCCGGTTGCTCAGCCCTCAAGTCACCATCAGTGATCGTGAAGGTAGATCGAATGTTCATATTGTTTCGATCGAGGTTCCTCTGTGGATAGCATGGTTTATCCTCGTTGTCTCCAGGCATGTGCAAGGAACCAGAGGGCAATCTGGAGCCGTTCACTGCAACCATGCACTACCACAACGGTTCGCATACTGAACCCAACAGGTTACGTATTCAAGTGGACATTCCGCATACGGTATGACAGCTGGAGAGATTCCTTTTTACATATTACTCGCATTGTATCCCCTCAATACCTTTTCGTTTTTGAAGGACTCAATGTTTCCACTGGTCTCCACATACCCGTTGCACAACGTCGAAGACCTGCTCACCAACATGGTTTCGCAAAAGCAACACGTTTGTTCAAATCTTCCACATTCATCTGCGGAGTTACCAGATGCACTAACGTTTCTACGCTCAGAAGGTACGAAAGACACGTGATCAAACGATAGATCTTACGATGATTTGGTCAAGACTCAGTGATGACTTGCGTATTGCAGATTATAACCAGAGCACGTCTTCAGCGCCCCTGAAACCACACCAACAGGACACGAGCATGAGAGGCGAAATTGCAGTTGACATGTACCGGCACTTGGACCTTAATAAGTGTCTTTGGACATTTTCCGCCACTCTACCTATCAAATACGTCTTAGATTTCTGCGGTGGGTCTATATTGGACGACCATAAGGTCAGCACTCATTATCCCTGCCCAGGATTTTTCTATCAGTAACGAGTGTCTCTTGACGACCTTAGAGCACAAGCCAATATGCCCCCCGCGTTGATGCATTGTGTCTTGCCAGGAAAAAAAGACAACCCGGAAGTTCCTGACGGTGCATGTGCCGTTCTACGTAACGAAAATCACTCCTCAAGGACCTGGTCAATGGAGATTCGAAGAACATCGATCTCAGCTAGAGATATCCTTCTCCTACAGCAGCGTGCACTGGGCGCAGAGTCTCCAAACAGAGGCTGCGCCAGGCGGGCATGTCTTTGTTAAACGCTTTACGTTGAGTCAAGATGGAAGCCTTACGATGCATATCGTTTCTAAAGCAAACTTTCACGGTAAGCTAGTGGTTAAGCCCCTAAGGTTAAGTTTGAGTTTGCCATGCAGGGTTCGTATGCTTGCAGGTTGCTTTGTGATAGGTCATCGTTCGCTACCAGGTGTATCTAGTCATGTCGGAGTACCTGAAGGACAGCATCTGACTTTCAGACTGAATTTAATGTGGAGCGAACGTACCTTCGACTGTCCGACGCAGCTTTGGAGGGCTACCTCTAGCTACAGTGTGAAGGTTAGGCTCAATGATATGTCTTCTTCGTGCTCTTTGATGCCACGTAAGCTTCCTAGGACTACAAAGGAAACTACACGCTTTTTCTGGTACCGTGCGTCGTCGATGCTGTTCGAGAGTACTCCCCCATAGTGGAAGAAACTTGCGTACCTCATCAACCAATACGGTAAGAGATTTACTGCAGCTTTGATTTTGAGGACATCTTCAAGACAGGCAAAGGGAACGCAATTCCTCTGAAACTCTGAATTTTCGGCAGGTGCACGCAAAAGCACACGTTGCGCTTTCTGTATGCTCGCTTTCCTTCATTTAAATCTTGCCTTTCAGATTCGCAGTTCCTGTGACACTTTCCCAATCGAGACCTCCTGTGCCTCAAGCATACAGCATGGATACGCGTTTCCAGCTCTTCAGCAATCTGGATAACTTCCTGTTTGCCCCTAAAGGCTTTGACTATGACATTGAATCACAAGATGACGAACGCAATGTCTTCTTTAAAGGTGATTCCGGAACGCTTCAAACACAACGTAAAGAACCACCACGGACTAAATCTCGTGCCATCAGAATCCTACCGAATTTACCATTACCACTTTATTATCACATTTATACCATTGTAATGCACGTGTCTCACAATGTATTCTTCCAAAATATTGTTCCTCCAAACGACGCCGAAGCATCATAAAATCAATTTGTATTTTTGAGAAGTATGACGTCACGGGGCCCCCAATCTGCCGCGCGTCTGGCAACATTGCTGCTCGAAGGTTGATTTTCGTCTCCTCACCGCAGCTGCGCCAGTCTCCCAACGTGGGGTGGAGATGCGCGCTCTAATGCGCGCGTGTCTGTTGCTGGGAGAGCTCTATTGTTGTCGTCTGTTACTAAGAGACAGAAGGCAGAGCTTTCGGTGACGTCACCTATTCTTTGAGAATCCGAAACTAAGTCTTGCGGATCTTTCGAAAATGCATGGAAGCGCGTGATATTCACCGACAGTATTACGTGTGCTTTGCGTACTAAATCTTCGAGCGAGGTGGATTTATAATGCGAAATAAAATGACTATTTTTTTAGTCTGTAGTGGCACTTTAATGCCGCTCACTTATAACTGAATTAATCGGCACCTCCTTTCTGTTGGCCGTTCATAGGAGAAGTATTATACGGAAGAGTGACGTGGGACCCGTCAGAAGACCCCATCGCTGCTATCCACATCGACCAAGTTTTTCTGTGCGCTGGAAAGTTTGGATTCACACCAACTTACGACCCCTCGGGGGAAGTGTTTGGCAAGGGCCCCACGTATGGGTGTGTCCAACCTGGACCAAATCTCCAGCACAGGTTTTTAATTTTGGTGTGTGCACAACGTGTTTCTCTGTCAATTGTATGTAACTCCGAACTGCGTGGACCTATTTTATTCCGCGCAAGCGCTCCTGTCTTATAATGCGCGTTTATCCTTTCTAGGACCGTTTCAACACAGAAAGTGTCCAAGAGTCCGTCCGAGGTGTAAAATTCGACGCGAAGTTTGCAGGTGATATCGGAACGCAAAACTTTGGAGAATCATCGGGCATGGATGGGTTTTCCATGAATGTAGATCCACTGTATCTGGTAAGTTGCCTTTTGATCCCGGAATGAAATAATGAAAATAATAAACGACAACGGTACATATTAACTAACACATTGGCGTCTTTGGGAATGTACGGCCGCCGTCAGACCTAACTGTAACGCGCGAGCACGTGGCCTGCGCAGAACGCGGTTAAATAATAATTCGGAGAATGCTCTTTTAGTGGAGGATAAGCTAGGACATGAAAAAATATAGTTAGTCAAAACGAATAGACGAGTTCAGAAAGTACCAGTCCTCCTTGCGTACGCGTTGCATCCTGAGAATTTAGTGGGATGATACGTCTTTCACGTTTCGTTTTCGCTGACATTGACTGCTCGCGGACAATCAACCTAGAGAGAAGGAACCGAAACGGCTTGGAGACCTTCTCCTCCTTTGTTGTCAGCAAGTTCCCAGAGTTCAAAGCGGCGCTAAGCTCTCTGGGATTTTCTGAAGTCGTGTATTCTGGTACATTCACTGATTGATTGCTCCTCAGGTCGCTCCTGGAACCAAATGGTACCTCCAGGTTCTCTACAGCGTCGCGCCACTGAGAACCTCACATTCAATGCTTCGGCGAAGACGTCGATCAATTTCCACCAGCTTTAACGGGACAAATATCCACGGGTTCCTGGTTGCAGACTCGGGACAGTCAGAAGCGCGAGACCGAAGCTCGGAACCAGCAAGCCCGCTGTCCACAGTGTTCTTCGCCGTGGGAAGCGTTATTCTTCTTCTCGCAACTGCTTCGCTTGTTTTGGTTTCTCGAGTGATATCCAAGAACCTGCACCGCAACGCTTATAAGAGTGGCGAACGTGAAGTCAAATGTCCAACCGTGAAATACGGCGAAAGTGCCATAATGTTTAGGTGGGGGGATAGAAATGGTTGCGAGACTCTATCCCGAGTAAAAGTCACTCGTTTGTCGTGGTCTCATCTGAACATGCGCAGTGAGCACACGTCGGAAGTTTAGCGAATAATGAGTGAATACACCTTTCTAGAAAAGAAAGCGCCACCTGTGGTGCGCAAGGGCTCATGGGAACTTAGAGAGCCTTCAAGCATTACGATACGGCCACAGGCGGAGGTAGAAGAAGAACAACATCATTCCCGGTGTGCGCAGCATCAGCGTCAGCCGGGATAAACCATATCCGAAGCAAACGACGGAGCAGTGTCCCGCAAAGTTCCCGTGCTGCTTTGCGCCACACGCTTGGTGGCGCGCGCATCTTTTTAAAATCGTCTATTGTTCGTCTCTCTCTTTCGTGTCACATCCTGCAAGTCAAACCTACCTCATATTTATGTGCCTTCGTTGTCTGCATTGCTGTTAAAAGTCATCGTCATGTCCGTGATGAACTGCGAATAAAACAGATGCAGTTGTGTATATCGAAAAGTGTGTCGTAACAATGGCGCGGTGTACCTCTACCTATATATAGGACACTGCGAATATTCGGACTCTATGAATACCTGAGCGAATAATTGTGTATTCGGTTCGAATTCCGAACCTAGCATGAAAAGTTATATTCGAATCGTATCGATGTCTCTTCCAAACCGAATAATCCGAATAGTTGAGAAGCTGCACTCGTAGGCTCAAAAACAGCAGAAGAGAGGGCATAAAACAAAGTTGGTGCTGCTTCATACGAAGATCTGCACACACATGTCACGTGAGCACTGGCGTAGCCAGGGGGGTGTCTGGATGTTCAACCCCCTTTCCGAAATTGTACCTTTGGTAGTGTATTTGGGAAAGGGAAACGGGGGAAATCCTTCTCTCCCACGTAAATCCCCATAGAACCCCTCCCGATATATTTTTCTGGCTATACGCTGTATGTCCGTATAACTATTCGCTTTTCATTTTTTTCGGCCTTATACCTCTATCGCGTTGCATAATTTGTTGTTATGTTCCATTATTCATACTATGCCGTCAGCGTAATGGAGACGTAGCTTTGAACTACCGCGCGTTTATTTATTTACTTTTTTTTTCAAATGTAGACATAACGAAACATGAGCCCGCCATCGTGTTTGCACTTTTCAAAGCACTGTTTTGACCACTTCCTGGACAAAATAGAAAGTTAGTCTAGTTTCGAGGCTATTTTTGGAGTCTGAGCTTTCAGTCAAGATCATGAAAGACACGACCACGCAAGAAAAAGAAAGCAGCCATACGTTTTGTTGCAAGTAAACATGTCTTTGACGTTTGTAGAATGCCTGACAAAAATAGCTTACAGGTGGCGAACATCTGCTTGTTGATGCCGATCGGTAGGAATTGCTGGGAACTTCGATTGGAATAAAAAGGATCATTCCTCTGAGCGGCTGGAAGCCTCCTAAATTATGGATGGTCGCCCAACGGTAATCGGTATATTAAAAGCAGCACGAGACATCACAAAATTGTTTTTCGATACGTTACGCACTGGACAACACGACATACTCATCAATTTTTCTCTGCTATATTTAACGAAAATAGTCACTTTCATATCCACAACGAACTGGATAAGCTGTTGACGATGGGTCAACAACGAACTCTTGCATGTACCTAGATTACCACGTCCCCCTTTTTTTTTTTGTTGCACCACCATCACTTGGCTTACAGAAATCGATAAAAACGCGGCAATAAATAAATTGTGTTCCAAGACAAGATGCAGCACTGTCGACGGAAATCAATAGAGACGCACTGGCTAGCTGTATACCTGAATGCACCACTAACAAGGAATGCACCATAGAAGCTTTTTATAATTGTCCAACCTTATGATCTGTTTGCTGGAATATTCGAACACTTTAACAAGGAAGAAAGCCAACACTCGTGCCGAATTAAATTAAATTTTGCGAAATTCCAGAGTAAGAATTCACACTTCAAGAACTGTGCCGTAATCGCAATACTTTAGTCCCGCAATTCTTTGGTTATACAATATATGTTGCTTGTACAGTAATATAGGCATTTGAACTTCTCTGCAGCACAAACAGGTGAGACACCGTTTTTTTATAAAATGGGGTAGGGCAATCTCGCTCCTCTCACTAGGTCAAACACGCAACTAGCTTGAACTTTTGGCGCCCTGAGAATTCGTGAGATTTTGTGGCAGCGAATTTGTTTCATGTGCTAGGGCACACGTAACGTGCGCAAGTTTCTCTTGTTGCTCCCGTAAATGATTTTTTAAAATTAATTAGATACATATATTTTCTATGTAAAAATAAGGAACTATAAATAACAACAACAGTATAGCACCTTTCGGTGGTAGATCTTAGAAGCTCACAAAGCAGAAACACAGCAAAATACTCGCACTTGTTCTCTTGTTCGGAACTAGCGCACGACGCGGCGAAAGTCCAATGAGTGGCGGAAGGCGAAAGTCACTGAACTTCTTCCTTCTCCACTTGGCCTACTCCTCCGCAGGCGCACATGTTTCCAAATCATGTTGCCACATTCGCAAAAGACGCGCGAGGTGTCAGTGCAATGTACCCAATCAATGATCAGAGCCGAAAAATCGCGCAAATAACATTTTTTCGGTTGCGCCACAAAGCCCCCACATTCACAGCTGTCCAAGCGAAATTTCATCCTGCCGCAAGAGCGCCCTCTTTTCTTTTCCGAACTGGTGGAAGCGTCCATGATGTGACTGTGGCGATGAGATCTCGGCGTTGGATACGTTGCTCGCTATGGTTTATCAAGCTGTAATCTCGCATTTTAACACAGCTTGCTTGTGACTGTCGTGCAGCTGTGCATTGTGGATCACCTAAACCATGGAAGTGTTGCAGGACGGTGACCCGAACTTCCGAGCTGACAACATGTTCTCGCAGGAGGACTACAATTTCAGTAAGTCACACCCATTGTTTACAGGTCCAGTGATCACCGTACCTCCACTAGGTACGGTTAACCGGTGCCTCAGCATTGAGTAACCGAATGGTTGTGCATCTTACAGTGTGGAACCATGAAAATGCTGAGGCGATGGGTGATACAGGCACTCATGAAAATTCATGTCATGCCGGCATGTTTCCACGTTGCTACGATACCTAGTAGACAATCGCCGCGTTGCTATTCTATTTTTAGCGCGAGAAACAGGCAGTGCTTCCTGAATTCCGCGATGTTCCTCAGTTTGCTGGACCTTACGACATTTTTGCCGAGAGATATGCTTAGTAAAAACATACTCGGTCCAAGAGGGAACTTCCTCTTTCTATACATACTGCAATGTTTGGTGCTTTGCACCCGCATGAACATACGTTCATTGCAGCATATATTTTTTAACCTATGCAATCCGCACGATCAAACACCGAACCTAATACGTTTAGGAAAATTAGAGCATTCCTGAACAGGCGC
The DNA here is from genome assembly GCF_037126465.1 of Ornithodoros turicata. Classification (NCBI taxonomy): domain Eukaryota; kingdom Metazoa; phylum Arthropoda; class Arachnida; order Ixodida; family Argasidae; genus Ornithodoros; species Ornithodoros turicata. Next base: position 31,450,676 of record NC_088209.1, read on the forward strand.
GCGCGATCCTAATAATACTTGACTCACGACTCTCTGTGATATGGATATTACACGTCAACGCTTTGTTCGACAATCAGCGTGTGTGCCACACATATCCACTGGTCAGTAACTTAACCAGTAACACACAAGGAACAGGATCACTTGAATCCACGTAACAAAGAAAATTAATTTGCCCTCTAGCTTACATTTTTTGTGGCACCTATTCTCTTCTGTCTTACAGGCAGACAATGAAAAGGGGGTGCACATTGAATTTCTCTTATTGGAAATGTGGTTATGGGTTCGGACACACTGCTATGCCGGTCATTCATTTGATAAATGCAGAGGCATTTTGAGCTATAATCTTTCCTCATGGGATGGGATGGGATGGGATGGGATGGTTCTAAAAGTTGCTCTTGTTCTAAAAGTTTTTCTTCATATCTCTATCACACTGCTCTGCTGAAAGACAGATAACTATTGCATATTGCATTATGGCTGATGTATAGTACAGTTATAGCTACTCTACCTGAAGAACTTTTACATTTCAACAGTATTTCAACTGCAAAGTGTTGCAACAGCCATAACTGAAGGCTGTGCTTGTTGTCATCGTGCGTACCTACAATAGAAGGAAATAGGAAATCTGAGTCAGCATGGAGGCCAAAGTGAGCCGTACCAGACATTGTATCCACTGCATCCTGGCAGCCATCGTGGATGAGCATTCTGCACGTAATGCCAGCGTAACATTTGCATGTGCACTTCAGTGTGCTGACACCCTATGAACGCAGCATGTCTTGTTCTCCAAATGAGAGAGAGCAGCCAAAATGCCCAAATTTTAGAAGAATATTTATGTAGCACAAATGAAGAGAAGCCCAAGACAGGGAGTGCAAAGGCATAACGCAGCACATTCTCAAACTCGACAGACCCCTTAAAAACCCATCTCCCGGTCTCGGGTTGTTCTCTCTGGTGGCGCTTTGAGAGCCACCTCAAATTCTGCTGCTGTCTGTTTCTTTTTTCTTTTTTTTTTTTGACAACTGCCATATTTCGACTATAAGCACAGGTGTTTCCCCCTGCAGAAACACACATTGGTATCACACACAGCAGTGTTGTAGCTTATGTTACTAGTAGTATTGATTTGCCTACAGTGTGTGTTGCTGTACTTATTAATTTGCGTCATGTGTACATATTTTCTCATTTATGGTACTTACATCTACTACTCTCTCATCTGTGAAACCCTTGTTTGCTGTATAGAACACATGATAAGGTACTTGCTGCTTCAACAGCATGTGCAATGCTTGCGTATAAAAAACTGCCACCTGAGGTTCTAGTAAACAGAATATGGCCTTTCGTACTAAGAGCAAAGGTGATATGCAAATAAACGACAAAGAAGCTGTTGTTCATTGTGTGCTTCTTACTTGGGGTTTCTTCCTTTCCGCTATCCCTGTTATGTGCTGAGGTCAGTTTGTAGGTTGCAATAGAAAAGATATTTAGAAATTTATAGAAAATAAATTTAGCTACCCTTCATCCGTATTATGTACAGAGGTCAATTTGTAGGCTGCAGTAGAAAAGCAAGAGCTTGTGAATAGGCAGAGTCACACCAGTGTTAAGGAATTATATAACACAAAGAACCTAATGGGACCCTGAAAAGGTTTTGTTGTTATCGCAGCAAACAGCCATGCATACTGATGCCTCTCTCAGCTCTGGGTCTCTCACTCAGCTGGACTCTCTCTCAAAATTGCTTGGTTCCTGGCCAAATCTAGCCCACCAATGCTCTGCCCTCAAAGCTCTTTTGACCTTTTTGGACACCATAGGACTTCGATCTTTATTGTGAAGGGGCTCAGTATTTCATTCCCCACATCACCAGCAACAATGGGGCAGGCTATTGCCCCTGGCAATGAAACTCCCCATCCATCATCTCCCAATACTTGTTGTTGTTGTTGTTTTACACAGTTAGAAAAATCCAGCTCTACGGATACTGGATACCGTGTTTTGATCTTTCCTCAAAATGTGTTCCTTCTATAACCTGCAAGTGTGTTCTACCTTTTACAGTATTTAAAGAGCTGAGCGAGGATGGCATATATGAAGCCCTCCTACAGGTAAGCAATGTTTCGAGTTCTTTACTTTCTACTGCTGATGAACATCTATTCAGTGCTCAGCTTAACACTGTGCAGGACTTGAGTCCGACCGACAGCCTGAGCTTCTTTGACAAGCACCTGCCGTTGGACTCAATCAGTCTGCCAGACTCTATGAGCCTGCCAGACTCTATGAGCCTGCCAGATGTAGACGACATCAATATCAAGATGGAGCCATCCTCTCCAGGCTCTTCCACGCAGTCGTCTTGCAGTTTTCCTGATCCTGATTTATTTCTAAATGACGTATGTATGGTGTCCCACTCTCTGTGAAATGAGAAATCTGTATAATTTTTCTTGTAGAAAATTGTTTAGACACCTCTGAGCCCATTTGTAATGTTCAAAGGAATTAATTGGAACAGCAATCGCTGTTGGAGTATTGATATGCATCACCTTCCTGAAAATCATGACACATATTTGCACAAACATAAAGGTAACCTAACATGTACATCGCAACTGAACAAATAGGTTTATCAAAATAGTCTCTCTATCTCTGATAGCATTTGTCTTGGGCTCCTCAAGGCTGACCCCCAGTGATAACCGATAGCCCACATGTAGACTACTTAGGGCCTTTGATTGCATTGATAGCGTGCTATGCTGTGTCTGGATCTGAGGTACATTCATCAACACTGCAGCCATTTTTTAAATGTGTTATTCACCTTTATGAACTCATGCACAAGCATTTGCTCACGCAATCACATATTATTATTACAGGCTGTGTAACAGCTTAGCCCAGTAATCAAAGTGTTGATAAGTTTTGCTTTTCTTGTTGGGTTCCATGTGCATTACTGTTCTCCTAGGAATTCATTGCTACAAGTGAGAAATCACTCTCAAAATTTTTCAAATTTTTGTTGAGGTGTAAGTGATAATAACGGGTGATTAAGTTGCAAAAACCATCACAGCATTCGTAGTCCCCTTTCAGTGGCATAACCAGAAAAATATTTTGGGAGGGGTTCTATGGGGACTTTACACAGGGGATGAGGATTTCACCCCCATTTCCCCCACCAGAATGCACAATTTCGGGATATCACAGAAGGCATACTTTCGAGAAAGGGGGTCGCCCCTGTCTCCTTTGCTTCTGGGGAAATCAAGTGTTCTGCACTAGCATCATGTTTTATGCATTACGCAATCTTCCTTTACACATCGTGGGTACGCTGTGGGTACAAATATAATCGCATCTAACGTGCTGTCGTTCTTCACGTCTTACGCATTGCAGGTAAGCACAGTCGAACAAGCATATGCTAATGACGGAGCGGCGTCTGGTGGTGAGGGGTCAGTACCTGAGACACCACCGGACACGCCTCCAAACGAGGCTGGCTTCAGCACACCTCCCCACCACTTCCTAGACAGTCCAGCGGTCACTGTTACCGTGACAACAGAGCCGCACGAAATGGTCACATCAAGTGCAGTGCCTTTCACGCCAGTATCGCTCACCCCACCATTGGTGTCTACAGTCGTCAACGGTGGAACTGGCACCACACAGGGCACGGTTGTGGATGCCGGTGCGTATTGACAGTTATAAATACTCTTGTTTGTCTTTCATTTTCATGGATCTTGGGGCGATAAACGGCAAATAATTGTGGTACAGAATCTGCGCTGTACTGTCAATACACATGCATTTGTGAAATGTTGTTCATGCAGTAATAGTAGACATTGGTAGTGGGAAACATTAACTTGTTACATGATATCAGTGGGCACAAATGCAGGTTTTGTGCTATTTTGATTTGTTTATCGTATGTAGAAATGGGAAACTGCAACCTGGCAGGGGGCTTTAGATGCTCACACTACCCAGTTTTAGAATTCCTGTGGGACAAGGAAATGTGCTTGGGGGACATAAATGTAACGTAAATGATGCGAAAGTAAATGGAAATGAAGAATACCTGCAGTGCTAGAGCATTGCCGGGATTTTCGGCAGTTCTTTTTCTTTTACTGACCTGCTTATAGTGCCTTCGTAACTAAGCATCTCACTTTGTAGTGTAACAGTTTCACTTATGTCACATGTAACAAGGAGGGACACAGACGCTGATGCTCACCGCTGAGGAGTTTGCCCAGCTGACTTCTAGAGGAGTGCTCACGCTCAAGACCTCTCCCGTGGCTCCAAAGCCCGCTCCTGCTGTTGTCCCCGCAGCTACATCCCTTCCTGTTATAAGGGGGGCTAGGGTGCCTGTAGTAAAGGCAACTATTAAGACAGAACCCATCACCGCTCCTAAGGCTCACAAGATCCTCTTGGGTAGTGCCAACGCCCTGTTTCAACATGCTGACGTGAGTTGTGGAATCTGCAGATTTTACTACTTTGACGCATAAAATCAAACATTTTCTTCCAAGTCACATGGTTTACATTGCAGAACAAAGCATTAAAAAGGCAACAAAGGATGATAAAAAACAGGGAGTCTGCCTGCTTATCTAGACGGAAGAGGAAAGAAGTAAGTTGGGCAATGTTGAAAAACAGTTTTAGCAATCGGTGGACTGTGATGAATTCTTGGCTAACCAAGTTTTTTTTTTCTTCTTCTTTAGTATGTACAGAAACTAGAACTCCAAGTTCGGGACCTAAACAACCAGAACTCTAGGTTGAGAGAAGAAAACATGCGACTTAGGCATCGAGTAGCTCAACTTGAGGGAGAGGTTAGTATGTTGAGTATGCAACTGGACCAAGGTGTCAGAAGTTAAAAAAAAAACAACTGCATTCTGTACAAAGTAAAAGGCAGTTTACATGGAACATGCTGCTGCAAGGCATTTTTTTGTTAAGAATGCTTGTTCTGCTACATAACCTCCTTTTGTGCGCACTAACTACTGCCAGTTAAACTGAAGTTAGTTTGATGTAGCTTTAATTAAAGTGAAAAACTGAAGTGCTACACATAGAAAACAAATAAGAACCTGGAGAACTGTACATACGACTTTTGTTTTAGTGGTAGTTCAGAAGATGCATGTTTCAAGTCGGTTGCCTCTTGTTTAATGTGGCCACATTCCTGCAACCCCAAGACAGGACAGCTGTAGTGAGGGAGGGTGCTGCTCTCAGTCAACCAATCAAACTCTCTTTATTTTGCCCAAACCCAATGCTTTTATTTTATATATTTATTTTTTTACCTTCTATTCTATTCGTTTATTTATTTTTTGCATTTTGATGTTCTGCCTGGAGTGCGCATAAAATATATTCTGACCAGAACATATTCGGTTTAGTGTGCCTTCATATTTGCAGATATGGAGAGAGAATCTCAGCCCAATCTTGCGGCTAAATTTAGTCATTATTGCCAGTGATGCAATGATTGATCATTATTGATCATTATATTGATTATTATACCAAGGCCATGCTCCAAACGAGGTAGCTTGATGAGGAAAGCATGCGCAAGCTAGCTTGGAGACGAGGTATTGGATTTTGGATGGCTTGATAGCCGATACGTCTGAATGTGGAAAGATTTGAGCTGGTAGAAAGCCAAGCAAAAATTGAAAGCCCTCCTGCTATTTTAGCTTAACCTTTTTTTCCATTCGGGGTTTGCTGCAGCCAAAAGCGTGGCAAAACGCCATCCCACAATTAGGCTAGTGGGACAGTGCGACAACGGCAGTAAAAGCGGGACGTCTACTCACATTACTCTTGCTCCATTCCATTGTTACATGTGCCTCTCTCTAATATTTCTCACTATTTTTTCTTGCAGTCCCTAGCACAGAAAAAAGTACCTGTATCCGGAGCGCTGAAGAAAACAACAGCTCTTTTGGCTGTGGTGTTCATGTTGTCTCTCAATATAGCACCCATAAGGTAAAGTAATATATTATGCCTAATGAACTTTTCTTGTTAGAAACATTGATCAATGTTACAGAAAGGAAGGATTGAAAACACTTATGAAAATAGCCTACTGCAAAAACACAGATATCTTACAGGGATCTCTTGCTCGTGGTGCTTGTAAGGATGATCATACATCAGTATACCTATTTTCTGTTTTGATCACTGTGTTTTCTTTTCTTGCATGAAAGCAACAATTTCTACATGTATTGCCACACGTATTGTCTCATGTTTTGTGTGTACTTCACTCATTTCGTCCCACTTAGCCTTGCTGGAGAACGTCTTGTGATAAACGAATTGTGTCAATCTACCAGGGATAGATTTTTACAATATGCATGAAGAAACAATTCTAGTGAAACTGACACAGTAGTGTATTTCTAACAGGCCCACAGAATTTCTGCTGACAGTTTATATTGATGCAGTGCAACTGCTCTGCATCTCAGAAGTGCTGTAGAAGGTTTGCTATGTGATCAGAAATTATCTGAAAAATATAGAAAGGTCCGAGAAACTGTGGCACATATCACATTACACCGCGTGGACGTACAGCTAAGGCATACATGGAAATAAGGAAATAAAAGTAAACAAAGAGGCATTGAAATGTGTAGCCCCTTATTTGAAAGAACAAGCACGCAGACGTGAAGGCGTCCGGTTTCCATTTTGTGAAAGGTCACAAGTTATCCTTTTTGTGGCCTATAATGAGAATTAAAGTCTCGTTCCTTGCTGATGAGGACATTTTCGGAATAAAATCTGCTTGTACTGAATGAATTTTCGTTGCAAGCACTGATGTGCATTGCTTTCTTTCCATGGCAGTGTTATGCTGTCAGGAGGAGGACAAAACGCTGCAGGAGGAGTCGCGTTACCATTACAACAACACCGCATGGGACGGTCGCTTTTGTGGTCACAGTCAGACATGCCGTCAGATGACAGCCCATATGGACCTGACATTCCTTCAGACTCGGACCTAGCTGCCTCAGCTAGTGAGTTCCTCGATGGCTTGCACGGGCCTCATGTAAATGCATCATCAAAATGTCCAACTTACATTAACCAAACTGAGTCTCGCAGGTATGTTTTTGCCGCGCACGTTTTTCATGAGAAGAGCAACCACTGCAGTTATTTGTGTTCCCTTGTTAGGCTCGAAACAGAGCTCCGCGGGTTTGTTCTTCGTGTTGAAACAGAAAGCTTGAGGCGGAAACAGCAACGAAAAGTGAGGTTACCGAGGCCTGCAAAGCCATCGTCACTAAAGCCCAAGCTTTGGGCATGGGCATACAGGACTGTCTATGCAACAGACTGGTGAGCTTGAAGCAGTTCTGAGAGCATTTTATTTGGGCTGTCTAACGTTACCTATGTACTATGCATCGATTACGTGTTTCTCACGTCAGTTGCTGTTTTCAGGCATGCCCATAGGGGCCAAAACTTCCTACAGCTTTACAAAGCGTCACATCGTAATTATGAAGAGTTCTACCAGGCGATTGACAGGAGGGATGATACTTTCTACTTCGTCTCCTTCTCTGGGGTAAGCATTTTTTATGTGTATTTCATTGCAAGAGTGATTTGAGACCCTTTTCGTTTGTCCTAAAAAAAAGAAGAAAAGTTGTGGGGGAAAGAAATTACAAATTAGGACGTAGCCAACAAACTGACAAAACCTATAAGGGGCTAAGGCAGAAATCTTTTTTCGGAGGGGGGGTCAGAAGTGGTAACAAAGTCCATGTATCTTTGCTTTGGTATTTACGAGGCAAAATGGTGATTGTCAGCTGGTGGTGTTCGCACATGTCTTGGCTGCTTCAGCGAATCAACCTGTCCCACTGCGCAGAAATGGCACCATACATACAAGGTTGCCTACATTTCTGGTGGGGGCTCTAGCCCCCCCTAAGCCCCTCCCCCTTGCTACACCCCTGCCACCTACCCAAGAACTTGTTTTTACTGTTGTGTCTCCACCTGCTTGGTGCTGCCTGCTTGCTTGGTCCCTGCCTCATGTGTATTGTGCATTGTAGGATCACCTCCTCCTCTCTGCTGCACCTCAGAATCGTACCAGCAGGCCTAAAATGTCACTCGTGATGCCTGCTATGATGCTCAATGGTACGTAGCCTAAATTGCTTCTCACTTCAGTGACTCATACCTACGATATACACGTGGTGTCTTGATATTGCAGAATCAGTGGGCCATTCTAAGGACCACGTAACCTTAATGCAAATAGACTGTGAAGTGACAAACACTAAGATGGTGTACGTGAAAGAGTCTGTGATACCACCCCATCTAAGAGAGCCACCTGAAAATCGGACACAAGGTGCCGATGCCCCACCCAGCAACACCTCCGAAAGCAATGTTGGTCCAGCAGATGCGAGTACCCTTATCAAGGTACCCCCAAGAGCTCTACGACGACGGAGTGCTAGACCACCTCGAGGCGGTGGACAGTGACGACGTGTGTGTAGACGCGGCTGCGCATTCTGTGGCACGTGTAAGTTATTCAAGGGTCACCGTGCGGACCTACGCACCTTCAGGTGAAAACTACAGTGCAAAGCATGATTTGGTGCAATGGAGAAGTGTTCTGGTTGCCGTGCAACTGATCTCAAACAAAGAAGCGCTGTGCGTGGAACAATATTGTGCAACTATTTGAGTGTTCTTGCAATTTGTTTTTACTGTTTTCTACATTTCTGACGTGCAAAGTCTTGTGATTGACTCATTTCTCCAATCGACTAACCTTGTGTTTGCTGACCAACAGCGAGGGAGGCTCCGCCTCCTGGATTCGGGCCAATAGGAGGACGCGGAAGGCAGGCACTTCCCAAGCCTCTGCTCTCGCCTAAAAGATGGCGCAGCGTTACGGTTGGTTCGCGTGTCTCAGGGCTTCTGCCACGGTGCGCAATGGCAGAAGCCTTGCGACACTCGAAACAACGGTAACGCTACGCCATCTCCTAGGCGAGAGCAGAGGCTTGGGAAGTGCCTGCCTTCCGCGTCCTCCTATTGGCCCGAGTCCAGGAGCCGGAGCCTCCCTCGCTGTTGGTTGGCAAACGCAAGGATAGTCCTCCAATCTTGTTTTTTTTTTTTCGTTGGGCGATGGTGTCATTTCAGTTGTGCAGTGATCTGCAGATTTTTTTTTTTTTTTTTTTTTTGCATTTCATGTGTACATAAGCATGCATGAAGGTACAATGTGATACAGGTTCTGTTTACTTCATCTTTTCAATGTTCATTCAACTTTTTTTTTTCACACATGTAAATGGAAATAATGTGACGTATAACAGTTCCTGAAAAATCATGGTTTAGGATTGTAATGAAATTTAATGCTATTTAGCTTGCTGGATACTCTACACCTTTATACCTACGACATAGGCCAATTGAGAAAATGGGGCATTATTTATTGAATCCTGAGAGCATGAGATATGAATAAGAGAGCATAGTAACGTTCCATTCAACGTAAAAGGATGTCGCGGCTGGGCATTCTGGGCAAGCGCAATACACTGTGGAAACTAAATGCAGCAACTGGGTGTTTGCTGATTATGATTGAGGGCAGTTTTGTTACAAACTTTTGAATTGACGGAACGAGATGTCTGTTTGTCTAAGTTGGGTGTGTTTTTGCATGACAACTTAAAAGTTGTGTGTGTGTGACTGCATTGTATTGGATGCAAGTGCTCCATTTATTCTGCAATGTCTTCTTCCTGGTGACGTATTCATTGTTATTTCTTCTGCCCCGCACCTTGCCACATTGTGCTAGATAGGCAACCCACAGTGTAATATAACTTGACCACATTTTTTCGTTTTCTAGTCCTCGGTGATCAGTTCTATTGTAGACACCTTTAGTCTGTGTCAAATAAAATATATGCACACTACTAACTAGTGGGCTAACCAGCTTGCTTTTTGGTTAAGAGAACTGTGACACATGACCTGGGTAGGGGAAGGTGGTGTAAGTACTTCACCACAAATTTAGTTGGGACAGCCATCATACATCACTGTTTTGTAATATTTTGGGAGCGGTTGTATGGGGACTTTGCATGGCGGAGGAGGATTTCACCCCCATTGCCCTCTCCAAAATACACTATCAAAAGTATGATTTCATGTGAGGGGGGGGGGCATTGCACCCCCCCCCCCCCCCCGAGCCCCCCTTGGCAATGTCACTGTTTGTAGTGACCTCCTGCAGGTGAGCATAGCTTCGTGCTCCATGATAGGTTAAAGACCATGTGGAAGCCCTTTTCCATCCATTTTCTGCATGTGGAAGAAACAGAATGCTGTCCAGTTAACCACGGTGACATAACGGGGAAGCTAGAGCTACGTTAAGTTGTTTAGAAAACTATCACCACCCCAGAAGTTGTTTTATCGCTGTCAAGAGGATTATGTATCAAGCCCTTGCAGAAAGCGTGCAGGGCTCATCAGAGTTGTGCAGAAATTTCCTTAATTGAAGCTTGTGTTCCTCCCAAGGGAGGTAAGCCATGAGTACTTTCAGCAATGCAGCTAAGTGGTGAAGCATGAAGACTTCACGCTTCCATTCCAAGTGAGCATGCATGTCTTCTGAACCTCATGCCTTATGTGGGCAATTTTTGTGGGCCGGGCAGGGGAGTTCGAGAGTGTTTTGGCAAGGAACGGTTGATGTAACTTTTCCTTGTAGTGCATGTTCCAACCCGCAAGTTTGTTGATTACGAAGACAGTTATGTTATAACGTGGAACACAAAAGGGGAATAATGGGCATTGTCTACTGTCTACATCTCTAAATTTGCGCATGTCAGATACTTTAGTTATAGGGCAAGCGCGCAAACCTTCAGTTGACGCACCCTTGGAAGTCGCTGGGGAGGTGTGTTAGCCCTGGACCGGCAATCCAGATGATGTAGGTCCGAGTCCTACAGCCGGCTCTAACCTTTTCAGTGACTTCCATCTTTCAGCGCAAACTTCGTCTGGCAACCACACGTTGTTTACATATGGCGTTACCGAAGCGTCTATCATTCGTACACGCATATTTATTTAGTAGAAACTTGCCTTTATGTACTGTTCCTTTCGGATATAGGACCTTTTCGTCGCACGACAACCCACTGGTATGACTTACAGCTGCGAGTCGTATTTGTTTGAAAAATGTCAGCTTACGTTTCTCCGAATATTTTCCCACAAGCTCGCGCACATCGGCTAACACGTGTAGGATAGGCTACCAGTGTTTCGAGACGAACTTATGCCCGCTGTGGTATCTTTTTCCACCTTCCAGTCGCTGAATTTGCTTTGGGGTTTATCAAACAGAACACCTGCAGAGTTTTTAATGAGAGAGGCGGAACCCGAGACGGGGAAGGAGAGAGACGACACAACAAGAATTCTCGAACACAGCAAAAAATTTTATTTACCAGAGCTCTATATATTCAAAAACCTCCGGAGAGGAGGAAGAGGAAGGAGGGAAGGCTTGCTTACGCAGTTGCCACGTGTACTAATCTCACAAGTCTCCCTGAGCAACCTACGCCAAGTGTTCTTTTCTTTGCACAAAACTTGGGTCTCGGGGAAAACCGGCTTACAGCCTCTGCATTCACGGAGATGCTGCACGAGTTCGCTCGACACAAAGCTCCGTTCATTGTTGCGCGAGTGTTCCCGTAAACGGTCATTGAGGCAGCGTCCCGTTTGCCCTACATAGCAAAAGCCGCATTCAAGGGGGATAGAATAGACAACAGAGCGGTTACAGGGCACAAGCGGGTCACGGTGCTTGACATTGCATCCCTTAAAAACAGAAGAAAATGGTGTTAACTTGCCGTCCAATGCTTTCATTTCTGTGCCTACTTCCCGCCTCCTTTCCTTAACTCCCAAGTATTGCCTACCTGTCAAGCCAACTAAGTTTGATGTCGCTGCTTCCCTTGCCAATGTTGCTTCTAAGATTGCCGATCCTGTAGACAAGAATGTTTTTGTAGAACGATGTATCTCGCGCATCCCTAGTAGCTCATATGCAGTCAATGTTCGCACTTAAGCCTCCCCTGTTGTTAATGTACAGTCAGAGCTGCAGAGTTCTAACTTAATGTTGCTTGAATGTGACAAATCTGGTAAATTTGGTATTCTTCCCATGCCTATATTTCACTCTAAAGTCCAGCTTGCTCTCTCCACTCTCTTTAAGCCCTTTGCGGGTTCCCTCAAGAAGTCCAAGGCTCTAATTCTTTCCATCCTTTCCAAAAATAACCACTCCTTGTTGAAACGTGTTGACAATTGCCGTATTGACTCTCTTGCTGTCAAGTTCCTGCTCAAGGATCACAAAACTGACATGCCCCTCCGCGTTGTTGTTAGTGAGCGTGGCGCATGGCAGAGGTGTGTATCCGATTTCCTCCAACGTGTTCTCAAAACTTTGCCACTTCCCGGTTCCCTGTCTTTACGTAACTCCATGGAATTGATTGATTCCCTTAGACAATTCCATGGCACGCGCCTCAGCATGTTTTCCCTTGATATCAAGGATCTTTATTACTCTATGAATGTCCCACTTCTTCTCAAGCGTATTTCAGATGTAATTGACAACAACTTGGTTATGTTTCAGAACTCTGCAGGTATGCCTGTTGTTGATTTTTTGGCTATTCTTCGGTCCTATTTAACATCCACCGTCATCAATTGGGATAATCAGTCTTTCATTCAGGCTGAAGGTGTATGTATTGGGTCATCGGTAGCGCCGGTTTTGGCTGAAATCTATTTGAACGTTCTCGACAACACGATTCGGTCTTTCATCTCCCGTTTTGATGATGGTGTGTTATTTGTCCGAAGATACGTAGATGACATCATTGTTCTTTTTGATCCCAGTGTCTATTCAGCGGAGAGTTTGGTCACCACCCTTACTTCCTTTGCCCCCGAGCTTAAATTCTCTGTTGAGTACCCCTCAGACAGTAAGCTGAAGTTTCTTGATTTAACAATTTTTTCTCTGTCAGGCATTTGTTGGTGTTACGGTAAGGATGGTGCCAAGCCTCTTCTGCCTCGTTCTAGCTCACACTCTAAGATTGTCAAATCCGGTATTATATCATCTTTGTTGAACGCTTCTGTGACAAAAAGTTGCTTCCATCATGTCAATTTCAGTTTGTTGCGCCAATGCTCCAGATTATGTTCTGCTGGGTATGGTTATGATGTCATTTCTGCTCGGGCTCTTATGTTGTTTCGAAAGCTATTTTATCACAACACTTGTTCTTCAGATGTCCCCCAATCTCACTCTGGTCAAATTGCTGTCATCCCGTACCATCACTCTGTGTCGCACAACATTTATGCAGTCGCCAAGGATTTCGGCATAAAGATCGTTTTTTCAAATGCTTTGAAGCTAAGCAAGTTAACACCATTTTCTTCTGTTTTTAAGGGATGCAATGTCAAGCACCGTGACCCGCTTGTGCCCTGTAACCGCTCTGTTGTCTATTCTATCCCCCTTGAATGCGGCTTTTGCTATGTAGGGCAAACGGGACGCTGCCTCAATGACCGTTTACGGGAACACTCGCGCAACAATGAACGGAGCTTTGTGTCGAGCGAACTCGTGCAGCATCTCCGTGAATGCAGAGGCTGTAAGCCGGTTTTCCCCGAGACCCAAGTTTTGTGCAAAGAAAAGAACACTTGGCGTAGGTTGCTCAGGGAGACTTGTGAGATTAGTACACGTGGCAACTGCGTAAGCAAGCCTTCCCTCCTTCCTCTTCCTCCTCTCCGGAGGTTTTTGAATATATAGAGCTCTGGTAAATAAAATTTTTTGCTGTGTTCGAGAATTCTTGTTGTGTCGTCTCTCTCCTTCCCCGTCTCGGGTTCCGCCTCTCTCATCATGCACCAGCTTGTCAGCGCCCTGTCACTTCTTTAGAGTTTTTAATGTCCTTTTTCTTGTGACGGTTTTTAATGTAACAATCGAAGAGCGTCGTCTGCTACTATGCGCGCCGTTCAAAGATTCTACACATTTCTTGGCATGTCACGAAACTTTATGACATATTTGAGATCACATTTTGCCAACCTTTCAGGGCGTAAAGGGTGGAAATGTTTCTCCTGCGCAAGACAGGGCGAAGAGGGGTCTTCCTAAGAAATTTCCAGTCGCGGGGGTTAAGCACGTTGTACTCGTTGCATCCGGCAAAGGAGGTGTCGGAAAGTCCACAACGGCAGGTAAGGTTAAGATTTGTGCACACTTATGCATAAGCTTCTAAAAAAGACAAGGTCTCAAAAAGGAAGGGAAAGAAAGGAAGTGTTCGTCTAAATTGTTCATTATCACTGCAATTTACGTTACTAAAAACGTCACCCATAGAATTGAGAATTGGTATGGCTACATGATATGCCCCATAACCTTATTTCGCGAGTGCAGTAAACGTGATATTCAGTTCTTCCAACTGTGCATGTGACTTTAAGGATAAAGTTATTTTTGAAAAGTTTTTAGCGCACAACGTTATGCAGGAGATTGTGGTTCTGATGCAGGTCTTTGTTCTATGGTCTAGTGAACTTGGCCCTGGCATTGTCACAAGCTGAACAGGTAAATCATCTATGCTTGCTGTTATATACATGAGCTCCATTTCTCCAGATTGTCGAATGAGGATCGACTGTCAAAATCTTTATCGAAAGACTATCACGCGAGCTGGTGATCAACATGACGAGCACATATGAGTGAGTGACTCTAGCACGAAGTTCAAGTCTGGGGTATATGGGGTTCAACTAGGTGTATGACCAATTCAGACTGCAAGACGGGAAAGACAGAAATATAGTCCTTTGATGAGGATTCTGCCCTAGGATGCTATATTTACAACCAAGTGTTGCCATCGAGGTTTCGTTAAATTTCAGAGGTGCTCCGTTGGTCTACTGGATGCTGATGTGTACGGCCCGTCGATACCACGAATGATGAATCTGAGTGGCGAACCAGAAGTCACAAGCCGTAAGATTTTTTTTTTCACTCTTAGCCCCTTTCACACCTTTCAGCTCTTGTTCATTTCCCACACTATTATAAGCAGCAAAGCATAAACAAAACAAAAATAACACGTAGGACAACTAACAAACTGGAGTGGACATTCACAGGCCTATGACTTTATTGGTCATAGGTTGTAACAGAAAGAAGCAAGCTATGAAATTCATGTAGCTTACGGAGCAAGGGTAAAAAGTTTACCTCCTGGAGGTGGCTCACATAAGCTTTGTCTTGAATTATCTGAACTCCCTGTTGAGAACAGAACAGAAGCCTGAGTAACGGAAACAGGAGGAAAAGGATCTGCGATATCTTGGAATAGGTCTACTCCCTACTGTAAATCAGGAGAAGGAACACAAAGGCAAGGAGAGTTGAATGGTTAGCCCGAATTCTGCCGCCATGATAAGTTGCAGGCATGCTTCTATAGAACATCAGACCTTAAAGAATAAAGCTATATGGTGTCATGAAAAGAACTCTCCAAAGGACAATAAAATGATGATCGTGGTAACTGGACATGATGATGAACAGAGAGAGACACTTGTCTGTCTGTCATTTTGTCTGTCTTTCTGCATCCTTGCCTGTGTTCATCATCATCTCCAAATCATATCAGTCCAGATTTCAACTTTTTTTGTGCACCTTGCCTTGTGTACCTATAGCTTTTTTATATGAAAATGTGCTTCCATTTTTGCTCAGAATTGCTAAGAAGCAAGCGAGTTGGTGGCCAGAATGGCACTCTGTGTGTGTTTCCATTTTTGTTAACTCCCCAGTGTTGGGGGTTTTACTGTTATGTGTTCTTCCAGCGTCTTTACACCAACACATATCCCATTACAGAAAATCTAATAAAGCCTCTAGTCAACTACGGAATTAAGTGGTAAGACATCCCCCCCACTTCCACAACACTCGAAAACATGGTCACAGACTCTAAGCAAGCCTTACCACTTTAGCATGTCAATGGGATTTCTCGTTGACGAGAGATCCGCCATTGTTTGGAGGGGACTCATGGTGATGTCTGCCATAGAAAAACTTCTTCGACAGGTCAGTACCGATGGTGTTTAGCAAGTTGCTGCGTTATTGGTACGTAAGGAGCTCTTTATTCATTGAACTGCACAACGTTCAGGTAGTGTGGGGACCACTTGACTACCTCGTTGTCGATATGCCACCGGGAACGGGTGATACCCAGCTGTCTATCTCGCAGAATATTCCAGTCTCAGGTATATTGAACCATTTTTGGCCTCCCGGTCCCAACAAGTGAGTCTGTTCTTATCAATCAACTTGAAGCCATCGAAAAACCGTGCTACCAGATTCATCACTAACAATTACTCGCCATACGCTAGTATCTCTTCTCCAAAGCGACAAATTGACCTAGAAGATCTATCTGTATGCAGAAGGATCTCCCAATTATCACTCTTTCACAAATTCTACCATACTCCTGCCCTCGGATCTTACTACATCAATCCACCTCGTCGGATTTTACCCCGCACTGATCACGAATTCAAGGTAGCTCGTCATAAGTGTGACACATCTTCTTTCGCAAATTCATTTTTTCCTAAAACACTCATTGAATGGAGTAACCTTCCACTGAATGTTGCTACTATTATCGACCCTTCCAGCTTCTGCGATTCCATAGTCGCCATAACTACACGACTCATTCAAAAGTAACTCACAATATCAGTCATCTTATATCTGGTGTTTTCGCATCTCGTTTATGTTGTTCTTAGTTAGCTACTGTGTATTTGTTGTTTCTTACGCCTGTTATACCCCACTCCACCCATGTAATGCCATCTGCAGGGATTTTTGGTTGTAAATAAATTGAATTGAATTGAAAAGTGACTATTTTCCTACGTGTAGGTGCAATCATAGTGACTACGCCGCAGGCTGTAGCTCTGACGGATGCACGGAAAGGAGCTGAAATGTTTGCCAAAGTGAACGTTCCTGTGTTGGGACTGGTGCAGAATATGAGCAGTTTGAAATGTACCAACTGCGGCCATAAGATGCACGTCTTTGGGAAAGATGGCGCTGTGGAGCTGGCGAAGGAAATGGGTCTCGATATATTAGGTGAAGCGATATTACAGTATTATTTGAATGTGTGTGTGTCAAGGCAATATTGACTACAGAGCCATAGAAGCCCTACAGAAAGTTTGGCATGTGCAAACACTGCGAGTTTGCACTCGTTGGGTTGCACCCAATTCATTAATTAGGTAGGGCTGACTAGCTAGCTTTTCAAATATTGGGTTAACGACCGCAGTGTCAGTTTGATAGTTGTAGAGTGCGTTGAGTAACACCTGACCAGAGTGTTTCCTAAGGTACTTTCTGTAGATTTTTTTGTTTCGTCGTTGGGAAAAAAACATGAAATACAAGCACATACTACTGGTGCGTTGTCACTTTTTTTGTGTTTCATAGGGTCTTTAGGTAAAAAAAAAGAGCAGAAAGTACCTTGTTGGAAACGCCTTGATCAGGCGTGTCTCAAGACACTGCACAACTTTCAAACTGACACTTCATCCCTTATACCGACAGTTTCAAAGAGCGAATTTGTTTTTTCTAAATTAATTAAGCATGATGATAAAATGCTGGCAACTATGATACACGAATGCTAACAATATTTGGTTAGTTTGGTTACAAGGAGTGCTTAGTCTTCTCTTAAATCATGGTGCATGCAATTTCGGACACCCTATTCTGGGATGACACTGACACTGGGATCACCCCCTTCCCATTTCTGGGATGACACTGCATAGCCCAAAGCATAGCTAACTTTAGGAAGGGAGTTGCCTCAGGACAGAAGCCGCCGATATTTCGAACAGAGACTGTTCTTCTTCTGGGCTAACTTGGACTAACTAACTGGGCTCTAACTTTATTTTGTTCACACAGCCGTAACCGGAGAGCTGTTGGAATATTGATTTGAAATTTGTGTGTTGAATGTTGCCTTGTTAGCATTGTTTCCATGGAGACATCCTCTAGCAATAGTTAGGAAAAGAGACAATGACACAGTAATGTTGCTCACAGGGGACGTGCCACTAGACCTGGAGATTAGAGAAACTTCCGACAGCGGACAGCCGATTGTGGCATCAAACATCAACTCTGTTCTGGTGAGAATAATATCCACTTAATTCGTCAACTGCTTGTGTCATTTTTTACTGTGGTTCCTATTTCATGCATGTAATTCCTAGCCCGATATGGACCCCTTTTGACAAAAATGCATATCAAGATATGAGCTTCAGTGTATGTTTTTGGTGCAGCATAGTGATCCACTTTTTTCCTGTGGTCGTGCAAGGTAGCATAAAGTAGATTAGTCACGGGCGGGACGCTCTTCTTCCTACCTTTTACAGCTATCGAACGAGAGCCAAGTAATGACACTGATGATACTGATACTGATATGGTTATTGTGTCTCAACTGAGAATACAAAAAAAGTAATAATACAAGACCACGAGGCAAACCCTGTAGGTTCTAAGTGTGGTTCTAATAGTTCTAATGGTGTGGTCCTAATGGTTCTAAGTATGGAGGTGTAGGAGGATGCTAAGCAAAAGAGACATAGCTCTGCCTTATCCCCTTTTTTTAGGAAGTAGCAACCTACATTACCTTTGCTCACTACCTTTCCTGCACATGTCCGCATGATGAAAGCATGCTGTGGTGTGCAGTGCAATCACATTTCCGTGAGAAGATTCAGTGAAGTGGGTACTTAGTTGGGAATGGGACATGCCAGAGTTCTTGCCCTTCCGTAATCGTCTGCAGGCAGTAAGCACAAACGAGCACAAGCATGAAATGAAAAACATGACTCGCAGAACACAACAAAGCTCAGCACACGCTAACTAGCTAGAAAAAAATAGATTTGTTTTTACCCAGAAAAGAAATCAGAAAAAAAGAAGAAAGGCTGCATCTTTGGCCATTTTACCGAGTGTATTTAAATGCAGTAGTTTTGTAGTACCATTCAGCTAGTGATGAAACTCCCCAATCATCATCACATAAAGTTGTTGTTGTTGTTGTTTCATTAAACGTCATTTTGAAATTTTTTATTTTTTCTGCGGAATGTCGTGGACTTTGACATCAGCATGCAGGGCTTCTTTAGCCCAGGCTTTAAGGGTACGAACACTTTTATACGGACTGGATAGCCAATGCCCACATATTTTCGTTTTGTTCTCAATAGAAATTGGGCACCTCACGCGCTCCTCAAGACGCAAAGTATAAGTATCACGTCCTTCGGACAGCAATGCCAGCACTATGTTTTTCGCCGTGACTGCTCCATGGCATGGCACGCGCAGCACTGACTAGAAACACTGACGCACGAGCTGAAACGACGCTCCCTGCTTAGCGCCGAAGTGAGAAAGAGTCCTGTATATTTTTTATTGTAGCTTCGTAACGGAACCAGAATTTTGAATTATGATAACAAGCACGAAATTAATGTAGCGTGGAACGTGACTTGAAGTGAACTCGTTTTTGCATTTTAGTGCCCCTTTAATTCTCAATAATTTTGTCGTGCATGCTACATATTACTGGAATTCAAAACAGACTATACTCAGGAAGTCAGTTTGTGCAGTCCTTAAAGGAGCAATAAGGGTGACAGGGTTCGAAACCCTCTCTCATTCGTCAAGCTGTCCGCCAGGAATTGACACACAAAATATTTTCGTCGTGTTGTGTATTGTCACTGCACAATCAAATTTGCGAAAGCTGTTTGAGAAAGCAGCCACGATCGACAGACGTGATCCTCACGTGCTGCTTGTACCAACTTGTGGTGCGCAAGTCTACGTCACATGTCACATGGAACAGGCTATGTCACAAGCACGACCCACTAGATTATAACGACCATGTCATACGGACCCCTTCCCAGCGCCATATTTGAAAGCTATAGCGGTGGCGCTACTCATCGGCCCGGTTATTGCTTCCTCAATTTCTGCAATACTTTGTACTTTAGCTTACCTTATTATTTGTGTACAAGCGGTGGATGTCCTGCAGGAGATGCTTCTTTCTAAAGTTGGTTATCATCATCATCATTCTATGCGTTTTCATAGGAGCTGTTGCTGTCGTCTGCTACGGTAGTCGTACGTCCGCCTCTGAGTGTTCAAAATTCAAATTTCCGTTGTCCAATCATGATGTAGGTCTCGCGGACTCCTCACAGGGTTTGCCGATTATGCTGTGGTCGTTATAATCTAGTAGGTCGTAGTCACGACGTACACGCTTCATTCTCAGATTCTCTCTTTCCAAGAGTGGAGAGCTTTTTAAAAAAGTGCGCGAAACAGAGGCTGCAAGTGCGTGCACTGCATGCCACCAGGACGAGTCGTCCTTCCGCAGGAGCTTATTTTATTTGTCGTAGAGCACGGCCGCAGCAAAGAAAAGAGAAAAGGTCACCTCGGTGCCCCTTTAAGGTCCTAGAGCACAAAAGATGAGCGAGTTACCATTTACCATACAACACTTTTTTTTCTTCCAGGCTGATGTCTACAGGTCAATTGCCAGAAAGGTCATTCAGAAGTTGCCCTATTGATTGGCCATGGCTGCAGTAGGACTGTCGGCTTTACGTTGTGGAAAATGTTTATTTCTTCAATAACACTTCGTCAGGTATTATTTCACAATGTGAGGAGAGTATGTA